>NW_028073091.1:1181537-1901472 GCF_014824575.4 Sturnira hondurensis
TTGTTGTTGTTGTTGTTGTTGTTGTTGTTGTTGTTGTCTGATTGCTGTGGCTAGGACTTCCAATACTATGTTGAACAGGAGTGGTGAAAGCAGACGTCCTTGTCTTGTTCCTGATCTTAGTGGGAAAGCTCTTAGTTTTTGCCAGTTGAGTATGATGTTGGCTGTAGGTCTCTCATATATGCTCTTTATTATCTTGAGGAATGCTCCCTCTATTCCCACTTTGCTGAGTGCTTTTTTTATAAGTGGGTGTTGTACCTTCTCAAGTGCATTTTCTGCATCTATTGATATGATCGTGTGATTTTTGTTTTTGCTTTTGTTTATGTAATGTATTATGTTTATCGATTTCCAAATATTGTACCATCCTCACATCCTGGTGATGGATCCCACTTGGTCATGGTGTATCATCTTTTTTATTTATTGCTCAATGCAGTTTGCCAATATTTTGTTGAGGATTTTAGCAGCTATGTCCATCAGCAATATTGGCCTGAAATATTCTTTCTTTGTAATGTCTTTGTCTCGTTTTGTGATTAGAATGATGCTGGCTTCATAAAGGAGTTTGGGTGTCTTGTATTTTCTTGAATTTTTTTGGAATAGTCTGTGAAAAATAGGGGTTAGTTCTTCCTTGAATGCTTTGTAGAATTAACCAGTGAAACCATACAGTCCAGGACTTTTATGTGTTGGGAGTTTTTTGATTACTGCTTCAAAATGTCAATTGTTATTGATCTATTTCTGCTTCATCTTCCTTCAGTTTCAGAGGATTATTTTTGTAGAAAGTTGTCCATTTCATCTTGGTTTTCAAATTTGTTTACATGCAGTTATTCCTAGTAATTTCTTAAAATCCTTTGTATTTCTATGGTATGAGCTGTAATCTCTCCTTTTCCATTTCTGATTGTGTTTATTTAAGTCCCCCTCTTTTTTTCTTGATGAGACTACCTAAAGACTTGTCGATTTTGTTTATGTTTCAAAGAACCAGCTCCTGGATTTATCATGTGGTCTATCTTTGAAAATGTTCCATGTGCATTTGAAAAGAATGTCATTTTGCTTGTTTGGGATGAAAGGTCCTATGTATATTGGTTAAATTCATTTTTTCTAGGACACTGTTCAATGCTGCAATATCTTTGTTGATATTTTGTTTGGAATATCTATTCATCTTTGAATATGGGGTGTTGAAATCCCCTGCTATAATTGTGTTGCTGTCAATATTTTTCTTGAAATCCTCCAAGATTTTCTGTATGCATTTGGGTTCACCTATATTGGATACAAATGTATTTACAATGTTTATGTCTTCTTGATAGATTATTGTCTTGAGTAGTATCAAGTGACCTCTGAGTCTCTTTTTATGGCTTTTTTTTTGAAGTCTGTTTTGTCTGATATGAGTATTGCTATAGGGAGCCATTTCGCATGGCATGGAAATGTAGCTCAGCCTCCACATGGATAACCACTGGGGAGCGATTGGCACACAAGACCGTGCCCATGGAGAGGTTTTCCCCTGGGGAATCAGGCCTCCATTGTTCCTAGACTGCTATGAGACTTGCTTTTACTAAAACTCCCTCACCCTGAATTGGGGCAGAAAAGGCTTACTGCAGCTTTCTGAAATCCATGCTGAACCTCCCAAGTATGGAGTGTAACTAGTTCAACCACTTTTCCCCTTGGTCTGCAACATCCTTGTCTTTGAAGTAATTAGCAACATCCTTTCCTTTGTTATCTGTAAAAGGTAATCACCTGAAGTGAACCTGTGCATAATAAATGAGGACTGTCCTCCATGTAATGTATGAAGAGTAGCAATAAAAGTCTGTCCAGGCAGGGGTCAGGTCCTCTCACCCTCACTCTTTCAGAGAGTTGCCATGCTGTTCCTTTCTCTCCACAGGACTTCTGTTGTTTGTGTGTATTTGTTCACTAGCAGCCACAACATACACAGATACTGCCGGCCAGGATCTGCATCAAAATGCTACTCTGGCTTTTTTTCCTGTCCATTCACTTGTAATATTTGTTTCCAGCCTTTCACTTTCACTCTGTGTCAGTCTTATGTTCTGAGGTGGGTCTCCTTTAGGCAGCATATGTGTGGGTCATGTTTTCTTATCCATTCTGCTAATCCATGTCTTTTGATTGGAGCACTTAATTGATTTACATTTAAGGTTATTATTGATAGGTACTTATTCATTACCATTTTTTCATATCTGTGTTCCTCTCTCTCTCATGGTTTTTCTTCCTGTTCTTAAAGTAAACCCTTTAGCATCTTTTTGCAGAACTGGTTTGAAAGACCTGCATTCTTTCAGCCTTGTTTTGTCTGGGGAACTCCTTATTTCACCTTCCATTTTGACTGAAAGCCTTGCTGAATAGAGTAGTCTTGTTTGCAGGCCTTTGGTTTTTATTAGTTGGAATATTTCTTGCCATTCTCTTCTGGCTTGGAGTGTTTCCATTGAGAAGTCACCTGCTAGCCTTACTGGGACTCCCTTGTATGTTACTTTCTGTTTCTCCCTTGCTGCCTTTAAGATTCTCTGTTTGTCTTGGGATTTTGCCATTTTAAGTATGATGTGTCTTGAAGTGGGCCTTTTTGAGTTCCTTTTGATTGGGACTCTCTCTTTTTCCTGGATTTGTGTGACTTTTTCTTTCTTGAAATTAGGGAAGTTTTCCATCATTACTTTTTCAAACAGGCTTTCTATCCCTTGTTCTTTTTCTTCTTCTTCTCGTATCCCTATTATACGGATATTATTACATTTCATCTTGTCTTGCAATTCTCTTAATACCTCTTTGTTCTTTCTGAATCTCTTTTCCTTTACTTTCTGGTTGTTTTTTCTACACCTTCCAGCTTGCTGATTTGATCCTCTGCTTCACCCATCCTGCTTGGAGTTCTTTTTAGTGTGTTTTTTTGTGAGAATTTGTTGTTCATTTCTTCCTGTTTTTTGTTTATAGTGTGTCTTTCCTTTCTCATACTGCTGCATTTCTCACTCAGTTCTTTGTGATTGTCTGTGAGTTTCTTGAGCATCTTTTTAACCACTATTTTGAAATCTGTATCTGATAGTTTGATTACCTCCATTTTGTTTAGCTTCTAGTGAGGAGTCTTCCATGTCTGTTTATTTCATGCTCTTTTTTGGTTCCCATTTTAGGTGACTCTTTTTCGTTTGTTTCTGGGCTTTCTGGTGTTTTGTTTTGCTAGCTGTCTTTGTAGGGTCAGTTTCTGTGGTAGGAATTCAATGGGGTTCAGTGGTTTGGTTTCATTGATCTCCTTGTCTGAATGCTCTAGGTTTGCCCATTGTTTTGTTCGTGTGGGCTCTCTCGTTGTACTTGGGTTTTTACCTTTCGGTGGTTCCTTTGTTGGTAGTTTCTCTTCTCCAGCAGGTGCACTGATTGATGTTTGCATCTCCCACCTATTCTTGTATGTGATCAGTAACAGGGGGTAGGCAAGATGGATTAAGACAGTGGAAGAGAATTCTATAAGATTTAAAGTACCAGCAAGTAAAGAAGAGATAAAAGCTTCTTTGGATAACTATAGCATTAATTGTTATATTTCACCCAAGTAGCCACTTTTTATAAAAGGTGAGAGATAAAACTCTTACTATAGGGGAGGAGAATTGTGAGCAGAAAACAGAGCACTTGTGCAAGGTTAGATGATGAGATACAGTGAGAGCATAAGATTAAAAGTAGGCACAGTGTGCAAGAGAATAGAGTTAACCACAAAAAATAATGTTCATGAATAAAATAAAGTGAGCTAAGATCAGGGAGGGTTGCTGTGTAGTATGTACAATTGTATGGAACAACAATAATATGACAAGAAATATATGATTTGGTAACCAGAATAGAAAGTACCCAATCAAGAGTTGTATGTTATTGGAACATGAATGAAGTGAAAGAAGGAAAATTAAAATACAATAAAGAGAGAATAAGGAAAAACAGTCAAACAATGCAACTAAACAGTGAAATAAAATGAGAAAAACTAAATATAAGGAAGAGAAATAAAAAATACTAATAAAAGAAGGAAAATAATGAAAAATAATAATACATATAAATAATCAAATGGCAGTTCTATGGGATAGCAATGTGACATTTGTCTTTGTTTCTCAATTTGGGGGGTTAGCCTTGTCCTCCCCCTTTGGATCTGTCTCTGGACCTTTCATAACTCCACATTTTATTGTCTCCATTGGGGGAAAAAGAAAAGAGAGAGAGACAAGAAAGAAAGAGAAAAAAATGAGCCTCTTGCTAACTTTTAATTTGTTTAGCCACTTCTGCTGATCTTCCTGGGTGACACGGAAAGAGCCAGGCTGGGCTTGTTCTTTTCCCTTCATATGGTTTTGCAGGATGGGGACCAGGTCTGGGCTGCAATGTCCACAGCTGCCAAGCCTCTAGCCCAGGTCCTCCATGAGCTGCTAGGCTCAAATCAGCCACTCTGTCTCTGGGTGCTCAGTGGGAGTCAAGCCCAGGTGCATGGCTCTGACCAGCCACTCAGTCTCTGGACACACAGTGTGGGTCAGGCCCAATCATGCAACTCAAATCACCCTGGGGTTGAGCCAGCTGCTGCTCACATGTTCCTTACAAAGCAGCTGCCCGTGGTTCTTAACAAGTGCAGGGCTTTTCACACAGCTCAACTTTCTAACTAGTCTGGAGACTACTCAAGTCAGGGTCTGACATGGCCCAACTCTTCCCTTGTCCAGATATTGCCCAGTACCTCAATTTCTCTGGTGCCAGCCTCCACAGTCCCAGTAAATATGTACCACCTCTGTGTGTCTTCCACTTTGTCTTTATTCCTCCCAGTGACTTCCAGCATCCAGGTCCCTCCTGGTGCCAGGCTGCCCTCCCTACTCTGGTAGGGGAGGGAGCTGGTGATCTGACTCTCCGTCTGTATCCTGCAGCAGGCACCAGGCCAGGGGCCAAAGCAGCCTAGATCCATGCCCAGATCCCAGGGACCTTACCATCCCAGTGCAATCTCCTCACCATTTGTTTTTTAATATCTTCTGCAATTTTTGCCTCCAAACTTCATATAAGCTGGGATTCCGTTGGCTATTCACTCTATTCCTCAGAAGATCGGCTAGGTGTTCCAGCTGGGCACAGGGAGAACTGGGCTCTGCTCCCACCTACATCATTGCCATCTTGCTCCTCCCATAATACTTTTTTGAGGCAAATTAAACAAAACAAAAATAAACAAATAGAGCTACTTCAAACAAAAAAGGTTTTGAACAGTGAAGCAAACTAAGAACAAAACAAATAGATAACCTTCTGAATGGGAGAAAATATTCACCAATGATACATCCAATGAGGGGTTAATATCTAAAATACAGGGGTGGGAAAAAGTAAGTTTACAGTTGTAACATAAATACATAATACAATAATTAATAAATAATACAAAAATAAATTCTGTGTTTTACATATTCACAGGTGTAAACCTGCCTTTACCCACCCCTGTATATAAGGAACCCATACAACTTAATGCCAAAAAAATCTGATTAAAAAATAGGCAGAGAACCTGAATAAACATTTCTCCAAAGGACATGGGGATCATTAGTAGGCACATGAAATGATACTCAACATCACTAATCAACAAAGAAATGTAACTTTAAACCTCAATGAGACATTACCTCACATTTGTCATATGGGTATAATCAACAAATCAACACACAACAATTATTTAAAAGGATGTGGAGAAAAAGGAACCCTTATGCACTGTTGCTGGGATTGTAAATTGGTACAGCCACTATGGAAATCAATATGGAAGTTCCATAAGAAATTAAAAAGAGAACTGCCATATGACCCAGCAATTCCACTTCTGAGTATTTATTGAAGGAATCCAAAACACTAATTCAAAATGATATATGTACCACTTTGTTTACTGCAGCATTATTTAGAGTAGCCAAGATATGAAGCAGCATAAGTATCTATAGAGAAATGATTGGATAAAGAAAAAGTGGTACATATATACAATGGAATATTGCTTGGCCACGAAAAAGAGTGAAATCTTGCCATTTGCAACAACATGATGGACCTAGAAAGTATAATGGTAAGTGAAATAAGTCAGAGAGAGAGAGGTAAATACCATATGAATTTTAGTTACATTTGGAATCTACAAAACAAGATAAAGGAACTAACAATACAGAAACAAACTCATGGACATAGTAAATAAATTGATGATTGCTCCTATTAAGGCAGGAGTATTGGAGGATGAGATTAAGAAATACAAATTATGAATTATAAAACAGTCACAAAGATGTAAAGATTAGCATAGGAAATATAGTCAATAATATTGTAATAACTATATATGATGTCGGATGGACCCTAGGCTTATTGGGGTGATCATTTCATAAGTTATATCAATATCTAATCAATAGGTTATACACCTAAAACTAATATAATATTGAATGTCAACTGTACTTGAAAAAAAATTTAAGTGGAAAAAAAAGAATACTTCTAAAAGTGTTCTTTTCCTGAGGTAAGAATTTTGGGAGATAACCTCAACAGTGTCTGGCAATACAGTAGTTGATTGATTACTTTTTTGTGAACAGATTGCCACCACCCTGGATGCTACAGTTTTTTCTCCAAAAGCATATGTTTTAAAATATTAATGTAAACCTGTATTTCTCATCTTTGTAAATCCTCATTGTTTCTTTAAAATATCATTTTTATTTTTGAGGGATGACTATCCTATCAGCCAAGTTTTAACCAGAGAAAATAGCCAGTCCTTCCAAAAGCTTTCATCCTGTGGGATAGCCCAAGACATGATCCCTCCACCTCAGAGAACAGGTGGCTCCCTGGCCAGCAGCCATAAGGAGTAAGGCAAAGAGCCTGTATCTGGAGTCCCAGCCTTCTTAAGGCCCCTGTGTTTATCACAACCCCGTAGCATTTGCACACACTACCATAGCTCCCTCCCTGCTGCCATGCCCCCTCTCTATCCCTATAAGTAGCACCAAGGGTGGAGGTAGGGTGCAGTCTCTCTCTCCCCAATCCATTGCCATTAGTGTACTCCCATGTAATGTGAGTAATAAATGGAACGTCTGTATCTTCTTGTCCTCTGGGTATTTATTTTCAGAATATCATGAATACTTAAGCAGCTCCCTGGCTTGAAGCTCTTGTGTTACACTTCCCTACTGGTACTCATCAACAGAAGATCAATGGCGACATGAGGAGAGTGAGAGTGAAAGGACTGACATCAACTGAGGAGGTTAAGCCTAACTTAGCGATATACAGTCTCTCCACATCCCCACACGCAAAAAATTAATTCACTTCAATGATTTTTCCATGATTTCTCTTTCTTTATATTTATTATTAATTTGTTCCACACTCCTGGGCAGGTCCCTGGATATGCTAGCCTCGATTTCCCAAAGATGGACCTTACTTGAAATATTCTACTATTGTAGCTCACTCTCCATATAAGATATCCTGGCTAGTCCAACAGTTTTGTATGAATACAATAAAACTTTACTACTTAGACAGGGTTTCAAACCTGGAAGCAATATGAAATCTTAGCCAATTAATGTTTACTAGTTTTGCCTACTGAATTGTTGGACAGGGGGTAAAAGTATGGTGCCATATCATTATATTAATTGAAAATCCCAGAAAAGAAGGCCCTAAAGGTTTGAAAAGCAAATTGAGGTTCAAATTTCCTCGTTGAGTACTGTACTCAGAGGCCCAAGATACTTCCAGGTGAAATATATGACCATCTCATTTCTTAGCATGGCATTCAGTGAAAGATGAGGGGTATCACCTTTGGGTACATAAGTCAATAATAACCCCCAAACTTCCCTTCAATATATAGGTCCAACATCCTTACACTGGAATTCCCATCAGCCTTCTTACATGAGATCAAACTCTTCCTTCAAACAGAAGGAATGCAGTTTCTTTGATTTGAAAAAAGATCCATAAATTTCTTTTTTTTCCATGGAAAGCTGCCGAGTAAGAAACAGCTGCTTGTATTTGGCTGTCCACTTTGTCTTCTTCCCATTTTATGCCCTTACTTTCTTCAGTTTGGTCTTTTTGTTTTTTCCCCCCAACTATGCTTACATAATTGTTGTCCTTCACACATTAAGTAAAAGCTGGACACTTCTTTCTTCCAACAGTTGATCTAATAGCCCTAATCTGTTCTTTATCAAGGTTTTGTCTGATACTGATTCTGGCTGGACTGAGTTGGAGATCCTCTTCACCTAATTGTGTGCTTATTTTCCAATCAGCCCTAAAATTACAAATATGAAAGTTTATGTATAGGGTGAAACATGCATGGCAGTGTCTCATGCCTAGAGTCAATAGGAATAGGTATTTCATTTATCTATATAGGACCTGAAAACATGGCCCCTGGCACAGTAAATTACATTTTAAAATGTAAGCATTTTGGATGAAAAAAATTTTAACTATAATACACATTTACCTATTTTTTAAGGTAGCCTACAAGTTTGAATTTAAATTTTTTGATGATTCAAATGATGTGGTAGTCTGATATAATGGGGCACCCAATAAATTACACCTCATGGTATTCACATCCTTATGTAGTTTCCACTTCTTAAATCTGGTGTCCTTGTGACTCAGCTTAACCAAGAGAATGCAGTGATGCTCTGCAATGTCTAGGCCAAAAAGCCTTAAGAAATCCTGGAAGTTTTCACCTTGGACTTTGAGAGAAATCGGCAGCCATAAAACCTGAGACCACCATGTTTTGAGAAGCCCACTCTAGCCACAAGGAGAGGTAACACAGAGGAGTACTGAATAGTGTTTCCTGGCAGAACTCCCACCCAATAGCCAGCACCAACAGGCTATATTAGAAGTGGATAATGGCTTATTAGCACCAACAGAAATTTCTTCCTTCTTTTCATGTAATCATTCTCCTTCCCTTTCTCATAAAAACCCTCACCTCTACCTCATAATCAGCACTGTATTTCAGTTTCTGCATGAATCAGTATTTCCTGAATAATTATTTTTATCTCAAATAAATGCCTGTTGCCTCTCACTCTGGCCTTTTTTTTCTTTCTGGGGAAGGTGTTGCAGAACTAATATCATCCAAATTTTTTCCATGATATTCAAATAACAACCCAAACTTAAAAACATATAATTATGCACATAAGTGACCCAAATAATATGGAATACAAATGATTTACTTATATTTAGTATTATAAGTTAACAGTGTTGATGACCATAAAGAAATGGAGTAAACAAAAGCCTAAAAATGAGTCATTCAGATATAAGTTCTCCTGGTTAATAGTAAAAATGTTTTGAGTACCCTATTAAACATCTGCACTCTGGCTATTTAACATGATAATCTAAAAGAGCAAAGATCAAATTATTTTTCAGGTAATGTACACTTAGGAATAGTAAATAAATCTTATTGACATTCTCAATAAATGACTATAGTTAGAAGCTTGAGGGATTTTTTTTTTCCTTCCATAAATCTGTTTCTGTCCTTGGAATATTTTTTCATTAGAACATACTTATTAGTTTGCTAGTCTAAATAATTATGCTTTGATGAAAAGTCCTGACAAAATACTGATGGGAATGGCATTCTCGATTGCCAATCCTGTGATGTTTTGAGGTCTCATTAGAACTATCTGGATATTTCAGCCCTCAATTATCCTGGAAATATACCTATGAAAATTGTCATTATATAGTGATAAAATGGTCAATTCATCATAAGGATATAATTCTGGTAAATATTCATGCGCTCAACATAGGAGTATTTAAATATGTAAAGCAAATATTAACAAATCTGAAGGAATAAATAGCAATACAAATATAGTAGGGAATTTGTATATCCCCACTTTCAACTTTGGATAGGTTATTCAGACAGAAAATCAGTAAGGAAATAACAGACTTGACAACAACTTTTAACAAAATTAACCTAACAGACATATACAGAACATTCCTTCTAATAACAGCAGAATACACATTCTTTTCAAGTGCACATGGAATATTTTCCAAGGTAGATTATATCTCACAAAATAGTCTTAACAAATTTTAAAAGATTGAAATTATATCCAGTTCTTTTCTGACCACTACAGTATGAAACTAGGAATTAACAACAACAAAAAAGCCCACTGAAAAATACATAAATATATGGAATTAACTGAATCCTGAACAACCAATGGGTCAAAAAAATAAAAAGTTAAATCACAAATATTTTTAGACAAACAAAATTGAAAACATGACATACCAAACTATATGTGATGCAGCAAAAGCAGTTCTAAAAGGAAAGTTTATGGTGATAAACACCTACATTAAAAAAAGGAAAGATCTCAAATAATCTAACCTCATAACTCAAGGAACTAGAAAAGGAGGAACAAACTAAGCCCAGAATTAGCAGAAGGAAGGAAATAATAAATATCAGAAAAAATAGAAATGTCAGCAAAGAGCTGTTTTTTAAAAAGATAAACAAAAATGGCAAATTGTTAGCTAGACTAATTTTACAAAAGGAAGACAAAATAAGAAATGGAAGACATTCTAACAAATACTTCAAAAATACTACAGAAAGTATAAGAGTCTACCATAAAATTATAAATCAAATAAATTAAACAATCTAGAAGAAATAGATACATTTTAAGAAATATATCATGTACCAAAACTGAATTATGAAGCAATAGAAAATCTGAATAGGATGATTGAATGAGTAATGAAAAATCTCTCACAAAGAACAGCTTAGAGCAGGGGTGTCAAACTAATTTTAACCAGGGGCCACATCTCAACCTCATGGTTGCCTTCAAAGGGCTGAATGTAATTTTAAGACTGTATAAATGTAACTACTCCTTAACAGTTAAAGGAGAGCTTGGCACTGCTGCCAGGTACAAACAAGGTACCAGGCAGGATAAAACAAGGTAGAGGACCAGATTCATCCTATGGGCCTTCTGTTTGCCACCTGTGGCTTACAGCTAGGTAGCTTCAATGATAACTCTCACTAAACATTTAAAAAAGATATTAAACTTTCTCAAATTCTTCAAAAAACTGAAGAGGAGCAAACATTTTCAAACTTATTTTATGAGGCCAGCATGGACATAATATCAAAGCTAAGTAATGAAACTACAAAAAACCAAAAATTATTTGCCTATATTTCTTTTTTTAAATATATTTTATTGATTATACCATTACAGTTGTTCTATTCCCCACCTTCATTGCCCTCCACCCGCAAACTCCCTCCCCTACCATTCTCCCCCACTTAGTTTATAACCACGTGTCTCAAATTCTTTAGATTCTATATTTCTCCCACTATTCTTGCCCTCCCCCCGAACTATTTTCTACCTACTGTCTATGCTATTTTCTGTACCTTTGCCCCCCTTCTCCTCCTCCCACTCCCCTGTTGCTAACCCTCCATGTGTTCTTCATTTCTATGGCTCCACTCCTGATCTAGCTGTCCTCTTGGTTTGCTTTTGTTTTAGGTGTGGTTGTTAATAACTGTGAGTTTGCTGTCCTTTCACTGTTAATATTTTTCATCTTCTTTGTCTTATATAAGTCCCTTTAGCATTTCATATAATAAAGGCTTGGTGATGATGAACTCCTTGAACTTGACCTTATCTGAGAAGCACTTTATCTGTCCTTCCATTCTAAATGAAAGCTTTGCTGGATAAAGCAATCTTGGCTGTAGGTCTTTGGATTTCATGACTTGGAATACTTCTTTCCAGCCCCTTCTTGCCTGTAAGGTCTCTTTTGAGAAATCCGCTGATAGTCTGATGGGAACTCCTTTGTAGGTGACTGCCCCCTTATCTCTTGCTGCTTCTAGAATTCTCTCCTTCATTTTAGTCTTGGCTAATGTAATTCTGATGTGCCTTGGTGTGTTCCTTCTTGGGTCCAACTTCTTTGGGACTCTATGAGCTTCCTGGATTTCCTGGAAGTCTATTTCCTTTGCCAGACTGGGGAAGTTCTCCTTTATTATTTGTTCAAATAAGTTTTCCACTCGTGGCTGTTTCTTTCCCCCTTCTGGTACCCCTATAATTCGGATGTTGGAACGTTTAAAGATGTCCTGGAGGTTCCTAAGCCTCTCCTCATTTTTTTGAATTCTCATTTCTTCATTCCTTTCTGGTTGGATGTTTTGTTCTTCCTTCTGGTCCATTCCATTGATTTAAGTCCCATTTTCCTTTCCATCGCTATTGGTTTCCTGTATATCTCCCTTCATTTCAATTAGTTTAGCCTTCATATGTTTCTCTAATTTGTGACTATAATCAACCAGTTCTGTGAGCATACTGATAAACAGTGTCTTGAATTGTGCTTCTGAGAGGCTGGCAATTTCTCGGTCGCTGAGAGTTATCGGCTCTGGGACTTTGAGTTCTTCTTGTGCCATCTTTTGGGCTGTTCATGCCTGTTACATAGCAGGATCGGAGCCCTAGGTGTTCACCAGAGCAGGGCAACTCAGTTGCTGGGTTGCGATGCTGTATGTGGGGGCGGGGTCAAAGAGGAGCAATGGCGACCCGACTGATGCCTCCCGCCCCGGCCCCCACACGTGTGGCAGCTGCCACTGTCACTGGGGCCCACGCGTTTCGTCCCACTGCACGAGAGTGTGTCACCACCATCAGCCCTCGCCCCCTGGGGCCTGCGTGGTCTGTCTCACTGTGCGCAAATGTGCAACTGTGGTCAGTCTGCTCCACACCCTGACTGAGTCCGGGCCACTTGCGAGCCTAGGTCAGGGCATCTGTCCTGCCCAACCCTGCTCCGCTGCTGGCTCCGCCCCTCTTACCATCCTGGTTGAATGGTTAGTTGTGGTGGGACTTCCGTATAATTCAATTTTCTGTTCTTTGGCTGTGTCTTTGTTCTCCAAACCTTTGTTGTATTCAAACTTGGTTGTGGGAGAAGGCACAGTGTTTCCACCTATGCCTCCATCTTGGTGGAAGTCCTCTATTTGCCTATATTTCTAATAAATATAGATATAAAAATCTTCAGTGAAATACTAACAAAATGGGTTCAACAGCACATTAAAATAATTATACACCATGATCAAGGGGGATTTATCCTAGGAATGCAACAATGGTCAACATACACAAATCAATTAATGTGATACTCCACACTAACAGAATGAATGATAAATATCATGTAATCACCTCAACAGATAAAGAAAAGCATTTAACAAAATTCAATATTCTTTTATAATAAAAACTCTCAGCAAACAAGTATAGAAGAAATGTACTTCAGTACAAGGCCACATGTGACAAGCCCACAGCTAACATCATACTCAATGGTAAAAAGCTAAAAGATTTTTTCTAAGATCAGGAACAAGATGATGCCTAATCTGTAATCAACCTAGTATTAGAAATCCTAGCCAGAGCAACTAGGCAAGAAAAATAATAAAATGTATCCAAATTGGAATGGAAGAAGTAAAATTGTCTGTTCATAGATATCATCATATGATAATAAGAAAACCCTACAGCCTCTACCAAAAAACTATTAGAATTAATAAATGAATTCAGTAAAGCTGTGGGGTACAAAATCAACATAGAAATTCAGTTGCATTTCAACTGAATTTCTATACACTAACAACAAATTGTCTGAAAGAGAAATTAAGAAAGCAGTCCCATTTACAATCATATCAAAAAAACAATAAAACATTTAGAAATAAGTTTAAACAAGGGAATAAAAGACCTGTACACCAAAAACTATGAGACATTGATGAAACAAGTTGAAGATGACGCAAATCAATGCAAAGATATCTCTTGTTCTTGGACTGGAAAAATTCATATTGTTAAAATGTCCATACTACCCAAAATTATCTCCAGATTCAATGCAATTCTTATCAAAATTCCTAAGGCATTTTTCACCAAAATAAAAAAAATTATATGTAACCACAAAAACCCTTGATAGATTAAGTAACCTTGAGAAAGAAGAACAAGGACAGAGGCATTACACTTCCCAATCCCAAACTATATTATAAAGCTCTAGTAAGCAAAAGAGTATGGTACCAGCATAACGACAGACATATAGACCAATGCAACAGAAGTGAGAACACAGAAATAAATTCACACATATATGGTGAACTAATCTTTGATAACGAGACCAAAAGCAGACAATGGGAAAGGATAATTTCTGCAATAAATGGTGTTGGGAAGTTTGGATATTCACATGCAAAAGAATAAAACTGAACCACTATCTTATGCTACTCACAAAAATTAACTCAAACTTGAATAAGGACTGAAACTGTAAAACTCTTACAATATAGAAACAGATTCTTGACATTGGTCTTAGCAACAATTTTTTGGATATGATACCAAAAGCAAAGATTCATTATAAATACAAAAATATACAAGTGAGACTACATCAAATCATAAAGCTTTTACATGGCAAATGAAATCAAATAAAAAGGCAACCTATGGAGTGGAAGGAAACATTTGCAAATTCCATATCTGCTAAGGGGTTAATGTATAAAACATAAAAAGAACTCATAAACTCAATAGCAAGCCCTTCAAATACCAAGTAAAATGGATAACAGTTCTGTATAAACATTTTCTAAAGATTTACAAATGGCTAACAGGTACATAAAAAAGGTACTTAATACCACTAATCATCAGGGCAGTGTAAATTAAAACCACAATGACATGTCACCTCACATCTGTTAGGATGGTCATTATCAAATAGATAAGAGATTACAAGTGCTGGCGAGAACACAAGGAAAATAAACCACTGTACACTGTAAGTGAAAAGAAAAACAATATGGAGATTCATTGAAGAGATAAAAATAGAACGCCCCTGTGATCCAGCAATCCCATCCCTGGATCTAAGGAAATGAAATACTCACATAGGTGCATATATGAATATTACTCAGCCGTGAGAAACAAGTAAAACCTGCCATTTGAAACAACATGAATAAACTTGGATGGCATTATGAAATAAGCCAGAGAAAGATGAATATTGTTTGGTTCACTTATAATTGGAATCTTAAAAAAAAAGGGTCAAAATCATAGAAGTAGAGAGTAGAATAGTGATTGCCAATGCTGGATTGTTTGGGAAATGAGATATTGTTCAAAGTTTACAAAATTTCAGTTATAAGATGAATAAGTTCAGGATGTAATATGCAATGTAGTAACTACAGTGAATAATACAACATTCCATACTCAAAATTTGTAAGAATGTAGATCTTAAGAGTTCTCTTACATATACATACAAAGGTAACTGTATGAGGTGATACATGGGCTAATTAACTTGATTGTGGCAAATATTACACAATGCATACATATGTCCAATTATAGCATTGCATATTTTAATATACACAGTTTCATTTGTCAACTGTACTCCAATAAATCTGGAAAAATAATGCATGCTCAGTTGTTTGGTGTTTCAGAAACTAAAAAGTTAAATAAGCCCTGGCTGGTGCAGCTCAGTGGACTAAGCACAGGCCTCTGAACCAAAGGATCATGGTTTGATTCCCAGTCAAGGCACATGCCTGGGTTGCAGGCCAGTTCCCAGCAGGGGACGCATAAGAGGCAACCATACATTGATATTTCTCTCCCTCTCTCCTTCCCTTCCCCTCTAAAGACAAATAAATAAAATCTTTAAAAAAAGTTAAATAGCAGGATTATAGCCAAGTGAGGGGAAGGTGTGGGAGAGGGATTGAGCAAAAAGGAAAAAGGACTCATGGACATGGACAACAGTGAGGTGATTGCAGGGGTGGGGAATGGAGTATCAGGAGACTAAATGGTAATAAAAAATACAATAAAATTATTAAATAAAAATGAATATATATGTCCTCTCAATATATTAGAGGCAAAAGGCTAAAAAAATAGTTACAACAAATATAATTTAGCTTTAGAGAACATTTGCAAACCAAATTAAATCATTGTGGTTTTAATATTGCAGTTCTAGAGACTGGCTGCAAAATGATATTTTTATTTTTGAAGTCTATTCCCAAGAGAAACTTTAAAACTATTTTCAGCCATTTCAGCATGTTTTAAATAATATATATCCTTTCAAAGTAATACTTTCAACAACATAAATGCCATTTTATAATTGCTGTCCTTTAGGAAATAATATTTCATAGTCATTCAAGCTTGTGTTTTCTCTTGGCAGGTATAATTACACAAGTGTATTATAAAAATAAATAGGATCAAATATTTTATTTAAGAAAAAAATTTAGTTGCATGCTAACTAAAATATACTCACTGGCTAAATGTTTCATCTTGGAGCTGAATGCAAAACAAGAAAGAAACAGACTTCAGACTAAACAGGTATTTAAGTTATGGAGTGGTGGTGTCAAATGCTTATTTGACTATTTTTATACCATGGTTAATAAGTACTTTGGGTAATTTTCAAATTAACAATAACTTAGCAAATAATTTAATTAAATAAACTCAAAACAGCAAGTTTAGTGTAAACCAAATTATGAATTGCCTAAAGTGCATAAAAGTATTGGTAGAGAAGTTGGTTCAGATGACTAATAGGTATAAAGGCTTTTAGGCAATGAAATGGCATTTCCATTACTGGTAAATAGTAAAAATTTGTTATTATTGTAGGTAGTTTAAATATTTGCTGGCATTTTTCCAGTTTCATTTGCAAGTCCAGCCAGTACTTCAAGAGTGGTACATTCCCTCTGCTGTTCTGTCTACAGAGGTTCCCCATATAGATGCATGAACTAATTTGAGGTATCCCAGGTAATAATATCATGAATTTGATTCAATCTGCATAGATAAACTGAAGGTAGAAGTACAATTATATAATCTAGTTTCTTATACTGAATATGCACACACACAAAGCAATTTATTAATTAGATCATTTATAGCTTTATTTTTGTTGAATTCCTACTGTGTACCACATGCTGAGTTTAACTCTTTTTATATAAAATTTCAACCAGATAATTTCATGTAAAATCTCCTAAATCTAATCTAATATAGAGGAGATGGCAGCATCATTCCCCAGCACAGATGAGGGAGGGGGATCTCAAGCTATAAATGATCTAATTAATAAATTGCTTTGTGTGTGTGTGTATTCAGTATAAGAAACTGAATTATATAATTGTACTTCTATCTTCAGTTTATCCATGAAAATTGAATCAAATTCATGGTATTATTACCTGGGATACCTCAAATTAGTTCATGTATCTATACATGAAATATAAGAAAGGTAACATTAAATATAAGAGAGTTGCCTAGACTTCCAGCCAAGATGGATGTGTAGGTGGAAATACTGTGCCTCCTTGTACAACCAAATTTAAGGACAACAAAGATTTAGAAACAAAACAACCAGAACAAACAGAAAATTGAACCGTATGAAAGAATGACAACGAACCATTCATTCACACCAGTAAGAGGGGCAGAGTTGGTGGCCAGAGGAGAGGGGTCTTAGTGTGAAAGAGTGGTGGCTGGCAGACCCAGGCATGCAATCAGCATGGGGCTAGCAGACCCCTGGCACAGGGAGGAAACAAGCAGACCCAGTGAGGCACGCAAGGCTGTTGGCTGACTGCAGAAACACATTTGTGCACGGATAAACCAGGCAAAAATGGGGAGTGAAACAGACCAGGCAATCCAGGGCCCCAGCTACAGAAAATAAAGCCTAAAAGCACCAATCAAAAACACTTGTAGGGGGTGGGGTGCTGGGATAGACCCCCAGCCTCACAGGAGAGTTCATTGGAGAGACCCACAGGGTCCTAGAATGAACACAAGCCCACCCACACAGGAACTAGCATCAGAAGGGCCCAATTTGCTTGTGGGAAGCAGCAGAAGGGACTGAAATGAGAGAGAGAGCAGAACAAGTGCTATTTCTCCGCTCTCAGTCACAACCCAGCAACTGAGCTGACACACCTCGATGAACACCTAAGCTTTTGCCCTGTGTATGTAACAGGGGCGAACAGACCAAAACATTATGGCTCAAGCAGAAAAACAGCTCAGAGCTCCAGAGCCAATACTTCTAAGAGACCAAGAGATAGCCAACCTATCAGATGCACAGTTCAAAACACTGATGATCACAATGCTCACAGGATTGGTTGATTTTAATCACAAATTAGATGAAAAAATGAAGGCTACACTAAGCGAAATGAAGGAAAATGCACAGGGAACCAACAGTGATGGAAACAAATCTGGGACTCAAATCAGTGGAGTGCACCAGAAGGAAGAAAGAAACAACCAAACAGAAAAGAATAAAGAAACAAAAATTCAAAGAAATGAGGAGAGGCTTAGGATCCTCCAGGACACTTTAAATGTTCCAACATCCAAATTATAGGGGGAGGGGGGAGGGGGAGGGGAGGGGGGAAGAGGGGGAGGGGGAGGGAGAATTGAAAACCTATTTGAACAAATAACAGGGAAGGAAAAGTTCCCCAATCTGACAAAGGAAATACACTTCCAGGAAGTCCAGGAAACTCAGAGAGTCCCAAAGAAGTTGGACCCAAGGAGGAACACACCAAGGCACATCATAATTACATTACCCAAGATTAAAATGGAGAGAATCCTAGAAGCAGCAAGAGATAAGGGGACAGTCACCTACAAAGGAGGTCCCATCAGACTGTCAGTGGATTTCTCAAAAGAGACCTTGCAGGCTAGAAGGAGCTGGAAAAAAGTATTCCAAGTCATGAAATCCAAAGACCTACAACTAAGATTGCTCTATCCAGCAAAGCTTTAATTTAAAATGGAAGAGCAGATAAAGCACTTCTCAGATAAGGTCAAGTTAAAGGAGTTCATCATCACCAAGCCCTTACTATATGAAATGTTAAAGAGACTTATTTAAGAAAAAGAAGATAAAAATATGAATAGTGAAAGGACAGGAAACTCACAGTTATCAACAACCACACCTAAAGCAAAAGCAAACTAAGTGGACAGCTAGATCGGAGCACAGCCATAGAAATGGAGATCACATGGAGTGTTAGCAACAGGGGAGTGGGAAGAGGAGAGGCGGGGTGAAGGTACAGAGAATAAGTAGCATAGATGGTGGGGAGAAAATAGACAGGGGAAGAGAAAGAGTAGTGTGGGAAATGTAGAAACTAAGGAACTTATGACACATGGACATGAAGTGAAGGGGAGGAATCGGGGGGGGGGATATGCAGGATGGAGGCGAATGAAGGGGGAAATGGAACAACTGTAATGAGATAATCAATAAAATATATATATAAAAAAACAAAACAAAAAAACCCCAGTTACCTAGCTAAAAGTGGATCTTTCCTCAAAAATCCCCAATATGCTTTACTTAACTTTGATTTTCCTGATTGCTTGTTTCTGCATAATGGAGGCATCATTTCTTTTATTGCTCTGATCCAGGGAGGAATGGGGAGATGCTGCTTGTTCAGACTGAACTGTAATCCCTCCCCACATGCACTATTTTGCTGACAGAGGACCCTTCAAGGGTGGCTGGAAAAGCCAATGAGCTGCTCTTCCATTTCTCTTTCAAGCCAGGGTATAGTAAAGCAATCCTGGCTAGTGGGAAGTCCACTGGGGCAAAAGGGAAAACTCTGCCTCTGACAGTAACAGAGCACATGTATGAGCATGTGACACTTGCCAGTGAAAAGTAGCCCCACAGAGGATGGCAGGAGGGAAGATGGGGTTTGGGTCTTGGTGGCCTCTCAAGCTCCTGCACCAATCTGGAAACAAACAGTCTCTAGACTTCCTGATGCACAAGACAATTATGAATCTGATGTTTAAACCATTGCCACTTAACTTGTGAATGCAGTCTGTGAACATTGGAGGTTGTTAGAAATTTGAGATCTGGTGCTTACTCAGACCTGTCAGGTAAGCATCTGTGTTTTAACCAGAGACCCTGGTGATTTGTGCACATATGCAAGTATGAGCATCTTCACTGGTTCAAACCAGAAGCACCCTACTGATGCAGACATAGGCCAAGAGCCTATGTGTCTGCCTGCCTATACTGCAGCTACTCCATGCGGTGTATTGTTAAGAGAGTTTATCCTTTAAATCCTTGGAAGTATCTTCAGTCTAACTCCATTACTCTCTCTAAACCACTTTCCTCAGATGGAAATAACTTTTCACCAGTACAAGTCCTATTGGATTGCCTGAAGAACACAGCATCAGAAGGCTGGGAGGTTTGCGGGAAAGTCACTGTGACCTTAAACTAAGGATGAGGTTTCTCCAGGCTGACCATGCAGATGCCTTATGACTCCAAAAGCTGCTTCCCTCTCCTCAACTCCCATATCCTCCTCTCCCATTCCTTCCCCTCCTTTTCCTTTTACTGTATCAAGTCTCTGATTTTATTGTCCCTGACTCCCCTATTAATTAAGTTAAGAGGTGCATTTTGATAGATCTCAGAAAGAAAAATCATTTAGAATGATCATGAAAGAAGGTTGGCAGAATCATAGGAATAGAAATATTTGGACATTACTTTTTTCCTATTTTAATTCTCCTTTAGCACACCTTTAAAAAAATTGAATAGGCACATATTAATGTATAAATTCATAATGTTTGTATATGTGTAAACCACTAGAAAATGGTTTAAATAGAATATGTATTCTTATGTTTTTGAATAAGCAGTGTTAAACATCATCTAGTGTAATCTAATTATTGGCATTTAGTACTGTAAAATTGTAAATATAAAAAGAAAATATTTTCTCAGTTCCCAAAATATAATTTTCCACTGTGGGAATTACTTCATGTTTTAGCAAATAAGAATTGTTTCCTTCTCTTGTTTCTGAACATGTAACTGGAACTTTTTGAACCTATCCAAGTGATTATTAGTCTTTCCAGACTTCCACTTTTTTGTGAAATCCATAGAGAAGTTATGGGAAATGCAACATTGTAACTGAACACAGTTTGAAGATAGACTAATTTCCTACATATTTCTAGATTTTCCCTTTGACTACTTGTAGCCTCAAACAGCTTCAAACAGAAAATTTCACTGTGAAGTCCTCACCCCTCCATCCTCTTCTTCTTTAAGAGATAGAAAATAAAGAGTTAGTAATAGGCCCTGGCTGGCATAGCTCAGGGGACTGAGTGTAGGCCTATGAACCAAAATGACTCCAGTTCAATTCCCAATCAGGGCACATGCCTGGGTTGCAGGCCAGATCCCCAGTAGTGGGCACGCTAGAGACAACCACACATTAATGTTTCTCTCCCTCTCTTTCTTCCTACCTTTCCTTCTCTAAAAATAAATAAATAAATAAAACCTTTTTTTTAAAGCTAGTATTAGAACACTTAAAGTGATTCTACTGGTCCCTGCCTGCTATTCACTAGCAAGGAATGTGGTTGTCCTTCTATGGCCAAGGTTAGTCTAAAAAAAATTTCATAAACCACAAATTGCATTATATCAATGCATCATCTTAAATCCCATGGCAATTTTCCTAAACATAACTAGTTTGCTAGCTTCAAACATCTCTTCTTGTCATTGCAAAAATTCTCTAAATGTTTATATTCCTGTAGGACCATACTAAAATGACCAGTTAGCCAATGTGGAATACTAAGGGGAAAGTATTGCATAACCTGTCGGGAAATAAAGCCAGGATGAAAAATATATCCACCAAACTAAACTGTTAGAATATAATGCCTACCCTAAAACTTGTGATACAAAGCATTCCATTCACCCCTCTGCCTTGTGTATATTTCTTTCTTGTTGGGTCAGGGAGGGTGGAGGAAACTTTGGTGTGTAAAGGACAGTGGTTGAAATGGAAAGAAAGCAAGAAAGAAATTCAGAGAGCCCCATTTCTCTTTGTAAAATACCATGTAACAAAAATGCCCATCTCTGATATTCTGAAACTGATTGAGAAGTAAAAGCCACTCAGATAAAGGGTAAGTATCATATTCAATTAAAGTGTGGGCTATTGAATGCAATAGATGTGATCAGAAAATAATGTCATAGCTCTCAGCTCAACTCAAGACATATCTCCACAGCATACTAGCAAATTGGACTTACATAGCCCTCTGAAAAAATGTTTTTGGTAATAGTCTGGGGAAGCTCTGGGAAAAAGAACACAGAAAGTAAATGAGGTGTTGTACATCCTTAAACATGAGTTTTCTCCAAGACCTCTTCTTTCCTCAAAGGCATTTCTCATATTATACATTCTCCCAGAGTGACCCCTCCCAGGGCTCACTCCCAGCCTCCACCTCCAGCTCCACCTCATTTCTGAGCTCCAGATGCAAACATCTAGTTGCTTATGAGGCATCTCCATGTGAGTGTTCCATCAGCCCTCACAAGGATCAGTTCCAAATAAACACCTTTCTTTTCTCTTCCTGCCTATTGACTTCCAGCCTAATGTACTATGCTCAACTAAGTATATTCTAGAACAAGTGGCATTGTTTCTTACCCCGTTCTGAGTCCAGTGGCCTCCTCTGATCTGTGACACATGCTCTTCCCCCATGACCCTGGCTCAGCTGGAATTACTGAGGACAACTCTGGTTGGGACCATTCTGTGCCTTTAGCACTGTTTCACCAGTCTGCTCAGCAAAGTGGGTTACTCTGGGCCAAACATCATCACCACAGAAGCTGAGCAAGGGCTTGGAACTGAGAATAGGGGAGAAGAGGCAGGAAATAAATAGAATGATAACATGCTTGGGGAGAGCATTTAAACCTGAGTGCTAAAATCCCATAGACTCTGCCAAAAAACTGCTCAGCCTAATAAATGAATTTGGCAAAACAGTAGGATACAAAATCAATATTCAGAAATCAAGGGCATTTTTATATACCAACAAAGAAGTATCAGAAACAGAAATCAGGAAAAAATCCCATTTGATATAGCAACAAGAAAAATAAAATAGCTAGGAATAAACCTAACCAAGGAGGTAAAAGACCTGTACTCAAAAAAACTGCACAACACTGAAGAATAAAATTAAGGAAGACACAAACAATTTGAAACATATACTGTGTTCATGGATCAGGAGAATTAACATCATCAAAATGTGCATACTACCCAAAGCAATTTACAGATTCAATGCAATACCTATTAAAGTACCAATGGCATATTTCACAGACATAGAACAAACACTTCAAAAATTTATATGGAACCATAAATGACCCCAAATAGCTACAGCAATTTTGAGAAAGAAGAACAAACTAGGAAGCAGGAGGGATCACAGTACCTAGTATCAAACTGTATTACAAGGTCACTGTAATCAAAACAGCCTGGTACTGGCATAAGAATAGACACATGGATCAGTGGAACAGAACAGAGAGTCCAGAAATAAGCCCACATCTCTACAGTCAATTAATATTTGACAAAGAGGGCAGCAGCATTAAATGGAGCAAAAATAGCCTCTTCAACAAATGGTGTTGGGAGTGCTGGACAGCTACATGCAAAAAAATGAAACTCGATCAACACTTACACGATACAAAAATAAATTCAAGGTAGATAAAAGACTTAACTTGTGACACCATAAAAGTCCTTCAGGAGAACATAGGCAAGAAAATATTAGATATTCCACCCAGCAATATTTTCACTGATATATCCCCTAGAGCAAGGGACATAAAGGAAAGAATAAACAAATTGTATCTAATCAAAATAAAAAGCTTCTGCATGGCTAAGGAAAACAGCATTAAAATGAAAAGAGAACCAACTACATGGGAAAACATATTTGCCAATGATTCCTCAGACAAGGGTTTGATCTCCAAAATATATAAAGAACTCACATGACTCCACTCTAAGAAGACAAGCAACCCAGTTAAAAAATGGGCAAAGGACTTGAACAGACACTTCTCCAAGGAGGAAATACAGAGGGTCCAGAGACATATGAAAAGATGCTCAGCATCACTAGCCATCAATTGCATCAGAGAGATAAAATTAAAACCACAATGAGATACTACTTCACACCGGCGAGAATGGCCATCATAAACAAATCAAGAAACCAGTGTTGGAGAGGTTGTGGAGAAAAGGGAACCCTAGTGCACTGTTGGTGGGATTGCAGACTGGTGCAACCACTATAGAAAACAGTGTGGAATATCCTCAGACAACTAAAAATGGAACTGCCTTTTGATCCAGCAATTTCACTGCTAAGAACCCTGAAAGAAACAATCCAAAACAACCTATGCACCCCGATGTTCATACCAGCACAATTTACAATAGCCAATTGCTGGAAGCGACCTAAGTGCCCATCAGTAAATGAATGGATCAAAAAGCTATGGTACGTTTACAGAATGGAATTCTATGCAGCAGAAAGAAAGAAGGATCTCCTACCCTTTACAGCAGCATGGATGGAACTGGAGAGAATATGCTAAATGAAACAAGCCAGGTGGTGAAAGACAAATAGCATATGATCTCATTTTTAACTGGAACCTAATCAACAAAACAAACAAACAAGGAAAATGTAACTAAGGACATGAAATTGGGAACAAGCTGACAGTAACCAGAAGGGAGGGGGCAGAGGAGAGAGGATAATGGGGGAAAAGGGTGAAGGGTTTACAGGAACAAGGATAAAGGACAGGAGGACAAAAACAAGGGAGGGTGGAAACAGGGGAGCGAGGTGGGGAAGGCTGGAGTGCTGTGGAGGGGTGAGGGGGAAAGGCAGAAAACTGTACTTGAACAACAATAAAAATCAAAAGTATTTAATAAAATAAAACAAAATAATAAAATGACTTTTGTAAGCAGCTAGGGGAAAAGTCTAAAAACCTCAAGAAGTTCCTCCCCTAGGTGCCCTATGAGAAAAGCCCAGAGCCTTCTGCCTTGTCTCCTCCAAGCTGCAACAGTGTGACTCTCATCAGCCCCTTAGGGAAGGCCTCCAGCACTGCTCTCTCAGACACCCATTCTCTACCATCCTGAAGCACCCTTTGCTCTGGCCACTCTGAGTTATTTTTTTTCTCTCTTAATACCACAAGCTTCTTTATCCTCCCTACCTTCACACTAGTTATTTTTCCTGAACTCCTTCATCATTAGTTACTTCATCTGGCTCGTTCTAAATCTCCTTAGTCTATGTCTCAAGGATCTTCATCCCTGAAACCTCAGTTGAGTTAGAAGAATATCAGTATCCAAGGAGGAGTCACACTCTCACACCTTTCCATAAAGATGGAACTCAGCTCCTCCTCTCAGTCAGTTGCTATCCCCTTAGGGCTTCGTGTTTGTGGTGCTTGGCACAGCACTTGGCACACAATGTTTCACAAATCCTTTTGACAGAATGAATGCTGTAAAGAACAGTATACTATGTCCAAGAACTAGGATCATGTCTCACTTTGCTATTGGCAGATGCCTTAATTTCCCAAACCTCATTTCTCTTGTTCATAAAATGGGGATAATGATAAATTCCTTTCTTACTTAAGTGAGAATTAGCATCAGAATGGGAGTTTCATGGCAAACGCAGGAGTCTTACCCAAATGTAAGATATAAAAAGAGAAAGGAGATCAGAAGAAGCACAGCCAAAATGTACATAGCTCATAGGAGGAACCAGGCACTGTTCATTTAATCCTTGCAACCACCTCAAAAGGGAGGTTAAATCATTTGCCCAAGAGCATAGAGTTAGGTTTGATCACAGAGTACCAAAAAGCTTCGTTCCAGAGTACATGCTTAAAAGCCCACTGACAATTATAAGAATGAAAGCTAACACTGACTTCATATTTACTATATGCTGAATTAGGTTGATGCATTTCACAAATATTCTGTCTTATACTCTGCAGCCAATGCTCCCTTTGATGAGAGGGGGAAATGAGGTGTAGTCACTCAGCCAAGTGGCATGGCCACTGTCCAGATTCAAGTGTGCCACACAGAGCCCACACTCTTCAGGCTCTGGAGAGGAAACAGGAAGAATTACACTGAGGCCCATGACTTCCCAGGCTTGCAGATCCTTGGTGGAAACTAAGTCAAAAGTCAAGGATGACACTGATCATGATGCAGCTTGACTCTAAACTCAGTTTTTATGGTCCTCAAGCCTCTGTGGGAAAAGGAGGGTATGAAACAAGAAGTTAAACCTGTAGATTTCATGGGAAACTGGTGGGTTGGCAGTTACTCCTAGATTTACAGGAAGGGACTTAGGCCAGGAGAGCCAGGAAAGGTCCTGCTCAAGTTTGGAACTGTTGTTGGTTCTGCCAAGGTCAAAGTGTAAATGGGTTGCACCATGAATATTCCACATCTGTAAAAAGCCCATAGTCATAAAATTCCTCATATGGCATTAACATTCTAATGTGTTCAGCTAGATGTTCATGAGTAGACTCAAGCTACTTTTGTCAGGAAGACAACGAAAGTAAAATGTGTTTTTTTCAGAGCATCACTCCAAAGGCAACTGAAGTCAATTTGTCCCAATATTGCCTATGTTAGCTTTGATTGCTTGGTTAAGGTGGAGTCTGACAGACTTCCCTGCTGTAAAGTTACTATTTTCTTTTTTTGTAACCAATAAACATTTTGCGAGGTGCTGTATTAAGACAATATAAATATCCTATACCTCAGCAAACTTTCATCTAGTACTAGTTCTTTCATCAGCTGATGGTTATATGAGTACATTATTACTGTGGTCATTGCCAAGAGGTGATTTTCTAACTAATTTGTTCTCTAGATCCAAACTGAGGAACAATTTACAAAGTAACTGGCCTGTGTTCTTCAAAAACATCAATCTCTGAAAAACTGAGGAACTCCTCTGAATTAAGAGAGACTAAAGAGACATCACAATTCAATGTAATATGTGATCCTGGACCAAGATTCTTTGATTCTTTTTATTCTAAAGGACACTCTTGGAACACTTGGTAAATTTGAACAAGCTCAGAGGTTCAACACTATTATTACATCAATGTTACATTCCGATTTTGATAATTTTATTTGTATTATGTAAAAAATGTTCTTGCATTTAGAAATTGCACATTGAAACCTTTAGGAATAAAAGGGATTGTTGTTACAACTTTCAAATGGTTCAAGAAACAATAAAATGTATCTGTATAGTGAATGAAAAGACAAATATGGTAAAATATTAACATTTGGGAATTTGAGTGAAGGATATATGGGGATTCTTTGTACTCTTCTTGCAACTGTTATACACATCTGAAATGACTTCAAAATGAAAAATATTAAATGTATTATGAGTCTGAACTGAATATGTGTGCTTGTCTCTATCTGATGGAATCAGTGACCTATGGTGAAAAGGGCTGGGGCTATCTTGTTTCTGGGGCCATTCTAAGGTTGCAGGACAATCTACTACATCCCACTCTGACAGACATAGACCCGCAATATCTGATAAGTAGCAGCTTTCTCTATTGTGCTGTTTGTAGAGGAGGACATTTGAATCAAATCAACAAAGGTTAGTTTGCTAGAAAAGTTGCTAATAGTCCATTCCCTTTGCCTCCAAATTCCAATTTTGGGCACGACATTGTCACTGTCATGTGACTCCATTCTTATATCAAGTCTCCTGAGATCATACCAAAGACTTCAGCTTCCCTAGAACTGATGGTTTTATATGGCAACAACAATAAAGGTCTTTAGCCACTAACCCCTATAGTAAATGACACACACACCAAGTAATTAGTCCTCACATGAATGAATTCCTGTCACCACAAAGCCAGAACACAGGCTCTGAGCCCACATACCTGCACTGCAGATAATGACTTCATCTTACAAAGGGAAGAGAGAAGTGACCCCCCAGATATATCTTTAAAATCCTCCATCATCTTTTGTGACAGCACAATTTGCTGCACCATTTTAATCTCTTATCAGAAAGCCTTCTGAATTAACGCTCTATTTTGAGCACAAAGTCAAGATTTCTGTGGCCTCAGCCAAAGATGTTCATGTGGAAAAGTTGCTGAGCTGGCTGGCTGATTCAGGCCATCACAATTCCTGAAGTCCTTCCTTCTCTGTAAGTGGGAAAGGGTTCACCCATAATAGCTTTCTTGGTTTGTATATCCCTTTCCCGCTCTGTCCACTTAACATTCCATTGCAGAAAACCTAAAGTTGAGTACATGCCAAGAAAGTGGACACACACCACAAACATTAATAGCTTTAGCATATTAATAGCTTGTCAAGTTAACTGTCTCCAGAGAGGATCTTAGCTTCTCTCCTCATGATGTCTATTTTCTCTTCATTTGTCTTCCATTTTCCCTGGCCTTGTTACAGACATAGCAGGGTTATTTACATGTAAGTTAGCCAGTTACAAAACATGTGCTGGAGCTCTCATCTCATGACAGCAGGGCTGAGCCAGCACACACCTGTCAGTTACCGAGTTCCTATAATGTGGGTACTTTATATATGCTATATGCCATCCCATATAACTCTCAGGAAAAATCTAAAAGGTACAAATATGTTATTACATCCCAATATTTCAGATGGTAAAATAGAAGTTCAATGAGGATGAATAACATGTCCAAAGATCCATAGCCAGTATAGAAGATGAAGTTTCCATTTGTCTAGAGAGCTCTATTATTTCCACTCTGCTATATTCTTATGGTATGTAGAAAGATACCAAGACCTCCTTCTTTATGACTGTTGAAGGCCCAAAATTCTTTGACCACAGTGGTTCTAGAGGCTAGGTTGCATAAGAACTCATTATGCTTAGCCCTTTTTCCACCTGTACAGTAAGAAAGTGAATATGTTTAAGATTTCACTCAAGTTGGTTGTTCATATTTCTTCATGATTTATGACCTATGGCTCTTCAGCATGCACAGCTGGGACAGTGTTGCTATTTACTCCCTACACCAGTGAAGTAAGCTGCAGTTGCCAGTAGATGTATGCCCAGCTTTCTGCTATAGTTTTTAATCTGTCATTGTTTTTTTTTGTGTGTGAGTTATGTGACAGATGTTTCCATATCTTGAGGAACGT
Organism: Sturnira hondurensis; assembly: GCF_014824575.4. Classification (NCBI taxonomy): domain Eukaryota; kingdom Metazoa; phylum Chordata; class Mammalia; order Chiroptera; family Phyllostomidae; genus Sturnira; species Sturnira hondurensis. The sequence continues at coordinate 1,210,054 of NW_028073091.1, forward strand.
GAAAGTCTGCCCTGGATATTACTACTTCTTTATGGTAGAATCATTAGACAAGAGCATTCTTAATGCTCTTGGTAGAGCATTAGACAAGAACTTTAAACAAATGTCTGAGAAAACACTCCTTGTAACTGAGTTGGTGCACCAACGTGTAGCCACAGCACTCACCAAAACTCTGACACTGTAGGATTATTTCAGAAAGAGCCACAGCTCTCTGTCTGAGGACCCTATGTGCTTTATCTGCATGCAGGACTGTTCCATAGTGACAGGAGCTTGAAAGTCCCAAGAATGACCTTTAACCCAGCAGTGTCAAACCTTTTGTTGTCTCAGGCCACACATTAAATATATTGCAACATGCAATCACAAAAAAATGTCAGTGTTTTAAGTAAATTTATTTTGTCTTGGGCTGCATTCATGGCCATCCTGGGATGAATGCCACCCATGGGCTTCACAGATTGGACACCCCTGATTTAACCCATGAACCAACAGGAGTTGGGAAATTAAGACCTTGGGAGGAATAAGTCTGAGGTGTGTTTTATATTTTTTTCTCATTTCCACTGGGGTTGAGCCACCCTTGCCCACAGCAATAACTTCAATGAATCATCCTGTGTTGGCATCCTTCTGTTCTGTCTCACTTCCAGTCCTCTATCAGTGTTCCCTGAGAGCAGCACCTACTATATCCCCTGCACTCAGATCCTAGTGTTAGGACAGACTTCCAGGAGAAATCAGCCATAAGCACCCTTCAAAGCTCCTACTGCAGTCAACATGCTCAAATAAACAACCTAATCTTACACCTAAATGAACTAGAGGAAAAGCAACAAACAAAGCCCAGGGTCAGTAGGAGGAAGGCAATAATCAAGATCGGAGCAGAGTTATATGAGCTAGAGACTAAATAAAAAATTCAAAGGATCAGTAAACCCAGGAGATGATTTTTTTAAAAGATAAACAAAATTCACAAACCTTTAATCAGGCCCATCAAGAGAAAAAGAGAAAGGACCCAAATAAAATCAGAAATGAAAGAGAGGTAACAACTGATATCATGGAAATGCAAAGGATTGTAAGACATTATTATGAGCAACTACATGCCAAGAAATTGGACAACCTGGGAAAAAAGAACAAATTTCTAGAAACATATAATTTTCCAAACGGAATCAAGAAGAAATAGAAAGCCTGAAGAGATTGATAACAACTAGTGAAATTGAAGCAGTAATAAAAAAAAATTTTCCAGGTAAACAAAAGCCCCGACTAGATGGCTTCACAAGCAAATTTCAACAAACATACAAAGAAGAACTAACAACTATACTCAAACTATTCCAGAAAGTTCAAGAAGAGTAAAGGCTCACCAATTCTTTTTAGGGAGCCAGCATCATTCTAATTTCAAAACCAGGTAAAGACACAACAAAGAAAGAAAACTACAGGTCAATCTCTGGTGAATATAGATGCTAAAATCCGAAACAAAATATTGGCAATCTAGATCCAGCAGTACCTTAAAAAGATAATGCACCATGATCAAGTGGGATATATCCCAAGAATGCAAGGGTGGTACAATATTTGCAAATCAACAAATGTAAAGCATAACACAAACAAACCAAAAAACGAAAATCACACAATCATACCAATAGATGAGGAAAAAGCATTTGATGGGCTACAGCAGCCATTTATGATAAAAACACTTAGCAAAGTGGGAATAGAGGAAACATTTCACAACATAATAAAGGCCATACACTAGAGACTTCAAGCAAAGATGGAGGCATATGTAGGTACACTTTGCTTCTCACACAACCAAAAGATGAATAACAACAAATTTAAATACAAAAAATAACCAGAACTGCCAGAAAATCAAACTCTATGTAAATCCAATAACCAAGGAGTTAAAGAAGAAACATTCATCCAGACTTGTAGAAGGGGTGGAGATGGGCAGCCAGGGTGGAGTGGACTCACAGCAGGGTGATAGCTGAAGGACCTGGGAGGGCAAGGCAGCAACTGGTGAAGCAGACAGTCTCACATTTGCGTGCAGATATCCCAGGAGGAACAACTGGGGAGTGAGACAGATCATGCAACCCAGGGTTTCAGTGAGGGGAAATAAAGCCTCAACACCTGTAACTGAAAAAAACCCATGGGGATTGAGGCAGCAGGAGAAACTCCCCACCCCACAGGAGAGTTCAATGGAGAGACACACCGGGTCCTAGAACATACACAAAACCACCCACCTGAGAATCAGCACCAGAAAGGCCCAGTTTGCTGTGGGTAGTGGGGTAAGTGACTGAAAGTCAACAGAGAGCTGATCAAGTTGCATTGTTCCCTCTCAGATGTCTCCCCCACATAGAGTGCCACAACACAGTCATGTGGGTTGCCCTGCCCTGGAAAATACCTAAGGCTCTGCCCCTTACTATGTAAAAGGTGGGCCCAGATAAAGAAATATAGCCCAAATGAAAGAACAGACTGAAGCTCCAGAAAAAAATACAACTAAGTGATGAAAATATAGCCAACCTATCAGATGCAGAGTTCAAAACACTGGTAATCAGGTTGCTCACAGAAATGGTTGAGTACAAACACAAAATAGAGGAAGAAGTGAAGGCTATGCAAAATGAAATAAAAAATATATATACAGGGAACCAACAGTGATGGGAAGGAAACCAGAACTCAGATCAACAGTTTGATAAGCTACAGCACCCATTTATGATAAAAACACTGAGCAAAGTGGGAAGAGAGGGAATATTTCACAACATAATAAAGGCAATACACTAGAGACTTGGACCAGAAGGAATAAACAGTTAACCAGAACATATTGAAGAAACAAATTTTTTTTAAAAATGAGGAGGGGCTTAGGAACCTCCAGGGCAACTTTAAACATTCCCACATTTGAATCATACGGGTGCCAGGAGAAGAAGAGCAAGAAATGAAAAACTTATTTGAAAAATAATAAAGGAGAACTCCCCTAATCTGGTGAAGGAAATAGACTTCCAGGAAGTCCAGGAAGATCACAGAGTCCCCAAAAAGTTGGACCCAAATAGGAATACACTAAGGTACATCTAACTAAGGTATCCGAGATTAAAGATAAGGAGAGAATCTTAAAAGCAGCAAGAGAAAAGAAGATAGTTACCTATAAAGGAGTTCCCATAAGACAATCCACTGATTTCTCAAAAGAAATCTTGCAGGCAAGAAGGAGCTAGAAGGAAGTATCAAGGTAATGAAAGAAAGGGCATACATCCAAGATGACTCTATACAGCAAAGCTATCATTTAGAATAGAAGGGCAGATAAAGTGCTTCCCAGATAAGGTCAAATTAAGAGAGTTCATCATCACCAAGCCCATATTACATAGAATGTTGAAAAGATTTATCTAAGAAAAAGGAGAAGAGCAAAAATAAGAACAGTAAAATGACAACAAACACAACTATCAGCAATTAAAGCTAAAAAAAAAAAAACCCCAAACAAAAATGAACTAAGCAAACAAGTAGAACAGGAACAGAATCACAGAAATAGAGATCACATGGAGGGTTATCAGTAGGGATGAGGAGAGGGATCAATGGGATGAAAGGTACAGGGAATAAGAAGCATAAATGGTAGGTACAAAATAGGGAAGGAGAGGTTAAGAATAGTATGTATGACTCGTGGACATGAAATAAGATGGGGGAATAATTGTGGGAGGGGCAACAGGGTGGAGGGGAATAAAGGGGAGAAAAAATGGGACAACTGTAATAAAATAATCAATTATATATATATATATATATATATATATATATATATATATATTTAAAGGCCATATACTATAAGTCTACTGCCAACATCATACTCAATAAGAAAACCTAAAAGCTTTTCCCTTAAAACAGGAACAAGACAAGGGTGTTCACTTTCACCATTCTTATTCAACATAGTACTGGAAGTTGTAGCCATGGCGATCATACAAGAAAAAGAAATAGAAGAGATTCATGGCAGAAGAAGCTACACAAACCTCCTCTGAGGACCAACCTAGAATTGTAACTAAATTGTGGAGAAATCATCTGGAATAAACAACTGAACAATAAAGGGAGAAGGAGACTTATAACCACAGACAGACAGAAAAATACAATACAGCTTCAATACAACGTGTCTGGTAGGGAGTGTGGAAGGAATGAAAGGCTGGCCAGGCCCCCATGGGCAGCAGCTGAAGTGCCAGAAGATATTTAAGGGTCTAGGGGAATCACTCTGAGATGTGTTGGATCTAAACTCCAAGTTGAGCTCCCCAGCCTACAGCACCAGAGCCCAAAACCTATACAGAAAACACAGCCATAAGAGGCAGAAGGACTTTTCTCTGCCAGAGACAGACAGCTGGAGAAGCAGAGAGGTGTTTAAAGGGCCAACAGATAATTTTTTTTTATGCAGCCACTTGCCCTGCACTCCATCAGAGGGGGATGCAGAGTGGAGTAAAGTGCACTGGAGATGCTTGAGGAGAGACTAGGGTGGTTGCTTTGGGGAGAGAACTGAAAGAGAAGCTGCCAAGATATTGGTGCTTAGTCATCCCCCATACTGCAGTAGTCATCTTGTTCAGGCAGACCATACCCCTCCAAGTGGCATCGGACTGAGGGGAAGAAATGGCCCCACTTCCAAGTGATAGTCTGCTACACCTGTGGTTCTTAAACTTAACTGCTGAGCACAGAGTGATTAAATTAACAACTGAAGGATCAGCCACAGAAGGTAGATCCCTGGTAGTTTCCAACAAGCTGCCTAAGGCCAGACTGGAGCATCACCTGATATCACCAGAAGTGGATCCAGAAAGAAAAAACAGTGGTGAATACTAGATACTACTGAGAAAAAATCCACCATGGTCTTCTACATGATTTGTGATAAATTCTGTTTGCATTGTTTTTTAAAATTTACTTCTTGCCCTTCAAGTTTGTGCAGATGAAACCATTAGATTTTATATCACAGTTTATTTCATTTCTCATATCTTGCTCTTCCCTTCTTTTACCCCATTTTACCCTTTTCTTTCTTCATGTTATTTTTGTTTTAAATTTTGTTTTCTCTCTTGCTACAACGTGTTTCTCTTTGGCACTCTTACTATTTCTCCCCCATCCAGCTTCTCAAAGCCAATTTTTCTGTCAAGGGTTATCTCAAATTCTTTTTCCCCCTGTTAAAATTCCCATGTTCTCTTTCTACTTTTACCAATCTTTGTTCATAGGTTATAGATAGGGTAGTTGTTGCCTTTTTTTCAATTTTATCTCTATTGCTCCAGTAGGATTGTATTTCAAATCTCAAATTCTAATATTCCCCTTTCCTATTTAATTATGCCTCCATCCTGCCCATTCTTTTCTTTTTTCTGTCTCAAATTATAACTTTTCTGTTTTAACTTGTTTTCTTTTTGCTATTTTTCTTTCATCCTGCTCATTTTTTTCATCTCAAATTTTAATTTTTCCTTTTCTTACCCTGTTTTTCATTCCCACACTCTTAGTATTACCTCTCCCTCTATCATCTGAAAATCATTTCCCTTTTCTCTGTACATCTCTTAAGCTTATCTTCCCCCCTTTTTCCTATCCCACTTATAATAATATTAGCTCATTTGTAGTTGTTAGTGCTGTGTAGTTCTTTTTCTCCAATTTGTTTCCCTTTTTATTTATTTGTTTGGTTAGTTTAATTCCTTCTGTTTTCTTTCACTCTCATTTGTTTTATTTTATTTTATTTTATTTTCTGTTTAAACCTAATAATCTACGCTTCCCTTTTCTTACTCCATTCTGCCTTCTTCATTTCCTTTTTTACTTGTGAGGTAAAATTTACTTTGTTCGCATTGCTCCAATTCCTGATTCCTGTTAGTGCACCTCCCTCTAACCTCACAAAATTATTTTTTGTTTCAGTTAGTAATCTCATATTCACTTCCCTTTTCCTATAATGCTTTTTACACTGGCTCATCAGTTATTGATATTGGGGTTATGAGTGGGAGTTATTTTTGTGGATGTGGGATTGTTTCCTGTGCCATGTTTTTGTTTTGGCAGTAACTGCACAACAGCATACAAGACATGGTGGGTGGAGAGACATTCAGCCAGCTGGAGGGAGGGATCCACTAAAGAATGACTCAACAACAACTAAAACCCAATAACATCCAGAGAGCCAACATAAACAGCATACGGGGAGTCCCAAGAGATCAGTTCAGGAGATCAAGAAGACTGCACCACGGAATCCCACAGATCTCCTACCATAGAAGTTCACACCACAAAGACAGGAAGTAAAGCAAATCAATTTAAGAAGCAGAAACAATCAAGAGTCTCCCCAAAAATGGGGAGACAAAGAAACAGCCCCAAATGTAGAGAAAAGGAAGAATCCCAAGAAAGAGTGCTAAATGAAATAAAAGTCAGTAACCATCACATACTGAGTTCAAAACAATGGTTATAAGGAAGTTCAATGAGCTCACTGAGAACTACAAATAACTACAGGCAAGCTGCAAGAGACTTACTGTGAACTACATGAGCATGAAAAAGACATGAAAACTACCAATAAGAGCCAGGAAGAAGTGAAGAATACAATTTCTAGACTGAAGAACACAGTAGAAGAAATCGAAAGCAGGCTCAATGAAGCTGAAGCTGGAGGACAAGGGAGAAAAAAATTCCCAGAAATAGCAAGGAAAAGAAAGAAGACTCAAAAAGAATGAAGAGGGGTTAAGGTAACTGCAGGGCAATATGAGACAGAATAATATCTATGTAATTGGAATACCAGAAGGCGAAGAAAAGGAGCAAGAGATAGAAAACCTGTTTGAAAAAGTAATGATGGAGCACTTCCCTAATTTGATGAGAGAAAAAGTTAGAGAAGTCCAGGAAGCAGAGAGGATCCCAATCAAGAGTAATACAAAGAGCCCTAGCTGGTGTAGCTCAGTGGATTGAGTGCGGGCCTGCGAACCAGACGATCGCAGTTTGATTACCAGTCAGGGCACATACCTGGGTTGCAGGCCAGTTCCCCACAGGGGCCAGTTCCCAGCAGGCGGTGCATGAGAGGCAACCATACATTGATGTTTCTCTTTCTCTCTCCTTCCCTTCCCCTCTAAAAATAAATAAATAAAATATTTTAAAAAAAAGAGTAATACAAAGAGCTCCACTCTAAAAACATCATAATTAAAATGGCAAAATTCATAGACAAACTGAGATCTTAAAGGCAACAAGGGAGAAACAGATAGTAACATGCAAGGAGCTCTGCTAAGGCCGTAAGCTGTTTTGGCCTCAGCTGTTTCTGTTTTCTCAACAGAAACACTACAAACCAGAAGGAAATGGCGAGAAATATTCCAAGTAATGAAAAGCAAATGTCTGCAAGCAAGACTACTCTACCCAGCAAGGCTCTCAATTAAAATGGAAGGCAAAATAAGGAGTTTCCCACACACAAAAAAAGGCTAAAAGAATACATCTCCACCAAACTAGCATTACGAGTCATGCTGAAATGACTGCTTTAAGGAGATGAAGAAAAAGAGTGAGAGAAAGGAACATAGATACAAAGTGGAGAAATGGCAATAAATAAGTACCTATGAATAATAACCTTAAAGGTAAATGGATTAAATGTTCCAATCAAAAGACATAATAATCTTAAATGTGAGTGGATTGAGTGATCCAATCAAAAGACATAGGGTAGCTGAATGGATACTAAAGCATGACCATACATGCTGCTACCACCTCAGAACAAAAGACCTACACAGACTGAAAAAGAATGGTTGAAAAAAAATATTCCAAGCAAATGGACAGGAAAAAAAAAGCCAGGGTTTCAATACTTATATCAGACAAAATAGAATTCAAAACAAAGGCCATTAAAAGAGGCACAGAAGGACACTTCATAATACTTAAGGTGAGAACCCATCAAGAAAACATAAACATTATAAACATATATGCACTCAACATAGGAGTACTCACACATATAAGAAAATCTTGGAGAACTCCAGGAAACATATAGACATTAACGCACTTGTGGGGGCAACTTTCATCACAAGTCCCCCTGTGTGCCATGGATGAGAGTAAACATGACTGAGACATGATGTGATCTGCTTGAGGAAGAAAAGTACCTGATCCCTCAAAGGGGAAGGACCAAGAGCCCCTCTGCTCAAGGGGCCTTTATTGGGTTCGTTTGCACAAGAATACAGATAAGGATCAAACAGTAGATAGCATTCAAAGAACTGTGAGGGCTTATTCTCAGTCAGAGTCAGATAGCTAACAAGAGCCATAAAACTTTGAGGAACAAACTTCTTGCTTGGACCCTTATCATTTAAATGAGAGCATTCTTAAAAAAGCAGGTTTCACAGGATTTTTACATATTCTTTCTTATGCCTGATTTACCCTGGATACCCGCCCTTTCCAGCACAGGGTTGCACTGCCTTCCCCATCATAGGTGTTCAGGCTTAAGGGGATTAGAGCCAGGAAGCACTTCTCCCAGAGGTCATGGGGACTCAGGCTATGTCAAAGCCAGGAGGTGAGAGTCCATTGCTCTTTGTTACAGCCCCCCGAATTCTTCCATGATGACCTCCCAAGTGATCATGTCTGGCTTAGGTTGCCTCTCTCTGAGGGGTCGTACCCACCACGGACATCGATCATGCTTTGGGGGCAGGGGAAGAAGCAGAAGCAGAGCTTGCTGCCACAGACAAGTTTGTCTCCTATGGCCCACATTCTGGAGGTTGCACACTTAGCCATGGGGGGGTAGTTACAATTCCAGAAACCAGCCAGGGTGGCTCCCAACAGCACTTATACTCGGGGATTTTAACACCCCACTGTCAACAATGGATAGATCTTTGAAACAAAGAGTCAACAAGATTATTTTGGCACTGAATTGCACTATATGCAACTGACTTAACTGATATATACAGAAACTTTCACCCCAACAAAGCCAAATTCACATTCTTTTCAAATGCACAAGAAACCATTTTCAAAGATAGACCACATGATAGGACAAAAAACAAGCCTCAACAAAAGTCAAGAAAATTGAAATCATATCAAGCATTTTCTCAGACCACAAGGGATTCAATCTAGAAATAAGCCTCAGGGAAAAAATTCAGAAACAGTCATATTCATGGAGACTGAATAACATGTAATTAAACAATGAATGGGTTAAAAATGAGATCAAGGAAGAAATCAAAAAGTTTCTGGAAACAAATGGAAATCGACACACAACAGACCCAAATCTATGGAACACTGAAGGCAGTCCTAAGAAGAAAGTTCACAGAGGTACAGGCCCACCAAAAAAAGATAGAAACACTTCAAGGAAACAACATAACCCAACATCTACAATAACTGGGGGAACAACAACAAATAAAGCCCAGAAAGAGTATAAGGAAAAAAATAACCAAGATAAGAGCAGAATTAAATGGCATAGAAACTAAAAGCACAATTCTAAGGATCAATAAATCCAGGAGCTGGTTCCTTCAAAAGATAAGCAAAATTGACAAGCCTTTAAGCAAACTCATCAAGAAAAAGAGAAAGAGGGCCCAAATGAAAATAATCGGAAATGAAAGAGGAGAGATTATAGCTGATACTACAGAAATACAAAGGATTGTAAGGAATTCCTACAAACCACTACATGCCAACAAATTTAAAAGCCTGAGTGAAATGGACAAATTTCTAGAAATATATAATCTTCCAGAACTCAATCAAGAATAATCAGAAAGCCTGAACAGACCAATAACAGCTGAGGAAATTGAAGCGGCAATCAAAAAACTCCTGTCACACCAAAGAAAGGCCTGGACTGCTTGGTATAACACAGAATTTTACAAAATATTTAAGGAAAAGCTAACCCCAATCCTTCACAGATTATTCAAAAATATATAAATAAACCAAGTAGATACAAGACTCCCAAACTCTTTTTATAAAACCAGCACCATCCTAATCCAAAAACCAGATAAAGACACAACAAAGAAAGAAAACTACAGGCCACTATCACTGATGAACATAGATGCTAAAGTATTCAACAAAATATTGGGAAACCACATCCAGCAATACATTATAAAGATCATATGCCTTAATCAAGTGGGATTCATCCCTGGGATGCAAGGATGGCACAATATTTTCAAATCAATAAATATAAACATCACATAAACAAAAGGAAAGACAAAAATGACATGATCGTTAGAAGGGAAGATGGCGGTGAGATAGGTGGGAGCAGAGTCCATTTCCACCTGCATATGGGTGAAACACCTAGCCAATCTACTGAGGAATAGAGCAAATAGCCAACAGTACCCCAGCATATATGAAAATTGTAGAGGACATTGAAAAATCAGAGAAGTAGGTGGAAGCTACAAACACCAAGATACCTGATGGAAGAAGAAACCCACCAACAAAGAAACCACCAACAGATAACAACAGAAGAAGGTGAAGGAGGGAGTGGAAGCCACACTAACATCAATCCAGGACCTATCTGGAAATACAAATAAATAGTGAAGAAATTACTCAGGACAAACAACAGAATAAGAATGAGAGAGAATCCTCAAAACCTTGTACACACTGAGAACCAGCTTCAACACAGCCTGCTCATACCTGCACAACAGAATACAAGAGGTGGTGGACAGAGTGATCCTCAGTTAACCCGCTGAAGGGACGGACCCACCAAAGAAATACCCAACAACCATCAAAACCCAAAGATAAACACAAATCCAACTTAAACGACAGCCCAAGACCAGTGAGCTGAGGAAATCAAGGAGACTGTACCACTGAATATCACAGCTCTTCTACCATAGAAGTTTACACTATCAACCCAGGGAGTCAGAATAAATAAATTTAAGAAGCTGGGGCTAACAAGAAGAGTCTCACAAACAATGGGAAGAAAAAAAAACAATCCCCAAATGAAAGAAAAGGAGGAAGCACCAGAAAGAATATGAAATGAAATAGAGGCAAGTCAACTGTCATATACTGAGTTCAAAGCAATGGTTATCAGGAAGCTCAATGGGCTCACAGAGAATTACCAGAAACTACAGGGGAACTACAATGAATTCACTACAAACTATATCAACATGAAAAAGGAAACAGAAACTATCAACAAGGGCCAAAAGGAATTTAAGAATACAATTTCTAAACTAAAGAATGCAGTAGAAGGAATCAAAAGTAGGCTCAATGAAGCAGGGGATCAGATCAGCAAGCTGGAGGACAAGGTTAAAAAAAAAACACAGAAAGAGCAAGAAGAAAAAAAGAGGTTCAGAAAGAATGAAAAGATTAAGGGAAATGCAGGACAATATGAAATGCAATAATATCCATATAATAGGGATACAAGAAGGAGAAGAAAAAGCAAGAAACAGAAAAACTGTTTGAAAATGTAATAATGGAAAACTTCTCTAATTTGATGAGAGAAAATGTCACACAAACCCAAGGAACACAGAGGGTCCCAATCAAGAGGAACTGAAAGAGGCCCACTTCAAGACACATCATAGTTAAAATAGCAAAATTCCAAAACAAAGAGATTATTTTAAAGGCAGCAGGGGAGAAACAGGAAGTAACATACCAGGGAGCCCCGATAAGGCTGGCAACTGACTTCTCAATGGAAACCTTCCAAGCCAGAAGAGAATGGCAAGAAATATTCCAAGTAATTAGAACCAGATGCCTGCAACCAAGATTACTTTATCCAGCAAGACTCTCAATTAAAATGCAAGGCCGAATAAGGAGCTTCTCAGACAAATGAAGCCTCAAAGAATATACCTCCTCCAAACCAGGTCTGCAAGAGATGCTAAAGGGTTTACTTTACAACAGGAAGCAAAACTGTGAAAGAGAGAGGAACACAGATATGAAAAAATGGTAATGAATAAGTACCTATCAATAATAACCTTAAACATAAATTGATTAAGTGCTCCAATCAAAAGACATAGATTAGTGGAATGGATAAGAAAACCTGACCCACACATAGGCTGCCTACAGGAGACCCACCTCAGAACACAAAACCTACACAGACTGAAAGTGAAGGGCTGGGAACAAATATTCGAAGCAAATGGACAAGAAAAAAGCCAGACTAGCAATACTCATATCTGACAAAATAGAGTTCAAAAAAGAGCCATAAAAACAGACCCAGAAGGTCACTTCATAATACTCAAGGGAAGAATCCACCAAGAAGACATAAGCATTGTTAATGTATATGCACACAACATAGGAGCACCCAAATACATAAAGAAATCTTAGAGGACTTCAAGAAAAATATTGAGAGCAACACAATTATAGTAGGAGATTTTAACATGCCACTGTCAAAAATGGACAGATTTTACAAACAAAATATCAACAAAGATATTGAAGCATTGAACAATGTCTTAGATGAAATCAATTTAACTAATACATATATAGAGCTTTACATCCCAAATAATACATATTCTTTTCAAATGCACATCAAACATTTTCAAAGGTGGACCACATGTTAGGACACAAAACAAGCTTCAATAAATTCAAGAAAATTGAAATCATATCAAGCATTTTCTCCAACTAAAAGGGGCTGAAACTAGAAACCAACCTCAAGGAAATAGCCCCAAAACACTCAAAATCATGGAGATTGAATAGCATTCTATTAAACAATGAATGGGTTAAGAGAGATTAGAGAATAAATCAAAAATTTTCTGGAAATAAATTAAAATGAACTCACAACAGTCAAAAACTTATGGGTCACAGCAAAGGCAGTCCTGACAGGGAACTTCATAGCAATACAGGCCTACATAAAAAAGGTAGAAACATTGCAAATAAACAACCTGACCCTACACTTACAAGAACTGAAAGAACAACAACAAAAACAACCCAGAGCAAGTAGAAGGAAGTATATAATCAAGATCACAGAAGAAATAAATTACATCAAGACTAAAAGCAAAATTCTAAGGATCAATAAATCCAGGACCTGGTTCTTTGAAAAGATAAACAAAATCAACATGATGTTAAGCAGGCTCATCAGGAAAAGAAAAAAAAAAGAGGAGACCCAAATAAACACAATAAGAAATGAAAGAGGAAAGATGACAATGATACCACAGAAATACAAAGGATTGTAAGAAATTACTACAAACCACAATATGCCATTAAATTTGAAAACCTAAGTGAAATGGACAAATTTCTAGAAAAATATAATCTTCCAAAACTCAGTGAAGAAGAAGCAGAAAGCCTGAAGAAACCAATAACATCTGATGAAATTGAAACAGTCATCAAAAAGCTTCCAACACAAAAGCTTTGGACCAGACAGTTTCACAGGAGAATTTTACAAAGAATTTAAGGGAGAGCTAACCCGCATCCTTCACAGATTATTTCAAAAAATTCATGGCCCTGGCTGGTGTAGCTCAGTGGATTGACCTCAGGCCTGCCAACCACATGATCGCAGTTTGATTCCCAGTCAGGGCACATGCCTGGGTTGCAGACCAATTCTCAGCAGGGGACACACGAGAGGCAACCATACATTGATACTTCTCTCCTACTCTCCTTCCCTTCCCCTCTAAAGATAACTAAATAAAATATTTTAAAAAATTCAAGAAGATACAAGACTCCCAAACTTTTTTATGTAGCCAGCATCATCCTAAGCCCCAAACCAGAAAGAGACATTACAAAGAAAGAAAAATTCAGGTTTTCTAAATAGAAATAGATGCTAAAATCCTTAGCAAAATATTGGCAAACCACTACCAGCAACACATTGAAAAGATCATACACCATGACCAAGTGGGATTCATCCCAGGGATGCAAGGATGGTTCAATACTCACAAATCAATAAACATAATACACCACACAAACAAAACAAAAGTAAAATCACATGATCATATCAACTGATGCAGACAAAGCATCTGATAAGGTACAGCACTCATTTATGATAAAAACACTCAGCAAAGTGGGAATAGAGGGAGCATTCCTCAACATAATGAAGGCCATATATGAGAGACTTATAGCCAACATCATACTCAATGGACAAAAATTTAGAACTTTCCCACTAAGATCAGGAACAAGACAGGGATGTCCACTTTCACCACTCTTATTCAACATAGTACTGGAAGCCTTACCACAGAAATCAGACAAGAAAAAAAAGGCATCCAAACTCAGAAAGAAGAAGCAAAACTGTCCTTGTTTGCAGATGACATGATAGTGTACATAGAAAATCCTATAAAATCTACCAAATAACTACTCAACCAAATAAATGAATTTGGCAAAACAGCTGATACATAGTCAATACTCAGAAATTGAAGACAGGCTCACAACATCTAATATCAAACTCTATTACAAGGCCACTGTAATCAAAATAGCCTGGTACTGGCAAAATAAACAAACAAAACAGGCACATAGACTAATGGAACAGAACAGAGAGCCCAGAAATAAAGCCAGGTCTCTATAGTCAATTAATATTTGACAAAAAGGGAAGCCTAAAATGGGACAAAAATAGCCTCTTCAACAAATGTTGTTGGGAGATCTGGACAGCTACATGCAAAAAAAAAATTAAACTCAATCACCAACTTACACCATACACAAAAATAAATTCAAGGTGAATAAAAGACTTAAATATAAGTTGTAACACCATAAAAACCCTAGAGGAAAACATTGGTAGGAAAATCTAAGACATTCCACACAGCAACATCTTCATTGATATGTTCCCTAAAGCAAGTGATATAAAGGAAAGAATAAACAAATAGGACCTCATCAAATTAAAAAGTTTCTGCATGGCTAAAGAAAACAGCATTAATATGAAAAAAGAACCAACTGTATGGGAAAACATATTTGCTAGTGATACCTCAGACAAGGGTTTGATCTTCAAAATATGTAAAGCACTCACATGACTCCACCCCAGGAAGACACAAAATTCAATTAAAAAATGGGCAAAAGACTTGAACAGACACTTCTCCAAGGAGGACATACAGAGGGCTGAGAGGCATATGAAAAGATGCTCAACATAAGTAGCCACCAGAGAGATGCGAATTAAAACCACAGTGAGATTCCACTTCACACCAGTGAGAATGGTGAACATAAACAAATCAACAAACAAGTGTTTGAGAGGTTGTGGAGAAAAGAAAACTCTAGTGCACTGTTGGTGAGAATGCAGACTGTTGCAGCCACTGTTGAAAACCGTATGAAATTTTCTCAGAAAACTAGAAATGGAAGTGCCTTTTGACTCGGCTATTCCACTGCTAGGATTATACCCTAAGAACCCTGAAACACCAACCCAAAAGATCCTATGCACCCCAATGTTCATACCAGCACAATTTACAATAGCCAATTGCTGGAAGCAACCTAAGTGCCCATCAGTAAATGAATGGATCAAAAAACTATGGTGCACTTACACAATGGAATTCTATGCAGCAGAAAGAAGGAGCTTATGTCCTTTGCAACAGCGTGGATGGAACTAGAGAGCATTATGTTAAGTGAAATAAGCCAGGTGGTTA
The DNA here is from genome assembly GCF_014824575.4 of Sturnira hondurensis. Taxonomy (NCBI): domain Eukaryota; kingdom Metazoa; phylum Chordata; class Mammalia; order Chiroptera; family Phyllostomidae; genus Sturnira; species Sturnira hondurensis. The sequence continues at coordinate 1,225,347 of NW_028073091.1, forward strand.
AGGACAAATACCATATGATCTCACTTTTTACTGGAACATAATCAACAAAAGAAAAAGCAAACAAATATGATCAGAGACATAGAAATTAAGAACAATCTAACAATAGCCAGAAGGGAGGGGTGAGAGGACAGTGGGGAGAAAGATTTTCAGAAACTACTATAAAGGGCACATGAACAAAATCAAGGGTGCCGGTGGAAGCAAGGGAGGGAGTTGAGTTTGGCTGGGGTGGGGGAAGGGGTGGGTAGAAAATGCATACAACTCTAATTGAACAACCATAAAGTAATTAAGAAAAAACAAAAAAAAAGACATGATCATATTTAAGATGCAGAAAAAAGCATTTGATCAGGTACAGCACACATTTATGATTAAAACACTCAGAGGCGGAATAGAGGAAGCATTACTCAACATAATAAAGGCCATACATGAGAGACCTAGAGCCAACATCATACTCAATGGGCAAAAGCTAAAATCTTTCCCCACAAAATCAGGAACAAGAGAAGGGTGTCTCCTTTCACCACTTATATTCAACATAGTATTGGACATTCTAGCCACACTGATCTGACAAGAAAAAGAAATAAAAGGTATCTAAATTGGAAAGGTGGAAGTAAAACTGTCATTGTTTGCAGATGACACGATTGTATACATAGAAAACCTATAGACTCCAACAAAAAACTACTCAACCTAATAAAAGAATTTAGCAAAACAGCAGGATACAATGCCAGTTTTCAAAAGTGAAGGCATTTTTGTACATCAACAATGAAATATCAGAAACAGAAATTAGGAGGAAAATCCCACTTAATACAGCAACATGAAAAATAGAGGGGCTAGGAATTAACCTACTCAATTGAGGTAAAAGACTTATACTCAGAGAACTACACATCACTGAAGAAGAGAATTAAGGAAGACACAAACAAATTGTAACATATACCGTGTTCATGGATTCAAGAATTAATATCATCCAAACGTCCATACTACTCAAAGCAATTTATAGATTCAACCCAATCCCTATTAAAATACCATTGACCTATTTCACAGATCTAGAACAGACATTTCACAAATTTATATGAAACTATAAACAACCCCAAATAGTTGCAGCAATTTTGAGAAAGAAGAACAAAGTAAGAGGGGTAACAATACCTGAGGGCAAACTATATTACAAGGCCTCTGTAATCAAAACAGTCTGGTCCTGGCATAAGAGCAGACACAGATCAATGGAACACAATAGATAGCCCAGAAATAAACTCATGTCTCTATGGTCAATTAATATTCATCAAATGGGGCTAGAAGCATAAAATGGATTAAACATTGCTTCTTCAACAAATGGTGGTTGGAGATCTGAATAGTTACATGCAAAATACATGAAACTCAATCACCAACTCACACCATACACAAAAATAAACTGAAGATGGATAAAAGACTTAAATATAAGTTGTGACACCATAAAAAATCCTAGAGGAGTACATAAGCAGGAAACTCAGATATTCCACACAGCAGTATTTTCACCAATATATCCCTGAGAGCTACAGACTTAAAGGAAAGAATAAACAAATCAAACTTCATCAAGTTAAAAAGCTTCTTTTTTTCTCATTTTTAAAAAAACTCTAGATGAATTTATTTTTTAATTACTTTATTGTTGTTCAATTACAGTTGTCTGCATTTTTCCCCACCCTCCTGTGACCCCAGCTATATCCACCTCCCTCCCTTGTTTCCACCGTCCCCTTTGGTTTTCTGTTCAGGTCCTTTGTCCATTTTTTAAATTGGATTGTTTGTCTTCCTGGTGTGGAGTCGTGTGAATTCTTTATGTATTTTGAAGATCAAACCCTTGTCACAGGTATCATTGGCAAGTATATTTTTCCATATGATTGGTTTTCTTTTCATTTTGTCGATGTTTTCTTCAGCTGTGCAGAATCTTTTTAACTTTTGTCCATGTGTCCTTTATAGTAGTTCCTGGGAACTACTATGAAAAACTTCTGCACAGAAGCTTTTGGTGAAAGACAAATACCATATTATATCACTTATAAAAGGAATCTAAAAAACAAAATAATGAACAAAATACATCCAGAGACATGGAACAGACTGATAGCTACCAGAAAGAAGGGGAGAGGGAAAAATCATGGAAAGAAAGGGAAGGGATTAGTCAAAGAACATGTATGAATGACCCATGGACATGGGCAACTGTGTGGTGCTTGACTTTTGGGAATGCAGGTGGGGGTTCAGGCTATGCAAAGGAAGGCAAAGGGGGGAAATGGTCCACCTGTAATAGAATAAATAAGAATTTAAAAATCTGTTCATCCATATTCTTTGACTATATGTCATTGATATTTAAAAGTCTTTTTCTTATTAATTTTAAATGTTTTTGTATGTTGTGGACATTAGCACTTTATTTGTCATATATATTTCCTTGTTAATTCTTTGTCCTTTGGTCTTTTTATGATATTTTTTGCCATTCAATTTTTTACATGAGTGCCATTAGTATTTCTTGTATTGTTTTTAAAAATTTAATTATGATATAAAAAGCAAAAACAATCAGAAAAGATCATTAACATATATACAAGTATGTATCAATTGTAATCACTGTTTACCATTTAAAATAGTAACAACCTGAATGTTCAACTCTTAGAGTTGAATGTTCAACTCTAACTATAATTTAGTTATGGTGTTGTGCATGTTTTATATTTTATTGTTTTCCTTATTTTTTTCTGCCTGAGTTGCCAGTATTGCTACATTTTTCCACTTTTCATTGCTTATTCAGCGTATTTTAATTACATATGGATTTAAAAGTTTCCTATGGGTTGGCCTGAGACATCAGCAACCAAGTTTAACACTATTTCTTTAGGAAAGTGAATTCCAAATTAAAAGGAATAAACTTGGAAGCCAAGTTTTGGAATGTGTAAGTTGAGGCTGCCTTTTTGCCATTTCATTTTAGATGGGAAATGAAAGACACTAAACAAATAAGTCAGCACTACTTGTAACCATGTCCCACCAGCTTTTTGATTCAGGGATGGAGCAGGATGGGGCATGGTTTTACTTGTTCTTCTTTTTTTTTGGATTTCTAGCCACATTGGAAGCCTCTATCAGTTTCCTAACATCTGCCAACAATTGACATCATTCCATTATCTTGGATAATGCAGTAATGTTGCCTCCTGTAGAAATAGTTGCTTCTGGCAAAAAGTGTTTATCATTTAATCAAAGCATTCGCAGAGTTCTATTCATAAGAGACAAGTCAAGTCAAGTCAAGGAATGCTTTAAACCATTAAAGAAAATTTAATTAAATCTTGGAATGACAACTAATTCCCCATGATTGGAAATTCTTAAATAATGGTTAAATGATGTGCTGGAGAAATTACAATATAGAAGATATTTAGTGGTGAATTAATAAATGTTTCCCTGGACCTTGAATGCATGCTTCCAATGAAAAGCTCACTCATCTGAGGATTTAGTTGCTCTATGAAAACACCTTAGATGGAACTTTTCAGACTCTACAACTGAAATATCCTCAGTATTAGTAAGCAGTGAACAATTTGTCGGGCTAGGTTGAAGCTGCTTGCCGCACTAGGCACTTCCCCCTCCTGCTTTTGTGTGTGTAGTGCACTTTACCTCATAACTATTTGATTTCTGTATTTTCATGTCTCCTAAAAACACCTTCACAACCAGTGATGTTCCAAGGTGATGCGCTCTATCTAGTTTGTGCCTTCAGACACTTGTGTGTTCACTAGTTCAACCTGATATGCCTGGTTCAACTGAGAACTTGAAGGAAATTGGAGACTTTAAACCTCACCCATCATAAAGGAACTCAAAGATATCAAATGTCACTTGAGACTGATGAACACTTGGAGCAATGGCTATCCAGAGAAAATAAGGAAAGTTTTTAAGATCTGTAATTTCAACTATAAAAAACTATAAAAGAGCAGTGCTGAATGCCATCATCTATGTTTTGAGAAATATCTAACAAGGAAGGTAAATAGTTTAGGGTCAAAATTTTGAGAATGTGCTAAGACTCCAGTACCTCTATAGTATTTTTTTATAAACAGCTTCATTAATGTACAATTCAACATTATATAATTCACCTACTTAAAGTGTATAACTCAATGTTTTTAGTGTATTGACAAGGTTGTACAATCATCACCTAATGTAACCTAATCTTATTAGAACATTTTCATGCCCCCCAAATAAGCCCTGTTACCCATTAGCAAAGATGCTACCCTGTTACCCATTATCCAGAGATGAACCTTTTTCAAGGTTCATCTTTATTTTAGCATGTAGCACTTCATTCTATTTTATGGTCAAAAGCCGTATGTCTATCTTATGTGGATAGACTACATTTTATTATCTAATCATCAGCTGGTAAGCAGTTGGGTTTCCACTTTTTGACTATTATAAATAATGCTACTATGACATTTGTGTACAAATTTTTTAACATAATTTAAAATTTGTACTTTCTTTTTAAAGTATATTTGGTTGATTCTGCTATTACAGTTGTCCTGTCTCTTTTTTTCTCCCCTTCTTCCCCACACCCCTATTACTACCAGCACTCCCCACCCAAGTTCATGTCCATGGGTCATATATATAAATTATTTGGCTTCTTCATTTCTTATACTATTCTTAACCTTCCCCTGTCTATTTTGTACCTACCAACTATGCTTCTTATTCCCTGTACCTCTTCCCACCACTTCCTTCCAACTCCTGCTGATAAACCTCCATGTGATCTCTACTTCTGTGATTCTGTTGTTTGCTTTGTTTTTGTTTTTAAGTTTAGTTGCTGATAGTTGTGCGGTTGTTGTTATTTTACTGTTCATAGTTTAGATCTTCTTTTTCTTCCTTCAACATTTCATATACTAAAGGCTTGGTGATGATGAACTCCTTTAACTTGACCTTATCTGGAAGCACTTTATCTGCCAGCACTTTATCTGCTCTTCCATTCTAAATCATAACTTTGCTGGATAGAGTCATCTTGGATGTAGGTCCTTGCCTTTCATGACTTCACATACTTCTTTTCAGTCTCTCTTGCCTGCAAGATTTCTTCTGAGAAATCAGCAGATTGTCTTATGGGAACTCCTTTGTAGGTAATTGTCTCCTTTTCTCTTGTGCGTATTAAGATTCTCTCCTTATCTTTAATTTTGGATAATTTAATTATGATGTTACTTGGTGTGTGTTTCCTTGAGTCCAACTTCTTTGGGACTCTCTAAGTTTCCTGGGCTTCCTGGAAGTCTATTTCCTTTGCCAGATTGGGGAAGTTCTTCTTCATTATTTATTCAAATGAGTTTTCAATTTCTTGCTTGTCCTCTTTTCCTTCTGGCACCCCTAAGATTTGGATATTGGAATGTTTAAAGTCATCACAGAGGTTGCTAAGCCTCTCCTCATTTTTTTTAACTCTTGTTTCTTCATTCTGTTCTGGTTGAATAATTATTTGTTCCTTCTCTCCCAAATTGTTGATCTGAGTCCCAGTTTCCTTCCCTTCACTGTTGGTTCCTGTAGGGTAAGTGGAGGCCATCTGGCTTTCTCCCCCAGGTATCTATGTAACTGAGAGGAGCAGTGTTCTCATAGCCTTGGAGGGGCCTGATAAGCAGTGTTCTCACAGCCTTGAGACTGGGTCTGATAAACTGTTCCCGTGACATAAAGTTGGCTTGCATGTGCAGAACAATGTTATGTTATTAAGGTTTTCTCAGTTTTTCAGCTTTGATCCCCTCTAGTAGTCAAACAGGTAGGGACTTCCCACTAGGGAGGCACGCAGCTTGTGGCATGCATGGTTCTTCAACCCATAAATAAAGGCATGTCAAGCATCCCCAGGGCTCCACGCATTTTCTTCCCTCTACCAGAGGCAAAAGTGGATCTGCCCGGTCTTGATTGGTTGCAACATATTGGCATAGTGGGCAGGATCCCCATGGTATGGCATGAAAGAGACACCGGGCTCTTTTGAGGGGAGTCTTAAGGTGTGGAGAGACCCAGGGGGCCCTTAGCACCTGGTGGCGAGCCTTATGCTTTCCTAGGCCCCTGGGCAGGACTGGCTAGATGTCAGGGGCACCCCTGACACCGTGGAGAAAGCTTCACAGGAGGTTGGGGAGACCCTGGAGCAGCCCAACACCCCAGCGGCTGGGTGTTTTTTTTTTTTTTTTGCTTGTTTGTTTGTTTTGTTTTGTTTTGTTTTTAGCTTTCTGAGCTGCGATAGAGGTTGCGCTCTGAGAGGCAGAGAAGCTATGTGAATTCCAAGGGCGAGAAGAAGCCCTGAAGCCAGGACTGGCGCCCTGGAAAAAGAACTACCAGCGGTAGAACAGCGACACAGATCTCCACCTCGTGCTGCAGCCGACGATTTGGAGGTGGGGTCCAAGTCAGGGAAAGATGACGTAGACATGGAGCCAGAGCTCTGTCCCCAAAAGGCTTCCCATAGTGATACAGAATATGAAATCCCAACAGCCCGTGGCAGCTGGGGGAAATCCTGTGGGCCCTGCGCAAATGGTGGAACACACCACTTATAGGCCCTATACCCAGGCTGAGCTGATCGATCTCTCGAATCAGTTTCGGCAGCGACGAGGGGAGCCCTTAGCTGTGTGGTTCTTGCACTTGCGGGACCGAGGGGTTGATCGCATCGTGTGTTCTGATGCTGAGTGGAAAAGTTAGCGTCCATCACGACACATCCCTCCCTGCGCTAGCAGCTGCAGAATAGCCAGAGACACAGTGGGGGGCGGAACTCACATTCCTTGATGGAGTGGGTAATGGCAGCTATCCACACTGTCTGGGCAAATGCAGGTGAGGTACCAGATACTGTGAGCAAGGGGCAGACTTTCACAGAGTTGGTGCAAATCTTGCGAGAGTTGGGCACCTGCCAGGCTATGCTCAATCCCAACACACAGGGATCCCATGATGAGTGCTTTACCGTGGGAACTAAAGATCTTGTGCAGCAGCGCGCCCCACCCCTCCTCTTTTGCGTCGCTGGCAGCGATTCTCCCTGGCTGGGTCGGCTGTCGCATAAATGACGTGACGACGGTGGTGGCTGGTCTGGAAGAGGTGGAGTCCGGCAGCCCGAAGAGAGCTGTACGTACAGTTACTCAGAGTTCCTCTGTTTCCCAGGGAACTAGCCGTCCTGTTTGGGTCACTAGAACACAGATGTGGTCAGCTCTTCCAGGGACTGGAGTTATTGATGGCACTAAGATTGACAGAAAGCCAAACCTGCAGCCCCCAGCGAAGAAGCTGACAGGGAAAGCCTGGAGTGCACCTCGAGAGCCCCGAAAGCCCCAAGCAGCCAGTTCGGTCCAACTGGAGATCCTCTGGTGATGTCAGTCTCCTGAGATGAGGGAAGAGATATCCTCCGAGCCTTCGGCTACAATTGAGGCCAAGGGACCCGTCCTCAGGGTATGGGCAGGGGCCAGAGGTCACATGTTGAATTTGCTATTTACTGGTCCCCTGCAGATGTACAGTGAGTGATAGCTCTTGTGGATACAGGAGCTGAATATTACCCTTTTACATGGAAACCCTGGGAAGTTTCTGGGGCCTGAGGTCTCTATTGATGGCTATGGGGGACTGAGTAAGGTTGAAGGCTGTACGGCTTCCTTTCGGCATTGGGGGTTTGTTCTCCGCCCCCCTGCTTCCCTCCCGCCCCGCCACCTCACCGCACTGCACCACATCGCACTGCCGCCACTTCGAATGCACTGTCTTTATTTGCCCCATTCCTGAGTATATTCTGGGTATTGACATACTGCAGGGTCTGTGGCTCCACAAGACCACAGGAGAGTTCTGCCTGCGGGTGCAAGTGGTAAAAGTCGTTTTGAGGGGATGTGATAATCACCCTCCTGTGCATTTGCCACCCCCCAGGATGGGTAACAACTGTGAAACAATATCAGTTACCCTGGAGGGCCTGAGGAAATCACAGAAATCATAGGGGAGTTGGAGAAGGTGGGCATAATCAGGGCTGCCCACAGTCCTTTTAACTCTCCTGTTTGGCCAGTAAAAAAGCCAGATGGTACCTGGAGAATGACGGTTGATTACAGGGAGCTCAACATAGTTATTCTTCCACTACATGCAGGGTCCCTTCTGTGATGGACTTGATGAACCAGTTAACTAATGAGCTGGGAACTTGGCACTTTGTAGCTGATCTAGCAAATGCCTTTTTCTTCATTGACCTGGCTCCAAAGAGCCAGGATCAGTGTGCCTTCACATGGGAAGGCCAACAGTGGACTTTCACTGTGCTCCCTCAGGGAGCACAGCCCAACTATCTGTCATGGGCTTGTGGCAGAGGACCTAGCTAAGTGGTCATGGCCTCCAGAAGTGTCCCTGTTCCGTTACATTGAGGACATCTTGCTAACCAGTGATTCTCTTGCAGAATTAGAGAAAGTAGTGTCATACCTCAAGTCGTGTGACTGGGCAGTCAATGAAACCAAGCTGCAGGGTCCTGGACTGTCTCAGATTCTTGAGGGTTGTCTGGTTGGGTAAGACAAAAGTCACCCCAGATGTGGTGCTAGATAAGATTCAGGCACATCCTACCTCTACCGCTGTGAAACAGCTCCACACATATTTGGGCCTGCTGGGGTATTGGGGAGAATTTGTGTCCCATGTAGCACAGGTTGTTCATCCCTTATATTCCTTGGTGAAAAATAGGGTGAACTGGGATCAAACCCTGACCTTGGAACAAGAGTTCCAAGGAGCAAAGCACATCATTAAGGGCACCCAGGCCTTGGATGCTTTGGAGCCTGCTAGACCCTGTGAACTAGATGTGCATGTGACACAGGAAGGCTTTGGATGGGGTTTGTGGCAGCAAATGGAATGGCCATGTCCACCCTTGAGTTTCTGGTCCCAACTGGAATGGAGCAGAGATACGGTCTCCTTCATTGAAAAGCAGTTGACTGCAATATATGCTGCCCTGTTGGCCACAGAGGCCATTAACCGGAACTTCCCTTTGACAGTTAGGACCACCTATCTTATTGTAGGGTGGGTCCCAGAATGGTTGGCCAAGGCACATGTGGGACGGCTCAGACACCCATGCTAGCTAAGTGCGGGAAGGGGGCCTTATCTGCAGCAAAGGAGTATTCTGTTCACTAGCCCTTTGTGGGCTGAGATACAGCAAGTGTTAGGTCCAGTTATTTATGTAGATGAGAAATCTAATGTTTCTGTCTCTATAGAGGAGAGAGAAGCTAGCCCCTTCCAGGAAGGGCACGCACCTATTCCCTCAGATGCATGGTACACTGATGGGTCCAGTCTGCTGTGTGGACTGCTGTGGCTGTCCAACCAGAAACAGAGATGATCTGGTTTGACACAGGTGTGGGGCAGAGCAGTCAATGGGCTGAACTCCTCACCATTTGGATCGTGGCACTTAATGAAGCCCCACCCCTGACTATTTGCACAGAATTGGGCACAGACTGGGGGCTGACATCATGTATCTCTACATAGCATACAAATAAGTAGACCATTGTGGGGACAGGCTTTGTGGCAAGACTTATGGGAGTTAGGCCACCAGAAACAAATCCCTATATATCATGTTACTGGACATACACCTCTTGCTTCCCCTGGGAATGATGAGGCTGGTACTCTAGCCAAGGTATGTTGGGTAGAAATGGTACATGGCAGCCCCTCAGGAAGGGAAGTAGCCCAGTGGCTACACTATCACCTCTTACATGCTAGGCAAAAGACCATGTGGTCCACTATTGAAACTTGGGGGTAACCTGTTACATTGGTAGAAGCACAAGAAACTTGTGAGACCTGTGTTGTCTGCTCACAAGAGCATCCTGAAGGCCTGTGGGAACTTCTGGACAGGTAGTGCAGAAATGGGTACCACTGACTTAGTGGCAGGTGCATGTAATCAGGCCCCTACTTAGTTCAGAGGGGTATAAGTATGCTATTACAGGTGTGGACGCAGCCACGGGACTTTTAGCTGTTTATCTTAACTGCATTGCACCCAGACCAGAAAGCAGTGCTTACTGCACTGGAGCGGTTATGTGCTGTTTATGGGTGACCCCTAATTATTGAAAGTAATCAGGGGATGCATTTTACTGGGGCCTTGGTACAACAGTGGGCTCAAGACCTGAAAATTGACTAAAAATTCCATGTAGCTGATCATCCCCAAGCTGCTGGAATGATTAAATGGTACAATGGTCTCTTAAAGCAGGGCCTGTGAGCTGCAGCTGCCACCCCTACACTGAGGGGTTGGACAAAATGCTTATGGACTGTCCTCTGGACTCTACAAGAGAGGAGTTTGGGGGCAGGGTGCCCAGCTCCAGTGGAAGCTTTCCTCCACCAGACTGCTGCTCCTATTCAGCTGCAGGTACAGACTAAGGATGTCTTGCTGGAACCAGGCACGGAAAAATGGGAGGATATTCTCCTGCCTGCTCTGATGGATCCGGAGTGAGGGTGAATAGCTACTTGGATGTTATCTTGGGAAGTCAAAGCACCCCACATGTGCTGGGTGGCTCTTGTTGCCCCTTGGGGCCAAAGGGTGGAGAGAAATTTACAAATAGCACCCTGGATAATTGGGATCCAGCCCTCAGTCTTAAAGGCGGCATATCCAAGGCTAGCAGATCACAAAATGCTTCTTCGTGGCACCTTTGTGATTTTCCTATGGCCCATTATGAGTTCTCTGCTGTTATTGAAAGTAGATGCTGAGCCCCCAGGAGAGGCAAGAAAGGTCTGATATTCACACCCAGGAAGACACCCTCTGCCAGTCACTGTCTTATCGGCCGACCAAAAGCTTGCTTGTATATTGCCAGAGGGTCATGACTTGCCTTTACTAGTGCCTATAACTGCTCTGTTTTTTGCCCTTAGAGTTCAAGGTAACACCTTAGTGGACTAGGCTCATACCTACGCCTTAGTGGCTGACCAATCAGTGTGCTGAGTCTGCACTGAACTTCCCTTGAGCATGTCAACCAGTCTCCCATGGCGTGTCTCTCCTACTTCTGTCTCAAATTGGACTTGGCTTCAGAACCAGTGGAACAGTGCACATTCCTTGTGGAATGCAACCTGGACTGACATCTATGCTGGGGCGAAGCAGTGGTATGACCAGCCCAGGCCATTCAGTGGCTATTCCATATGGAATGGCTCAGGATGGCTCACAGCTAAGGTCATGGAGCTGGCTGGACCAACTCCCCTTTGCACTGAAAACTCTGAAGAACATGCCCGGATGGGCTGGACTCCAAATGGCCTGTGTCAGACTTTAGAGCATTTCTGAGGGGCATGGTAGGAAGCATGGGCTGCAGTTCCCATTGGAGCCTTCTGGGTATGTGGCTTACATGAGTGACCTTACCTGCCTGGCAATTGGACTGGTTGTTGTACTTGGGGATGGCCTTATTTGCCTGCTTGAGTTCAGAAAACTCTTGAAACCCAGCCAACAAACTGGGAAGTGTTCAAAACACAACACCAAGTAAAGTGTACTGCCTGGTGGTATTATCCACTAGCTGTTTTTTCTCCTCAAGCTGCTTCCATAGTCACTGAGATGGAGATTGCTGCTTTGGCTTTGCACACTGTTTGTGCATTGAATGATACCCATTATTCTATAAGCTTGTTAAATGAGGAGATGTATCAATTAAGAAAAGTAGCCTGAAAAAATCATATAGCTTTAGATATGCTTACAGCATCCCAAGGTGAGGTGTGTGCCCTACTAGGGGAAGAATGCTTTGTATATGTTCCTGATGTCTACCACAATGTTAGTCAAGCCTTGCGGGCATTAGCCTCTGAGACCGGTGCCACTGAAAGCCTGATAGGTGATCCTTTGCAGGAATGGTGGGCATCCCTGACTGGTGGTGGGTTCTTGCTGTCCTAGGCGGCAGCACTTGTGTTTTACTTGCTTGTTGCTGTAGCCTCTACCGCTGTTGTGGGTTATGGGTGCAAGGCTCTGCCCTCCTCATCAAGGGACTTTGTGGAAGACAACCTCACATGTATTGTAAGGCGAGGGACACAGAAGGGGTGGATTGTAGGGTAAGTGGAGGCCATCTGGCTTCTTCCCCCAGGTGTCTGGGTAATTGAGAGGAGCAGTGTTCCCATAGCCTTGGAGGGGCCTGATAAGCAGTGTTCTCATAGCCTTGAAACTGGGTCTGGTAAACTCTTCCCATAACATAAAGTGGGCTCACATGCTCAGAACTGTTATGGTATGTAAGGTTTTTGCAGTTTTCCTGCTTTGATCCCCTCTAGTAGTTAAACAGGTAGGGGCTTCCCACTAGAGAGGCACGCAGCTTGTGGCATGCATGGTCGCCCATCCATAAATAAAAGCATGTCAAGCATCCCCAGGGCTCCACGAATTTTTCCCCCTCTACTGGAGGCAAAAGTGGATCTGCCCGGTCTTGATTGGTTGCAACACAGTTCTCTGTATATTTTTCTTTATTTCACTTTGCATAGTCTTCACTTCTTCTATTTTGTGTCTGTACTCAATGATTTCTGTGAGCACTCTGATTACCAGTGTTTCGAATTCTGCATCTGATAGGTTGGCTATCTCCTCATTTCTTAATCCTTTTCCTGAAGTTTCAGTTTGTTCTTTCATTTGGGCCATATTTCTTTGTCTGGCCATGCCTGTTATATAGTAAGGAGCAGAGCCTTAGGTATTCACCAGGGCAGAGCAACCCATTTTGCTGCACTGTGTTGCTGTATGTGGGGGAGGAGTCAGAGAGGTAACAGTGCCACTTGCTCAGCTCTCACCCCTCTTTCAGTCACTTCTCCTGCTACCCACAAGCAAATTGAGCCTTTCTGGTGCTGATTCCTGAGTGGATGAGTTTGTGTACATTCTAGGACCCTGTGGGTGTCTCCAGCAAACTCTCCTATGAGGCCGGGAGTTTCTCCCACTTCTACAACCCCCATAGATTTTTATAGCCAAAAGTTTTGAGGCTTTAGTTTCCTGCACTAAAACCCTGGGTTGTGTGATTTGTTTCGCTTCCCTGTTGTTCCTTTCAGCTTATCCTCATGGGAGTGTGGGACCACCTATCCACCAGCTGCCACCTTGTCATGTGACCTCTCTGTCCCAGTCTGGATGAATGTTTCATTCATCTCTGNCCACAAGCAAATTGAGCCTTTCTGGTGCTGATTCCTGAGTGGATGAGTTTGTGTACATTCTAGGACCCTGTGGGTGTCTCCAGCAAACTCTCCTATGAGGCCGGGAGTTTCTCCCACTTCTACAACCCCCATAGATTTTTATAGCCAAAAGTTTTGAGGCTTTAGTTTCCTGCACTAAAACCCTGGGTTGTGTGATTTGTTTCGCTTCCCTGTTGTTCCTTCAGCTTATCCTCATGGGAGTGTGGGACCACCTATCCACCAGCTGCCACCTTGTCATGTGACCTCTCTGTCCCAGTCTGGATGAATGTTTCTTCTTTAATGCCTTGGTTGTTGGACTTCCATGCAGTTCAGTTTTCTGGCACTTCTAGTTGTTTATTTGTTTTCAAATGTGTTGTTGTCCTTCTTTCACTTGTGTGAGGAAGCAAAGCTTATCTACCTATGCCTCTGTCAGCCAGAAGTCCTGTGTACAAATTTTTGTATGAACTTAGGTTATAAATTTTCTTAGGTATAAATCTAAGACTGGAATTTCTGGGTCATATACTTAATATTTTGTATAACTACAAAACTGTTTTCTACAGTAACTTCATCATTTTATATCCCCATCGGCAATATAGAGAGTTACAATTTCTCCCGTCAACAATTATTATTTTCCAGCTTTTTGATTACAGTAATTTTAGTGGATGTGAAGTGGTATCTCATTGTGGTTTTGTTTGCATTTCCCTAATAACATCAATAATATGTTTATTGGTCATTTTGTATATCTTCTTTGGAGAAATGTCTATTCAAGTCATTTTCCCATTTTTTTTAATTGGGATGTTTGTCTCTTTACTGTTGAATTGTAAGTATTCTTTATGTATTCTGGATAAAAATTCCTTATTAGATATGTAATTTATAAATATTCTTCCCCATATTGTGGACTATGTTTTTTCTTTCCTGATAGTGTCATTTGCAGTCAAGAAGTCTTTACTTGATGTAGTCAAATTCATCTTGTTTTTCCTTTGTTTTTTTGTTTGTTTTGTTTTGTTTGCTTCTTGTGTGTTATTTGAGAAATCATTGCTTAACTAAGGTCCTGAAAATTTACTTTTATTTTTTATTGTAATAGTTTTACAGTTTTAGCATTTATATTTGTGTCTGTGATCCACTTTTAGTTAATGTTTATGTGCAGTATGATATATAAAAGATGCAGACCCCAGTATGCAGGGGTCTGATTTATCTTTTGCATGTGGCTGGTTATCCAGTTGGTCTAGCTCCATTTATTGAGAAGACAATTTTTTCTCCCATCAAATGGTCTTGATACCCTTGTTGAAAAACAATTGACCATAAATGTAACACTACATTTTAAATCCTGTTCTATTGATCTATCTGTTTATCCTTATGCCAGTACTACACTGTCTTGGTTACTATAACTTTCTAGTAAGTTTTACACTTAAGAAATGTGAATTCTCCAACTTTGTTTTTTTAAAATATCATTTGACTAGGTCCCATGCATTTCTATATAAATTCTAAGATTAAGTCATTAATTTCTGCAAAAATACCACTTGGGATTTTTGATAGAGTTTGTGTTGAATTTGTTGATCCATTTTGGAGGGTATTGTCATCTTAACAGTAAGTCAACCAATTGGTTGTCTTTCATTTATTTAGGTCTTTAATTTCTTTCAGCAATATTTTTTAGTTTTCATTGTACAAGTCTTCTATTAATTTATTAAATTTATACTTAAATATTTTATTCTTTTTGATGCTATTATAAATGGAATTGTTTTCTTAATTTTATATTCAGAGTGTTTATTGCAAGTATATAAAAATAATTCATTTTTATATGTCAATCTTTTATCTTGCAACCTTGCTCAACCCATTTCTTAGTTCTAAAAGTTCTTTTAGTTGATTCATTAGAATTTTTTATATACAATAGCATGTCATCTATGAATAGACATAATTTAACTTCTTTCTTTCTAATCACATACTTGCTTCTCTTTGTCTCTAATTGTCTCTAATACAATGTTAAATAGAAGTGGTAAAGGCAGACATCCTTATTTTGTTCCAGATCTTAGAGGCACCATTAAGCTGTACATTTTTTTGTAGATAGGCTCTATCAGGTGAGAAATTTCTCTTCTATTCCTAGTTTGCCAAGATTTATCATGAAAGAGTGTTGGATTTTTGTCTAAAGCTTTTTCTGTGTCTTTTGTCCTTTACTCTATCAACATATTTCATTGCATTAATTATCCTTCGTAATAATTTTACTATGTGTATAAGAAAGTAGGTGGGGGAGCATGTGAGGAGGGTGAGTTATAAGAAGTAGACAGAAAAAATTAGGACTGCTTCCAAAACCTGTAATTTCTGAAATACAAATGAGTCTGGAAGGGTATTACTATAGCAGTTATTTACTTTAAATCCTTTCTGGAAGGTGACACATATAATAACATTTTTAAGGTGCTGCACTTTTTCAGGTAATGTTCAGGGTCTCATTTTTCAATCCACCCCTGGCCCATGGAGGGAAATGGCCATCAGAGTGGAAAGTTCTATGACACCATGGAGCGGGGGGTGGTGACACAGTGGATTTGGGAGGGGCTCTGAAGATGACTTCTCCCATTTACTACATCCCTTCCCTCTGGAGAACTATCACGGAGAGGGCTGTGCAATGCTATTGTCACAGCAGCCAGAGTGGCTCTGTCTGTGCTGTGAGAGCACATGATACAATTGACCATTGAGGTGCCTGTGGCAGATTGGAGACTGACTGAGCAGCCATGGCATCTGGGACCAATCCAACAGTGGCACCCGCAGAAGGCCAGGCCAAGTGGATTTTGCTGGGCAGAGGCCTCTACCCTTCCAACACATCTGAGAGGAGTGTGTTGAAAAGAGAGAAAGGTAACTTCTCTGAAGGAGTTGGGGTTGAACCTCAAGCCCTCCTATTTGGATCAATCCTAAAGTAACCTTTTTATATTTCTAGTCAGGAAAGTGAGGCCCAGGAAAAGAGATACCCTCAAAAACTGAGTTCAGAAACTTAGTCTCAGTGCTGGAAGTTTGAAACTGCTCTGAGGAAAGCGGTGGCCACTTTTCGGTGTCTCCTCAGAGACACAGGCAGAGCTACTTGCAGTGCTGGGCTGGACTGACTCAGAGCAGCTGTGAGATCGTATTACATTTCCAGGAATTTTTGTGAGTGTTGTAAAAGTCATCATTAAAAATAAACATGAAATTATAATTAAATAAATTATAAATACTAAGGACTCAAAATTAATCACTTCCTAATCACTACATTTGGTTATTACCTGCTTGTGCGTATTGTATCTGTGTAGAGGAAATATTACACACTGGTATGCTACTGCTATTGCTCCCCAGTCTGTGTTCCCTGAAGTTGGGGTTGTAGCTCTTTGAGGCTGCAGTGGGAGTATTCACACTGTAGAGATTGGCAATGACCACAAGCATTTACTGGCACAGCCACACTAGCACCTTCACAGGCATGCTGGTTAGCACAGAAGGAATTCCTACAATTTTCCAGATGGGAATGCAAAAGAAAAGTATATGACTTATTATTTTTGTTTGGGAGGAATTAAGAGCAAAGTGAAGTCAATTCAGGAAGGGTTTATTGAGGATGATTTCTTGTGTATTCAACACTGTAGTGGATGTCCAACATGAATTCTTAAAATTATTCATGCAAATGATGCCTGTTTGTGGAGACAGGAGTAAATGATTCACGGAAGTGAAATTCTTCTATTTCAACAAATCTATTCACCTGTAAAATAAATACTTCATAGAAGGAATAGTAACCAAGATAATTCCTTTTCTCCATAGTGTTGGGTCGCAACATTATTTCTTCTGTTCACCATGCACAGCTTTCAGGCCATTTAACATGTCTGTTTGAGCTCTTCCTAAGATACAAACAAATTTTTTGAAATGCAGGTAAATGATGTTTGATGTAGCTCTTCCCTATTGCTCTAAACATTAGCTAGGGAACTTAAATATTTTAATGTGGAGTAATCTTTCCAAGGATCCAAAATGACTGTCTTTCATTAAACTCTGTGCTTGTAAAAGCAGCATGATCTAGGCTCCCATTCAGGGTCCCTGCCTGCCTCCAGCCTTGCCTGAGCTCCTGGTGCTCTTAACAGAACACCGGATGAAAATTACAGTCATATGAGAAAAGCTTTCTCCCTATTAATGTCATCTTTTTTTAACAATATCATTCTTTTAATAGCTTAATCTTAAAAATTGTGCCACATTTAATTTTCATTTTATTAGAAAGATGCTGTCTGCATACAACTGTGAAAGGAATTTGGAGACCACAAATTAAACTGCTGGAAATGTGAAGTGCCCCAAATCTCTCACTTATAAAGGCCAGAAGAGGAGCAAAGGCAGAGAATCTGCCCTTAGTGAGCCGTTAAAATACAAATGCTATGTGAATTTAAATGTTTAAATTCATGTAGTTTATCATATTAACAGATTAAAAAGAAAAACAATGGGGCCATGTCAATAAGTGCAGAAAAAAACATTTGACAATAAAAAATTAATAAATTTTAAGTAAGACTGAGCAAGAGATAATGGTAGAAGACAGAAATTGCTATTATCTGGAATCAAAGAGGGAATACTACTACAAATTCCACAGACACAAAATGTAAAATAAAGGAGTATTGTGGAAAACTTTGCTAATAAATGTGACAATTAAAATTAAGTGAGAAAATTCCTTGAAAGACATAAACTACCTAAACTCACTCTAGAAGAAACACATAACTTTAATAGCCTTATATCTGTGAAAGAATCTAAAGTTGAATTCATAGTTTAAATTGCCCACAAAGAGAACCTCAGGCTCAGATGACTTTACTAGTGAATTTTTTACCACATATCTGAGGAAGTAAAAAATACCAATTCTACATAAAAATACCATTTTTTAACAAAAAAGAAAAGTGGGGGCAAATTCCCAATCTTGAAAATGAAGCCAGCATGCCCCATAACAAACCCAGACTAAGACATTATGAAAAAATAAAACTACAGACCAAATTCCCTCATGGATACAGATGAAAAATACTCTTTGTAGTGTATCAATACAACAGTATTCTCCTCAACAGCAAAGAGAATAGAGTGTTAATATACATCACCATAGGAATGAATCTCCAGATGATTATGAGGTGTGACCAAATTCAGACACAGAAGAATACAAACTATACGCTTGCATTCATACAAAAGTCTAGGGCAAAATTATCACAATAGAAAGCAGGTCAGAGGTTAAGGTGGGAAAGGAGATTAGCTGTAAAGGGATCCAAGAGAAATGTATGTGATGCTGAAAGTGTGCTACACGTAATTGTGGTCATGTTTACACCATTTCATACCCTTGTCAAATCATTAAATAGTACGTTTTAAATTGATCAATATTATATTTAAGTTTTACCTCAGTAAACTTGATTTAAGTAATTACTTCCAATTAGAGACGTTAGAGCTATTGAAGTGATGATGGCAGGTCTCAATGAAGGAGGAAATTCAGAATCCACAGACACACCATGGAGGCTTGAAGTAATGTGAATCTTCACAGGTAAAACAAGGACCTGACTATTATTGATAGAGATGGACAATTGCTAAGTGCCACATCAAAGCATTTATCATGTGTGTAGACTACACTACCATAATTAGCAGTGGCATTTTTCAATTTACATTTTTTGACAACCTTATTTAGGTAAAGTTTACATTCCATAAAATATTGTTGAAGATGTAATGGTTTTTAGTACATTTTACATTTATTCAGTTATGCAGCCCATATGCCACAATACATTTTTAGACAACTTCCATTAACCCCCCAATTTTTACTTCTTATTGCAGGCAATTTTTCCTGCAAACTCCAGCCTCAGACAACCACTGGCCTCTTTTATGTCTCAACAGTTTCACCTTTTCTAGAAGTTTCATATAAATTGAATCACATGTGGCCCTTTTTATCTGGCTTCTTTCATTCACCATAATATTTTCAAGGTTCACTCATGTGATTGTGTGTGTTACCTGTGTGTTCCTTTTTCTCACTGGAGAATGTTCATTGAACACTACATCATTTATCTATTTACCAGTTAATAGACATTTAGAATTTTCCAGTTTGGGGCTCTTTTGAGTAATGCTGCTATGAAATTCATTTAAAGTCTTTGTGTAGACATATGTTTTCATTTCTTTTGTGCCAATATCTAGGAATGGAATGGTTAACTGCTTGGTAAGTCTATGCTGAACCTTTTAAGAAGCTAACAAACATTTTGCAAAGGAGTTGCACCATTTCACATTCCCACCATCACTGTGTGAGGGTTACAGTTTCCCCACATTTAGGTAACTGTTAGTTTTTAAAATCACAGTCATTATAGTAGATACATAGTAGAATCTCATTGGAGTTGTAATCGGCATTTCTTTCATGGTTAATGATGTTGAGTACTCCCAATGCTTATTAGCATATATTATCTTTGGTGAAGGTAATGTTTTTCTCACTATTGTTTTGGTTTTTTTTTCCTCTTCTTATTGAGCTATAAGTGTTCTGAATACAAATCCTGTTTATATACATGATTCACAACTATTTTCTTCTTATCTGTGGCTTGTCTTTCCATTTTCTTAATGATGTCTTTTGAAGAACAAACCTCTTTAATTTTGATGAATTCCAATTAAAGTTTTTTGCCATTTCAAATGGTGCTTTTGATGTCACATATAGTAAGTTTTACCTAACCTAAGATCATAAAGATTTTTCTCCTTTTCTCCTTTAGATTTTCTCCTTTAGATTTTCTCCTAAAAGTTTTATAGTTTCAACTCATATATTTGGTTAACTTTTGCATATAGTATGAGATAAAAATCTAACTTAAGTTTTTTTGCATATGAACACTTAAATTTTTTAGCGCCATTTGAAGAACAGACCATCTTTCCTCCCACTTGTGGTAAAAATAGACCACATATTGTGATTTATTTTGTGTGGGTCTTTTTGTGAATACTCCATCCTATTTCATATATACATACATGTGTATATACATATACACACATATATATGTGCATATATCCTTATGCCAATACCACATAATCTTGATTATTGTAGCTTTACAGTAAGTTTTGACATCAGATAATGTAAGTCCTCCACTTTTGTTATTCTTTTTCAATATTGTTTTGGCCATTTCCTTATAAATTTTAGGATCAGCAAATTCCTATTCTTAAAAAAACAAGCCTGTGGGTATTTTGGTAGAGATTGCATTGGAGATATATATCAATGTGAGGAGAACTGAGTTTTTAACATGAGTCTTTCAATTTATGAACTTGGTATATCCCCCAGTTATTTAGCACTTAATTTCTCTCAGTGATGTTCTATAGTTTTCAGTGGGCTTTTTCTTGCACTTTATTAAATTTATTTGTACACATTTTATTCTTTTTTATGCCATTGTGGCTAGACTCAATTCCCTAGCTTCATTTTTTAATAGTTTTAAAATATGTTATAAAGATTTTATTTATTTATTTGTTTATTTATTTATTCATTCATTTATTTATTTGTAGGAAGGAATAGGAGGGAGAGACAGAGGGAGAGAAACATTGACTTGCAAGAGAAACATTGATCAGTTGCTTCTTGCATGCCTTCAACTGAACAGCTGTTCCTTTGATTATGCACACTGGGCCATCACAGGTGAGTAGCACCTCTACATATTAGGTGTTTAGTGAATATTTGTTGATTGAGTTAATGAACCTGAATAAGCCATCAGCCTTAGAAAAAGGTGGTTTCCTATTTTATTATGATTTATGACAGAAAATAATATCCTTTTTTTCTTAGATTGAATTTATTGACAAATAGAATACATCAACCTGTCTCAGACATTCTGTACTGGCTTGTGTCTTGCTGCTATATTATATTTTGTTACAAGTCTCTAGGCCTATCAATTGGTACCAAATAGAAAGACCAGAGAGACCAGAAGGAAAAGCCATGAAATAGTGAGAAGTCTTTGTTCATCTCACATATATCTACAAAAGCTCCCCAACACAGAAATGGTACTAAAGTAATCACAAGCATACCAGCCATTGTTACCTGAATTTTTAGCAGGAGCCACTATTAAATGTCTAGCATTTTTCAAAGAGGCAGAAGCAGCTCTATTTAAAAGAGCTAACTGCTGTGAGAAAAAAAATATTACAAAGACTTAGCTGTGAGACTTAGCATAAATGTCTCCATGAGTAGAGTACTCTAAAATGGTAAAATATATGGGAAAATTTCCTTTAAAAGATCAGAAAAATGCACTTTGAGGTAAAAACAAATGTTTTTGAGCTTTTGCAAAGATGTGAGAGCTTGGTTAAACATCTTTAAGGTTCTTAAAATCTTACTCTGTGAAGGGAAGAAGAGATATAGGGGTAAGGAAAAAAAAGACTGAAAAGAAAAGATTTTTGTTTAATCCATGAAGATGTAAGTTAAAATTTGCATTAGTCTGTGTAATTTTTCTTTACACTTGCCATAAAGATCAAAATAAAGACATTTCATTAATTTATTCTGAAAATGTCTATTGAGCAGGAATGTTGTTAGGACCTTGCATTCTAGTGGTAGTGAGAAAGGCAATTAGCAAGTAAGTATGTAGACAATTTCAGGTGGTAATTATTGCAAGGAAATGGTAGGAGGAGGAGACTTATATTGGGGTGGCAGCAGAGGAAGGGGCCTCTCTAGGAAAAAGAACTTCTATCAGAGATCTGATACACCAGCTGGGGAGAGCCAGGGCCAATAGGTAGTAGAGTGAAGGCCCTGTGTTGAACCTCCACTTGTGAAAGCTCAGAAAGTGGCTGGGGCTACCTTGAGGACAGACGTGCTGACTGCAGGAAAGAATCTGAGTTGCACTGCACATGTATCCAAGGGCTTCTGGGTGGAGCATGAACTGGAGGAGGGAGAGAAGAGGCAACTCAGGAAACTCTGAGGGCTATTGACTACAAGTAGCAGCAAGATGGAAAGAGGTAGAAAGAACTGAAGATAAGTCCTGGAGGAAGGCTGAGAGGACTGGGCTGTGGAGATGAACATTTGGTTATGGAACTGCCTGAAACCACTTTTGTGAAAGGTGGCATAAATACCAAAGGTGGTATTTATACCACATAGTAGGAGGAAGGGGAGCAATCCCTCAGGCAATTGTCTCCAAATCAGTGGGAAGCTGGCATTAGCATTTTAGAGTCACATCTCTTATACAAACATGGTCATTGAATAAGCATAATTTAATATGATTTTTGGTAAGCACATTACAGAAAATCACAATCATATGCCAGAAGTACTGTTTCCAGGCAGAGGACACAGATGTTCTTTAATAAATGTGTGTTTGTGACTCTTGGGATACTCCAGACAATGAGGCTTCTGGTAGAGATCCCCTACCTGGGTTAAGAGACAACAGCCTCTGTAAATGCCCCAAAAGACAGGTGTGAGGTAGGTCATCCATCTTGTCTGCTGCCAATTTTACCCCACAAGTGGCAAAAACAGAGTATGCACAATAAATCTTGGGAAATGAGAGCAATCAGCTATAAACGTATACTGAACATCTATTTGCTTACCACTGTCCTTGGATAAAGAGACATAAAAATAAGCAGTTTGTGGTATCACTGGAGACAAGGAACAAGTCTTGAGATGATGGGGATACTTTCCCAGCCCCACAAGAAAATCAGAACCTTTGCACCTACTTTGTACACAAAATGAAGTTGGCAACTGCTATAAGCTGTTTGTGTCCCCTAAAATCCATCCACTGAAATTCTAACCCTCAAGGGAATGATATTAGGAGGTGGGGCCCTTTGAGAGGTGCTTAGGCCATGAGGGTAGAGCCTCACAGATGGGATTAGTACCCTTATTAAAGGGACCCCAGAGAGCTAGCTCCCTTACCCTTTCAATCATGTGAGGACAGAGTGAGAAGATGGGCCTCTCTGAACCAGAAAAAGAAACCTCATCAGACACTAAATCTTCTGGCACCCTGATCATGGACTTCCAGCCTCCGGAGCTGTAAGAAACCAATTTCTGTTGTTTATTAGCCACCGAGCCTATGGTATGCTGTTACAGCAGCTGAACAGACTAAGAGGGCAATCATGCAAACACTAAATTGTGCAGATTAGATAAAAAGCTAACCATATGGTTCAAACTCTGAATGCAAAGGCTTAAAGAAAGGAAGAGTTCCACAGGCTAGGAAACATGGTCACTATAAGGAGAAAGAAAACATCAAAAGGAATGTTGAGTTCGGTGAGATGTGGCCAACCCTGAAAGGAAATGGAGGCTTGTTTTCATTTTCAAAGAGAGGGAAACAATACTATTGACAGAGACATATGAAAATAGTCACTAAGATGATTATGTTATCCTTACAACCATAAACTTCTACCTAGATACCTCCCATTTAACTGAAAATGAATAATCTGTGCTATCTTCATAAAATGTAATACTACTGTATAAAACGCAACAACATGGATGAGTCTCAAAATCATCATGCTAAGTGAAAAGTGCCACATTCAAAAGATAACATACTGTCTAATTCTATTTATACCACATCTGAAAAGAGCAAAACTTTAGAAGCAGGAATCGGATCAGTGATTGCCAGGGCTGGGATAGAGTTGAATCCAAAGTGGAAAAATGTGACTTAGGGGTGATGAAAATGTTGTACAACATTACTATTGTGGTATACATGTCTATGTACATTAGTCAAAAGTTACTGTACATTGGGGTGCATAGATTCTCTTGGACTGGTGTTTCAGGGTTCTTGGAATGTAGTCCTAGCAGTGGAATTGCTGAGTCAAAAGACAGCTCCATTTTTAGTTTTTGAGGAAATTCCATACTGTTTTCCATAGTGGCTGCACCAGTCTGCATTCCCACAATTTACAATAGCCAAGTGCTAGAAGCAACCTAAGTGACCATCAGTAAATGAGTAAATAAAAAAACTGTGGTACACTTACACAATGAATGCTGTGCAGAAGAAAGAACACCTACCCTTTGCAACAGCATGGATGGTACTTGAGAGCATTATACTAAGTGACATAAGCCAGTTAGTGAAAGACAAATATCATATGATTTCACCTATAAATGGAACCTAATTAATAAAACAAACACGCAAGCAAAATATAACCATAGACATTAAAACAAAAAACTGACAGTAACCAGAGAGGAGTGAGGAGAAGGACAATAGGGGATAAGGGGGAATGGCCATCAAGGAACATGTGTAAAGGACACATGGACAAAGCCAAAGGGGGTAGGTTCGAGGGTGGAAGGTGGGTATAGGTGGGGCGGGGGACTGTGGTGGAGTGAAAATGGAGACGCCTGTACTTGAACAACAATAAAAAAATTTTAAAACCAAAAAAACTCACTGCATATTTTGCAAGGTTAAATTTTATTGTATGTAAATTACAACGTAATAATCCTATTAAAATGTTTTTTGTAAATAACATTTCAATGAAATAGATTGTTCTAAAAGTAAAATATAGTCTCAAGAAAGAATTCTTGGGGTAAAATATTTTCTCTTTTAAAACCCCTTAATAAGGCACTTCTGTATCTCATTGGTGAAGGATGGGAGAGTCTGCTCCTGCCTTTCCTGGAGAGGATGAGCAGATGTTTTCCGGTTTTGAGATGCCCTAACAAGACCACTTGGTACCAGGAGAGATCCTCTCACCAAAGTTGTAAGGACCCATGCAAGCCACCCAGAAATAATGATGTGAAATATACAGTTTGTGACCTATGACTGTTTTCTCTTAAAGAAAATGTAAGTTCTGCTCTTGGCTGCCACCCAGAACTTAGGCATCCTTCTTTCAAGGGAGGAGAAGGGGAGATCAGGAGCTCAAAAGCTGGAAGACAGCAGGTTAAAGAACTTCCATGTACCCTTACCCCCACCAGAGGCCCTACTGTGTATCTGCAGTCTAGAACACAGTTCCATGCAGCACATCAGCAACCATTTGAGGGTAGACCAAACACCTGCCTTGGCAGTGTGGCTGGAAAAATCCAACACCATGACCCCCTGCCCTTCTGCCCCAGGAATCCAGGACTAGGGGGCAAGTTCGAACACTTGCTTCCTGTCAAACACATGTCAGATCCCCACTTGGCCCCAAATTGCCCACTGGTAATTAGTGGTGCTTACTCCCAGGGTTATTTATGAGATTGTTGTTCATGGTGATGCTTGATTGGCAAAACCTGCTCCTTTGAGGAGCCAGGTTTGGCTCTCAGCAGCCCAGAACTTACTTTTTCTGTAAGACTGATTCAAATTGGCATCCTGAGAGGTTCCTTTTTTAAAAACGTGGTTCCCTTTGTAAAATGGACTAAGTATAGTTGGATGGGCTGTGCCCTGGGAGCAAGTAGATGGGGGAGCTAAAATATGTGGCATCAGAAATTCTAATCATACCCTGCGCCTGGGCAATCTGCTCAGAAGGGGCCAGGAAATCAGGAACCCTTAATTTAAATTCTGGCTCTGATTTTAAATCCTTCAGCACTGAATTACATCATGCTATTGGTAACATTATTGAGATCAAAATACGGGGCTCATCAGATCCCAATGGTCAGTTTTGGTGTCCTGTGTGTTGTCCATTCAACAGCAGTGCCCCATAGTCACTGTTGGTGGTGGGACTGTCACCTCCTCCCTCCCTGCCCCCACCAGAGATATCTAAACACCTGCTGGTGTTTGCTGCCCAGGTACATGTTCTCTTCATGGCGAGGTGAAATGAGTCTGAAACAGAACTTGGGAAATTTGCCCCTCAACAAGCTTGGTGCTGTCCCCTCAACATTGTATGTTCTTTCATTGTTATATGTTTTAATCCAGACATAGCTTGGTTTAAAAAAATTACAGGTTGTGGTACACACATGCAGAAAACAAATGTAACTATCTTCATTTTCTATGAATGGTCTCATCATTGTTTCTCATTAAGTAAACCAATTACAGTCAGCTCAAGTGGGCTTTCCTTTGGCTTTGGCCAGATGCCTCCAGACACATGACTAGTTGGCCCTCAGCATGGGCTATGGGAATTGTCTGTCCCTTCCAGCAGTGGCCTCACCCATGTCTCCATTCTACAGGGTGTCTGGCTGAGGGACTGCCCACTGTCCCAGTTGTTTCGCCTCTGTCTCAGCTTGAAGCTGGGGGTCGATCTTGGTAATCCCCATGTCACCCACTGAGGGGAAAAATTCTCAGGTCTGAGTGCAGTTCCCACTAGGTTCCGATAGTTGGTTGGATGGATGAATGGAAGGATGGATGGACAGAGGAGGGATGCTGTTAGTCTCTTGTGAGCTTGGGCTTTCTCAAGGATCTGGACTTACACCTTGTCTCTGTAATGAATTACTCATCTTTACACTACAGTCCACTGGTGTAGTGTAAAGTGGTTGCTGGTGTTATCCAGCAACCTAGCCTTTATCCTTGCTAGCCTGCACATATTTGCATTCAAGGTCAAAGGCTATCAATGGCCTTCTTAGATTACTGCACCTTTCCTAATGGGCCCGGAATCCTGCCCTCTACTGGATGACCACCTCCTAAAGCCTTGGCTATCACCAACTGTGGTCTTATGAATGTCCTCCATTGATAACCTGCTCTCTCCCTGTCCATGGCCCTGCAGTCCTTAGGGATCCCTCTTCCTTGGACTGGCCTACCTCACTGTTGCCCATTCATGCCCTTTCCTAACAGGTTCTATAAAACACAGTCTCAGCAGGCATATGGGATATTGTAAAATACAATGTAGTTACTATTTGGGGGGATACACTCACAGAAACATAAGAATGGAAGCTTCCTCAAGGTTTAGATGGAAACATGAAGTGCTCCTGGCTCCTATACTTGGCTCCCACATGCTTCACTGCACAAGTGAAGTCAGGAAGCTGTGCACCAGCTAGAGAAATGGCTGCTGAGTGTGATACACCTCCTGAGCTTTGCTAAGATGGGCCAAGCTGATCTACCTGATTTTCTCCTTTGGCAAAATAAGGGGCTCTTGGTATCCACTTGAACAATGGCCTGGGCAGCTGTGGAAGAGGAAGGTGTGTGTCTGGGACATTGTCTCTGAGGAAGAGGATGTGGAGAGTGTCTGTTCACAGTTTTCTCCACACTGTCACCTCAGGGGGGCGGGAGGACTGAGCACGGCCCTTGGTGGCCCCTGCCAAAACCAAATCAAATCATGTGCTTTTGTTAAGGCAAAATCTAAGCTGAAGTCAACAGAAATGGTTTCCTTCCATATTCTGGTTGTTTGCATGCTGGGAAAGCTAGCACAGCTACAGTGTGTCACAGGAGCTGTATAGTCTTCCTTTGTAAAGTTCGTAAATACCAAACAACTTTTAGTTAAATATAGTTTTAAGCCAGAGATTAATTTACTTTTCAGGGTGGAACCATTCAGTAAAGTTCTAGCCACCATTTTTACGCATCTTGGTTCACTTTAGGTGCTTTTCACAATTATTCCTTATAACAACCCTGTGAGTAAAGTGTTATCATTCTCCCAATTTTACCTGAGAAGATACTCATGGTGTTTACACAGCTAGTGAAAAGAAGAGCTAGGGTTCAAGCTGTGTCTACCTGAGTCCATGTGTCTGAGTTTAAGCCCTCTGTGAAGCCTCCAACATTCATCTTGCCCAAGGTGACACTAGTGGAACACTCTGCAGGTGGAACCAAGGAGTCAAGAGACTGCTCAGCACCTGGTAACTTCACAAGGTGTTGGCAAGAACTTCCTTGTTTCACTTGCCAATCCCTAGTGCCACATACAGAGGATGCCAGTGGCACTAGAAATGTAGGTTCAGGTTTGAGTGTTATCAGAGCTGGCATCAAAATTCAGTTCTACCGTTGCTGTTTTGGGAACATGTAGATGTTACTGAACCTCTCTTGCTTCTGTTTCTCATCTGCCAAGGGGAATGATAGCAGTATCTATACCTGGTACAGCTGTTGTGAAGAATTAATTTGTATAAAGTACTTACGCCAATTCTTGACACATAATAAGTAAATAATGTTTAGCTGTTGCTATTATTTTAGAACAAATGTTGGTCTTGTTGGAGAAAAGGTGTCCTTGATGGTCTGGACCCACACGAAGCATCCCTGGAAAGCTGATTTGAACAAGAATCTGGCCCGATTAATGTGAGTTTGGGCTGGAGGTGGATGAGGTAGGTGCTTGTGGATGCAGGTCACAAAACACTGTGTTCCTGTGACAGAATCTGGCTTGAGGTGCTACTGTTGAGTAGCTGGGTCAGACAGTTCAGTTAGCACATCAGTGCCTTCGTTGCAAACTCTGAATGTATCAGCAGAAACCAACTCTACATAACAACCTCAGGATAGAAATGCATGTGCCATTTTCCAAGAGTAACATGGAAATGTTTAGTTTGTCTCCTGGGTGTGAACTTTGATGGTGTCTGGACTGAAGGTGATGCTTACTGGAGAAAGTTTGAAGCAAGCCCCTGTAAAACCTGGAACTGCTCACTCTGTGGCAGTTCTAAAAGAGCTTTGATTTGTGTGCTGTAGCCAGAGCTACCCAGCAGACTTGCCCACGGAGTGTCACAATACCATTGCACTCACCCGAGCTTAATGTGTCATTCTTGCCTTGGGAGAGAATGACAGCTTATGAACACTCTGGAAACATTTACATAAAATGACAAAAGACCTTAATTTCATTATTAAAACTCAACCATGGGGTCTCCAGTTAATGACATCAATTTCAAGAAAGAAAATCTAAAGAAAAAAAATCCCATACACCAAAAAAAAAAAAAAAAAAGAAAACCCACCCAACAACACCCAAACTGCTCTAGAAGTCATCAACCATATGGAGTGTGTTAGAGGGAGACATGTTTCTCTTCCAGAAATAATATGAAAACCAACCACAGTCACACAAATGCCTACTTCTTCAAACTACAAACAGTAAGTCCTAGGACACCAGGTCTTCTGAGTCTAGGATTCTCAGGCAAACATTGAGGTAGGGCTATAAGTTACAACTTGTTCAGCCACTGCTGTAGGGTCTCCACCTCCCACACTTATTCAGATCAGCAGTGGACAAAGCAGACATGCTGTGTCTGGCACAGACTGGTTAGGCCCAAACCATCCCTCTGCCCTATCCCGGTTGGGAGCTACATGTTTGCTCACTAGCCCCTAGCCCAGGCTTTCCACTGAAACAGAAACTCATTTTCATGCTATCTTCAGTGGTTGCCAGGAAGATTCTGTAAGAAAACGAGTGCAAACTAGCATTAACATAAAACACTTAGCACAGGGAGTGGCAAATACTGTTGTTCTTGTTGTTGTTAGTAATAGTAGTAGTAGTCACTGTCATTGGCATCATCGTTGCTATCATCAAATCTTCCAGAAACCTATTCCATCTTTCTGGTCAGTGTAACTCTAAGGGATAGGCTCGTGAACACTCAGAGGAGACCATTTCTGTTCTGCTCCTTTGGCTGGTCCCAACAGCACACTGACTGATGTCATCTGTTCAATGAAATGTTTATTGAGATCCAGGCACAGGATGAAATTTTCACTTTAGTGGTTTAGAACAGATTCAAATGATAAAAATTTAACATTAAAAATGTTTAAAATTGTTTTCTCACTGGAGACATTAATTAAATAACTGTAGTGGTGATTGGTTTATAAATGAATCTTACTGTGTATAATAACCCTAGATAAAAGGCATGTTACAGATGAATGAATAAGTCTCCCTTATGTGGGTATTGCCTTGCCAACCAAACATTACACAGAGATCTGATGGGCTCCAAAGTTTAATACTGACAAAATAGAGAGATTTGGCCCTGTTTGGGTAAAAGGGGAGAGGGGAAAAAAAGTATTTTTCTTCCTTTCTAAGCCAGACAGTTCATTTTCAGAAAACTCTATCCTGGCTTCTGGAAGCCTGCAGATTATAGGTACAGAGTGCTGGAAGAGATGCCCAAAGATGTTTTTAAAATGCAGCTCTGCTCTTGTATAAGGAACTGAGTTTTTAAACAAGCAATAATGTGTCCTAGTACCTGCATAAGGAAAAGATGAGATTACACTGCTTAAAATGTGGGACTGTTTTCCTGTTTGACTTGGCTTTACCTTCCTTCTTATTCTCCTCAACTTATTAATTTGATTTTCGCTCCCACAGCTTTCTTTATCTATGTTCTTCACTTTTTTATTTTCTTTTTTTAAATATTTTTATTGATTATACCATTACAGTTGTTCTATTCGTCCCCTTCATTCCCCTCCACCCGCAAACTCCCTCCCCCACCATTCTCCCACCCTTAGTTTATAACCACGTGTCTCAAGTTCTTTAGATTCTATTTTCCCCCTACTATTCTTGCCCCCCCATCTATTTTCTACCTACCATCTATGCTATTTTCTGTACCTTTCCCCCCCCTTCACCTCCTCCCACTCCCCTGTTGCTAACCTTCCATGTGTTCTTCATTTCTATGGTTCCCCTCCNGCCTGTACTGCCTGCAAGTGAATCACAGTGCTGGAAAAGTCACTAGTCTGGCTATGAGGGAAATCAGGACTTCTCTTCATTCAATTTTGCCTTTTAAATATAAAAACAAATGTCACCCTTTTCTAAGGTGGTTAACATTAAGGAGAAAATGCCCAAATATGAATTATTAACAGAAAGCCTAGTTGCAAGTCACTGCTTGTTCCACCCTGATTTATCTCAACCCAGACTTGAGCGGAAGTCTTGCCAGAGACATGTGTTTACAGTCTTCTGGCTGCACAACTGGTTTCAAACATCCTTATTCTTTCCTTCCACCTGCCCGACCTCTTCGGCTCCAAAGCCAGAGCGACGACCATGTTCCCTCCGCTCTGAGAGTTCCTCTTACGACTGAATTCTATCACTCTAAAAAAGTGGAGTGATATATGAAACTGTCCTGACAAAATACATATATGCTTATTTGATACAATGTATGGTTATTATCAGGAGCTTTTAGCACCACAGGATTTGGAATCAGACCGGCCTGGGACCAAGTGCTGAGCCCGTCCTATGGGATCTTGGATTCTGCATTAGAGACCGACACTAAGCAAGATGTCGTGTTCTGTTTTCCTTTCCCTTTACTGTTACCATTAGTCCGATCTGACTTGGATTTTACCCTCAGCTGTAAAGGAAATATTTCTGAATCCTTACAGTGCTCATAAAACTCTTCCCAGAACTCAGTCTTATCTTTACGTGCACGGGGGCTAACACCTCCCACCCAGGACCACTGGGAAGGCAGGATGAGGTGGCAGACCCCATGGACGGGGCCTGCGCAGAGAAGACTCGGCTGGTGCTCGCTCTCCTCTCCTCAGACCCTTTGTTCTTCCTTCTTTTTTTAAATTGAGAAACAACATTTATGCTGAAAAGGGCACACAGATTAGGGGCAGAGCTCGGTGAATTTTCAGGAGCAGGACACACATGCAGGAGCAGCCCCCAGCTCAGGAAATAGAGCAGGCCGCCAGAAGCCTCCCTAGAGCAGCTTTTCTTGGTTTTAATAGTTTGGGGAAGGGGACTTCCGCCAAGATGGAGGCATAGGTGGAAACACTGTGCCTTCTCCCACAGCCAAGTTTGAATACAACAAAGGTTTGGAGAACAAAGACACAGCCACAAAACAGAAAATTGAATTATACGGAAGTCCGACAACGACAAACCGTTCAACCCTGACAGTAAGAGGGGCGGAGCCAGCAGCAGAGCAGGGTCGGGCAGGAAAGATCCTCAGACCTAGGCACGCAAGTGGCCCGGACCCAGTCAGGGTGTGGGGCAGACTGACCGTGGTCGCACATTTGCGCACAGTGAGACGGACCACGCAGGCCCCAGGAGGCGAGAGCTGACGGCGGTGGCACACTCCTGTGCAGTGGGACGAAACACATGGGCCCCAGTGATGGTGGCAGCTGCCGCATCTGTGGGGGCCACAGCAGGAGGCGGCAGATGGGACGCATTGCTCCTCTCTGAACCCGCCTCCACATACAACGTCACAACCCAGCGACTGAGTTGCCCTGCTCAGGTGAAGACCTAGGGCTCTGATCCTACTATGTAACAAGCACGAAAAGCCCAAAAGATGGCACAAGAAGAACTCAAAGTCCCATAGCCGATAACTCTAAGCAACGGAGAAATTGCCAGCCTCTCAGAAGCACAATTCAAGACACTGTTTATCAGGATGCTCACAGAACTGGTTGATTATAGTCACAAATTAGAGGAACATATGAAGGCTAAACTAATTGAAATGAGGGGAGATGTCCAGGAAACCAATAGCGATGGAAAGGAAACTGGGACTCAAATCAATGGAATGGACCAGAAGGAAGAACAAAACATCCAACCAGAAAGGAATGAAGAAATGAGAATTCAAAAAAATGAGGAGAGGCTTAGGAACCTCCAGGACATCTTCAAATATTCCAGCATCCGAATTATAGGGGTACCAGAAGGGGAAAAGGGACAGCCACGAGTGGAAAACTTATTTGAACAAATAATAAAGGAGAACTTCCCCAGTCTGGCAAAGAAAATAGACTTCCAGGAAGTCCAGGAAGCTCAGAGAGTCCCAAAGAAGTTGGACCCAAGAAGGAACACACCAAGGCACATCAGAATCACATTAGCCAAGACTAAAATGAAGGAGAGAATCCTAGAAGCAGCAAGAGATAAAGGGACAGTCACCTACAAAGTAGTTCCCATTAGATTGTCAGCGGATTTCTCAAGAGACCTTACAGGCAAGAAGGAGCTGGAAAGAAGTATTTCAAGTTATGAAATCCAAAGACCTACATCCAAGACTGCTCTATGCAGCAAAGCTTTCATTTAGAATGGAAGGACAGATAAAGTGCTTCTCAGACAAGATCAAATTCAAGGAGTTCATCATCACCAAGCCCTTATTATATGAAATGCTAAAGGGACTCATATAAGGAAAAGAAGATAAAAAATATGAACAGTGAAAGGACAGCAAACTCACAGTTATTAACAACCACACCTAAAACAAAAGCAAACCAAGAGGACAGCTAGATCAGGAGGGGAACCATAGAAATGAAGGTCACATGAAGGGTTATCAACAGGGGAGTGGGAGGAGGAGAAGGGGGGAGAAGGTACAGAAAATAAGTAGCATAGATGGTAGGTAGAAAATAGATAAGGGGGAGAGCAAGAATAGTAGGGGGAATATACAATCTAAAGTACTTGAGACACGTGGTCATAAACAGTGGGGGAGGGGGTGTGCAGGGTGGAGGGGAATGAAGGGGGGAATAGAACAACTGTAATGGCATAATCAATAAAATATATTTTTTTTTAAAAAAGAAAGACTGATGTTGCAGTTGAAGTCTGCTGCAGTATTCCCTTTGCTTGGGGAAGTCAACAGTTTTTCTCCTTGGGCCTTCAACTGATTGCTGAGGCCCATCCACATGGAGTGCAATCTGTTTCATTCAAAGTGTATAATTTAAAAGTTAATTTCATTCAAAAACACTCTCAAAAACATCTAAGAGAATATTTGACCACATATCTGTGCATCATGACCCATCCAAGTTGGCATATAAAATTAATCATTACAAGGGGCAAGAGGCTGGGAATCAAATGACTCAGAATCAGTCATTGAAAAATTTCTCTACCTGCTCTGGCTTCTTAGCCCTCTATCACCATTTCTGTGCTTTTTTTATTTATTTTTCTCTTGTGGCTTTCTCTCCCATGTGAACCAGGAGGCTTACGAAAATATCCTTAAGCAGAGCTTTCTACAGTGCGTAACTAAGGCCATCTTCATGCAAACAGATTGAAAACTGACATAAATTGTGAGGCTTTGTCTTTCTTTCTTTTTCTGTCTTTCTCTTTTTCTGTCTTTCTCTTTCTTTCTTTCTTTCTTTCTTTCTTTCTTTCTTTCTTTCTTTCTTTCTTTCTTTCTTTCTTTCTTTCCTCTCTCTTTTTTCAAACAAGCAAGCCTCTACTGGATGCCAAGAGTTGTGTGGCCCCCAGGTCTACCTGCCACCACCCTGAGAGGATTTGTTGAAATGAGAGTGTCTCTGTTATCAGAAGGCAGGGCCTCTTCTCCATGTCTAGTCATGGCACAGCCTCAACTGTGCCATCCTGCAGGCAGATTTGCCTGAGGCAGCTTTGGAGCAGGGTACCATGAGGGTCACTTTTCCTAGTCAGCTAATTTCTAATTAACACATTGGCTCATCACACAGTGAACCATAAGCACCGTGCATGAGACACTGGGCTTACATGACATGCATGAGTGCATGGTGTGCTCCTGTCTGAGTGCCGAGGGGCTGTTATTGTCACAGTCTTGGGGCGACCTCAGAGCCCAGAAGAGGCAGGCATTTCTGCATCATAAACATGAGCACATGTTCATGACTAGAGGTCTAGGTGGGGCCATGGTGTGTGAAGAAGGGAGAGCCAGTTGGACCACTAACATCACCCACTCTGGGAGTAGACAAACAGAGCTATGGGAGGGTCAGATAGCTCCATGTGCTGGCAGTGAATTGTCTCCCATCACCATTTCATTGCAGAGTTTGTGACTACAGACCTCCATCAACTGCACAGATGCTGCTGTGAGACAGCATCCTAGAAGGTTCAGCCTGGTCAGCGCATCAGTTCTGACATCCAGAAGACACTGCAATGAGCTCCATTTACTCTCAGGTACTTCCAAACACCCACCCAAGCCATGTATGTCCCACTGATCTTCTCTTTCCCATTAAGTCCTGCTGTAGAACCCACCTGGTTGTTTTCTGCTGCATCACACTGAAACGGAGGTGTGTGATGCACATCTGGTTGTTTCACACCAGGATGAAACTCCATGGGGATAAACGGAGAGCTAAATTCTGTGCATATCTCTGTGGCAGCTGTAAAATGGAAATCAAACAAAACATACAGAAAGGTCCCCCACGTTTTCTAATAGTCATCAACTTCGACTGGGTGCTAACCAGTTAGAAGATAAACTTCTCTCTTTCTTTTTAACCCTTCTTTCTTATTTAGACACTGTCTTCTTCCATGGCTGTGGAAGATTTCTTTACTTTCTGAGAGAAAGCATAGAGCTAGAATTTGCCAGAGGTTCAGAAGCAAGAGAGGAAGACATGACACACTATTATCTGTTAGCAAATTCTCAAGGCTTAAAGAAAGCTGTCCACATTACACATCTGAGCTTCTAAGGTTTCATCCAAGAATAATCATCAAGAAGCCACAGAAGTGAAGATCAGGCCTGAACCTGCCATTCTGGATTCCCTCCTCCTGCCTGAGTGAGCTCTTGAGCACAGAGGGGCCCAATTACTCACCTATATGTGCCTTCTGACTGCCTCCATCCCGTGTTTAGTTATGTGCAGTCTTCATTTTGCCTTCTCCCTATCCCACAAGGTCAACGGAGGAAGGGGCTATAGGCATGTCTTGACTTTCAATGATTGAAGGATATTTTACACAGTATTGACCATAGTAGTCCCTGTTATCCATGGGGATATCTTCCAAGACCCCCAATTGATGTCTTAAATCATGAATAGTGCCAAACTCTGTATATACTATGTTTGTCCTTATACACACATATCTGTGACAAAGTTTAATTTATAAATTAGGCACAGTAAGAAATTAGCAACAATAATGTCATAAAATAGAACAAGTATAAT
Organism: Sturnira hondurensis; assembly: GCF_014824575.4. NCBI lineage: Eukaryota > Metazoa > Chordata > Mammalia > Chiroptera > Phyllostomidae > Sturnira > Sturnira hondurensis. The sequence continues at coordinate 1,260,710 of NW_028073091.1, forward strand.
AATATACTACAGTAAGTTACGTGAAGGTGGTCTCTCTTTCTCTAGTCTCTCTCTCTCTAACCAATCTGTTAAGCAGCTAATAAATGACTAATGTCTGGGTAGCCTACACAATGTTGGACCCTGGGCAAAAGGATGATCCATGTCCTGGGTGGCAGGATGGTGCTGAGATCTCAAAATTTCATCATGATACTCAGAATGGTGCACAATTTAAACCTTATGAATTGTTTGTTTCTGAGTACTCCTTTTAATTTATTCAGACCAAGGCTGACCACAGAAAACGAAACTGCAGACAATGGGGAGTTCTGTATATTGATTCTAAAACAATTCCTAAGGCTCAGGAATTAAACCTTACTTTGTCTTTTCTCACTTTTGATCCAGGTGCCATCCTACTTTGAAATAAGTGAGAGCAGCAGTTATCAAAGTGTGCTGCCCAGGCAAGCAAGCTTGTGGAAACACACTTGTAGGCCCATCTCACCCTGCCCTGCTCTGTGCAGACTTCCAGGTTTGTTCACAAGCCCTTCATGGGGGTCTGGTGTTGCTCCTTCCAAGCAGCTCTGTCACAGGTATGAGGTTAGGGCTGCTGGAAGCACCACTCAAAATGGACCCTAGGAAAGGTTGTGCCCCCCCGGAAGAGCTCCTGCGCCCCTTCCACCCTGTGAAGACAGCAAGAACTTGGCCTTTTTTTTAAACAACTTTCTTTTTTTTTAGATTTTTCTTTATTTATCTTTAGAGGGGAAAGGAAGGAGAAAAGGAGAGAAATATCAGTGTATGGTTGCCTCTCGTGAGTCCCCTGCTGGGAACTGGCCTGCAACCCAGGCATGTGCCCTGACTGGGAATCGAACTGCGATCCTGTGGTTCGCAGGCCCACGCTCAATCCACTGAGCTGCACCAGCCAGGGCAGAACTTGGCCTTTTTGAACCGGGAAATGGGTTCTCACTAGACATCGAGTCCGCCAGTGCCTTAGTCCTGGACTTCTAGCCTCCAGAACTGGGAGGAATTATAATGGCAACACCCAGCGTTTGGTATTCTGTTATAGCAGCACAAATGGACTAAGACCATTATATTTTCTTACACAAATGTTCATATATTATGGAAATGCCAGTCTTCTGTTGGTTACATACTCACTCTACTTTCTCTTGCATTTTCCCTACTTGAATGCTATCATCTGCAAATAATAATTTTGATCTTTGTTCTTTCTAATTATTATGTTTTTTTCCCCATACAGTAGTGCTGGCAGGGCCATTGAATGTGTGGTTAGCCCCACTTCACAACTGATTTTAAAGGAGCTATTTGTAGTCTTCATCCATTAAGTGGTAATATTTGGTGTTAGCTTTTAGTAGATAATATTTACCTGGACATTCAGTTAGTAGTTTCTTGGCATGTTTTATAATGAGTAAGTTTAGAATTTTATCAAAAATTTTTCCAGCTTTAAAGGATCACGTGTTTTCCCTTATTTAATCTGTAACATGATTAATTATATTAACATATTTCCTGGCATTTATCTTTGCCATTCTCAGGTGAAGTATACTTATGTGTGATATATTATACACTGAAGCATGTAGTTTTTCTCTCCCTTGCTCTTTTGTGAAATCTCTTTCAAAATAAGAGTTGTCTGTTTCTGGAAAATTTAGCCAACCTCACTTTAAAATCAACTAAGATTGGTGGCAGGTGGGAGGTTGTTCAATGATTTTTGATTACTGATTTAATTTATTTTAAGGCTATAGATCTATTCTGGACTTTTACTTATTCTTGAGTCAATTTTGATACTGCATATTTATCTAGAAAAATGGCCATTTTGTCTAGGTTTTCAAAATTACTAGCACAAAGCTGTCCATCACATTGACTATCATTTTTGATCTATGGTATAGCTGCATCGAAGTCTCATTTTCTGTCAGTGTTCTTTGGTGTTTGCTCTTTCCAGAGTTGGTAGACCTCAGTACTTTTCAAACATTAGCTTCTGCTTTTGTTAATTCCCTCTTCCATTTTTAATTTTTTAATCCCTTAATATGTTCTTATTTTTTATTTTCTTACTTGCTTTTTGTTTACTCTGTTTTAAAAAAATACCTTTGTGGGTTTAACTGTTAATCTATTAGTTTCCAATCTCTTTCTTTTCTTTGCTTGATCCACTGGGCTACACCAGCCAGGGCTCTTTCTTTTCTAATAAATTCACATATTTCTACACTGTTTCTGTGTACACTGTATTATTACTTTTTGATATGCATTGTTCTTAATTAGTTCTATATACTTCACAATTTTTATAATGGCTATTTTTGACTGGAGAGTATCTAAGATTGTTTTATAGGCAAAATGATTAGTGATATTTATTATTTTATATTTTGATCAGTGGATACCATCTATAGCACAGGCCAGCAAATATTTTTTGTAAAGGCCCCCATTGTTAATATGTCCAGCTTTGGAGGTAACACAGTCCCTTTTGCAACAACTCAATTGCCATTTTAAGGCAAAAACAGCTAACTGTAATATATAAATGAGGAAGTGTGGCTGTGTTCCAATAACTTTATTTATGGGCACCAAGACTGGTACTTCATATAATTTTCCCATTTCCCAGAAATATTCTTTTGATAACTTCTCAACCATTTAAAAATGTAAAAATAATTATTAGCCTAAGGGTTGTACAAAAACAGGGGGTGGTCTGAATTTGGTTGATAGGTAGTATATGGTTTACTGATGCTATAGTTATTTATTGTGTTTTCTTATGTGTTACTTTTATACTTACTTATAATGTTTATTGTTGATTTCTCATTTCTCTGCCTTCTGTTAGGTAAGCTTTAAAATTGCTGATTTTTGTTACATTTATGTATTGCTCAAAATTTTAGGGAATGCCCTAGCTGGTGGGGTTCAGTGGATTGAGTACCAGCCTGCGAAACAAAGGGTCGCTGGTTCAAATCCCAGTCAGGACACATGCCTGGGAGGTGGGCCATGTCCCAGTAGGGGGTGCTCAAGAGGCAACTGCACAATAAAATGTTTCTTTCCCTCTCTCCTCTTCCCCTCACTGAGAAATAAGTAAATAAATAAATATTTCTGAATGTTCATATAAGCTTTGTATTTTAATGCTTTTTCTTTTCTTTTTTAAATACTTTTGAGTTTTATTGTTGTTCAAGTACATTCTTCTGCTTTTTTCCCTCACCCCTTCCAACTAGCCCAGTTTTCCCTCCCTCTCTCCCCTGTTTCCACTGCCCTCCCCTTGTTTTTATCCATGTGTCCTTTATACTTGTTCCTGTAAACTCTTCGCCCTTTTCCTTATTATTCCCTCCCCTCTCCCTTCTAGTTACTGTCAGCTGGTTCCCAATTTCAATGTTTTTGGTTATATTTTGCTTGCTTGTTTGTTTTGTTGATTAGGTTCTAGTTGAAAGTGAGATTATATGGTGTTTGTCTTTCAACACTGATGCAGAAATCTGCCCGTGGTGTCCACAGTGTTATGGATGAGATGAATTAATTCACACGAACTACTGAGTCCTGTGGAGGAAAAGGGATGGCATGGCCACTCTGTCAAGGGGGAGCACCTAGGAATAGCCTAGCCACTCTCTCAAGGGGAGAGTGCACTGACCCCTGCCTTGACAGGCTTTTATTGGCTTTCTAATAGTATACATCAGAGAAGGTTTTCATTCATTATATGTAGGTTTGCTTTAGGTAATTTTTACAGATGGCAGTGGAAGGGATGTTACTGATACCTTCTTACAGATTACCAAGGGAAAAATGTTGCAAATGCAAGAGAACGATAAGAGGAACAAGTCTGGTTATACTTCAGTCCTTGGGAGAATTCACACAGACTTCAGGAATATACTTTATAGATATCCAGCAGGCATTTACTGCCTGAATGCAGGGTGAGGGGGTTTTAGCAAGAGCAAGTCACAAAGCAGCCTGCGTATAATGCAGGCCTGGTTTCCCGTGGGGGAACTTCTTAGAGTACATGGTCCTGCATACCAACTAGCTTCCCATTGATTTTCCACGTGGGTGCTGAGCTGCATTTCCACGCCTTGTTAAGCAGTTCCCTACACAATGCCTGGCTTATTCCACTTAGCATAATGCTCTCCAGTTCCATCCATACTGACAGGGGCTCCTTCTTTCTGCTGCATAGAATTCCATTATGTAAATGTACCATAGATTTTGATCCATTCATTTACTGATGGGCACTTAGGTTGCTCCCAGCACTTCCCTATTGTAAATTGTACTGCTATGAACATTGGAGTACATAGATTCTTCTGGATTGGTGTTTCAGGGTTCTTAGGATATAATCCTAGCAGGGGAATAGCCAGGTCAAAAGGCAGTTCCATTTTTAGTTTTCTGAGAAAATTCCATACTGTTTTCCACAGTGGCTGAACAAGTCTGCAATCCCACCAATAGGGCACTAGGGTGTCCTTTCCTCCATATCTTCTCCAGCACTTGTTGTTTGTTGATTTGTTTATGATGGCCATTCTGACTAGTGTGAAGTGGTATCTCATTGTGGTTTTAATTTGCATCTTTCTGGTAGCTAGTGATACTGAACATCTTTTCATATGTCTCTGGATCCTTTGTATGTCCTCCTTGGAGAAGTGTTTGTTCAAGTCCTTTGCCCATTTTATAATTGAGTTGCTTGTCTTCTTAGAGTGGAGTTCCTTACATGTTTTGGAGATCATACCCTTGTTTGAGGTAACATTAGCAAATATGTTTTCCCATACTGTTGGTTCTTTCTTCATTTTAATGCTGTTTTCTTTAGCTGTGCAGAAGCTTTTTATTTTGATGAGGTCCCATTTGTTTATTCTTTCCTTTATGTCCCTTGCCCCAGGGGAAGTATCAGTGAAAATATTGCTGCATGGAATATCTGAGATTTTCCGGCCAATGTTCTCCTCAAGGACTTTTATGGTGTCACCAGTTATATTTAAGTCTTTATCCACCTTGAATTTAATTTTTTGTATGGTGTAAGTTGTTAGTCAAGTTTCATTTTTTAGCATGTAGCTGTCCAGATGTCCCAACACCATTTGTTGAAGAGACTATTTTTACTGCATTTTATGCTGCTGTCCTCTTTGTTGAATACTAATTGACCATAGAGACTTGGGTTTATTTCTGGGCTCTCTGTTCTGTTCCATTGGTCTATGTGCCTGTTTTTATGCCAGTACCAGACTGTTTTGATTACAGTGACCTTGTGATACAATTTGATATCAGTTTTTGTGATTCCTCCTTCTCTGTTCTTCTTTCTCAAAATTGCGGTAGCTATTATGGTTCCATATAAATTTTTGAAATATCCGTTCTATATCTGTAAAATATGTCATTTGGTACTTTAATAGGTATTGCACTGAATCTGTAAATTGCTTTGGGGAGTATGGACATTGTGATGATGTTAATTCTTCTGTTCAATGAACACATTATATATTTCCATTTGTTTGTGTCTTCCTTAATTTCTTTCTTCAGTGCTGTGTAGATTGCTGGATCCAGGTGATTTACCTCCTTGGTTAGGTTTATTCTTAGGTATTTCATTTTTCTTGTTGCTATATCAAATGAGATTTTTTAATGATTTCTGTTTCTGATGTTTCTTTGTTGGTATAAAAAAGTCTTTGATTTCTGAATATTGACTTTGTAAGCACTGTTTTGCCATATTCATTTATTAGGTTGAGCAGTTTTCTGGTGGAGACTATAGAATTTTTTATGTACACTATCATGTCATCTGCAAATAATGACAGTTTTGTTTCCTCTTTTCCAATTGAATGCTTTTTATTTCCTTTTCTTACCTGATTGCTGTGGCTAGGACTTCCAATATGTTGTTGAATAGAAGTGGTGAAGATGGACAACCTTGTCTTCTCCCTGATCTTAATGGGAAAGCTTTTAGTTTTTGCCCATTGAGTATGATGTTAGCTGTAGGTCTCTCATATATGGTCTTTATTAGGTTGAAGAATGCTCCCTCTATTTCCATGTTGCTGAGTGTTTTTATCATAAATGGGTTCTGTACCTAATTAAATGGTTTCTCCACGTCTATTGATATGATCGTGTGATTTTTGTGTTTGCTTTTGTTTATGTAATGTATTATGGTTTTTCATTTGTGAATATTGTACCATCCTTGCATCCCTGAGATGAATCCCACTTCGTCATAATGTATGATCTTTTTAATGTATTGCTGGGTGTGGTTTGCCAATATTTTGTTGAGGATTTTAGCATCTATGTTCATCAGACATATTGGCCTGTAGTTTTCTTTCTTTGTTGTATCTTTTTCTGGTTTTGCAATTAGGATGATTCTGGCTTCATAAAAAGAGTTGGGGAGATTTCCCTCATTTTGGATTTTTTGGAATAGTCTGTGGAGAATAGGGATTAGCTCTTTCTTAAATGCTTTGTACAATTTTCCTGAGAAACCATTTGGTCCAGGGCTTTTGTGTGTTGGGAGGTTTTTAATTACTGCTTCAATTTCATCTGCTGTTATTGGTCTGTTCAGGCTTTCTGCTTCTTCTTCATTGACTTTTGGAAGATTATAGTTTTCTAGAAATTTGTCCATTTCACCTAGGTTTTCAAATTTCTTGGCATACAGCTCTTTACAGTAATTTTTGCAATCCTTTGTATTCATTTTTTATTTATTTATTGTTCAAGTACAGTTTTCTGTCTTATATTCCCAGACCTGCCCACCTCCCCCAGTGCTCCTCACCTCCCTCTTATTCCCACCTTAGTTATTGTCCATGTGTCCTTTATACTTGTTCCTGTGAATCCTTTCCCTTTTCCCCTGTGATTATTTCCCTTCTCCCCTCTAGTCCCTGCCAGCCTGTTCTGTATCTCAGTGTCTTTGGTCATATTTTGCTTGCTTGTTTGTTTTGTTGTTTATGTTCCTGTTAAAGGTGAGATCATATGGTATTTGTGTTTCACCACCTACCTTATTTCAATCTTTTGTATTCTGTGGCGTTATGAGGAGAGTTGTAATCTCTCCTCTTTCATTTCTGATTGTGTTTAGTTGGGTCTGCTCCTTCTTTCTTGATGAGCCTCCTTAAAGGCTTGATTTTGATTGCCTTTTCAAAAAAAAAAACAGCTCCTGGATTCATTGATCCTTAGAATTGTGCTTTTAGTCTCTATGTCATTTAATTCTGCTCTGATCTTGGTTATTTCTTTCCTTTTGCTTGCTCTGGGCTGTCTTTGTTGTTGTTCCTTCAGTTCTTGTAGGTGTAGGGCTAGGTTGTTTAAAATGTTTCTGTCTTTTTTAGATAGGCCTGTATTGCTATGAACTTCCCTCTCAGGACTGTCTTCACTGTGTCCCATAAGTTCTGGGTTGTTGTGAATTTGTTTTCATTTCCAGAAAATTTTTGATTTCTTCCTTGATCTCATTCTTGACCCATTCATTGTTTAATAGCATGCTATTCAATCTCCATGAGTTTGAGTGTTTTTAGTTTTTTTCTTGAGGTTGGTTTCTTGTTTCAGTCCCTTGTGGTCAGAAAAAATGCTTGATATAATTTCAGTTTTCTTGAATATGTTGAGGCTTGTCTTGCGTCCAATCATGTGGTCTATTTTTGAAAATATTCCATGTGAATTTAAAAGAATGTGTATTTAGTTACTTTGGGATTAAAGGCTCTACATATATTTGTTAAGTCCTTTTGATCTGATTGTTCAATTCCTCGATACCTTTGTGGATATTTTGTTTGGAAGATCTGTCTATTTTTAACAGTGAGGTGTTAAAATTCCCTAGTATAATTGTGTTGCTGTCAATATCTTTCTTGAAGTCCTCTAAGATTTTCCTTATGTATTTGGGTACTCCTATGTCGGGTGCAAATATATTTACCATGTTTATGTCTTCTTGATAGATTCTCCCCTTGAGTATCATGAAGTGACCTTTGGGGTCTCTTTTTTTGAAATCTACTTTGTCTGATATGACTATTGCTACTCCACATTTTTTTCTGTCTATTTGCTTGGAATATTTGTTTCCAGACCTTCACTTTCAGTCTGTGTATATCTTCTGTTGTGAGATGGGTCTTTGTAGGTAGCATATGTGTGGGTCATGCTTTCTTATCCATTCAGCTATTCTATGTCTTTTGATTGGAGCATTGACATTCAAGGTTATTATTGATATGTATTTATTCATTGCCACTTTCTTCATACCTGTGTTCCTCTATCTGTCACTCTTTATCTTTCTTTTCTTAAAGCAATCTTTTTAGCATCTTTTGCAAAGCTGGTTTGGTGGAGGTGTATTCTTCGTTTGTCTTGGAAACTCCTTATTTGGCCTTCTATTTTAATTGAGACTCTTGCTGGATTAAAGTATTCTTGGTTGTAGGCCTTTGTTTTTCATTACTTAGAATATTTCTTGCCATTGTCTTCTGGCTTGGAGCATGTCCATTGAGAATTCAGCTGCCAGCCTTATCGGGGCTCCCTTGTATTTTACTTCCTGTTTCTCCTTTGCTGCTTTAAGATTTTCTCTTTATCTTGGAATTTTGCCATTTTAATTATGATGTGTCTTGAAGTGGACCTCTTTGGGTTCCTCTTGATTAAGACTCTGTGTGTTTCCTGGATTTGTGTGACTTTTTCTCTCATGAAATTAGGGAAGTTTTCCATCATTACTTTTTCAAATAGGTTTTTCTATCCCTTGCTCTTTTTCTTCTTCTTCTGGTATCTCTATTATTTGGATATTATTACATTTCATATTGTCCTACATTTCTCTTCATTATTTCTGAGCCCCTTCAAAAACCCATCTTCATTATTTCTGAGCCTCTCTTCCTTTTCTTGCTCTTTCTGGCTGTTTTCTTCTACTTTGTCCTCCAACTTGTTGATCCAATCTTCTGCCTCATTGATCCTGCTTTTGATTCCTTCTACTGTGTTCTTCAGTTCAGAAATTGTGAATAGATGTGAATACTCAGAGTATCATAAAAGAACCTGAGCAGAAGATATTGCATCAATTTGGACTATGACCATCATTTCTTTGGGCCAAGGAACTAACTTTTCAGCCCATAATGTCCAACAATGGGCAGAGAGTTGTCCTCCTCAGAGTAATACTTTGACAGAGAAATGGACAGACAATTAAAACATTGTTTGTGTAAAGTAACGGGGATGAAAGCATGAAAGGCTGGCTTACAGACCTTCATGAGTGTGTGCTCACACTCCAGATGAAGGGAAAACAAGTGTCCCCACCTGAGGAAGAAGCAGTGGGAACTGTGCTGGCATTCTTTCTTCCTCACATCACCTCAATTATTACCCTTACTTGATGGTGTCATATAATACAATCAGGGCTACAACTACAAGGGCTGGAAGTGGATATGATTCCTAAGCAGAAACTGTCACTGTGTTATTAAGCTTTATGTCACAGTCCCTAAGTGCCTGGTGGGGTGGCAGTGAGTGCAATCATGTTGCCTGGTGGTGAAGATAGCCCACATGTTCAACACCTGTGTGTCTCTGTGCCCTGTGTAAATGGAGTGGACAGAAGGAAAGCATTTACTGGAAGAGTACCATTGCCTAGAACATGGGCCAGCACAGTGGGCAGATCTAGCTAGCATCCCTTTGAAGATAGAAGAATTTGGGAATAAACGGAGAGAAAGAAAAATGGTGGCCAAGGGTAATATAATAAATAAATGGGTTATATAATAAGGGAAATCCAATATTACACTAACACCTGAAAAAAGGCTCAGAGCAAGGGATGACATTGTCTTTTGGCTCCATTATGCCAGAAGCCTGAAAGGTTGGGAACATGTATTGCTGAGAACACTCTTGATTTTGGGACCTGGCCAAACCTGAGTGGCTCCCCTGGGAGACAGTTTCATAAGCTATGGTGATGGACTGGATAGTTATTAATGACTGAATTAGAGTCTTAGTAATACACTGCTATTTTTCACTTGAATGATTGTTTTACTATAAAGAACCCATGTTCAAAGACCAGGAAGTAGACAGCGGTGATATTGTGATTTATCATTCAGATGACCAAATATATATTTCTCCTATATATTTGGTCTTTGTCCATGGTTCCTGGCTCACCACTCTCAAAGCCCTTGAAATTTTCTAAGTGCTGAAGGCGATAAAGGTGTCTTTTGTTCTGTGGATACACTTTTGGAAAGCACCAAAGAGTGGGGCCCTATTTGCCAGTGGAACCAATCATTTGATTAGAGGGTTGGAATTTTCAGTCCCACTCCTCTACCCTCTGGTGCGGGAGAGAGGTTAGAGGTTGATTTAATCAATTATGCCTATGTAATAAGGCCTTCATAAAAAACAAAACGAATAAGATTTGGAGAACTTCCTGGTAGGTGGATGCATGGAGATTTGGGGAGAGTATTGCTCTCTCCAAGAGAGAATGCTTCCCTGTCCCTTGCCCTCTGCATCTCTTTATCCAGCTGTTCTGGAGTTATATCCTTTTATAATAAACTGGTGACCCAGGAAGTGAAATGTTTCCCTGAGTTCTGTTAGCCTCTCAAGCAAATTAATCAAGCTTGAAAAGGAGGCATTAGGAGGTGTCTGATTTATAGCCAGTCAGTCAGAAATGCAGGCAACACCTGGACTTGTGTCCGGTGTCTGAAAGGTTCAGCAGTATAGGACTAAATCCTTAACCTGAGGAATATGATGCTGTCTCCATGTAGATAGTGTCATAATTGAGCTCAGCTGCAGGATACCTTACTGGTATCTGAGAATTGTTTGGTATTGTGTGAGAAGCCCCACAAAACACACATACACGTACGGAAAGTGGGTCCAGGAATCTAACTTGTGGTATAACAATGTAAGGGGAAGCAAAGGAAGCCTTCCATATTGTTTTATTAGGTTTAAGTTTATCTTTATTGATATATACAGATATTAATGTATACTTTGATGAGTTTGATGAATGCATATACCCATGAACTATCACACAGTTGAAGACATAAACCTTTCCATCATTCCTGAAGGTCTATATCCACCTTATATGGGCAATGGTTGTGTTTTCTCTGATCAGACCTCAGGATCACCTGTTATCAATCTGCACATTCATGGAAACATATAGTAAGAACACTTTTGTGTCTGGCTCTCTTTTATGTTTTTGAGATACATATACATTGTTTCATATTCCAGTACTTTATTGTTTGTTAATTGCTTAAATAGTATTTTATCTCATGATTATATCAGCTTCTCCATGTAATTTGGTTTTACACTTTGTAAGGGTAAATGTGTTCTGATTTTGCCCCTATTGTTGGTTTCTCTTGGGTTTCAGTGAGATCCTAAGGTGTTCACTAAACCTGCAAACTAGGTAGCACTCCAACCTCAAGCTCTGTCTCAGCTGCAGCAGAGAAAGCCCCTCTGCTCTTTCAGCCTTCCAGATGGTGCTTTGTATTGGGCCAGTGGGGTTTCCCCCATGCACGTGCAAGTCTGGGTTACATCAAGGATTGGAAGGGAGTTTATTGGCAGATTTGGGAATTTGTCCAATTTCTCTGACTGCCCACTTCCAGCTGTTCTAACACCCCCAACCTTAGTCCTCCAACACTCCAAACCAATAAGACTGCAGATTTCTGCTTGAGTTCTGGCAACCCAGGGCTAGTCAGACTAGGGAGTGCCCTCAGGGGAAAAAAACAAACAAACATACAAGCATTGATCCCACCCACTGCAGGTGGCTTGTTTCAAGGTTGAAATTACTCCAGTTTTTCCCCCACCTTCAAACAGTCACTTTTTCTGTTGTTTCTACGATTTATGATTGCAGTCTTCAAGATGGTTAACTACCATTACTGGAAATGAAATTATTTGGGTTGATTTTTACCTGCTGAAAAGAAGTGTTGTATTTTAAAATCTTCAGCAAAAAACTGCAGAAAATTTATGGAAACCATTTTTATTTTATTTTTTTCAAAGGTAGCTTTTTAAAAAAGATTTCATTTATTTATCTTTAGAGGGTAAGGGAAGGAGAGAGGGAGAGAAACATCAATGTATGGTTGCCTTTCGTGCATCCCCTGCTGGGAGTTGGCCTGCAGGGAACTGGCCTGCAACCCAGGCATGTGCCCTGACTGAGAATCAAACCGCGATCGTCTGAGTTGCAGGCCCATGCTCAATCCACTGAGCTATACCAGCCAGGGCCCAATGGAAACCATTTTTAAAAACCAAAATGTTGTAGACCTGCATCACCCAAATTGCCATGGAAGACCATGTGAGGACATAGGAAAAGAAGTCCATCTTCATGGCAAGGAGAGAGTCCTAACCTTGAGCAACTCTACCCTTGATGTTGGACTACCAGCCTCCAGATCTGTGAGTGAATAAACTTCTGTTGTTTAAGTCTCACAGTCTGTGGTGCTTTGTTATGGTGTTTGTATTAGACAGCCCAAGCTGTCTAATACACTGTATAATGTGAAACTTTTGTAGGATGGAAAGGCTATTTACATAGGGCAGAAAGTGGAAGTGGTAATGAGAAAATGGTTATTTACAGTAGAATTGATCAAATAAATAAGTGTATTAAGAACAATGATAGCCAAGTTTCTGTCAGAAAAGAGAGTTAAAATACAGAAAAGAAGAAAACTAGAATGAACTGTAGAGCTTTCGATTGGAATGGAAGATATCAGGGCAAATCCATGCTTTTTAATATATAGATGTTAGATGGATAGCTAACTGGATAGATAGCTAGATAGCTAGCTAGCTAGATAGATGATAGAAGATGGGTAGACAGATAAAGAACTATACAGACATGTAAATATGTGTGTACCCATATTCCTCAGCTCTTGCTACTGACAGTGCCTGAGAGCAGCAACACCTCAGAGTCAGTGAGCACATCTAGAATCTAGATCATGGCATCTAAACAGCAGTCTCCACTGAGAAAGGCCTTGGATTTTTTGAGAAATGACTGATTCCAGTGCAAGGGCAGAGCAAATTCAAGACAAGCCTGGAATATCTTATGTCAGAAAAAAAGAAAGTGATCAAAAAGATGGAAGTTTAACAAAGGCCAAAGAGGCCAGCTTAAAGGGGGTCTCATTGGCCAAATTAAGGACAATTTGATCATTAAAATATATAATGATAATAGCAGACTATAACCCATTGAATAATTAGGAAATTTTGTGTCCATGGTGATAAACATAAATAAATTTATTTTTATAAACAAAATTAAGTAAGTAAGTAAGTAAGTAAGTAATTGAGGAACAGGATATTTTCATAGTTCCAAAGTACCTCCCCACAAAATATTTATTAATTATGAAAGGAAAAATAGTTATTTAGAGTGACAAAGTGTGGCCGATACCAGCTTAATCAAGAGATACAAGTAAATTATGAGTAAACGGTTAAGTCAAAATTACGTGCCACCTGCTAGCATGCAGCATTACTTCTGTAGTGTTCTTGTCAAAAATGTGAGACCTGAAAAAGATGATTTTTAAAATGCCAGGAAAATCCAGACTCAGGGGTATTCTAGAAAATGACTTGCATGGAATCCTCAGAAGTTTAAAGATCATGAAAATCAAGGCAAGTCAAGGAAAGAGGAATTGTTCTGGATTAAAGTCTCAAGAGCCATGACAACTAAATGTGGCATGTGTTCTTTTGCTAGACAACAGGTAAAACTTCAATTGGCCTGTGGATTAGAAGCTTGTAATGTCTCAGTATCAATTTCCTGTTTTTGATGGCTGTATTGCAGTTCCATAGAGAATGTCCTTGTTTGTGAGACATATGTGCTGAAGCATTTAGGAGTGATGGGATATCAGATCAGCACTATATTCCCAAATGGCTCAAGAAAATAAAAATAATTTCTTTGTATTGTACTTATAAGTATGTGTTTGAGATTGTATTAATGAATTGGTGCTTCAGGATCCTTAGGAAATAATCCCGGCAGTGGAATCCCTGGATCAAAAGTCAGTTCCATTTTTAGTGTTTTAAGAAAATTCCATTGGCAAAACAGCAGGATACAAAGTCAATATCCAGAAATCAAAGGCATTTTTGTATACCAACAATGAAACAGAAGAAGCAGAAATCAGGAAAAAAATCCCATTCGATATAGCAAAAACAAAAATAAAATATCTGGGAATAAACCTAACCAAGGAAGTAAAAGACCTGTATGCAGAAAACTACACAACACTGAAGAAAGAAATCAAGGAAGACACGAACAAATGGAAACATATACCATGTTCATGGATTGGAAGAATTAATATCATCAAAATGTCCATACTACCCAAAGCAATTTACAGATTCAATGCAATACCTATTAAACTTCCAATGGGCCCTGGCTGGTGTAGCTCAGTGGATTGAGCACAGGCCTGTGAACCAGAGGATCGTGGTTCAATTCCCAGTCAGGGCACATGCCTGGGTTGCAGGCCAGTTCCCTGCAGGCCAACTCCCAGCAGGGGACGCACGAAAGGCAACCATACATTGATGTTTCTCTCCCTCTCTCCTTCCCCTCTAAAGATAAATTAATAAATAAAATCTTAAAAAAAAATAAAGTTCCAATGGCATATTTCACAGATATAGAACAAACACTTCAAAAATTTATATGGAACCATAAAAGACCCCGAATAGCAGCTGCAATTTTGAGAAAGAAGAACAAAGTAGGAGGGATCACAATACCTGATATCAAACTGTATTACAAGGCAACCATAATCAAAACAGCCCGGTACTGGCATAAAAACAGGCACATTGACCAATGGAATAGAACAGAGAGCCCAGAAATAAACCCAACTCTCTACAGTCAATTAATATTCGACAAAGGGGGCAATAACATAAAATGGAGTAAAGACAGCCTCTTCAACAAATGGTGTTGGGAGAACTGGACAGCTACATGCAAAAAAATGAAACTCGAGCACCAACTTACACCATACACCAAAATAAATTCAAGGTGGATAAAAGACTTAAATATAAGCTGTGAAACCATTAAAGTCCTAGAGGAGAACATTGGCAGGAAAATCTCAGATATTCCATGCAGCAAGATTTTTACTGATACATCCCCTAGAGCAAGGGACATAAAGGAAAGAATAAACAAATGGGATCTCATCAAAATTAAAAGCTTTGCATGGCTAAGGAAAACAGTATCAAGATAAAAAGAGAAGCAACTGTTTGGGAAAACATATTTGCCAATGATACTTCAGACAAAGGTTTAATTTTCAAAATATACAAAGAACTCACTCGACTCCACTCAAAGAAGACGAGCAACCCAATTAAAAAATGGGCAAAGGACTTGAACAGACATTTCTCCAAGGAGGACATGCAGAGGATCCAGAGACACATGAAAAGATGCTCGATATCGCTAGCTATCAGAGAGATGCAAATTAAAACCACAATGAGATACCACTTTACACCAGTCAGAATGGCTATGATAAACAAAGAAACAAACAACAAGTGCTGGAGAGGTTATGGGGAAAAGGGGACCCTAGTTCACTGTTGGTGGGATTGCAGACTGGTACAACCACTATGGAAAACAGTATGGAACTTTCTAAGAAAACTAAAAATGAACGTGCCTTTTGACCCAGCAATTCCACTATTAGAAGTATATCCTAAGAACCCTGAAACACCAATCCAAAAGAACCTATGAACCCCGATGTTTATAGCAGCACAATTAATGATAGCCAAGAGTTGGAGGCAACCTAGATGCCCATCAGTAAATGACTGGATCAGAAAGCTATGGTACATTTACACAATGGAATTCTATGCTGCAGAAAGGAAGGAGGAGCTCCTACCTTTTGCAACATCATGGATGGAACTAGAGAACATTATGTTGAGCGAAATAAGCCAGGCAGTGAAAGACAAATACCATATGATCTCACCTTTAACAGGAATCTAAACAACAAAACAAACAAGCAAGGAAAATGTGACCAATGACACTCAAATACAGAGCAGGCTGACAGGGGCCACAGAGGAGAGGGGAGAGAATCATAGGGGAAAAGGGGAGGGACTCACATGAATAAATATAAAGGACACATGGACAATAATTAAGGTGGGGGGGCAGAAATGGGAGGGAGGTGGGGAGCACTGGGGGGGCAGGGCAGGGAATATAAAACAGAAAACTGTACTTGAATAAGAATTAAATTTAAAAAATTAAAAAAAAGAAAATTCCATACTCTTTTACACAACAGCTGTACCAGTCTGCATTCCCACCAAGAGAGCACTAGGGTTCCCTTTTCTCCGCAGTCTCACCAACACTTGCTGTTTATTGATTTGTTTATGATGGGTGTTCTGACAGGTGTGAGGTGGTATCTCATTGTGGTTTTAATTTGTCTCTCTCTGATGGCTAGTGATGCTGAGAATCCTTTCCTATGTCTTTGGGCCCTCTGTCCTCGGAGAAGTGTCTGTTCAGGTCCTTTGCCCATTTTATAACTGGGTTGTTTGTCTTCCTGGTATTGAGTCATATGAGTTCTTTATCTTGTCTGAGGTATCATTGGCAAATACGGGTTTTTTTTTTTACAGTTAGTTCCCTTTCTATTTTCATGATATTTTCTTTGGCCGAGCAGAAGGTTTTTAATTGGATGCAGTCCTATTTGTTTATTCTTTCCTTTATGTCCTTTGCCCTGGGAAATATATCAGGAAAAATATTGCTATGTGGGATATCTGAAATTCTACTGTCTTTGTTTTCCTCTAGGACATTTATTGTATCCCAGCTTGCATTTTGAGTTTATTCTGGTGTCTGGTGTAAGTTGGTGGTCTAGTTTCATTTTGTGTTTGTGTGTGTGTACTTTTCCAGATTATCCAACAACATTTATTGAAGAGGATATTTTTACTCTATTTTATGTTCCTGCTCCATTTATCAAATATTAATTGACCATAGAGACATGTGTTTATTTCTGGGATCTCTATTCTGTTCCATTGATCTGTATGTCTGTTCTTATGCCAGCACCAGACTCTTTTGATTACAGTGGCCTTGTCATATAGTTTGATATCAGGCATTATGATCCCTCCTACTTTTTTCTTCTTACTCAAGACTGTTCAAACTATTTGAAATAGTTTTTTGTTCCATATAAATTTTTGGAGTATTGTTCTAAATCTATCCACCCCCGGGTTTATAGCAGCATTATTTACGATAGCCAAGTGCTGGAAATAGCCTAAGTGCCCATCAGTAAATGAGTGTATCAAAAACTGTGGTATAGTTACACAATGGAATACTATACAGCAGAAAGAAAGAAGGAACTCCTACCTTTCATGACAGCATGGATGAAAGTGAAGAATGTTATACTAAGTGAAATAAGCCCCGTAGTGAAAGACAAATACCCTGTGATCTCACCTATAATAGGAACCTAACGAACAAAACAAAACAAGCCAGCAAAATAGAACCAGGAGCATGGAAATAAGGAACTGACTGAAAGTGGCCAGAGGGGATGTTAGAGGGGGATAATGGCAGGAAGAAGGGGAAGGGTCTAGTCAAGGAACATATATTAATGATCCATGGACAAGGGCAACAGGGTAGAGAATGACTATGGGAGTGGAAGGTGGGCAGGACAGGAGAGCAATGGGAGGAAAATTGGGACAACTGTAATAGAACAGTAAAAATTAAAAAACAAAAACAAAAAATATTTCAATGAAATTATTATATTTCTTTTAGCCAATATAACAAATAGCATCCACCTATTCTTATTATCAGTCAGTGTCAAGTCAGGAAACAGAATCCAGAGCCATTATTTGAATAAAGAAAATTCAATATATAATATTCTTAAGTAAGTCAAAAGTTATTAACTAAAGCCCTGGCCAGGTGGCTTAGTTGATTAGAGCATCATCCTGTACACCAAAAGTTTGCTAGTATATACCTAGATTTTGGTTTTGATCCCCTTTGGGGCATGTTTGGGAGGCAATTGATTGATGTTTCTGTCTCACATCAATATTTCTCTCTCTCTCTCTCTCTCTCTCTCTTTCTCAAATAAATAAGCATATCCTTGGGTAAGAATTTTTTTAAAGTTATTAACTAGACAACTAAAATGGCAAACAGAGAAATCTAAGGTATCACATATATATATAATACCCAAGAATACAACCCTAGAGCTGGCGTAATAATAGGAAAAGATTGAAATTATTAAATTCTGAGGCCTCAACTGGGAGGACCAGAAACCAGGGTTGGGGGATGACTCCATGGCTGGGCTCAGAAACCATCTGGAGAAAAAATACTGCCAGGCCTAGCATGTCCCCTGGAGCTGTCAGTTAGAATATATAACATGCTTTCCCATGTTGTCCACGTTTTCCTCACAGTATGGTGCCTTGGCCTTGTTATGTGGTAGCTCCAACCTGCAAGGGAACCAGGTATGAACTATGTCACCTTTCTACCCTACCTCAGAAGTCATATAGATTCACTAGACTGCCTGCATACAGGGCAGGGGCACAGACACCCTGCCTCAAAGACGGGACTAGGGTCACCTTGAGGAAGAGCCTTTGCGTGGGAGTGGTTATTAAGGCCAGCTTTAGACAATGCAACCTGCCCCAGGAGATGAAGTTTCCAGAGTTGTTCTGGAAAGACACATGGCAGATCTGAAATTGCTGTGATGAGATGTTAAAACAGAAGCACCAAGAAAATACAAAATTAGAATCCAGGCACAACAAATATGAAAATACAAAATTAGGATTCAGACACAGATCCGGATTTTTGAGAGTGGTAGTTCAGTACTAGTTTCATAATTCTTGAGCCCTTCTCCTTCAGGGAGGGTGCAGACTTGGAGAGAAAATATTTAATGTGTAGAATTTGGTATAGTCTTGGAGTAGTGAAGGGCTCCAGTGAAGTGGGACATGACAGTGAGGCCATGGGACATATACTGGAGTGGAGTAGGATTCTTCCCCAAGGAAATCTGGATGATGGGAGAGATGGCTGTGTAGCAGCTGTGGGGTTGCAAGATATGTGCTATACTCAGCCAGGGAAGTGGTTGGTGGGGTTTCAGGGCACATAATTCCCAAAGCTTGGAGGGAAATCAAAGTTACAATATTGACTACAGACATTCTCAGTTGTGTATAAAAGAACCTACCAAAGGTCCATGGGCCTCTGAGATCAGATCATGTGAGGTGAACAGCAGGAGAACCTGGGCTTGGTGGGCTGTCGCCACCAAGGGACTGCTTACCTCCAGGAGAGAGAGTGAGAGACACCAGTCCTCTGAGGACCTGGGATTTTTACAAAGCCCCACAGGAGATCGAGCTCTCCAGTCAAGGTCCCACTCAAGGTCATCATAAACACCAGTACTTTAAATGTTTGCCAGGGCCAAGGAGTACAAAGCCAGATGGATCCCACCAGGTCATCTCTAACTTCTTCACCACTACACCTGCACCTCCAGCTTTCAGGAATAGTATGGGCAGCTGGTAGGGGGCTGGGCTGAGTGAGAAAGAGGGCATGATGGCACCCTCCCCACCCACCCACACTGGCTTGGTGGAGCCTATCAGCACCAGGTCCAAGGTCAGGGCAAGGTTTCCCCCACAAAATAAATCACAGAGGGGCAATGTAAAGTAAAAGTCATTGTCACGTCAGTCACAGACATGCAGACCTCTGTTTTTGGATCTATGGCCAGCAGCCAGAGGAGAATGAAGGGTTCTGAATAAGTGACTAGGTAGATGCTCAACTTCCTAGTGGGGAAAAATTCCTGAGAATTTTTCTAGAAAGAAGGAAGAGAGAAATGATATCAGTTGTCAAGGCCTGCAATTCTCAGGCTTGACCATCATCAGACTTGCAGACTCCTGCCCAGAAGGGAATGGGGCTCTGAGCAGCTTAATAGGCCTTTGAAGGAACCATGGCAGTGTGGAGAGCCTCAGGTTTCACCATCCAGGTCCACAGCCAAAGCAATACCAGCTGAAGTGAGGTGGCCACTTGTTTAAACACAGATCACTGGGTTTCTAACTCAGTAGGTCTGGGGCGTATTCAACAATTTGTATGTCAAAACTTCTCAGATGAGGCTAAAGCTATTGAGTGTGGACCCCATTTTGGGAATACCCTGTGTGAAAGAACAATGATTAGAGTTTTGTCTCATGGCTAGTGATCATATGATCTTGTTTTAAACACTATAGCATACAGTTTAAGTTGCATACAGCTTTACATAGAAATTCAGATTAACCAAAATACTGCAAAAAACACACACAAACAAATCATGTGCAACATATGCTATTATAGGCCCATGGCCCAGAAACAGTCTGCCTGCTCACTGGGGGAAAGGCCTCTGGAGAAACACAGGACGGCATGGAGCTCATCAGGTAAAGGGCCGGGACAGGATTAGCTGAAGTAATGACTGCCTGCTGAAATGAGAATTCTTTCCCTTGGTAAATCAATAATTACAGGCACACCAGGGAAATTAAGGAGAGAAAACTGCACCACATCAGTGTTGCCACTAGAATCATATATGCCTACAAATAACAAATCAAGAGTTTCTCCCCTCTGGGCTCATCTACAAGCCACACTTATTGCACACTTGCACAAGGATGTTAAAATGCAGAAGATTTTCTCTTCATCAACTATAACATATATGTGCCCTCATTATAAAACTTGACAGTTATAACAGCTCCAGCAACCATTGCTTTAAATTTTCTGTAGTGTATGTGTGCATGCATGTGTGTGTATGAGGCGGTTCCTAGTGAAGGCATTGTCTCTCTCCCCTGGAAAAGAAACAATATTGAATAGAAAAACTGGCAATGAATTATTATGGAAATCTAAACACTAACTTCCAGGACTAACTCAGCCTCTCCAAAGCCACGTGGAACTTCCAGTTAAAGGGGTATCAAATTTGTTTTTGCTTCACCCCCCAGAAACTCCAGGGCTAGACCTCCATGTGAACATAAGGTGAGACCTTATGAGGGAAGACACATACCCAGCCAGCCTCATTCTGTTGCAGCACCAGAGGGAACTTGGCTGGTCTTCTAAGAGGCAGCAGCTTCAAAGACTGACTCTGCCAGGCCAGCCTACCTACCACTCTACACCTGAGGTTTAACCTGCGAGTAATCATAGTGTCCCAGAGTCTGGAGCCCAGGAAGGCACACATCCCAGCATGGGACCCTGCCTCCAGGAGTGGGCTTCCATCTATCTATCCAGGGTGTAAGCCCTTGCTAGACCCTGTATCTGCCTGGTCCCACAAGCATCTGAGCAGGGAGCATGGCCAGGGGCCCAGAACATCCAAAAGACTAAAAGACCAGAGAGAGAGAGAGCTTGCACCAATCTTCAAAGCAAGAGTGATTTCTCCATACCAAGTATCTGTGCCAAGAGGGAGAGAGAGTGAGAGAGAGAGAGAGAGAGAAAGCCTTTCTGCCCTGTACTTTAAAAGGCACTCCTGAAATCCCGCATGTGCAGAATGCCAGTGGAGTGTCCAGCTTTTCCTAAGATAAGATAGTATCTGCCATTTTTTGTCAGCTCCCAAGGGTCTTTGACCCTCTTTCCACTGTCATCCTTAGGCAGGGCAAAACTTTCCCAGCCACGCACACAAGAATCTGTTAGTTTAGGATTGGAAGTCTGACCCCAGCAGCTCACTCAGATGCTGTTTGGGCTCCCCCTCGTCTGTCAGGAGTCACTCGGCTGGGACACATTGTTTATAGTTTGCCCCAGGCAGCAACCTCCTCAGCAGTCCCTCCCTTCAGGAAGGCTGGGGCTGTTTCATTCTGCCTTTGTTATTCAATGTGCCTTAAAAGTTGTGCCTTCTGCTCCATCTTGGGGCACCCTTACCCACCTCCGAGGTTTTTTACAGGGTTGGGAAGTGGAGTTCCCCTCTTTTCCAGGGAGCTCTGCTCCAACCTACCCCATTACAACCATACCGCTCCACCTTTGGGGCCCTGGGCTTCAAGGACCGCCGCACTATACCACACTCACCTAGTGCTATTTCCCAGGGAAGCACGTAGGGCCTCCCCAACTACAGGCAGCCAACATCAGTTGCTCCTACAGCTCAGAGATATGGCTTTTTTTTCACTCTCCACCTCATCTGCAGAATTCAGCTGCTTCTTAAACTGCCTCATATGCTTACGAAATTGGTTTGGTCCATTTCCATGGGATCCTTGTAGGAAAGGCCAGATTGTTCAAAAGCAGGGTGGCTGCTGCCCTGCACTGATGCCTATAAATCAGCTGCCACCTGGGGCGAGCTGCAGGCTCAAATGTGGCCACTTCAGTAGTGAGAGAGTTCAATGAGGAGCAAACTGAGAACAACTTATGTCCTGTAGAGTGCAATGTTTTAGACCCAAGTTAGTCCTGAAAAAGCAGGGGAAAAAACATCTTTGGAGTCTCCCCCCAGCTTTCAGTTTTGACTCTCAACTCTTACTATTTTCCTTTAATGAAGTAAGGCATAGGTAATCACAAAACAGAGAAGAAAAAATTGTACACCTATGTTCCACTGTAGTATGCACTTACATTATATTTTGACTAACTAAATTATAGTTTACACACAATATTATAGTAGTTTCAGGTGTAGGGATTCAAGTTTCTGTATCTGACAAAGTGGTCACCACAAGTCTAGTAACAACCTGTTTGTTACCTTACAAAGTTATGTATTATTGATTGTATTCCCTATGCTGTACATTATATCCCCATGATATTTATTTTATAACTAAAAGTTTGTGTCTCTCAATCCCCTTCACCTTTTTCACCCTTCGTCCCACTCTCCCACCTTCTATCAGCCATCAGTTTTTCCTCTTTGCTACAAATCTGTTTCTATTTTTGTTTTGCTTTATTCATTTGTTTTGTTTTTTATATTACACATATAAGTGGAATCATATGTGTAATGATTGTCTTTGTCTGACATTTTACTTAGCATACTGTCCTTTAAGACCCTGTTAAAGACAATATTTTATTCTCTCATTTTTTGCTGAATAATATTCTACTGTGTCTATGTACCAGTCACCCATTGATAGCCACATAGATTGTTTCCATATCTTAGTTATTATAAATAATGCTTCCATGAACATGGGGGCTTATGTATTTTTTTCAAATTAGCATCTTTGTTTTCTCCAGATAAATAAATGCCCAGAAATAGAATTGCTAGGTCTTATGATAGTTCTATTTTTAATTCTTTGAGCAACCTTCATACTCTTTTACATAGTGGCTGCACCAGTTGACAATCCCAATAGTGCAAGATGTTCCCTTTTCTCTCCATCCTTGACCATACTTGTTATCTCATCTCTTTGATAACAGCCATTCTAACAGATGTGGTGTGGTATCTCACTGTGGTTTTGATTTGCATTTCCTTGATGATTAGTGTTGTTGGTTTTGAGTGCCTTTTCATGTACCTGTTGGCTATCAGCATGTCTTCTTTGGCGAAATGTCTGTTTAGGCCCTCTACCCATCTTTAATCAAATTGATAGATTTTTTTATGGTGAATTGTATGAGTTGTTTATATATTTTATATAAACAACCCCTTATCTGATGTATCATTTGTGAATATCTCCTCCTGTTCAGTGGATTGTCTTTTCATTTTTCTGAATGGTTGTTTTTTCTGTGCAAGATCTTTTTAGTTTGATGTAGTTTAATGTTTTTACTTTTACCTTTGTTGCTTTTGCCCAAAGAGACATACCTCAAAAAAACATTGCTAAGCCCTGGCTGGTGTAGCTCAGTGGATTGAGCACACGCCTGTGAACCACAGGATCTTGGTTCAATTCCCAGTCAAGGCACATGCCTGGGTTGCAGGCCAGTTCCCAGCAGGGGACTCATGAGAGGCAACCATACATTGATATTTCTCTCCTTTTCTCCTTCCCTTCCCCTCTAAAGATAAATAAATAAAATCTTGAAAAAAAATTACTAAGACTAATGTCAGAATTTCCTACCTATGTTTTCTTCTAGTTTTATGGTTTCAGATCTTACACTTAAGCCTTTAATCTATTTTAGTTTTTGAGTTTTTGAGTTTTTTACATTGTGTCACAAAGTAATCTAGTTTCTTTTTTTTTTTTTGCCATCACCATATATTGAAGAGACTATCTTTTCCCAGTGTATGCCCTCACCTCCTTTACCATACATCATATAAATGTAAGTTTATTTCTAGGCTTTCAATTTTGTTCCATTGATCTATGTGTCTCTTTTTGTGACTGTAGTAGACTGTTTTGATGACTATAAGTTTGTAGTAAAGTTTGAAATCAGAAAGGGGGATACCTTCAACTTTGTTGTTTCACAAGATTGCTTTGGCTAATGCAATCTTTTGTAATTCAATATAAATTTAAGGATTAGTTGTCCTAGTTCTGTGAAAAATGACATTGGTATTTTGATAGGGACTATATTGAACCTGTAGATTGCTTTGGGTAGTGTGGTCATTTTACCAATATCAATTCTTCCTATCCATGAGCACAGTATGTATATGCTCCCATTTATTTATGTCATCAGCAATGTCTTATAGTTTTCAGAGTATAGGTTTTGTTACCACATAGCTGAAGTTTATTCCTAGGTATTATATTCTTTTTGATGCAATTATAAATTTGATTTTTTTCTTGATTTCTTTTTCTTACAGTTCATTGTTAGTGTATACACGTGCAACAGTTTTTTTATATTATTTTTAAATGCAGCAATTTTACCGAATTCCTTTATTAATACTAATAGTTTTTCGGTAGAGTCTATAAAGTTTATATATATAGAATCATGTCAGTTTTACTTTTTCCTTTCCATTTTTTTGCTGTTTTGCTGAAAAACTTTGTACCTATGTTTCTGATGAACATAGGTACAAAAATTGTACTGTATTGGATTGTACAGTCCAATTGGGGCATTGGACTGTAATTTTCCTTTTCTTGTAATGTCTTTCTCTAGTTTTGGTATTAGGGTAATGCTGGTCTTGTAGAATGACTTTTGAAGTATTTCTTCCTCTCCAGTTTTTTGGAATAGTTTGAGAGGATAAGTATTATTTTTTTCTTTAAATATTTGGTTGAATTTTCATGTGAGGTTATCTGGTTCAGAATGTCTATTCACTGGGAGTAAAAAAAAAAAGATTACTGCTTCAATTTCATTACTAGTAATTAGTCTCTTTAGATTTTTCTATCTCTCATGATTCAGTGTTGGAAGATTGTGCATTTCTAGGTATTTATCCATTTATTCTAGGTTATCCAATTGGTTGGATAATTGGAATATGATTTTTGTACCATCTTCTTATCCTTAGTATTTCTATGGTGTCAATTGTCACTTCTCTTTTACTTTGAATTTTATTTATTTGATCTTTTTCTCCTTCTCTCTCTCTTTCTCACTTTCTCTTTCCATCTCTCCCTATCTCTTAGTGAATCTGAATAAAACTTTGTCAATCTTGTTTACCTTTTTGAAGAATCAGCTCTTAGTTTCAGTAATATTTTTCTGCTATATTGTTAGTTTCTATTTTATCTATTTCTGCTCTGGTTTTATCATTTCTTCCCTTCTATTACGTTTGGGATTTTTTCTTCTTTTTCTAGTTCCTCTAGATTTAAGGTTAGACTTTTGTTTTAAGGAATTTTTTTGTCTATTTCTTCAGGTAGGCCTGTATTGTTATGAACTTTCCCCTTAGAACTGCTTTTGCTGTGTCCCATCGGTTTTGGAACATTGTTTCCATTTTTATTTGTCTCAAGGTATTTCTTGATTACCTCTTTGATTTCTTCCACCTCCACATTTGCCTGCTTTTCAGTTTTTGTCTTATAACTAAATTCTAGTATTATACCATAGTGATCAGAAAAGATGTGTGATATGATTTCAGTGTTTTTAAGTTTATGGAGACTTGTTTCGTGAGCTAACATGTTATCTGTCTTGAAGAATATTCCATGTGCACTTGAAAAAATGCGTATTCTGCTGTTTTTTAATGGAATGTTCTAGAAATGTCTATTAAGTTTATATGGTCTAATGTGTTGTTGAAGGCCAATATTTGCTTGTTGGTTTTGTCTAGACAATCTTTCTGTTAATGCAAGTAGGGTGTTAAAATCCTCTACTATTATTATATTATTCTTAATCTCTGTCTTAATATTTATTAATATTTGCTTTATATGCATTTAGGTGCTCCTATGTAGGGTGCAGAAATGTTTACAAGTGTTATATCCAATTTTGGATTGATCCTTATATTTTTATGAAATGCCCTTCTTTGTCTCTTGTTACAATCCTTATTTTAAAGTCTATTTTGTCCAATATAAGTATAGCTACCCCAGCTTTATTTTTCTTTCCATTTGCATGAAATACCTTTTTGATTTCTCCATTTTCAAGTCTGTGTATGTCTTTAAATCTGAAGTGTCTCTTGTAATTATTGGCATTTCGTTCATGTTTTTATGGCTGTTTTTGTAGTTCCTCTTTGTTGCTACCTTCTTCTCTTGCTCTCTGACCTTGTGATTTGATGAGTTTTTTTAACGTTATGTTTTGATTTCTTTCTCTTTACTTTTTGTGCATCTGTTACAGGGTTTTGATTTGTGGTCAACATGAGATTAATATATAATAATATATTCATATAGCAGTCCCTTTTAAGTTGATGGTTGCATAAATTCAAATACATTATAAAAGAACTACATTTTTATCTCCCCCAAACATGTTATGTATTTGATGTCATATTTACATCTGTGTGTGTATGTATCACTTAAGTGATTAATGTAAATACTGATTTTATTACTTTTATCCTTTAACCTTCATGTTAGCTTTGTAAGTGGTTATTCCACCACATTTCTTATACTTTTGCCTTTACCAGTGAGATTTCTTTCTTTTATATATTTTCCTATTTCTAGTTTTGGTCTTCTTTTTTACTACCTCAACCTACAAGAAAATAGAGACAAAAGCATAGATAGAAAGCAAGCCGACAGCCCTTGGTTTGGGGTAGGGTCTGCTGTTGAGGGGGTGGGAATGAGCAAAACAAGAGAGAGAGAGAACTCATGGATATAGACAACAGTGTGGTGATTGTGGGAGAAGGGAATGGGTAGAGGAGAGGGTGGGATAGGGGGATAATGGTGATGAAAAAACAAAACTAATAAAAATAAACATAGGTGTGAGTGAAAAAAAAAAGGAAATCCCTTTAACATTTCTTGTAATGTTGGTTTAGTAGTGATGAATCCACTTGGTTTTTTTCTTCTCTGGGGAACTCTTTATGTCTCCTTCAGTTCTAAATGATGACCTTGCCAGGTAGAATATACTTAATTGTAAGGTTTCCTCTCATCGCTTTGAATATGTTATGAGACTCCCTCTTGCCTTATATAGTTTCCACTGAAAAATAAGCTGATAACCTTATGGGGGTTTCCTTATTGTACCTAGTTGTTTCATTCTTGCTGCTTTTAATTTACAGTTTATTCTTAATTTTAAACACTTTAATTATGATACGCGAGTCTCTTTGGGTTTATCTCTTTAGGAACTTGCTATGGTTTCCAACTTAGAAGTCTGTTTCCTTTGCTAAGTTAGGAAGGTTTTTAGCCACTATTTTTTTCAAATAGGTTTTCTTTTTTAAACAATACATCTTATTTATATTACAGTTGTCCAGACTTTCCTTCTCTGCCCTCCTCTGCCTGGTATCCCGATTCCCTCCGGCAATCTCCCCTCTTAGTTCATGTCCATGGGTCATGCATATAAGTTCTTGCTTCTCCCTTTCCTACACTATTCTTAATATCCCCTTGTCAATTTTCTACCTATCAATTTTGCTTCTTAATCCCTCTACTTTTACCTCCTTTTTCTCTTTCCCCCTCCCAGCTGATAACCCTCCATATCTATGACTTTCTTCCTATTCTAGTCATTTGCTTAGTTTGTTTTTGTTTTTTTAGATTCAGTTCTTGATAATTGTAAGTTTGTTCTCATTTTAATATTCACAGTTTTGATGTTTTTATTTTTATTAAATAAATCCCTCTAATAATGGCTTGGTGGTGATGTATTCGTTTAGTTTTTCCTTGTCTGGGAAGCACTTTATGTACCATTGCATTCTAAATGTTAGCTTTACTGGATAGGGTAATCTTGTCCTTGCTTTTCATCACTTTGAATTCTTCTTGCCAGTCCCTTCTTGTCTGAAAAATTCCTTTTGAGAAATCAGCTGATAGTCTTATTGGAATTTCTTTGTAGGAATCTCTGTTTTTTGTTGCTGCTTTTAAGATTCTCTCTTTAGGGTTCTGGCCAACATAGAGGCATAGGTAAATATGCTTCACTTACTTCCTCCTACAGCCAAAAGAAGGATTAGCAACCAATTTAAAAACAAAAAACAACCAGGACTGCCAGAAAATCAAACTGCATGGAAGTCTGACAACCAAGGAGTTAAAGAAGAAATATTCATCCAGACTGCTAGGAGAGGCAGAGATGGGCAGCTGGGGCATGGAGGATGCATGGCAAGGCAGCATCTGGCAGCTGATCAGGGCAGGCAAAGAGGCAGCTGGAATATTGGGATATCCCACATTCAAGTACAGATAAGCTGGGAAGAACAACGGGGGAGCGAGACAAACTGCGCAACCCAGGTTTCTAGCATGGGGAAATAACTTCGAAACCTTCTTGCTTTGAAAATCTGTGGAGGCTGTGGCTCCTGAAAAAATTCCCAATCTCATAGGAGAGTCCATTGGAGAGGGCCAGAGGAACCTAGAACATACACAAGCTCATGCACCAGGGAATCGGCAACTGAAAGGGCACAATCTGCTTGTGAGAAGTGAAGGAAGTGACTGAAAGCAGGGTGAGATCCAAGCAAGCTGGAAAGTGGAATTATTCCCTCTATGACCCCTCTCCCACATACAACACCACAAGGCAGCAAAGTAGGTGGTCCCACCTGGTGAATGTCTAAGGTTCTACCCTTTACAATGTAACAAATGTGTCAAGATGAAGAAATATGGTCCAAATAAAAGAATAGATCAAAATTCTAGAAAAAGAACTAAGTGGCAAGGAGATAAACAAACTATCAGATGCAGAGTTCAAAACACTGGTATTCAGGATGTTCACAGAAATGACTGAGTATGGTCACAAAATAAAGAAAGAAGTGAAGGCTACACAAAGTTAAGTAAAGAAAAATGTACAGGTTTTATCTTTTTAGGGACTTGCTATGCTTCCCAACTTAGAAGTCTACAACAGTGAAGGGAAGAAAATCGGGACTCAAATCAATGATTCAGAAAAAAAAAAACAAAACATCTAACCAGAACAGAATGAAGAAATGAGAATTTAAAACAATGAGGAGAGGCTTAGGAACCTCTGGGACAAGTTTAAACTTTCCATCATCGGAATCATATGGGTGCCAGAAGGAGAAGAGAAAATTGAACATTCATTTGAACAAATAATGAAGTAAAACTTCCCCAATCCAGCAAAAGAAATAGATTCCCAGGAAGGTCAGGAAGCACAGAGAGTCCCAAAAACATTGAATCCAAGGAGAAATACACCAAGACATGTCATAATTACATTACCCATGGATAAAGATAAGGAAAGAATCTTAAAAGCAGCAAGAGGAAAAGAGAGAGTTACTTACAAAAGAGTTCCCATAAGACTACCAGCTGATTTCTCAAAAGAAACCATATAAGCCGAAAGGGACAGGAAAGAAGTATTCCAAGTCAGGAAAGGCATTGGCCTGCATCCAAGATTACTCTATCCAGCAAAGCTTTCATTTAGGATGTAGGCAATTAAAGTGCTTCCCAGATAAGGTAAAGGTAAAGAAGTTCATCACCACCAAACCCTTATTATATGAAATGTTAAAGGAACTTTTCTAAGAAATAGAAGATGATCAAAACTGTGAACAGTAAAATGACAACAAACTCACAACTATCAAAAACTAAACCTAAAAACTAAAAGAAACAACTAGAACAGAAACAGAATCACAGAAATGGAGATTACATGAAGGGTTATCAGTGAGTAGGGGGATGGAGGGAGAATGGAGAAATAATATAAGGGAATAAGAAGCATAATTGGTAGGCACAAAATAGGGGGAGATTAAGAATGATATAAGAATGGAGAAGACAAAGAACTTATATGAACAACCCATGGGCATGAACTAAAGTGGAGAGGAATGCTGGAGGAAGGAAGGGTATAGGGTCAGGGTGATAAAGAGGAGGAAAAAATGAGACAACTCTATAGCATAATAAATAAAATATACTTAAAATAAAATTAAAATAAAAATCTAAAAAAATTCTCTCTTTATCTTTAACTTTGGCATTTTAATTGGATATGTCTTAGTGTAGTCCTCTTTGGGTCCAACTTCTTTGAGACTCTCTGTGCTTCCTGGAATTGTATGTCTATTCCTTTCACCAAATTAAGGAAGTTTTCTTCCAGTATTTTTTCAAATAGATTTTCAGTTTCTTGCTCTTTCTCTTCTCCTTCTGCCACCCCTATGATCCTGATGTTGGCACTTTTGGAGATGTCCCAGAGTCTTCTAATACTTTCCTAATTTCTCTTGAATTCTTGTTTCTTCATTCTGCTCTACTTGAATGTTTATTTCTTTTTTATGTTCCAAATTGTTGATTTAAGTCTCAGCTTCCTTCCCTTCACTGTTGGTTCCCTATGGATTTTTCTTTATTTTACTTAATGTAGCCTTCATCTCTACCTGGGTCTTTTTTATGTGGTTTAAGTACGCAATGAGTTCGTTGAGCACTCTGTTAACTGGTGTTTTGAACTTTGCATCTGATAGGTTGGTTATCTTTGTTTCATTTAATTATTTTTCTGGAGTTTCATTCTGGTTTTTTTTATTGTGTGATATTTCTTTGTCTCCTTGATTTGGCAGCCTCTCTGTTTTTGTTTCTGTGCATTAAGTAGTGCTGCTTTGAATCCTTGTCTTAACAACATTGGGTATTGTAGAGGAGTGTACCTGTAAACTGTGTGGGGTGGAATCTAAGTTAGATTACTTTATCCAGCAAAGCTATCATTTAGAATTGAAGGGCAGATAAAGTTCTTTCCAGATAAAGTAAAGCTAAAGGTATTCATCATCGCCAAGCCATTAGTATATGAAATGTTAAAGAAACTTATTAAAAAAGAAGATCAAAAGTATGAACATTAAAATGGCAATAAGTTCACAACTACCAACAACTGAATCAAAAAAAGCAAACTAAACAAGCAACCAGAACAAGAACAGAATCATAGATATGGAGATCACTTTGAGGGTTATCAGATGGGAGTGGGAAGAGGGAGAGTGTAGGAAAAGGTACAGGAATTAAGAAGCATAAACTGGGACTCCGGTCAAAGTGGAGGCATATGTAGACACACTTCTCCTTGTGCAACCCCAAGAAGTATTACAACTAACCTCAAAACAAACAAACACCCAGAACTGACAGAATAATCAAACTGTAATGGAAATCTGACAACCAAGGATTTAAATAAGTCATATTCATCTGGATGGGTAGGAGAGTTCGAGATCGATAGCTGGGGCAGAGAGAACACAGTGAGGCAATCGTCGTAACACAAGGGGTGGTCCCATATTCATGTGGTGTATGAAAGTCAGGAGGGATACCTTTGGAATGAGTGATCCCAGCCTCATACCAGAGTGCACAGCCTAGGGTTCACACTGGGAAGAGAAAGCCTCATAACTTCTGTCTGGAAAAAAAAGTGGGATTTGGGTGACAGAAAAAACTGCCTGTTACTCAAGAGAGTCCATTTAAAGGGTCTGAATTGTCTAACAACATACACAAAACCACCCAAACTGGGATTCAACAACAGGGCAACAGCTGGAAGGGCACCAGTCACATGGAGGGAATGGGTAGATTGACTTGGAGTGGGGTAAGTGTTGGACAAGTCTCCAGAAGCCAGGCAGTGGCATTGTGCCCTCTCCAAACCCTCACCCCTCAGCACCCCCAGCACCACAAAGAGCTGAAAGGGGTTGCTCCACCCTGGCAAAACCTAAGGGTCGATCCTATACAACTTAACAGGTGCACTAATACAGGGAGTCAAAGCAGCACTACCAAATGCACAAGGGGAAAAAAAAAGCACAAAAAGGCTGCCAAATTGAGGAGACAAAGAAATATCACACAATAAAAAAAACCAGAATGAAACTCCAGAAAAATAATTAAATGAAACAAAGATAACCAACCTATCAGATGCAAAGTTCAAAACACCAGTTAACAGAGTGCTCAACGAACTCATTGCGTACTTAAACCACATAAAAAAGACCCAGGTAGAGATGAAGGCTACATTAAGTAAAATAAAGAAAAATCCATAGGGAACCAACAGTGAAGGGAAGGAAGCTGAGACTTAAATCAACAATTTGGAACATAAAAAAGAAATAAACATTCAAGTAGAGCAGAATGAAGAAACAAGAATTCAAGAGAAATTAGGAAAGTATTAGAAGACTCTGGGACATCTCCAAAAGTGCCAACATCAGGATCATAGGGGTGGCAGAAGGAGAAGAGAAAGAGCAAGAAACTGAAAATCTATTTGAAAAAATACTGGAAGAAAACTTCCTTAATTTGGTGAAAGGAATAGACATACAATTCCAGGAAGCACAAAGAGTCTCAAAGAAGTTGGACCCAAAGAGGACCACACCAAGACATATCCAGTTAAAATGCCAAAGGTTAGAGACAAAGAGAGACTCTTAAAAGCAGCAAGAAAAAAGCAGAGAGTTACCTACAAAAGAGTTCCCATAAGACTGTTAGCTGATTTCTCAAAAGAAACTTTGCAGGCAAGAAGGGACTGGCAAGAAGCTTTCAAAGTGATAAAAAAGCAAGGATTTAGAATACTAAATAGGTTTTCTGGAAACCTTTCTTTCCTCTCTTGTGAATTCTCTGTGATGCAAATGTTAGTATACTTAGTGTTGTCCCAGAGGTCCCTTAAAACTTTCCTCGTTTTTAAAATTCTTTTTTTCTATTTTCTCTTCCAGTCAGTAGATTCCCACTACCCTGTCTTTTGGATCACTGATCTGTCCTTCTGTACTATCTAACCTATTGTTGA
Organism: Sturnira hondurensis; assembly: GCF_014824575.4. NCBI lineage: Eukaryota > Metazoa > Chordata > Mammalia > Chiroptera > Phyllostomidae > Sturnira > Sturnira hondurensis. Next base: position 1,293,222 of record NW_028073091.1, read on the forward strand.
TTTTCTTTAGTGTATTTTTATGTCAGTTATTGTATTTTTCTATTCTGTGTGATTGTTTTTTACATTTATATTTCTGTGTTAAAATTATCATTGAATTCATCATTTCTTCTCCTGAGTTCTATGAAGAGGAATTAATGGATTCAAACTTTATTTTGGAGATAAAGCCTGAGGACTTAGTAATGAGTATTATGACAGGGAGAGGAGTTGAACTTACTAGAGAAGCTATATATAAGAGTTGAAGAGTTTGTGCCTAAGATAGGGATATGGAACTTAGTGGTGTGCTGATGGGAAAGATAAGGGAAGATTGAGTGAGAGATGGTCAAGGAAGCGGATGGGGGAGAAAGTGGGAGCCAGGGCTCAGATGAAAGTATTGGCCACTGACAGGAGTGGAGAAAGGACCCAACAGATATGTGGGCAGTGTGAGAGTTTGACTGTGGGAAGAGAAAGAATTTTCCCCTCTCTGAGTGCACTTTCTTTTCAGTCAGTGGCAAAGTCATCACACTCAAAGCATTATGGGGATAGAGAAAAATTTTAGATTAGAAGACATGTAAAACAGAAGGCTCTCAGAGTCTAAGAAAGCAAACTTATTAGAGGAAATGCTGTTGGTCCACAATGAGTGCAGAAAACTGAACTTGAACAAAAAGTAAAATAATTCTTTTAAAAAACAAATAGTACAGCTATGGAGTAAGAGTTTGTAGGCCACTGTAGACTCACGACCTACCAAAATTAGGGCTAATTCTTCTTTGCTTTCTTATCATTTTAGGAAACAGAAATTTTATTTCACCACTAAGCAGAGTTTAATCAAGTGGGATTACAAATACTTTAATATCTAATCAGTAAAATGGTAAAATATGTTGAGATATTGCCCTCTGCTTAACCACACTGCTTGACCAAGGGATTTGTCAAGTCTGAACTATTTAAAACCCCAACTGGCATGAATCATTTGGATAACGGGGCAAAAAATGAGGCTGACTTTTGACCCAGCAATTCCACTGCTATGATTATATCCTAAGAACACTGAAACACTGATCCAAAAAAACCTATGCACCCCAATATTCATAGCAGTGCAATTTACAATAGGCAAGGGCTGGAGGCAACCTAGGTGCCCATCAGTAAATGAATGGATCAAAAAACTATGATACATTTGCACAATGAAATTCTATGCAGCAGAAAGAAAGAAGGAGCTCCTACCCTTTGGAACAGCATGGATGGAACTGGAAAGCATTATGCTAAGTGAAATAAGCCAAGCAGTGAAAGACAATACCTATGATCTCACCTTTAACAGGAACCTAATCAACAAAACAAACAAACATGCAAAATATAGCCAAAGACACTGAAATAGAGAACAGGCTGACACTGACCAGAGGGGAAAGGGGAAGGAATTTCAAAGGAAAAGGGGAAAGGTTTGCAGGAATAAGTACAAAGAACAAATGGACACAAGGGAGGGTGGAAATAGGAGAGAGGTGGGGAGGGCTGGGGAAGTGTGCTGGGATGGGGATAAAAGACAGAAAACTGTACTTGAATAACAATTTAAATAAAATAAATTATTTTTTGAAAGGTAAAAAATATGAGGCCCCAAACCAGCAACCAAGAAGTCTTAGGGTGACAAGGCAACTATTTTGAAAGATGAGACAAGTGTTGTTGGCATTCCACACATCAGTTTCTCTCTCCCATCATCAATTTCCCCTTTTCATCATTGATTTCCTCCTTCCTATCATTGATTTCCCTTTTTGATAATCAATTTACCTTTCCTATTACCAATGTACCCTTTCTTTTTAAAGATTATATGCATTTATTTATTTTTAGAGAGAAGGAAAGGGAGGGAGAAACAGTGATGTGCAAGAGAAATATCAGTCTGTTCCATCTTACACACCCTTAACCAAGGACCTGACCTGCAACTTAGGTATGTGCCCTGACCAGGAATCTAACTGGTTCTTTCAGTTTGAGGGACAATGTCCCACCCGCAGAGTTACACCAGTCAGGGTTCAATGTCTCCTTTCAATCCTTGATCCCCCCTTCCCATCTTAAATGTCCTCTTTGCATCAACAATATCCTCCTCAATCCTAGCCATTTGGTCCTGAAGCCAAAAAACCTGCTCTACTGTGAATACTTGAGGCCACTTCATTTCTGTCTCAGTGACCTCTCTGTTGAGGTTCCCTATTAAAAACTAGAATAACTTCCATGTTCCACCTCAGCAGTGTGGGCCTGAAAACACCTTTAATAGGCAGATTATGACTTACTTCTTAACCTCTGTCACCTGATTCTCCTTTGAAATTTTGTTCCCTATATCCCCTTTCCTCCTCCATCTCCTTTTCTTCACACAATACTCAGACACTGGAAAGAGAGTTTTTTTTTTTTTCTTTTCTCATGAAAATCCTCCAAGTTTAGCTGATATTGGCTTGTATGTGCTACCTGTCTTGCCAGTGACTGTGGTATCATGAACAGGCCTGTGCTTTGAAGTAGACATACCTGAGTTCAAATCCCCATCTTACCACTTACTTTGTACCTTTGGGACAACCTGTTAAACTCTTTTCTTAATGGTAAATTAGGGGTAACAATATTCCCAGTATTCCTTTGAGGACTAAATAAATTAATGTACTGTATAGACAGCCAGAAGTCACCAATCTAGCTCTTTTACTCACCTCTTTGAACATAAAACCTATAAGATCAAATCATCCCCATCTCAGAAGGGAATTTCAAGTTGAATGTCGGGATTGACCAACACTTGTGGATAGGTGTGGAGTCTTTGGTTTCTCTCATGTTTCACCATGTAAACACTCACCTGCTCAAACCCACTAATAAGACTGCCTACTAGCAAGACAACCATAGGATATGCTGTTCAAACCAGGACATTGTTGAGAGTGGAAGGGAGTGCTGTTAGGACTGCATGAACCAGACATAGAGTAGGCCCCAGCTTTGAGGAACCATCTAACAAAGTCTGCGTCAGTCCCAGCATTCTTCTTATCTTGGCAAAAGCTCAGTTGTGTTCCAGCTCTAGGACACCAGAGCTAAGTTCTCTGCACTTAAGATGCTCACGTTTGAGCAGCTGAGGCTATCAGCTCCTATGGAAAAAATATAGTTTCCAAATCCACCAAGTCAATAAACAAACTGCACCCACTGTGTATGAAAACAAAGTGAGACCATAAGGCCCACAGGTTGGATCACTTAGGACTCCACTTTGCTGCCATCCTGGACCACCTCCAGGTCAAGAATTCCCCTCCCTCCTTCCATCACAGCAGGAGGAGCATAATGAGTGTTTGGGAATAATTAACAGATGACAAATGACCCCAAGGGATGATGAGATAGCAACAGAGCAGCAAAGCTCAAAACATCAGTAGCTTTATGAGCCTCACAAGGAAGACAGGCTGTGCCAGATCCATCTGCAAGGCTGGTGCCCAGCCCTATGCCAACTCTGTGATGCTGGTGCCAATGGGGCGAGGACACACATATGTGGGAGTGCAGATACTCATCTCTTTTCTCAGCAAGATTCTGGGGATGCCTGAACAGGAGGAAATTAATTAGTACTGAAGCAAAAAGTTCATAGGTAATGAGAATCTCCCTCTGTCTGTTCGTCATGGCTCTCCACTGACACGGTGGTGCCTGTTTCAGCCATGGTAAGCTGTCTGTGTCACTTCATTTCATGGCCCCCTTCTTCTCACTCTCAGGTAAACTTCTGATGACCCAGGCAACAATCTCCTAGAGGGTATACAATGGCAACAGTTTTTAAATCATGGCACTACTGCCAATGGTAGGAACTAAAGATGCACTAAAAGTATTTACCTAGCTTTTCACACCTAAGACTTCACAGGCATTGCCTAGGATGAGGCTAATGTGTAACCCTCCTAGTGTAGAGAACATATACTCTGGGCCAGCTGCAAAACCCCTAGGAGAGGTGTTTCAGAAAGGACTGTCTAAAGCATAACAAAGTGGCATGGGCACAGTTCTTCTGCACGTGATGCTCTTTCAAGAAAAGCTGAGGTGCCCAGAGAAGTATTTCTCAATTAAAATTTTCTAACACCACGCCTCTATTACTGGGCAAATCCCCCATGCCTCCAAAATCATTGTCGTCAGTGACCAACCGTTTGTGAATTAAATCCCTAAAAGAAGCAGGATTGTAAGAGGAGAGGAAAGAGAGCTAGAGAGGTGGATCATTGCAAACCAACTCCCAGACACCACCAACTTGCTGATTGAGCCCTAAGAGAGCCTGTATAATGCTGGCCATACCTACTTCCACATGAGTAGAACTTGTCTTATTCAATGAAAGTTTCTTTCAAATAAACAAGTAGTACCAGTGCAGTTGTTGAGTCCCTTGTGGTATAACAGCTGCCTTGATAATTTAGTTCCTGTGCATCCAGTGAATGTTCATGTGCATCAGATGTGCATGGTTTGGCTCCAAGAAAACTATGAAATGTCTCTTTGTCAGCAAACAGAAAAAAGTGTGGAATTCTGCCAAGTTCATGTACTATTAGTTAATACACACTAAGGAAGTTCCTGCCTCAACTGCATAATTTAAAACAAAACAGCCCTGTTACTACTTAGAAAGCATACAATGTACACCTGTCTATTGATACCAGAAGGCAGGAAAAAAAGGTTCAGTACACACTTAGAGCTCTACATGAAGTAAATGACCTGATTTCTTATGTCACCTTGTGGGTTAAAGCTGCACAATATTGACTTTATCCTGGTACTTGTGGTAAAGACGACCAAAGAACGAAGCATATAAACTAAGTGGGTCTGAGATATCCACAATGAATATCTCATACATCTGTTTCACACATTTGGACTTTTATACCATATTCCTCAGAATTACCTTTTGAATGCTCTAGACCCCAAAGCTGTTTCTCCGTCTGGGCCACAAAATTCAAACCCACTGATTTTGTGCCAATGTGTGTTTTCTCTGAATGGCTCAAAGACTCAATCACTCAACCCCAGTTTGAACCATTGTCCTTGATGCAGACCAGCCTTAGAAGTTTCTCCATCTGTTAACAATTTATTTTGAAAAAAAAAACCTCAACTGGAACTGTGTTTGTTAATTTTTATATCAATCATTATTTTGATAGAAGAGTTCCTGTGTATTCTAACCAGTCCCACATGGCAATTTTTAGACTTTCCAACACACAAAAAAACTAAATTTGAGAAATGCTTTAATAGTTTAATTGTACAAACCACCAACTACCTTTCCTCAAACTTTAGACAAATATAATGATATTTACTGTCATATATTGCATATTGTTTACACACAGTATGTGTGATATATATTAATATGTCATATGTATATTATATATTACTGGATTTGGCAAGCCTGATCTTAAAGGGAAAGATGGGAAATACTTTAGGCTTGAAGGATATGCATCTGTGCTGTCATTACTCACCTCTGCCAATATGGCAAAAGCAGTAGTAAACAGTATGTAAGGAATGAGGATTGAATGAAGATGGTGGTGAGACAGGTGGGAGCAGAATCCACTTCCCCTGCACAGGGGTAAAACACCCTGCCAACCTTCTAGGGGACAGAGTGAACAGCTAATGGTATCCTAGCATATATAAAGGTTGGAGACCAAAAACTGTAGAGGACATTGAAAAATCAGACAGTGAGACAATAAAACCTGAAGCTGTGAAAAGACCATAGTTAGACCCAAAGAGGGGTCATCTCAATAACTGAGACAATGAGATCAATTTCACTTTGCTACTCCAGAGAACTTGCAAGGTGGCATCTGTGAACACCAGTACACCTGATAGAAGAGGAAACCACCAACAAAGGAACCACCAACAGATCAAAATGGAAGAAGCTGAAGGAGGAAGTGGAAGCCACACTTACCTCAATCCAGGACCAATCTGGAAATAAAACTAAATGCTGGAGAAATTACCCACAACAAACAACTGAACAAGAATGAAAGAGAAGCCTCAAAACCTTATACACACAAAAGAATTAGCTTCAACACAATCTGTCCACACCTGCACATCATAATACAACATGTGGTGGACAGAGTGACCCTCAGTTAACCACCTGAAGGGAAGGACCCACCAAAGAAAGACCCAACAACAATCAAAACCCAAAGATATACAGAGAACCAACAAAAACAACAGCCCAAGACCAGCAAGCTCAGGAGATCAAGGAGACTGCACCACTGAATCTCACAGATCTTCTCCCATAGAAGTTTACACCAGAAAACCAGGGAGTAAGAACAGATCAATTTAGGAAGCAGAGGCTAACAAGAAGAGTCTCACAAATGATGGGAAGACAAAGAAACAACCCCCAAATGAAAGGAAAGGAGAAAACCTCAGAAAGAATGCTAAATGAAATAGAGGCAATTCAACTATCAGATATTGAGTTCAAAGCAATGGTTACCAGGAAGCTCCATGAGCTCACAGAGAATTACCAGAAACTACAGGAAAACTACAATGAACTCACTGCAAACTATATCAAAATGAAAAAGGACATAAAAACTATCAACAAAGGCCAAGAGGAAATTAAGAATACAATTTCTGAACTGAAGAACACAGTAGAAGGAATCAAAAGCAGGCTAGATGAAGCAGAAGATTGGATCAGCAAGCTGGAAGACAAGGTAGGAAAAAAAACACCCAGAAGGAGCAAGAAAAGGAAAAGAGGCTCAGAAAGAATGGAGAGGGATTAAGAGAAATGCAAGACAATATGAAACATAATAATATCAGAATAATAAGCATACCAGAAGGAGAAGAGGAAGAGCAATGGATAGAAAACCTGTTTGAAAGTAATAATAGAAAACTTTCCTAATTTGATGAGAGAAAAAGGAATGAGTGGGGCTGTGTTCCCAACAAAGAATTATAAAAATGAGTGGTCAGCCTATGGGTCATAGTTTGTCAATCCCTAACATAGTACATCATGTTAATATATCACACTTCATTATGCACTACATGTTATAGAATATGATATACTAAATAGTTCTTATCTGTGGACTCAATGACCCAGAAATAGTATAGTAGTTCCTCCTTATTCATGGTTTGGATTTCCACAGTTTACCTTCAATTACATGCAATCAAGTGAAGTCCAAAAATGTTAAATGGAAAATTCCATAAATAAACAATTCATAAATTTTAACTCGTGCACTGTTCTGAATATCATGATGACATCCTGCACTGTCAGGTTTGGTCCCTGGTCAAGATATGAATCATCTCTGTCTGGAATATCCACACTATATATCCCACAACAAAGGATATATCCCATATCCTTACCCATTAGTCAGTAAGTAGCCAACTCAGTTATCAGATAAACTGTCTTGGTGTCACAGTGCTTGTGTTCAAGTTGCCTTTGTTTTGCTTAATAATGGCCTCAAAGTGCTGGAGTAGTTTAAGCTCTATCATAGGTGTGTATATACAGGACAACAGAGAGTATGTAAAAGGTTGAGTATTATCCACAGTTTCAGGCTTCCACTGAGGGTCTTTGAATAAATCCTTAGCAGATTAAGGGAGACAATTATACTTAGATTCACTTTATGTGCAGCAGAGACTTCCAGGAGGCATATGATATGGTGAAGAAAATAACAACAGGGATAAAATATGTAAGTCAAATGCTCTAACATAAACATTGAACCTAAATATATTTTTAAAATAAATGTTGAAATGTTTGTTAAATTGTTGTTGCTCTTTTAGAAACTAGCAGACATTTTGTCCTGGGCAAACCACATTATTTTTCTGGGACTCTGTGGCAGGATCTGTTGTGGCAGGATCTGTTGTCTCAGTCCCACGACCCCAAAAACTCCCAAACATTTCAAGGTATCTGTGCCTCATTGGCCCCCTGATTGGATTTCTTAGCAACTCAAAAGATAAATGCTTTGCTAAATCCCAAGTGTAGCATCCCTATCAATTAATGGGAGTGCTTCACTTCTACACCTTTTTTTGATGAATTGGCCAGGAACAGCCTTCCTTGATTTTAAGTAGAACTTTCACATGAGACAGTCCCCAGGGCATTCCTACTTCCCTGAGATTTTCCCCATGACCATTCCTTAGAGGTTTGTGAGTCTTGGTGAGTCTTCAGTGGGGCTTCACAAACCTTCACTGAATAGTTGAATTTCCTGGTGAAATGTAACTAGGGCTAGTTACTCAGGATTCTCCTATAACATTGACTCTTAAACCCCCAAGTGAAGAAAATGAGTGTATATGTGTGTGTGCATGTTAGAGAAGTAAAATATCACCATAGATATGCTCATGATTATGTGAACAAAAAAGGAGAAATAAGAAAATATTTCAAAAATTTAGGATAAGCAGGGAGGCTGGGAAGATGGCGGCAGAGTAGGACAAAGGATTTTGCTTCTCTCCACGCACCGGAGAAGGACCTGGCTGATCTGTGGAAGAGCACAGCAGATGCCAAACTGGGACCCAGCATATAAGAAGGCAGGACTCCAGAGAGTGTAGCGGACACTGAATGACCAGAGGTTGAGGAGAGGAGACCACCGCAGATCAACAAGGTACAAGGGAGCAGCGCAGAGGCGGTGGCGGGCCCCCTGCCAGGCCGCACCAGGGCCTTGGCTGGCCACCCCAGTCTCTGAGAGCTGAGGGTGGGCAACACCGTCCCTGGGAGAGAACTGGTCACCTGAACCACCCCCATCTGGCAGGGCGCAGATTGGAAGACACCATAAGAGATTGGTCTGCCATTAATGGCAGAGAGAGGAGTGAGCATTCGGAAGCAAACCAGAAAGCTCTGATAACCCATGGAGTCAGGTTGCTGGCTTGGGAGAACTGAGAGTTGCCAGAGTATTCCCTGCTTCTAGGGGCCTGTGCCTGCCTTTGAGCAGTCCCGGGGGTCTTGGGCTGCTGGCAAGGCCTCCAGAAATGGGTCAGTTGTGAGCTCCATCCCTACTCAGCCGGCACAGACCAGCTTCATCCCTGCTCGCCCAGCGACTCAGAACAATTCCATCCCTCCTCAGCTGGTGCAGCCTGGGAGGCACTGGGAGTCAAGCATTGAGCTTCAGCTTGACTGGCTGCAGGTCACGCACGCCTTCCCCGCTCCCCCGAGCTGCCCCATGCAGGCCCTCTACTTGAGGAACCGCCAGTCACCCATGCTTTTCCGGTGGGGCGGGTTCTGCGCCGAAACTCAGCTTGGGAAACTGAGAGTCACCCGGGCGATCCCTGTGGCACGGGACTTGCACCAGCTGGCGAACAGTCTCGGGGAGTCTCGGGCTGCTAGCTGGGCCCCTGGAAGAGAGCCAGTCACCAGCTCCATCCCTACTGAGCCGGCACAGACAGGGAAACACAGGGAGTCAGGCTGTTGCTGTTGGTTTGGGAGAATTGTGAGTTGCCCTGTGTGTTCAGCCACAACACAGGGAAAGGTCCGCACCCAAGCCTATGAGAACAAAAAATCCTGGCTGGGAGTGCACACCCTCATATCAGACCAGGGCTGGGAAGCCTAGGAGAAAATCCACTGTCAGTAGGGCTCGGGAGAGCAGCGCAAGTGTGGATCTTAGGGGGTACTGGCAAGACCAGTTGAGCGTACCAAGGTGCAAGAAGAGCCACACTAACAGCCCCTCAGGCTGCTGCAGCTAGTGAGACAAGAAGAAAAGGTTTGACTCGCTAGACACCAACCAGAGGAAGAGTGGGAGCATAGAACACCAAGATACCTACAGGAGGCTGCACCACTGAATTTCACAGGTATCCTGCCGGAGAAGTTCACACCATAAACTCAGGGTACCAGAATAGATCAATCTAAGAAGCTGAGGCCAACAAGAAGAGCATCACAAACAATGGGAAGACAAAGAAACAATCCCCAAAGGAAAGAAAAGGAGGAAGTCTCAGAAAGAATGTTAGATGAAATAGAGGTAAGTCAACTATCAGATATTGAATTCAAAGCACTGGTTATCAGGAAATTCAAAGAGCTTACAACAAGCTACCAGAAACTACAGGGGAGCTACAATGAACTCTACGCAAACTATACCAACATGAAAAAGGAAATAGAAACCATCAGCAAAGGCCAAGAGGAAATGAAGAATACAATTTCTGAACTGAAGAATACAATAGAAGGTATGAATAGTAGGATTGATGAGGCGGAAGACCACATAAGCGAACTCGAAGACAGGGTGGAAAGAATCTCCCAGATGGACCAAGTAATAGAAAAGAGAATCAGAAAAAATGAGGAGAGTCTAAGAGAAATGCAAGACAATATGAAACGTAATAATATCCGAATAATAGGAATACCAGAAGGGGAAGAAGAAGAACAAGGGATAGAAAACCTACTTGAAAGAGTAATAACAAAAAATTTTCCGAAGATGAGGAGAGAGAAAGTTACATGAATCCAGTAATCGCAGAGAGTCCCAGGCAGGTGGAACCCAAAGAAGCCTACTGAAAGACACATCATCAATAAAATGGCAAAACTCCAAGACAAAGAGAGAATCCTACAGGCAGCAAGGGAGAAAAAGAAAGTAACATACAAGGGGGTCCCAATGAGGTTGGCTAATGACTTCTCAACGGAAACATTCCAAGCAAGAAAAGAATGGCAGGAAATATCCCATGTAATGAGAAACAGAGGCCTACAGCCAAGACTGCTTTACCCAGCAAGGCTCTCAATCAAGATAGAAGGCCAAATAAAGAGCTTCCAAGACAAAAGAAGTCTAAAAGATTACGCCTCCACCAAACCAGCTCTACAAGAATTACTAAAAGGGCTGCTTTAAGGAAAGGAAGGAAAAGAGAGAGACAGAGAGGAACACAGGTACATAAATGGCAATGAATTAGTACCTTTCAATAATAACCTTAAACGTAAATGGATTAAACGCACCAATTAAGAGACATAGAATAGTTGAATGGTTAAGAAAGCATGATCCACACATATGCTGCCTACAAGAGACCCACATCAGGTCAAAAGACCACCACAGACTGAAAGTGAAAGGATGGAAACAAATCTTCCAAGCAATTGGACAAGAAAAAAAAGCCGGGGTAGCAATCCTCATATCAGACAAAATAGACTTCAAAAAAGGCTATAAAGAGAGACCCAGAAGGTCACTTCATAATACTCAAGGGAAGAACCCACCAAGAAGACATTAACATCATAAATATATATGCACCCAACACAGGAGCACCCAAATATATAAAGAAAATCCTAGAGGACTTCAAGAAAGATATTGACAGCAGCACAATTATGGTAGGGGATTTTAACACCCCACTGTCAAAAATGGACAGATTTTCCAAAAAAAAAATCAACAAAGATATAGCAGCATTAAACGACACTCTAGAAGAAATGGACCTAATTGATATATATAGGGCCATCCATCCCAAAGAAGCTAAATACACATTCTTTTCAAGTGCACATGGAACATTTTCAAAGATAGATCACATGATAGAACACAAAACAAGTCTCAACAACTTCAGGAAAATAGAAATCATACCAAGCATCTTCTCTGATCACAGGGACTGAAATTGGAAACCAACCCCACAGGAGAAAACCCAAAGCACCCAAAAGATGGAGATCGAATGGTATGCTATTAAACAATGAATGGGTCAAGATTGAAATTAGGGAGGAAATCAAAAAACTTCTTGAAACTAATGAAAATGAACTCACAACAACCCAAAACTTATGGGACACAATGAAGGCGGTCCTGAGAGGGAAGTTCATAGCAATACAGGCTCACCTAAAGAGGATAGAAACATTTCAAACAAACAACCTAACCCCACGCCTGCAAGAACTCGAGGAACAACAACAAAGACAGCCCAGAGCAAGTAGAAGGAAGGAAATAACCAAGATCAGAGCAGAATTAAAAGACATAGAGACTAAAAGCACAATTCTAAAGATCAATGAATCCAGGAGTTGGGTTTTTGAAAAGATGAACAAAATAGACAAACCTTTAAGTAGGCTCATCAAGAAAAGAAGAGAGAGGACTCAAATAAACACAATCAGAAATGAAAGATGGGAGATTAGAACTGATACCACAGAAATAGAAAGGATTGTAAGAAATTACTATGAAGAACTCTATGCCAAGAAATTTGAAAACCTAGGTGAAATGGACAAATTTCTAGAAAAATATTATCTTCCAAAACTCAATGAAAAAGAAGCAGAAAACCTGAACAGGCCAATAACAGCAAATGAAATTGAAGAAGTAATCAAAGAAACTCCCATCACACAAAAGCCCTGGACCAGATGGTTTCACAGGAGAATTCTACAAAGCTTTTAAGGAAGAGCTAACCCCTATTCTTCACAGACTGTTCCAAAAAATCCAAAAGGAGGGAAAACTCCCCAACCCTTTTTATGAAGCCAGCACCACCCTAATTCCAAAGCCAGATAGAGACACAACAAAGAAAGAAAATTACAGGCCAATACCGCTGATGAACATAGATGCTAAAATCCTCAATAAAATATTGGCAAATCGCATCCAACCATACATCAAAAAGATCATACACCACGACCAAGTGGGATTCATCCCAGGGATGCAAGGATGGTTCAATATACGCAAATCCATAAATGTAATACACCACACAAACAAAAGCAAACACAAAAAACACATGGTCATATCAATAGATGCGGAAAAAACTTTTGATAAAGTTCAACACCCATTTATGATAAAGGTACTCAGAAAAATGGGAATAGAGGGAGAATTCCTCAACATAATAAAGGCCATATATGAAAGACCTACAGCCAACATCATACTCAATGGACAAAAACTAAAAGCTTTTCCACAAGATCAGGAAAAAGACAAGGTTGCCCACTTTCACCACTTCTATTCAATATAGTATTAGAAGTTCTAGCCACAGCAATCAGACAAGAAAAGGAAATAAAAGGCATCCAAATCGGAAAGGAGGAAACAAAACTGGCATTGTTTGCAGATGACATGATAGTGTACATGGAAAACCCTATAGCCTCTACCAAAAAACTGCTGGAACTAATAAATGAATTTGGCATAACAGCGGGATACAAAGTTAATATCCAGAAATCAAAGGCATTTTTGTATACCAACAATGAAGCAGCAGAAGCAGAAATCAGGAAAAAAATCCCATTCGATATAGCAAAAAGAAAAATAAAATATCTGGGAATAAACCTAACCAAGGAGGTAAAAGACCTGTATGCAGAAAACTACACAACACTGAAGAAAGAAATCAAGGAAGACACAAATAAATGGAAACATATACCGTGTTCATGGATTGGAAGAATTAACATCATCAAAATGTCCATACTACCCAAAGCAATTTACAGATTCAATGCAATACCTATTAAAGTACCAATGGCGTATTTCACAGACATAGAACAAACACTTCAAAAATTTATATGGAACCAGAAAAGACCCCGAATAGCTGCTGCAATTTTGAGAAAGAAGAACAAAGTAGGAGGGATCACAATACCTGATATCAAACTGTATTACAAGGCCACTGTAATCAAAACAGCCTGGTACTGGCACAAAAACAGGCACATAGACCAATGGAATAGAACAGAGAGCCCAGAAATAAACCCAACTCTCTACAGTCAATTAATATTCGACAAAGGGGGCAATAACATAAAATGGAGTAAAGACAGCCTTTTCAACAAATGGTGTTGGGAGAACTGGACAGCCACATGCAAAAAAATGAAACTTGAGCACCAACTTACACCATACACCAAAATAAATTCAAGGTGGATAAAAGACTTAAATATAAGCCGTGAAACCATTAAAGCCCTAGAGGAGAGCATTGGCAAGAAAATCTCAGATATTCCATGCAGCAATATTTTTACTGATACATCCCCTAGAGCAAGGGATATAAAGGAAAGAATAAACAAATGGGATCTCATCAAAATTAAAAGCTTCTGCATGGCTAAGGAAAACAGTATCAAGATACAAAGAGAAGCAACAGCTTGGGAAAACATATTTGCCAATGATACCTCAGATAAGGTTTTAATCTCCAAAATATACAACGAACTCACTCAACTCCACTCAAAGAAGACGAGCAACCCAATTAAAAAATGGGCAAAGGACTTGAACAGACATTTCTCCAAGGAGGACATGCAGAGGATCCAGAGACACATGAAAAGATGCTCAATATTGCTAGCTATCAGAGAGATGCAAATTAAAACCACAATGAGATACCACTTTACACGGGTCAGAATGGCTATCATAAACAAAGAAACAAACAACAAGTGTTGGAGAAGTTGTGGGGAAAAGGGGACTCTAGTTCACTGTTGGTGGGATTGCAGACTGGTACAACCACTATGGAAAGCAGTATGGAATTTTCTAAGAAAACTAAAAATGAGCGTGCCTTTTGACCCAGCAATTCCACTCAGGAGTATATCCTAAGAACCCTGAAACACCAATCCAAAAGAACCTATGCATCCCGATATTCATAGTAGCACAATTCACGATAGGCAAGAGTTGGAAGCAACCGAGATGCCCATCAGTAAATGACTGGATCAAAAAGCTATGGTACATTTACACAATGGAATTCTATGCTGCAGAAAGGAAGAAGGAGCTCCTACCCTTTGCAACGTCATGGATGGAACTGGAAAGCGTTATGCTGAGCGAAGTCAGGCAGTGAAAGACAAATACCATATGATCTCACCATTAATAGGAATCTAAAGAAACCAAACAAGCAAGCAAAATATGACCAATGACACTCAAATACGTAACAGGCTGACAAGGTCCAGAGGGGAGAGGTGAGAGAATCATAGGGGAAAGGGGATGGACTCACATGAACAAGTATAAAGGACACATGGACAATAACCAAGGGTGGGGGGCGAAAAGTGGAGGGAGGCGGGGAGCATGGGGCGGAGGGTAGGCAGGGTTGGGAATATAAGACAGAAAGCTGTACTTGAACAAGAATTAAATAAAAAATTATTTAAAAAATTTAGGATAAGAACAGATTATTGGAAATCTTTTCAAGTGAAATTCAGCTTAATAAATAATTGAGCTGTGAATAAAGGTGAGCACTAATGATGATAAAACAAAAAGTAACTTTAAGTGCAAGATGAAGAATAGACATTACAAAGGGAAGAGTAATAGACGCAGATGTAAAGCCCTGTACTTATATCCAAGAAATTAATAGCACAATACAAAACTGAATTTGTGAAGAATGGTAGGTGAATTTACTTGACAGTAAACTCAATGGCTCTTTGATAAAGGTGGCATAGCCATAGAGAATATTATAAAGTTGGCATACTAAGAATAAATGTAGTCATCGCTCCCCCATGTGTGTATTGTCCCTGGGTTAGCCCTTTCTGTAGGGTTTCAGGGATCCAGGAGCTTCTCACCCAAGCAGATGATGATGATGCCCAAACCTACCTACCAAGCAGAGAAAGGAGGAAGCCCAAATACAATAGATTTAAGTGTAGGGTTCAGAGGTAACCAAATCAAAAAATAGTAAAAGCACTGAAGGTAGAGCAAAACCCAAGAAGCAAGTGGTGGCGGAGACAACGGTGGCTGCCCCTGTCTACATTAGCATCTGTTGCCCATCCTCTGCATTTTTCAGTTCTCCAGGACTTGGTGCTGGAGTACACTTTGTTCTACTTTGAAGGTTAAGGCTATACCAGAGCACCCTGACTACTAGCAGAATATACTTTATAGGGAACTTACTGGAACATAGCTCTAGCAATGCAACCAGACTGTGAGGGGTACACAACTTTCATCATTGGTTGGTTGGGGTGCACATGGAACTGGGAGTATAGCATGGAAAAGAGGAGTACAAAGCAGGGCACATGGGAATTTTCTTTAAATTGGGAAAGAGGTGTCCTCTGGAAGAAGTATTTAGTCCTGTTTTATGAGTTACCAAATAAAGACTTTAGAGTCAATGGGATATAAATGAGTAAAAAAAAATTTCAATACAAACCAATATCTGTTGTAACATAGGTGTTCCCCACCTTCAGAGGGTTTGTGCAAAGACTGGAAAGTCATTAGAGCCCCTGTCCTAGCTCTTGTCTAAATGGCTGTGAGATCTTCAACAAGTCATGTCCAACCCCTTGTCAAAATGTGTCCAGTTCATTGTGAATAATATACCTGAACATGTTTTACAAATATCAACACTATAATGTCAGGTGTTATGTGGCTATGGAATTTTGGTGGTTGCACTGGATAAAATTTGAGGTGTCCTTCAATCCCCAAATTTTATGAGTCATTAGACAGAGCAAAATAAAACTGTAGTCCCACATAGGTAGAATTATCAGAAAGTCATGGATATTGAATCCCTTCAGTGTTACCACTCTTAGAATGAAGAGGTTTCATCACTTTAGATAACTGACTCTCAGATTTTCTCACAAAAAGGTGGTTGAGGAGCATTAAAGGGTTTTTCAGCTACACCACCTACTCCAATCCACTGTCCCTCAAAACATTTATGGTCTCAGAGTCTAGAGAACTTTATGCCTACCTTTGCCTTAGTACATGCACCACCCTAACACCCTTAGTTTTTATATACACTCCTCTGCACCTCCCCTTCCCACCTGAAAGGCACAAAAATTGTTTAGTTATGAAAATTCATGGGCAAGTACTACAACTGACTACAACTGATGCCTTGATTTCCTCCTCTCCAAGAGAAGGTGAACACCTCTGACCTTCCCCTCTTTGGGTTGTTATGGGGATCAAATGGTTCAATAATGTAAAATATTTTTTAAATTTTAGCCACCGTTTATTCAGAACTTCTAAATTATGTATGTTCATGTCC
Source organism: Sturnira hondurensis (assembly GCF_014824575.4). NCBI lineage: Eukaryota > Metazoa > Chordata > Mammalia > Chiroptera > Phyllostomidae > Sturnira > Sturnira hondurensis. The sequence goes on from NW_028073091.1 coordinate 1,309,794, forward strand.
CTATACCAAAGTCTTTCTAAACATTAACTGCTAATTCTCAAGTCTCTTTGATGGTTAATTTTATGTGTTAACTTGATCGGGATACAGGGTGTCCAGATAATCTGATCAAACATGACACTGGGTATTCCTGTGAAAATGTATTTGAATGAGATTAACATTTGAAACTGGTAGACTGATTAAAGCAGATGCCCTCCCCAATGTGGATAGGCTTCATCCAACCAGGTGACAGCCTGAATAGAAGAGAAAGGGTGATCCTTGTCAAAGTAAGAGGGGACTCTTTCTGCCTGATGGCCTTCCAACCAGGACATAATCTTTTTCCTGCTTTCAAAGTTGAACAGAAACATTGGCCCTTCCTGGATCTTGACCTTGCCAGCTGTCAAACCAGAAGTAAGCCATTGGTTCCCCTGGGTCTCCAGCTTGCTGGCTCATCCTGTAGATCTGGGACTTGTCTGTTCCCTTAATTATGTGAGATAATTCCTTATAATACATCTCTTTTGTGCTATGTACACACACACACATCCTATTACTTCTTATTCCCTGGAGAATCCTGACTAAAAGTCTCCTGTTAATATCTTGTTACTCCATTTGACACAGCAGGAAACAGATCCCATCATAGAACTCGTAAATGGCAGTACTAGGATTAGATGTGGCTCTCTCTAATTCAAAAACCTCTGCCTCTCCTCACTGCCTTATACTACAGCTTATTATGCCTGATTATCATCTTTGGAAAAATCAGAAAAGGAAGGGTATTTGGGAAAAGGAGGATAAACAGAGCAAGCTGAGAATCTCTCTGAAGTAAAGTTCCTGTGTCTGTAGGAATGCACCCAGAAAACTGGGAGGGGAGAAGTGTAAACATAGCATGTGAACTGCTATGAAAGACACAAACACAAACACATACACACCTTCAGGCTGAAGCCAGACTGGGTGTCATAACGGTAAAACATCACTCTGATAGTTGTAAAATTTAATTACAGTGATATGGAACTGCTGGAAATCTTCTCAGAGATTCACACACTCCATCAGCATTCAGTGGTCAAATTAATTAACAAATTGTTATCAAGACACAAACCTGCTTACAAAGATATTTTTGTGGGATTTAATTCCACAAAGAAAACACTGCTCCTTGTTAATGTAAAAGAAAGGTATAAAAAATAAGAGAAATATTGCATGCTTGGAAGTCCACAGAACCATTTGAAAAGATTAATAATTTGAACTAAGCACAAATTCTGGAATTTAGGAAATAGAGTCTTTCAAGAATGAGCCTCTTTGATAGTACTCCCACAGTTTGCTTTAGAAAGTTTGAATCAGATGCAGCATTGACCCATAGATCTTTATGGATCAATCATGTTGCTTTGCGGATGAAATATTCCACATGCCACCATTTTTTATGACATGTTTGTGAAACCAAGGAAACAAAAAAGAGGGTCTAGACAGCCCTTGGTGTCTTGGGAAATTTTGGTGACTTAATGATCCTGCAGTGGTCTTTCCCCATCTAAGGATTAAATAATGAGTACTACTATTTACCAGAACAGTGGAAAGAATGCACTCTTCTGCTGATTTCATTTGGATGAGCCCTAATGTCCTTTATGTGCAGAAAAGATACTCACTGTCCTTTCTTCCTGTTTGTCCCAGTGATCACAACTTACATAATTAGAGCACAATATTGGAATGAAGAAGCTGACACTGTCAGTGCGTGTGTGTGTTCCATGTCATTTCATCTCATGTGTAAATCTGTATTATAAATGCAATTAATATGTCAAAGTATTCCATCATCGCAAAAATCTTCTGTGTCCAGCCTCGTATGGTCACACCCGCACTCCCATCCCCACATTCCTACCCCCTGGCCACCACCGACCTGTCTCCCTTCTCTGCAATTTTGTTATTTCAAGAATGCCATATAAATGGAATGTGAAACTCAGTGACCCTTTAGTATTGGCATTGTGCTCAGTATAATAAATGCCTTTGAGACCCACAAGTTGCTGTGTGTAGTCCATTCTATGTATCACAGATTTCTTAACCATTCATTACAAAAAAGCTGCTGTGAGCATGGTTATTTATTGGTTTTTCTGTACAAAAACAAGTGTTAATTAATCATAGATAAATATTCCAGAGTGCAACAGCTAGATTGTATGATAAGTGTATATTTAGTTTGTTGTTGGTTTTTTTTTTAAGAAACTGCGTATTTTCCAGCTTGGCAATAGTATTTTACATTACTGCTAGTGATGCAGGACATATCCAGTTCTTCTGTTTCCTCATCAGAGTTTGGGGGTATTACTATTTTTTATTTTAGCTGATTGAATAGATGTATAGTGATATCTTATCATTGTCTTAATTTGTACTTTCTTAATGCAAATTAAGCTAACAATACCAAATACTTTCTCAAATGCTTATCCTTCTCCAAGGTTCCTCTTCTGCTTCTTTACCATTATCTAATAAGATTTTTTGTTGATTTGTGACATTTTTTATTATCCTAGATATGAGTCCTTTGTCAGATATTCGATATACAAGTATTTTATCTCATTGTTTGTGTGTAACTGAATCGCACGTTTGACTGCCTGCTTCAACAAAAGTCAAACTCATGAGACAGGTGCTGGTGTAAAAGGAAAGAGGTCCATTCAGATACTGTGACCAGAGAGAATCGTGGACTCCAATCTCAAAGACCACTCCCCCTCCCTGCTTAAGAGCACAGTTTTTACAGGAATCAGGAGAAGAGGGCTTTTTTCTATTCAGTCGTCTTGCTAGCTTTTTGTATGCTTGGGTCCTGTCCATTTCTCTTCCCAGCTTCTGGTGCAATGGGGCCCTGTCCATTCATCTTTCTAGCTTTTGGTGTGTGCTCAGTGTAAGAACCTCACCTTGCTGCCATCTTGGCCAATGGGGGCAGGGAGACTTCTGGCATTCCCAGACTGTCTACAGTAACATTTTGTGTTCTTAGTAGGAGCTCTTACAGAAATAAAATTTTAATTTTTGATAAAGTCCAATTTATCAACTTTTTTCTCTTCCAGAAATGTTTTTTATACCATAACTAAAACTATTCACCAAACCCTAGGTCTCAAAGACTTTTTATGTGTTTTTTTCTAAAAGCAATATGTTTTATTTTAAAATCTATGGTCAAGTTTGAGTAAATTTTTCCCAATGTCCTTTCTAATTTTTGACTGTAGATATCTAATTCTTCCATCCTATCTGTTGAGAAGATATCCTTCCTCCATTGAATTACTTTTGTAACTATCAACAGTCAGTTGTTCATGTTTGTGAAACAATTTTTGGTTCCACTATTTTGCTCCACTGTTCTGTGCATCTATCCTTCTTCCTATACCACAGTCTTGATTACTATAGATATACAGCAAGTCTTGAAATTGAATAGTGATTGCTTAATTATTTCTTTCAGAATTGTTTTAGCTATTCTAGCTCTGTTACCTTCCCATATAGAGTTTAGAATAATTTTATCTATATCTAAAAATTATTTGGGGGGTTTTATAGAAACTGTATTTCAGTTTGGAGAGATCTAGCAGTCTTACTAGGGTGAATTTTTCAGTCTATGAGCATAGATATTCAATGGCACTTTGTGGTTTTTGACACACAAGTCCCACCCATTTTCTTAGATTTATGTTTAAGTAGTTTATTATTTATTGAGTAATTATAAACTGTGTAGTATTTAAAATTTCAGTTCCTACATGTTCATTGCAAGTATATAGCAATAAAACTGATTTCTGTATGTTGACCTTATACACTCCAACATTGCTGAACTCATTTATTAGTTCTAGGAGTTTGGGGACTATTTATTTATTGACTTACTTGCCTGTTTGTACTTTCCTTGTCCTCTTTTATGCAGACCATCGTGTCACCTGAAAACAGGAGCAGTGTTGTATCTTTCTTGCTGGTTTATATGACTTTTACTTTATTTTCTTGCCTTATTACATTGCCTAGAACTTTCAGTACTATGTTGAATAACAGCAGTGAGAAGAACACCTTTGTTTTATTACTGATAATAGAGGGAAAACACTCAGTTTTGACTATTTTGCATGATTTTAGCCCAGGTTTTTCTACATGTTATTTCTCAAGTTGAGGAAGTTTTTCTTTATTCTTAATTTTCTAAGAGTTTTTGCATGAGTGAATGTTGAATTTTTCAAATGCTTTTTCTTCATAAGTTAATATGATCAGATGATACTTCTGCTTTAGCTTATAAATATAGTGGATTACATTGATTTTTTAGTATTGAACAAGCATAGCTGGAACATAATGTGTATTATTTTTACATATTGCTGAGTTCTATTTGCCAATATTTCATTAAGAATTTTTTAATCTGGACTTCCAGCCAAGATGGAGGCATAGGTAGACACACTGTGCCGTCTTGCACAACCAAAAGAAGGACAGCAATAATTAAAAAAAACAGAACTGACAGAAAATAAAACTGTATGGAAGTCCAACAACCAAGGAGTCAACAAAGAAACATTCATTCAGACCAGTAGGAAGGGCGGAGATGCACCCTTGTCCTCTTCTATGCAGACCATCATGTCACCTGAAAACAGGAACAGTGTTGTATCTTTCTTGCTGGTTTATATGACTTTTGTTTTATTTTCTTGCCTTATTACATTGCCTAGAACCCTCAGCCTCACAGGAGAGTTTGTTGGAGAGACCCACAGGATCCAAGAATGTACACACCCACCCACTGGTAATCAGTACCAGAAGGGCCCACTTTGCTTGTAGGTAGAGGGGAAAGTGACCAAAAACTGGCAGAGAGTGAAGCGAGCACCATTGTTACCTTCCCCCTTACAGCAACACAAGGCAGCAACGTGGGTTGCCTTGCCCTGGTGAACCCCTAACTACATAGCAGGCACACTGAGAAAAAAATGGCCTATATGAAAGAACAGATAAAGCTCCAGAAAAAAATACAACTAAGTGACAAAAAGGTAGCCAACCTATCAGACACACAGTCCAAAACACTGGTAATCAGGATGCTCACAAGATTGGTTGAATTTGGTTGCAAATTAGATGAAAAAATGAAGGCTATGCTAAGTGACATAGAGGAAAATGTACAGGGAACCAACAGTGATGGGAAGGAAACTGGGATTCTAATCAATTATTTGGACCAGAAGAAAGAAAGAAACATTCAATCAGAACAGAATGAAGAAACAAGAATTCGAAGAAATGAGGATAGGCTTAGGAACCTCCAGGACATTCCAACATCTGAATTGTAGGGGTGCCAGAAGGAAAAGAAAAACAGCAACAAATTGAAAACTTATTTGAACAACTAATAAAGGAGAACTTCCCCAATCTGGCAAAGGAAATAGATTTCCAGGAAGTCCAGGAAGCTCAGAGAGTCTTAGAGAAGTTGGACCCAAGGAGGAACAAACCGAAGCACATCATATTTGCCAAATTCAGTTATTAGGTTGAATAGTTTTTTGGTGGAGTCTGTAGGATTTTCTATATACATGATCATGTCATCTGCACACAATGATAGTTTTGTTTCTTCCTTTCCAATTCAGGTGCCTTTTATTCTATTTGCTTGTCTGATTGCTGTGGCTAGGACTTCCAATACTATGTTGAATAGGAGCAGTGGAAGTGGTCATCCTCATCTTGTTCCTGATCTTAATGGGAAAGCTTTTAGTTTTTGCCTGTTGAGTATGATGTTGGCTATAGGTCTCTAGTATATGGCCTTTATTATGTCGAGGAATGCTCCCTCTATTCCAGCTTTTCTGAGTGTTTTTATCATAAATGGGTGCTGTACCTTATCAAAAGCTTTTTTTGCATCTATCGATATGATCATGTGATTTTTGCCTTTGCTTTTGTTTATGTGATGTATTACATTTACTGGTTTGCAAATATTGTACCATCCTTGCAACCCTGGGATGAATCCCACTTGGTCATGGATGCAGTTTGCCAATATTTTATTGAGGATTTTAGCGTCTATCTTCGTCAGCGATCTTGGACTGAAGTTTTCTTTCTTTTTTGTGTCTTTATCTGGTTTTGGGATTAGGATGATGCTGGCTTCATAAAGAGAGTTTGGGAGTATTCCATCATTTTGAATTTTTTCGAATATTCTGTGAGGGATAGGGGTTAGCTCTTCCTTAAATGCTTTGTAAGATTCTCCTGTGACGCCATCTATTCCAGGGCTTTTGTATGTTGGGAGTTTTCTGGTTACTGCTTCAATTTCATCTGCTGTTACTGGTCTGTTCAGGCTTTCTGCTTCTTCTTCATTGAGTTTTGGAAGATTATATTTTTCTAGAAATTTGTACATTTCACGAAGGTTTTCAAATATCTTGGCATATAATTCTTGGCATAGGGTTAAGTTGTTTATTTGAAATATTTCTATGTTTTCTAAGTAGGCCTGTATTGCTACAAACTTCTATCTCAGGACTGCCTTTACTGTGCCCTGAGTTTTGGATTGTTGTGAGTTCATTTGCATTTGTTTTTTTATTTATTCCTTAATTGAATTCTTGACCCATTAATTGTTTAATAGCATGTTATTTCATCTCCATGAGTTTGAGTGTTTTTTAATTTTTCCTTGAGGTTGGTTTCTTGTTTCAGTACCTTGTAGTCAGAGAAAATGTTTGATATAATTTTAATTTTCTTGAATTTGTTGAGGCTTGTTTTGTGTCTTATTATGTTGTCTATCTTTGAAAATGTTAAATGTGCATTTGAGAAGAATGCGTTCTTTGCTTCTTTGCAATGAAAAGCTCTATATACATCAGTTAAATTCCTTTGATCTGATTATTCAATGCCACAATATCTTTGTCAATATTTTGTTTGGAAGATCTATCCATTTTTGAGAGTGGGGTGTTGAAATCCCCTAGTATAATTGTGTTGCTGTTAATATCTTTCTTGAAGTCCTCCAAGATTTTCTCTATGTATTTGGGTGCTCCTGTGTTGGGTGCATATATGTTTATTATGTTTATGTCTTCTTGGTTGATACATCCTTTGAGTATTATGAAGAGTCCTTTCATGTCTCTTTTATGGCCCTTTCTTTAAAGTCTATTTTTTCTCATGAATGTATGACTACCCCAGTTTTTTTCTTGTCCATTTGCTTGGAATATTTTTTTCCTAACCATTCACTTCAGTCAGTGTAGGTCTTTTGTTCTGAGGTGGGTCTCTTGTAGTTAACACACATATGGGCCAGGTTTTCTCATCCATTCAGCTTATGTCTTTTCATTGGAGCACTGAATTCATTCACATTGAAGTTTATTATTGGTAGGTACTTATTCATTGCCATCCCCCCGCCCCTTTGTACCTGTATTTCTATCTCAGGCTTTTCCTTCATCTTCTTAAAGCAGTGTCTTTAGCATGTCTTACAGTGCTGGTTTGGTTAGGTGTATTCTCTGAGCCTTCTTTTGTCTGGGAAACTCCTCATTTTGCCTTCCTTTTTAATGAAGACTCTTGCTGGTTAGAGTAGTCTTGCAGGTCTTTATTTTCATTACTTGGAATATTTCTTGCCATTCCCTTCTGTCTTGTAGTGTTTCTGTTGAGACACCAGATAGTAGCCTTATTGTAGCTCCCTTGTATATTACTACCTATTTCTCCCTTGCTGCCTTTAAGATTATCTCTTTGTCTTTGAATTTTGCCATTTTACTTATGACGTGTCTTAGAGTAAGCCTCTTTGGGTTCATATTGATTGGGACACTCTGTGCTTCCTGAACTTGCATGGTATTTCCCCTCTCCAAGTTTGAGAAGTTTTCTGTCATTATTTTTTGGAACAGGGTTTCTATACTTTGCTCCTTTTTTTTCTCCTTCTGGTATTTTATGATTCAAAATTTGTTGAATTTCATGTTGTCTTGCAATTCCCTTTAGCTATCTTATTATTTTTTAGGATTTTTACATGCAGCTGCTCTACCTGGGTATATCTTCAGTCCTCTGCTTCATCCAGTCTGCTTGTAATTCCTTCTAGCATGTTCCTCCCTACCCCCAAAGTTGTATTCTTCATTTCTCTAGGTTCTTGCTTATAGTTTCTATTTCTTTTTTCTTACTGTTATAGTTTTCAGTCAGTCCTTTGTAGTTGTCTGTGAGTTCTTTGAACATCCTTACCACCATTCTTTGGAATTCTATATCTGATAGTTTGCTTGCATCCATTTTATTTAGTTCCTTTAGTGGGGAGTCTTCCATTGCCTTTGATTGCAGATTCTTTCTTTATCTCCCAATTTCAGGTGACTCTTTTTTGCTTGTTTCTGCAATTTCTGGTGCTCTGCTTTGCTAGCTGTCTTCATAGGGTGAACTTCTATGGTAGGAGTTCTGTGGGACTCAGTGGTGTGGTCTCTTTTATCCCCTGGTCTGGATGCTCTAGGAGTCCTTTTTTTCCACTTGAGTGGACTCTCTTGTTGTACTTGAGTTTTACCCATTAGTGGCTCCTTTGCTGGTGGGTTCTCTCCTCTAGAAGATTTACTGGTGTTTGCAACTCCCATCTTGTATGTGACCTGGGGCAGGGTGAAGGTGTAGTGGATTCTGACAGCAGAAGAATATTCTATGGGATTTAAAGTACCAATGAGTAGAGAACAGATAGGAGATCCTTTGGAGAAGTACAGTAATAACCATGTTATTTCATCCAACTAACCAGTTTTTTTAAGTGCAAAGGAGATAAGACTCTTGCTAGAAAATAAAAGGAATGAAAGCTGACTCCAGAAAGCAGAACACTTATGCTAGGTTAGATGGTGAGATATAGTGAGAAGGGATAGAAACTTGGTGTGGTGTGCAAAAGAGTAAAATTAATCCCAACAATAATAAAGCTCAGTAAAATGGACCAAGACCAGGGAAAGGTATGGGAATGCAAACAAAGATAATATGAAAAGAAATATATGATCCGAATAAAAGAACAAAAAGTAAAAACCAAGAGTAGTGTGTTATAGGAATATGAGTGAATTGAAGCAAGACAAATTAAAATGCAATATGAAAGGGAGAACAAAGAAAACCAGTCAATTAATGAAATCAAATAAAGAAAACTAAACAGAAAGAAGAGAAACAAAAAAGTAAAATAAAAATAAAATAAAAACTAAAAAATAACATGCAAATTCTGTAGGATAGCAAAGTGAATTTTGTATCAGTTGTTGGCAATAGCCTTCTGATAACTCTCTGAATCTGTCTTTGATTGTTTTACAGCTCCAGGTCTTATTGTCTTACACTTGGAAGAAAAAAGAAAACAACAATGCCTCCTGCTGACTTCAAACCCACCAAGCAGGTTCTGCTGGTCTTCCTGGGTGTTGCAAGCAGAGGGGGGCTGGGCTCCATTTTTTCCCTTTCCTGTGGTTCTGCATTGGGGGCTCAGTCTAGGCTCTATTGTTTGCAGGTGTCCAACCTCCAGCCCAAGCCCTCAGAGGGCTTCAAGTCCCCTATTGTCCACTTGCACCAGTCCAGTGCCTCTAATCCACCTCATTGTGTCACCCTTTGATTAGCTCATGAGGTGTATCCATTGGGAGCAACTCATACCCCTCCTCCTTCTTTGCTGGTCTGCACACTGTGCACTCATGAAACCCCTTCAGGGAAGTTTAGTTCCTCTATTAAATTAAGTCTTTCTGGGGACTGCTACCCCTCTGAGCCCCTGATACCCCACTTTGATCAGTCCATGGGCACTCTGATTTGGAATACTTCACACCCTTCCTTCTCCTTCTTCACTGTCCTGGCCTCAGCATGAGAGAGTTCTTTAAATAGTGGCTGAGAGCCTCTTATTCTTTTAAAGCAAATCTCCTGTGTTTGCACAAGCCACTCGTAACAAGTGCCCTTCTTTTCACACAGCCCTATTCTCTGACCAGTCCCAAGACTATCTGGGTCAGGGTCTGTTGTCGCCCAAACAGTCTCCCATCTCCAGGTGTCACCTGGATTCCCTATTTCTCTGGTACTGTCCCAGCTGGCAACCACAGTCCCAGCAGGGAAACACTGCCTCTGTACATCTCCCACTGTGTCTTTATTGCCCCAGCAAATTCATGTATCTAGGTCTTTTCTTGGTGAGGGACTGGCTTCCCTGCTCTGGGAGGGAAGAGAGCTTCAAATTTACAATCGCTGATCCAGCTCTCCTCCAAAGCTCCTGCAGCAGCCGCAGTCCCCAGCACCAGGCACCAGACCAGGGACCACAGCAGCCATGGTCCCCTTGCAGGTCCCAGGAACCTTACCATCCCTATGCAATCTCCTTACCATCTGGTTTTCAATGTCCTCTGCAGTCTTGGCTTCCAAGCTTCATATAAGCTGGGATTTCACTGGGTGTTCACTCTGTTCTTCAGAAGATCAGCTAGGTGTCCCAGGGGGGTGCGCAAGCAAGTAGGTTCAGCTCCTACCTACAATGGCACCATCTCCAGGAAACTTTTTTTAGTTTCTTGTGATGGGAGCTTATATTATTCACTTGAGAATTGTACTCTTTTCTTTTGTAAATATACAATGCTATAAATTTCCATATGGTCATTGTATTAGTTGTATTCTTCCGATGTTGATGTGATTTTATTTTCATTCAGGTGAGCGTACTATTTTATGTCTCTGAGACTTACTCATTGACCCATTGACTATTTGGAAGTATATTGTTTGTGTTCCCAACGTTTCTCCACACACTTGAAGAAAACTATCTCCAAAAGATAATTTTCCAGTAATTTTTTGTTGTTTATGCCTACTTTAATCTTATGATGGTCAGAAAACTGCATGATTTCAATTATTTTAAATTTGTTGAGTTTACTTTATGGCCCAGGATGCAATCTATCTTGGTATAGTTCTATGGGCTCTTGAAAAAAATGTACATTCTTCTGTTGTTCAGTGGAGTGTTTTACAAATATTCATTATATCTTATTTGTTTTGGTGTTGTTGAGTTCTTTTATATGTTTGCTATTTTTAATCTAATTTTTCTCAACTATTAAAAGAGTAGTGTTCAAGTCCCCAATTGTAAATGTGGTAACTTTCTTCCTTTCATTCTGTTTTTGCTTCACATAATTTGTACCCCTTTTATTTAGTTTATTTATACTTGGAAATGTATTATTATTTTCTGGATTGAATATCTTACAATATGTAATATTTTTCAGTCCAAGTAATTTTCTTAGCTCTAAAGTCCACTTTACCTGACATTAATATAGCCACTCCTGCTTTCTTTTGAGCAATATTATTGGTATACCTTTTTCATCCTTTTACCTTCATTCTGTGTACCACTATATCATTATATTTGAAAGAATGTTTCTGTAGATCAACTTCTGCCAAGATGGAGGCATAGGTGGAAACACTGTGCCTTCTCCCACAGACAAGTTTGAATACAACACAGATTTGGAGAACAAAGACACACCCAAAGACCAGAAAATTTAATTATACGGAAGTCCGACAACTACAAACCATTCAACGGGGACAGTAAGAGGGACAGAGCCAGCTGGGGAACAGGGTCGGGCAGGACAGATTCCCCGACCTAGGCGAGCAGGCAGCCCGGAACCAGTTGGGGTGTGGGGCAGACTGACCACGGTCGCACATTCGAGCACAGTGAGACGGACCGCGCAGGCCCCAGGGGGCAAACCCAGTGGTGGAGGGCTGACGGCAGTGGCACACTCGAGTGCAGTGGAACGAAACACGAGGGGCCCGGTGACCATGGTGGCTGCGGCGCTGGTGGGGGCCGCTGTGGCAGGTGGCAGATGGGACGCCAAAGTCCCTCTTTGACCCCGCCCCCACATACAACGTCACAACTCAGCAACTGAGTTGCCCTGCTCTAGTGAACACCTTAGGGCTCTGATCCTGCTACAGAACAGGCACGAACAGCCCAAAAGATGGCGCAAGAAGAACTCAAAGTCCCAGAGCCAATAACTCTCAGTGACCGAGAGATTGCCAGCCTCTCAGAAGCACAAGTCAAGACACTGTTTATCAGGATGCTCACAGAACTGGTAGATTATAGTCACAAATTAGAGGAATATATGAAGGCTAAACTAATTGAAATGAAGGGAGATGCACAGGAAACCAATAGTGATGGAAAGGAAACTGGGACTCAAATCAATGGAATGGACCAGAAGGAAGAACAAAACATCCCACCAGAAAGGAATGAAGAAATGAGAATTCAAAAAAATGAGGAGAGGCTTAGGAACCTCCAGGACATCTTTAAACGTTCCAACATCCGGATTATAGGGGTACCAGAAGGGGGAAAGAAACAGCCACGAGTGGAAAACTTATTTGAACAAATAATAAAGGAGAACTTCCCCAGTCTGGCAAAGGAAATAGACTTCCAGGAAATCCAGGAAGCTCAGAGAGTGCCAAAGAAGTTGGACCCAAGAAGGAACACACCAAGGCACATCATAATTACATTAGCCAAGACTAAAATGAAGGAGAGAATCCTAGAAGCAGCAAGGGATAAGGGGACAGTCACCTACAAAGGAGTACCCATCAGACTGTCAGCGGATTTCTCAAAAGAGACCTTACAGGCAAGAAGGGGCTGGAAAGAAGTATTCCAAGTCAGGAAATCCAAAGACCTACAGTCAAGATTGCTTTATCCAGCAAAGCTTTCATTTAGAATGGAAGGACAGATAAAGTGCTTCTCAGATAAGGGCAATTCAAGGAGTTCATCATCACCAAGCCCTTATTATATGAAATGCTAAAGGGACTTATATAAGACAAAGAAGATGAAAAATATGAACAGTGAAAGGACAGCAAACACACAGTTATTAACAACCACACCTAAAACAAAAGTAAACCAAGAGGACAGCTAGATCAGGAGTGGAACCATAGAAATGAAGAACACATGGAGGGTTAGCAACAGGGGAGTGGGAGGAGGAGAAGGGGTCAAAGGTACAGAAAATAGCATAGACAATAGGTAGAAAATAGATGGGGGGAGGGCAAGAATAGTAGGGGGAAAATAGAATCTAAAGAACTTGAGACGTGTGGTTATAAACTAAGGGGGGGAGAATGGTGGGGGAGGGAGTTTGCAGGTGGAGGGGAATGAAGGTGGGGAATAGAACAACTGTAATGGTATAATCAATAAAATATATTTTTAAAAAAAGAATGTTTCTGTAGACAGTATGTAGTTGGGTCATGTTTTGAAATCCACTTTGGCAAGCCATGCTTTTGAATTGGTATATTTAGAACAGTTGTATTTAATTTGATTATTGATGTGTTAAAGCTTAAATCTGCCATTTAATATTTCTGTTTCTTTTTTTTTCTTTGTGGTTTTTTTTCTGCATTCTCTGTTTTGTTTTGTTTTTTTTCTGCCTTTCCAGGGTTTCTTGACCATTTTTAGAATTTATCTTTTAGTTTATTTATAGCAATTTAATCATGTCTCTTTGTATTGCCTTTTTAGTGTTGCATTACACATTATATTATTTATTCATGACTTACTGAAGTCTGTTTGTGTTAACATCTACCAGTTCAAACAAGGTGAAAAAAAATTACATCTCTTTATAGCCTTATGATAGGGGACCCAAGACTTGGAAAATTTTAGCTTAAGGTAAAAAGTTATGTCTAGCAAGTAGTGTGTATGTTAAAGCTTTTGTTTCAGAAACCACAGATAAGTCCTGTCCTGCCTCCAGGGAAAACAGCCGACTTCTTGGGGCACTGCTAAAGATTACCACCTGGGGACAACTGGAGGCATCAGGGCCTTTGTGTTCCAGGGAGAGACAGACAACCACCCACCCCTTGGAATAGCTAACTGCCCAGGACAGAAGTGTTGCAGCTTCTGAATCTCAAAGCCCTCACCACACTTTGTTTATTCCCTGCTATAAAAAGTCTGGCCTGGAAAGAGAAGACAAGATGGGCTGTTAGGGTATGAACCCGCCATCTTCTCAGATGGCCGGACATCTGAATAAACCATCCATAAAGATTCAATTGCTGTCATTGCTTATTGGGTTTGGCAGTGACAGGCAGCCCAAACGCCCGTCTCTTTTCCAGTTTCACTTTTACTCTCCATAATTTATAATATTCTTAAAGATTTCCTCTACATACATTGATAGCTATGTAACTTTTCCTTCAGCCATTAAACATAATTTAGAAAACTCATGAAGAAAAAGAAAGTCTATTGTATTTATCCATATTTTTGTTCTTTTCATGCTTTCCCTTCTTTTCTGATGTTCCAAGATTCTTTATTTCATCTTTTTACTTTTTGCCATTTTAGGAAGGTATGTTGACCATGAATTCTCTGTTTTGCCTCATCTATAATTATATTTTATTTCACCTTTCTTCCTGAAGGATATTTTTGCTGGATATAGAATTCTTGCATTGAAAATGTTTTTCAGCGTGTTAAGAAAATGTTATGCTACATCCTTTGGCCCCTATGATTTTGGACAAGAAGTCCACTGTCATTTAAATTTTCTTCCCTTAAGGTAATGTGTTATTTTTCCCAAAATATTTTCAAATTTTTTCTTTGCCTTTAATTTTTGGAAGTCTGACACCTATACATCCTTGAGTGGGTTTTTTTGAGTTTGGGGATCATGTACCTTTATTAGTTTGTAAGTATATAGTCTTTGTTAAATATGGATGTTTTTAGCCATTATTTCTCTGAATACTTTTTTAGCCCCACTAGACTTCCCTTCTTCTAAGATTCAAATAACATGAATGTTAGATCTTTTGTTAAAATACCATATACTGATAAGTCTCTGTTCATTGTTATTTCAGTCTATTTTCTATCTGCTGTTAAGATTGGGTAATTTCTATCATTTTTTCTTCAAGTTTATTTCTTCTTTCTTCTGTTTTCTATTATTGAACCCATCCATTGATTTTTTAATTTTTGTCATTATATGTTGTGGTTCTAAAATTTCCATTTGGTTCTTTATAGCATCTATTTCTTTGCTGAGACTTTCTATTTTCTAAATTTAATTTGAGTGTTTATAAATGCTTGTTGAGCATTTTTACAGTATCTGTTTTAAATTTTTGTCAGATAATTGTATGTCTGTGAACTCTTGGTATTGTTGTCTTTTGATTCTTTCTTCCATTCAAGTTAAGATGTTCTTGATTCTTGTATGCCAAGCATTTTTGATTGAGACTTGGACCTTGTGGATTCTACATTACAAGCATCTCATTTAAACCTGTATTTTAATAGGCTTCTCTGAAACCACTCTAGAGGTATCACCTTCTTATTCCAGGTGAGGTAGAAGTCAAGGTTCTCCAATTGATGTCCACTGACTTGGGTAAGAAAGGAATTCCCTATTACTGCTGGACTATAGAGCAAGGTTAGAATTCCAGGCTCCCAATTAAGCCTCTATGGATCACAACCCGGCTGGAAGAAGGCTACTGACATTGTTGGGAGGGTGGTCTTTTGACTGCTGATTGGTAGTGCAAGTCCTGACTCTCCATTAGTTCTCCTGTGACATCATCCCTGCTAAAAGGAGGATATGCACCTTGAGTGGGGTGGCACTCCAACCTCCTCATGTGATCTTCCAACACCACAGAACATAGGAGAATGGCTTGTTACTACCCAGTGTGAGTGAGAGTCCCAAGTTCTTACTCTGCCTTCTCTGACACCAACCTAGTGCAAGGTTGGGTAACCTCCTTGATCTGTCAAGATTGGAAATCTAGGCTCTCCACCAGCTATGAGTATGGAGGTGAAGCTACAGGGTTGTTTTGTTGTTGTTGTTGTTGTGCTTGGTTTGAACAGAGCAGTTATTATCTGAAAGTTTTCTGTCTTTCTAAACTGGTCCTTTCTTGGTCCTTAGACTGGAGGAAGCAGACATTTAGGTGTCGGGAGCTGACCAACAGCCATCCCTTGACACAGTCAGGATGTATGAGATGCATCTGCACAGCAGAGGCAACTGTGGCTGGATTTCCTGTCTGTCTCTCCCTGCATGTTTGTCTTTGTGATTAATAGGTGGTAGGATTTTTAGACACCTGCATTTCAGGTCCAATGATCCACATAATTCCAGTGAAGTTGTACAAAATGGCCATAGAACAAAGTCTCCTCTAATGAAGTAGCCCCTGAATATCTAAAAGTTGACGGAGTAACAGCCCCTCCTCTACCTTGGACAGGAATATATATTAATTAGAATTAGACAAGCTAAGAAACAGGAGAAGCTGATTAGCTACTACAAACTAAGCACATAGAAACAATTACCAAGGAGTCAGAGTCCATATTACATAAAGAAACATTTTAGACAGAAAGATTGATAGCTAAGTTAGACATCACAAAGACCTTATAATAAATTTCCTATAACCTCTGCTCAGTCTAGCATACCCTTTTGTCCCATGCCAAATTCCAAGAACTTTAATAAACAATAAGACATTTAAACTCTGTACATACAGCTATTTCAAATTGTCTGATTAATGGCTCTCCTGGTCAAAACAACCTTTGTTTAACATAACTGAAACTATGGAAATTCTTGTACTTTTCCTGGTTACCTCTGTATTGTTTTTTCTGCTTAACTGATCACGCCATACACCTGTTCCTTTAATGTTATGTAACAATCTCTATAGAAATAAAGCCTAAATCAAACTCTGAGAGTTCAGTCAGACCCACAGAGGCTGGCTGTTCTCCAGCATCCAACTGGGTGTCTGACTCTTCATTCATCACCTGCACCATCCATCCTTCTGGGCCCCTGAACCCTGCCAAGGCTGGACCCCGGCATTTATAGGAACTTTTATTTGTCAAGTGCACATTGGAGTTTTTGTGTCGGTATTTCTCCAGTATCCAGTCTGGAGTATATGAGGCAAAAAAAAAAAAAAAAAATATCCAGGAAACTCACCATTGTGCCATTTCTTGGATCCCAGTTTCCCTAAACAATCTTTCCTGTTTTCTTGGCCAATGATAGTATTCCTATGTCCGTTTTGTATATAACTTTTAGGATTTTAAGTTATACTTCTTGGGAAGAAAAGAGGAATGAATGTATAGCTACTTCATTTCCCCAAAAGTACACGTTCCTCTATAGTATTATTTCTGGTAGAGGTAAATAATCTCCATTCTTTCTTTATTTTTCAAAATTATATTGGCTATTATGTTTTGCTCTTTTAGAATATTTGACATAAACTAGTTGAGTTCTCTCCTACAATTCCCATTGGGGTTACATTAAAAATAAGGTGACTCTATGACCCATTCATTTAGAATGTTCAGTAAGTAAACTGAAAATAATTATGGCTTCATAACAAAATGGTTACAAATCTTGGATGAACATTCTGCCCTGGATATTTAATGAAGATCCCAAAAGCAGAAGCTCTCCACTTGTACTAAACAGATTAATTTTAAAGATCTGCCTCAATATGTCTTTATTCATCAGTAATTTCATCAGTAATCATTTATTCATCAGTAATTCATCAGAGCTTTTTTCTACCACACCACACTACCTTATTATAGAAAATTTACTTTTACCAAATTTTCCACCATAGTGGTAAGGCTATGAACTCCTGAAAGTATGTACGATGCTAACTGGGGCATTTGGTCTAGACCATCAGTCCCCAACATGTTTGGTTCCATGGACCAATTTAAAGTAAGATGGGGCAGACAGGAAACAGAGCTCAAGTGAGATTCACTACCCCCCACTGCAGTCGGGAGGAGGAACAGAAGGTAAAGCTCAGGCAAGCTTTTCTCGTGGCCCTAGGGGTTGGGCACCCCTGGTCTAAACTGTCATCTCGCTGTTTTTAAATGGGAAGTCCTTAAGTTATCATTGCGTGGATATGCCTGTAAAGACTCTATAAACTTTAGCTTTAGCTGGTTCTCTTCCTTGAGAAAGCAGACCAAAGTGGTGGTTTTCGTTTGTTTGTTTGTTTGTTTGTTTGTTTGTTTATTTAATGGAACACACTGGGGTTTTCCAATGGTAGTACATGTCTGTGTTTGCTTTCTATTGGTTACATAAACATAGCAAATCACTTGACAGAGAATTCTACAGCATTTCTGGGCTCCCAAGAGAGATGTTTTCTTTTCTGTTGCCTTTTAGGCAAGAATGTGACAGCAGGAAGAAGGAGCTGGTGGTATCAAAACAAATAGTTATGACTGCAGGTTGTAGAAGGAACGTTTTGGATAGATGTCAAAATGAAGAATTTCTGGACTGGAGAGTAATTTTTATGTAAGAGAATATGATGTAAATCACAATAAAAATGGAAAAAGAAGTATTTAAGGCAAAATGGGACTTTTAATTCAATAAAAAACACTGAAGGCTTTTAAGTAACAACATCCTTACTGTCATAAATATGTAACAGTGTTGATGAGTCCCTCCTTGTCCTCTCTTGCTACAGTCCATTCAGGCACACTGAGAACACTGGGAAGGTGTACAGGTGGAGAAACATCAGGACAGATAAAGCCTTTATTTCAAATTGACATATAACATGGCCTGGCCTTACAAGGCCTAATTCTATTTCTTTTTGTTTCAAGATAACATGTGAACATGCCCAGAAGAGTTCTCTTTTTTTCTTACTGCAAAGGGATAAAAGAACTTGAGATAGGAGGGGAAGTGAATGAAGGAGGAAGAAGGCATCTTTGTGATTCAATTATATAGATTTGGTGACAATTGACTTTCCTCTAGATCAGTGATTTTCAACCAGTTTGCTGCAAGAATTTTTAAAACAGACAATACCTGACTATTTAGTCAGGGGCACGGACCTCTTTTCCCTTAGACTGTCAGATTTAAAAAGTGACAACAGTCAACAATAGCAGTCCAGTGTGAATGAATCAAAATTTTACCTATTTTTGCCAGATTAACAAAAAATATATTTTTGGTGTGCTATGGAATTTTAGTAATCAGTTCATGTGTACCATGAAATGAAACAGGTTGAAAATCACTGCTCTAGAGAAACACATTGTATATAGGGGCAATTACTTACTGGTAAGTAAATTTAATTACCTTTGACTGGTTGAGCTCCCAAAGTTTCAAGAGAAAATTTGTTGTCTCCTTTGCTTCAAAATTTGTCTGCAGTAACATCTCAGGAAAAGCATTTTACTGAGGTGGAGTGTTAAGGGCTGAATTGTGCCCACCTCTCTCAAATTCACATGTTGAAGTCCTAACACCCAGTATCTCAGAATGTAACTGAATTAAGAGATAGGGTCTTTATGGAGGTAATTAAATGAAAATGAGATCATATGAGTGGACCCTAGTCCAATATGGTCAAGGCAGACTCATAGATAGCAGGCTGACAATTCAGGGGTTGGCAGGGAGTTGTGGGGGAGCTGTCAGAGCGGAGGGACTCAGCCAGAAAGAGAAAGAACTTATGAACACAGACAACAGTGTGTTTATTGTGAGGGGAGACAAGTGATGGAGGTGTAAGAGGGTATAAGGGGGATAAATGGTAAAGAAAAATACAATAAAAATAAACATATTTTTTTAAAAAATAGCAGGCCAAAATGAAGTCACTTTTGCTAAGTCCTGTCACCAAACCAAAGCTTAATAACTAAACTAATTACAGTTTCAGCCTGTCCCAGTAGTGGAAATTTAAACCAATCAGTTTGGAATTTGTTGATCAACACCAGCAGTAATCTGTATGATAGAACCCTGCCATTTCCTCTGCCCCACAAAACTGACCTGACCCAAATATAATCCTGTCTTTTCTTTTGCTAATAATTCCCCTGCCACACTAGTCTGCCTCTAAAAACCTACCATTTTGTGAAGCCACTAGGAGAGCTCTTCTGGTTGCAGACAGGACACTGCCTGACTCACAAATTACTAAATAAATCCACCAGATCTTCACATTTACTCTGTCAATTGTGTTCTTTAACACTGAAAACCTATTGGCACAAGTGTGGCCAGGTCATTCCTGTGCTTAAAAAGCCTCAGTGCTGATTGAGGGTAATGTCCAAATCTAGGCTATGGTTCTCCTGGCCTCTGGGTATTTGGCGGGGAATGCCATTGGCTACCTGGACTGGAGATACCCAAGGTGCAGATTTGGAGATTCCCTAGCAGCTACCAAGTGACTCTACTTGGAGACTCTCCTTCTCCAACTCCTGGCATTTCCCATTATATTCACCTTTTGGTTGGATCACTACTGTTCAGGGTATAACCCTGGGCTATGACTTAAATCGCCAGTCATTAAGTCTCCTGGTTTACAGAGCTCTGTCTGGCAAAAAGGTGTCTTCTGGTTTAATTAAGGTGCCTTTGGGTTTGTGTGATATGACAGAGCTTTGTCTAGTAGAAAGGGAGCAAAAACCTCTGTTCTGGGAAACAGCCTTTGGGGGTGAGTTTGGCTGATTGGCTGACCTATGCTTATAGAGCTATAGCCAAATACAAAATGTTTCTTATTGTAAAACAGTTTGGCTTATGTATTGTATATTCTAGGCTCAGGAGAGTGCTGGCCACTGAATGGGTCTTAAATTACTGTATTATACTTTAGTTAGAGTTGTTTTGTCAAAGATCAGGGAAATGGAAAAAATGCTTTACGGAGAAACTTTCATTAGTTTACATTGTAAGAGTGCAGGATTAAAATGACACAGATTAATGGTCCAGAGAAAAGTGAGTTTGCCTGTGAAAGATAGCAGAAGCTCAGAGGAGAGGGGCCAGGAAGATCTAGCTATTATGGCTGCAATGAGCATGATCAAGGTTCCCACAGCCCTTTCAGTCTTGGGAGATCTTCCTTTTTACTCACCTGAGGAAAGTGGGGAAAGTGAGCCTGAACTGGTCTCTCCTGCTCAAACCCATCAGGGAGCCAAATTCAGAAGAGGACAAGCCCCTACTGGGACAGGACAATATCCTTTGTGAAGAATTCCAATGGTAGTAGGGCCAGAGGGCTGGCCTGCTGGATATTATTGGGCACATACCCTATTTTCTACATTGGAAAGGCTCTGAAAGCAACAGAATATAGCCTTTAGAATGAAGTACACTCAGACTTTTGAGTCTCTGAAGGCACAACTGGCTTCTGCACCAGCCTTGGGACTTCCAAACCTACTAAAGCCTTTTCAATTATATGTTCATGAAAGTTAGGGTATTGTCCTAGAAGTCCTCAACCAAATGCTTAGTGATATTCTGCAATCCACTGCATACTTGTCAAAGAAATTAGATCACATTTTCCAAGGATGGCCGACCTGCTAAAGAGCTGTGACAACCAACTGCAAGCTCTTACAGGATGCTGAAAAGTTTTCCTTGGGACAGCCTATCACCATTTATGCACCCCACCAAGTGTTGAGCCTGCTTGAACAGAAGGAAAATTTGCAGCTCACCGCTAGAAGAATGGGCAGGTACCAAGCAATTCTTGACAATCCCAACATCTCAGCCTGTGTCTTTTCTCCTAGAGCCTGACTTGGCTGCACTACTACATGACTGTGCTGAGATAATTGGTTTATTCTAGCAGAATTGATTTACGGGACCATCCTCTAGAAGAGGCAGACTAGACTCTATACACAGATGGAAGCAGTTACATGGACAAAGGAAACAGAAAAGCTAGGTATGCAGTTGTGACTCTTAAAGAAATAGTAAAGGCCAAGGCCTTGCTGCTAGGATCCTCTGCTCAGAAAGCTGAACTGATTGCATTGACAAGCGCACTGGAATTGTCACATTCACTGGAATTGTCACAATTCACTAGAATTGTCACATGAAGAGAGTGAATGTGCATATCGATTCAAGGTAAGCTTTCCTAAGTTTGCAATCATGTGGTCCCATATGGAAGGAAAAAGAACTGTTAACCTCCAATAAAAAGGGTGATTAAGCATACAGCAGAAATTTTAAAGTTATTTGAGGTTGTTCAGGTATGTTTATAGGTCGCAGTTACACACTGCCTGGGGCATCAGAAAGAGGACACTGAAGTGGCTAGAGGAAACAGTCTGGCTGATCGAGCAGTGAAACAGGCTGCTAAAGGAACGTTTATAATGCCTTTGGTACTTGTTGTAGACTTGTCACAATTTGACCCTGAATATTTGACTGCAAACTTAGAGAAAGCTGAGAGCTAGGATTTTGATGAAGAAGATGCTGATAGTGGATGGAGAAAGAATAAAAAGGAGCTATATTGGTCTGGAACATTTAGTAGAGCCAGTCATGAAGCATTTGTATGAGGCTACTCACTATGGAAGGGACTCATTACCTACATATATTACACTGTGGGTCACAGGTTCTTGAATTTGTGAAGCCACACACAAAATAATTGCTAGGTGTGTTGTGTGCCAGAAGAACAACCCCAAGACAGATCACCATCAAAAGAAAGAAGGGAAACACTACCAAGAACAGTGCCCATTTCAGGACTGACACATAGACTTTACCCAGATGCCAAGGGTCCAAGTGTGGCAATATTTGCTAGTTTTTGTTAGTATCTCATTGGGATGGGTATGAGTATATCCTACTAGAATGGAGAAATCCTCAGGGGTTGTGAAAGTCCCACTGAAGGAAATAATTTCTCTTGCTTTAACCTACCCGGCAGCATCCAAAACAATAATAAGCCTACTTTTGTTCCAGAAATTAACAGGAGGTTAGTAAATTTTTAGGAGTCAGGTGGAGACTCCACATGGCGTGGAGACATTAGGCTTCTGGGGAGGTAGAAAAGATGAATCACACCTTGAAGAAAAATACAGCCAAGCTGTGTCAAGAAACTCATCTCCATTGGCATCAAGCTTTACGTATTGCCCTGCTCAGGATACAGGTGTTTCCTTGAAGTGGGATACACCAAGTCCTTATGAAATTGTGTACAGGAAACCATTTCAGGTTATGATTGGGGTGGGAGATACATATATAGATTGAGAAGTGGAGATAAAGAAAATGTACAACATCTAAGTCAGACCTTAGCTGTGACTAATGATCTTGCTGTATTACAGACCTCTCCCCTACAGGTTTGCTACATTCCCTTGAGCCTGGAGATAAGGTGCTACTTAAGACTTGGAAGACAGGATCTCCAGAAAGCCAACTAAAACAAAAGTGGACTGAACCTTGGGGCGTACTCCTCACCACCAAAATGCAGTGAAATTGGCAGCAATAAAACCTTGGATTCATCACACCAAATAAAGTACTGGAAAGACAATGGATCACTGAACTGTAAGACCTGAAAATTATCTTTCAAAAACAAGGACTTATATTCTTTTTATTGCTTTTTGTTTAACCTCATGTTATGGAGAACTTATTCCTTTCAAATGAGATGAAAATATTTGGGTGTATTTAGCAAAAAAAAAATGCTCTACACATCTCTGACTTTTGTCTTGCAGGTGGAACTTATGTTTAGCAGACTTTCACTTCATATCTTATAGGTTATTGTACTCCTGTGAAAAGCCTTCAAAAGTATGCTTTGTTTAAGCATATCAATAAGAAAGTAGCCTACTCCAATATGTATAATTGGAGATCTGTGGTAACTAAAGGACAGGTAAGCATTTTTCTTAAAAGTTGGTAGTTTAGCCTCAGCTAGAAAGTGTGCAACTTTTGTCAACTGTACTAAAAATTGTTTTGTGTTTTCAGCAGATGTGAAGATGAATTGCACCACCACCACTGACATATCTTATGTCTTTGGTCATGTGAAATTGCCTGCAGGATGGTTTCTAATATGTGGAAAGATTGTTTATTCCTATGTTCCAGCAAACAGTTCTGGAAACCATGGGTTCTGGGAAGACTGATGGTGTTTGTGCCTCAGACGCTCCACCCCACCCAGGTTTAATAGGAACTCACCTTGCACCTGATTGTGAGTGATTGGTACAATTTTACCCCACTGAATATGTGTCTTTGATTATGCTATATTTGTAATGACAGCCATGGTAACCTATCTGAATGCAGAAATAAGTAGATTAGTCTGTGCTATGTCAAAAGCTTTGAATGCCACCTCACAAACCATTAGTGCCATTACTCAATGACTAAAATGAGTTAGAGAAAGAGTATTACAGAATCATGCAGCTATAGACTACCTCCATTTAAGACATACTCATGGATATAAAGGACTCTGCTGTTAATAACCTGACTGATAATTACAACCCACAGAGCATAAAGTAAAGAATAAATGAAGTAGTTTTCAACATAAAACAAAGAAAATGATTCTTTGATATTGATAGGCCAAAACTAACCTCCTGACTGCTTAGTATTCTGGTCTTAGGGAGACATTTGTTGTTTTTATTCTTTTTATTCTTTTCAGTACCATAGCTTGTTGTTGCATACAATATGCCACGTTATGTGTATCTGCATTTAAATGTGTTCCTAAACCCTCTACCAGACAGTCTAATGCTAAGTGACATGCACAACAGCAAAATGAGTACTTTCATATGAAACTAATCTCAGAAATTAGCTACTATAGGCTAACAGTGGAGGGAATCATGGGGAACTCAAGAGTTTAAAAATTTTAGTTTTAGGCAATAGTCGACTAGCTTAGTAATCAATGCAAATAAAAGCTATTGTTTCAGGAACTGAAGGTATGGCCCACCCTGACTCCAGGAGACTACAAGCAGTTCCACCTTTGTGCCCCAGGAGGGCTGCAAGCAATCAAGGTGCTATCTGAGCCATTGTACTTCAGGATGAGATGACCACCACCCAAGATACAGATAAAGTCCAAAACATGAAAGAATGCTGCAGCTTTTTACCTGATTAACCTTTCCTTAAATTCCAAACCCCTTACCGACACTTTTCTTCTCCTTATAAAAAGGGTCAGTTTGAAATGGAATATAAGATGGCCTGTTAAGGGTGCATAACCTGCTGTCTTCTCAAATCACTAGCAATCTGAATAAAGCACCCATAAAGACTTAATCCTGCCCCTGCTTATTGGTTCTGGTAGTGACAGGCAGCATGAACACTGGCATTTTCAGTTTCAAACCTAGTTCTACCTCTAGACTGCTGGTGTGACTCTTGTTGTCCCACGGGCCCCAGAGCTCCCTTTGCCACTGATTTTTTTGTGTTTTGCTAGCTGATTGACTGCCTCCCCTGCCCTGCACCATGAGGCTGCAAACTCCAGAAATAGAGCCCCAGTGTTTGGTCACTACATTCTCAGCATGTAGCACAGTCATGTGGCCCATTATTAAATAGACATCTACAAGATATTTGATGACTAACTTAAAAAACAGTCTATAAATCTGTGCACTTCCAGAACAGCAACAGAATACAGGGTTTTAAGATTCTACAGAGACCCAAGATGGCAGAAGAGTAAGTGCAAGCTATATTAACATATTAACTCCCTCCCAGGGCCAAACTGAAATTGCAGCTAAATTAAACAAAAATCATCCTGAATAACCGACTGAACACTAGGTGGAAAGACGCCTATAACCAAGGACATATGGAAGAAAGCACTTTACCACAACAAGACTGGAAGGGAGTGTGGAGGTGCAAGAAGATTGGCTTTACTCCCACAAGGAACAGCTGAAGTTCTGGAGGGGTATTTCATGGGCCAGGGAGGTAACCAAAGAGAAGTGTGGGCTCCCAGCTTAGATCACCAGAACAAGAAAAATAAGCCAAATAACATCTGGCTGTGAAAAGCAGTGGGGGTCCTGCCCACCAGGGAGAGATGGCTAGAGATGCAGAGAGCCTCTGAAAGGGCCAATGCACAAAATTTCATTTGCAGCCACTTACCCTGGTCTCTGGAAAAGGGAAGGCAGAGTGAACTAGAGATGCTTGTTAAGTCTGCAGTTTGTGTCTCTGGGGAGAAAACTGAAAAAAACAGCCACCAAGATCCTTGTGCTGAGTCATTTCCCCTACACAGGAGCCATGTTTCTCAGAGAACTCCCCTCCAAGCAGCATCAGCCTGAGGGAAAGCAATAGCCTCACCTATATGCATCCCACTTGCCCCTCCCTGTGAAGCTTAAACCAGACAATCAAGTACAACTGGAGGCTATGTTAGTGATTAAGGCTAACAGCAAAGGCAAATCTTTGGAGAATCTGAAATTTAGTTGACCCTTGCCTGAGCTCAATGCTCATAAAAGCTAGCTTTTGTGGACATCCTGGTTCTTTCTGAACACATCCAGACCCAGCAAAGGGAGCCACAAGCTATGGATCACTGACGGGTTCAAACAAATTGGCAAGGGCAAGTTGCACGCAACGTCTGACATAGAGCTGCACCAGAGTCTTTGCAGATCTATCTAATACATACAAACAAACACGACAGAAGGAGTCAAAATAGGAAGGCAAAGAAACCAGCCCCAAATAAAAGAACAAAAGAATTTTCCAGAATTATCTACATTCGCATGCAGATAAAC
Organism: Sturnira hondurensis; assembly: GCF_014824575.4. Classification (NCBI taxonomy): domain Eukaryota; kingdom Metazoa; phylum Chordata; class Mammalia; order Chiroptera; family Phyllostomidae; genus Sturnira; species Sturnira hondurensis. The sequence continues at coordinate 1,335,694 of NW_028073091.1, forward strand.
TGGAGGAACAACTGGGGAGCGAGATATATTGTTTAACCCAGGGTCCCAGAATGGTGAAATAAAACCTCTAAACCTCTGGCTGTAAAAATCTATGAGGGTTACAGTGGTGAAAGAAACTAGGAGTCTCACAGGAGAGTCCTTTGGAGGGGTCCACGGGGTTCTAGAACATACAGAGACTCACCTACCTGGGAATCAGCACCAGGGCAAGCACCTGAAAGGGTACAATTTCTTTGTGGGGCGCAGAGAAAGTGACTGAAAGCAGGGTAAGAACTAAGCAAACAGTATTATTACCTGTCTGACACCTCTGCCACATACAGTGCCACTACACAGACAAGTGGGTTGCCCTGGTCTGGTGAGTACCTAAGGCTCAGTCCCTTACAACATAACAGGTGTCCTAAGACAAAGAAATATGTCCCAAATAAAAGAACAGATCAAAACTCCAGAAAAGAACTAAGATGAGAAGATGGCCAACTTATCAGATGCAAAGTTCAAAATACTGGTCATCAGGATGCTTACAGAAATGACTGAGTACAACCACAACATAAATGAAGAAGTGAAGTCTATACAAAGTGAAATAATGAAAAATATACAAGGCACCAACAGTAAAGGGGAGGAAAGTGGGAGTCAAATCGACGATTTGGAAAAAAAAGGAAAAAATAAACATTGAACCAGAACAGAATGAAGAAACAAGAATTTAAAAAAATGAGGAGAGGCTGAAGAACCTCCAGGATAACTTTAAACATTTCAACATCTGAATCATAGGGGTGCCTGAAGGAGAAGAGGAAGAGCAAGAAATTGAAAAATTATTTGAAAAATAATGAAGGAAAACTTCCTCAATATGGTGAAGGATATAAGTCCAGGAAGCTCAGAGAGTCCCAAACAAGTAGGACCCAAAGAGGAACATACCAAGATATATCATAATTAAGTTAGCCAAGATTAAAGATAAGGAGAGAACCTTAAAAGCAGCAAGAGAAAAGGAGAGGGCTACCTACAAAGGAGTTTCCATTAGACTCTTAGCTGGTTTCTCAGAAGAAACCTTGCAGGCAAGAGGGGCTGGAAAGAAGTAATAAAAGTCATGAAAAGCAAGGGCCTACATCCAAGATGACTCTATCCAGCAAAACTATAATTTAGAATGGAAGGTCAGATAAAGTGCTTCCCAGATAAGGTCATGTTAAAGGTGTTCATCATCACCAAACCCTTTTTATATGAAACGTTAAAGGGACTTATCTAAGAAAAAGAATATCAAAGTCATAACTATCAAAAACTGAACCTAAAAACATAAAAACAAAAACAGAAACAAACTAAGCAAACAACTAGAAACTGAACAGAATCACAAAAATGGAGATCACATGGAGGGTCATCAGGAATAAAGGGGAGGGGACAAATGGGGGGAAAGGTACAGGAAATAAGAAGCGTAATTGGTAGGTACAAAATAGACAGGGGGAAGTTGAGAACAATATAGGAAATGGAGAGGCAGAGAACTTATATGTATAACCCATGGACATGAAAAGCCAGGAAATGCTGGAGGGAATGGAGGTACCAAGTAGAGGGGGATAAAGGGGAGAAAAAATAGGACAACTGTAATAGTATAATAAATAAAACATACTTTAAAAATAAATAAATAAAATGAAACACTCTGCTTGAAAAGAAATCCTAGAAGACAGTATAGGCTGTAAAATTCAGACATTGTTCATAGCAATATTTAATCTGATATATCTCCTCAGGCAAGGAAAACAAAAGAAAAAGTAAACAAATGGGACTACATCAAACTAAAAATTGTAAGTACAGCAAAGGAAACCATCAATGGAATAAAAAAAACCCACAGAATGGGAGAACATATTCTTCAATGATACATCTGATAGAAGGTTAATAGCCATAATTTATAAAGAATTTATAAAACCTAGCACCAAGAAAAAAAACAATCCAATTAAAAAATGGGCAAAGAACCTGAATAGACACCTCTCTAAAAAAGACATACAGAGGGCCCATAGGCATATGAAAACATGCTGAACATCACTAATCATCAGAGAAATGCAAATTAAAACCACAAGAGTTATCCCCTCATACCTGTTAGAATGGCTATCATTAATAAATCAACAAACAAATGCTAGTGAGGATGTGGAGAAAGGGAAACTCTTTTGCACTATTAGTGGGAATGTAGACTGTGGAAGGAAATATAGAGATACCTCAAAAAATTAAAATGGATTTGCTTTTTGACCCAACAATCCCACTTATGGGAATATACCTGAAGAAACCCAAAACACTAATTTGAAAGAACATAAGAACCCCTATGTTCATTGCAGCATTATTTACAATCTTCAAGATATGGAAGCAACCCAAGTACCCATCAATAAATGAGGGGATAAAACAACTATGGGATATTGACACAATGGAATACTACTCAGTTCTGAAAAACAAGAAAACTTTATACTTTGCGACAGCATGGATGGACCTGAAGAACATTATGCTAAGTGAAATAAACCAGTCAGAAAAAGACAAATACCATATGATTTTACTCATATGTGGAATATAATGGACAAAATGAACTAACAAGGAAAATAGGGTCAGACCTATAGATGGAGAGCACATAACAGCTGGTGGGAGGGGAAGGTTAGGGGTGGAGGGATTGAGGGAAAACTACTCATGGACAGGGACAGTAGTGTGCAGATTGCAGGGTAGGGTAGAAGGGGGATAAATGGTAATGAAAAAATAAAATTAAAATTTGTTTTCTAAATAAATAAAAGATTCTACTATATTTCTGCTGCTCCACTCTTGAGATTCAATAGGTAATTTTCTCTTACACCCTAGTAAGCACACATGAAGATCTCTTGCAGCAAAGAAGTAAGGAAAGAGGGTCTATTTACCCTTTGGGCTACATTATTAAGTTGTCTTAAATGTTATTCTATCAATATTGGGAGCACTTTCTAAATACACAATGAATACAGGTAACAAAGCTTTTTCCTTAAACTTGCTAGATAAAGGGGTAGATGTTGCTACCCCATCATGTGTTATTGAGATAAAATTATCTGGGTGGGCTTCATGAGAATGGAGTATTAGCTGATGCATGTACCGGCCTCCAGTGTACTTGGCATTATGGATAGGATTTGAGACAAATTCACATGTACTACTGAGTACTGTGGAGGAAAAGGGGCAGGCCGCTCTCTCAAGGGGAGAGCATGTGCGCCCTTGCTTAGACAGGCTTTTATTGTTTTTGTTTTGTTTTGTTTTGTTTTGTTTTGTTTTGTGCAGGAGTACAGGTACAACTTATTAATCATTGTCAGGTAGTAAGGATCAAATGATAGCATACAAAGAACTATTAGGGCTTCTTCTGAGTCAGTGTCTATCAGCTAAAAGGCTACCAAACTTTGGGAAACAAACTCATTTCCTGCTTGGGCCTTTATCCTTTAACTAAGAGTATTCTTAGCAAAGCAGGCTTCACAGGATTTCACATGTCCTTTCTCAGGACTGACCACCCAGGGAGCCTGCCCTTTCCAGTACGGGGCTGCACAGCCCTCTATCATTGATTCAGGCTTGAGTTAGGCAGAGGAGACAAGATAGCCAAGGAATTTAGGAGACTTCTTGCAGACAGAATGAGGACTCAGGTTTCATCAAAGCCGAGGGGTGAGGTCCATCACACTCTTTCTCCATAGCCCCCCAAGTCCTTCCCTGGGTCCTCCATGTGATCATGCCCATCTTAGGTCATTCACCCTTGGGGAATCTTACCCATCATTGGCTAAGTGATCAAGTATTGGGGGCCAGTTATGGAAAAAGGAGCAGAAACAGAGCTCCTGCCAGGGAGATAAGCTTTGTCTCCTTAGTGGCTTTTGGTCTGAATGTTGCTCACTCAGCCTTAGCCATGGGGGGTTACAGATCCTGAAACCAGGCAGGGAGGCTCACAACAATTAGCTAATACACCAAGTCTGGAAAAGAAGTGGCAGAATCTGAGTGGTTAAAAAGTGTTCTGGAGAAGTCATTCAGCTAAAAAGGGGTTTAACATCACTCAGACTTGCCAATGATGAATGTCCCATGGTCTCATGTGAAAGTGATTACAAACTTTAGGGCAACACATTAAGCCCAGAGACTGGATGGAGACTTTGTGGTCAGAGGTCTTGCTTCACACCTAACGAGTTCAGCCTCGATACATATTTCTTCATCATGCAAATAAAAACTTGTGGTTGTATTACAACTAAAATTAGTGCAATTTAATTCATAGTGCTTCTCTCATTGTTTTATTAAGACTTCTGCTAGCTCTGGCAAGAACACTGACTTAATAGAAAAGGGACTCCATTTCCTGGGAAATTTCTAAACTTACTAGAACTGACTAGCTGCAATTCTGTAATGCCAAGGGAGGGTGTGGCTGTCATTCGCCTTCTTGGCAGCCCAAACTCACTGAGTTAGATGAATTAAGACAGGAGTTTCTCTTCACTTCATTTTGTAGGAAGGGTCTGTCTCTGGCTTTTTCCTCTATGACTCACCCCTTGCCATTGAGCCCTACAGAATCCAGACTTCAGATCCACTTAGGCTAGCCTTGGTATGAAGTAGAGCACCAAGCACTTCATATCCAAAGGATTTATCCTATTTAGTTGAATCCCATTTTATCTAATATTTTCTGGGATTGGTTCTTTTAAAAATGATAGAAATTATTTACAACAGTAGGGCTTCTATGAAGCCCTCCCCAACTTATCCCCACCATCCATCCTACTCCCCAAAAGCACCCATGCCCACTTCCCTGTCACTCCACTGCTCCGCACTTGCCTTCTTCCCACAAAAGGGGGAATCTGACCATAGGGTATGGGTATCTGTGCCATGGGTCCACCGTCCAAGTTGATGTTTTGCTTTGTTGCTTCATTGCTTTGTGACTCACTCTTGTTGGTGCCACAAAGGAAACAAAGACAATAAAATTTTTCCAAGGAGCTCATTGCTCCCTTCTCTCTTTTCTGTGCCTGATGTGGGGATAAGGCCAGTCCAGGCCCTGTGGGAGCAGCCTCTGATGTGGAATCCAAATCAAGAGGTACCCCTCCCTCCGTTTTTCGTAGAGTGTGTTTCCTTTCTGGATCTGTCTCCTCTCCTTTGTGAGAGGCATAATAATAGCACCTCCCTCATAAGGATGTGATGAGATTAATGGGGTAAAATAAGTCGCTTAAACATTTTATTTATTTATTTATTTGTTTGTTTGTTTGTTTGTTTATTTCAGAGAGACATGAAAGGAGAAAGAAAGAGAGGGATAGAAATATCAAATGCCTCTTTTATGTATGCTACCTGACTGGGGACTAAACCCGCAACCCAGGCATGTGCTTGACCAGGAATCAAACTGGTGACCTCTCACTCTGAAGAGTTATGCTCAACCAACTGAGCCACACAGGTCAGAATGTAAAGTAAGTCATTTAAAGTCACAGAGTAAGCACTCTGTAATGTGAATCCCTGTCCCTGGTTATATTTTTCAGGAAATTAGTCTCTCCAGGTGATTAACATAGAAGTTTCTAAATCACTATTAGAAATTTACAGAGAAAGAATCAACCATAATTAGGACCACGCTTCCATATTAATTGTTAGAAAGTTAGTTCTCCAAGAGTCAAGGATGCCAGGAGTAAATACAGTAACTTCTGAGCAGAGAAAACCAACCAGTGACAAATCCTGCAGCGCCATCTACATCCTGTGAGGGCAGTTACAGGTGACAGGAGATGCAGGAAATGCAAAGGGACTTGAGAAGTTTCAGAACCCAAATCCCTTTAAGGTGACATAATCAATGTAGGTGAAAGAAAACTTCAGACTCCTTACTAAAAATGTACATATATATTAGATATAGATAGATGATAGACAGATAGATAGATATGCATGAATATGTATGTAGGTATATTTGTGAATGTGTTTTGAAATGTTTTCAATGGAGAAGACCTGGCCTTGCATTGCCACTCAATCTCCGTCTGACCTCGGCCAATTACTAAACTTTCAGAAACTCATCTCCCCAACTTGTGCAATGAGACTGACACCCCTTGCCTAACAAGCTATTTTAATGATTCAGGGAAATGATCTACGTAAAACACTTGCCACAGAGCCCAAGACAGAATTGTGGCAATAATAAGAAAAATACAATACCAACCGTTGGTTCATTTACTCATTTATTCAACAAACATGTTTTGAGCCAACTATGCACCAGACCCTAGCTGGAGGCTGGGAGTACAACAGCGAATTGGGAAGACTGGCCCCTTCCATTCTTGGGCTGTCAGCTCATGTTCTGACTGAGACAGCACATGAAACATTGTCAGGGAAAGTGGGAAAAGCTGTACGTCACAGAACCACTTATAAGCATTCTACCCAAGTTCATGTAATGGGCCCTGGGAAAGAGCCAGTATAAACATTCTCATACCTGTTATCTAGAGAAATACAAACCCAGTAGAACTTGTTGGAACATTCCTAACCAACATGCACATTAGCCAGGGAAGTGACTCTCAGAAATCACCTGTAAGTTAGTGTATTAGTTTTCTATTGCTACATAACAATTACAACATCACTACATAGCAGCGTAAGTAAGACAACACACACTGTCTCACAGCTTCTCGAGGCTAGAAATCCAGGCACACTGAGCAGGGTCCTTGCCTAGAGTCTCACAGGCCGCCATCAGGACTGGGATTGAGTTTGTGACTGGGGAGGCTCCTTGGCAGAGTTTGTTCCCTTGCAACTGTAGAATTCCTCAAAGCTTGTTTCTTCAAAGCCAGCAAAAGAAAGCAAGACAAAGCAAAGCTAAAGTAACAGAGTCTTAAACAATGTTTAAGCAAACGCCAGAGCTAGATGAGCGAACACATGTGGCTGCCAGTACGAGTGGAACTGTCAAATGGTAAAAAGAGAAGTCAAAATTGTAGTCCACCTCCCTCTTGGGGTCTTTGCCCTCGAGATGAGTATCAGAGAAGGAGTCTTCCACCTCATCGCAGATCTCCAAGAAGGAGAAGCTTCTGCCACAGCTGGAGCAGGCTCCTTTGCAGAAATAGGAGAAGAGAGAGATCAATGTCAGGGGAAAGAAATCACAAGCTTCCCTGGTCTTTCTCTAAGTCTCATAACTATCTAGGTCAAATGATAGGAAATAGAAGACCAGTTTTCAAGAGGAGTGGCGTACAGAAAATAACTTCATCTGACAGGAGTATGTACAGAAAATTCAAGTTTTGCTTGAGACTTCATAAGCTTGGTGCATTTTTAACATGTTTTAGCTGTTCATCTTTGTCTTGAAACAGTGACATAAAGGTGTAATTCTCTGTGGTTTGAAATGGATGATGTGAGGCAGGCAATACCAAGAATTGTTACTTTACAATGTTCCCTTAAGCAAAATTGGTTTTTCTTTGAACTTGAGTCTTGCATAGTCTAATAATAAATATCTTAACTCCTCCCAGCTAAAGCATGATGTATAGTATTATGGAAACTAAAATGGCAAAAATCAAACTTGAGACTTTCCATAGCTGGGGTATAACATACAGTGGTAGAAGAACACACAGTCTTCAAAAGCTGCTGTGAACACAAACCAGCCTGTAAAAATTGAAGCTTCACCCTTAAACTAGATTAGAGGTTTAAAAAAAATCCAACTAGTCTTTATACTGGGCAGAGGTTGTCCAGTTAGTGTAGAACCTAAGAAGTTTCAAGAAAGTTAGTTTACCTTTGTTTGCTTTACCTTTCTTTATGTGATTGCTGCATATGAATACATAGCTCTTTGCAATATTATTCATTTGGAAATTTGAGACTTCAAGATACCAGTGTCCTGCCAGGTTAAGGGTACATCATAGAGCTGAACTTTGAGTTATTGCGCAAAAGTTTTTTTCATGCTGTCGTTTGTAATATGTTTTGTGAGAATCATTGGAATTAAAGTTTTGGTTACATATTTAAAAAAGAAAGAAAGAAAGCAAAACTAATTAAATGTGTGCCATAATCTCAACCCAGTACTCTGCCATGAACATTCTGAAGTCTAGCTAGGTACACTGCTCAACAGCCCAGGCATTTGCAATGTAACTTCCATCACTATATTAGGAAATTCTAGGGAGTTCAGAGAGAAAAGAGAAGTGAAGGGAGGGAAAAAATAAATAACAGGATGGATGACACAATTCCTTAAAACTTAAATTACTATACCTTACATATTAAGAAAAAAATCTCATTTTGAAAATGAAAGTAAACTTACCAATCAACCATTTGCTGATTGATTGCCTAGGAGGGTGACTCCTGCATGTCCCAATGCCACCTGAGAGCACTGTTAAGAACTAGTCACATGGCCTTCCCAACTCAGAGGTACAACAACAAGATGAGAGTCCCCTATCTAAGCTCTATTCCCCGGATACACGAGATTGGTACATTGGGACTAATTGTGATACGAGAATGTACTTTATCAGCCTGCCACAATGTATTTGCATACATGGGCAACATAAAACACAAAAAGTGAAGCCTTAAAAATACAGTTCTATTGATTTTAAGTAAGCATGTCATTTAAATGTGTTTAGCAAATTAACAACTAAAGAAAATATTCTGGAAACCGATTTTTTCCTGTTATGCACACATAATATGTATATACATATATTTTACATATATATGTTGTCCACACATATGAGGAGAGAGTCATGAACTCTTGACAAATGATGCTGGACAACTGTAAAAAAAAATGGCACATTTATTTTCCTACCTCAAACCACACACACACACACACACACACACACACACACACACACAAATGTATTCTAAATAGATTAAAGAACTAAATGAGAAAAGCAAACTGTGAAATTTTTGGAAGAAACTATAGGGAACTACTTATGTGATATCTAGATGGGGAAGGAACTGTTGAATAAGATATAAAATCTGATTGACTCTATTGTGCTAAAAATAAATGGTTTTATAAGACAGATTAAATAGTTAAAAAGTCAAGCAATATATTAGAAAAGATATTTTAATTCTTCTGGCCAACTAAGTATTAATTTTAAGAATATGAAAAGAACTCCTATAGAACAATAAGAAATTAAAGAAAACACTCAAGAGAAACATGCCAAAAGTAGGATGACTCAATTCATGGAAAAGAAAACCAGATGGTCAAGAAATATAAAAATGTGATCACCCTTTCTATTAATCAAGAAGTGCACATTAAAAATTGAAATGAGGTACCATCCATACACATTAGAGTTTACATCACCAAAGGAAAATGATGCTGTTATAGGGTTTCTTTCTACTGATGCTAATATAGTGCACTGTGTTTTTGTAAAATATAAGATACAAGATGGGGAAATACACAAGTTCACAGATCACAGATCAGAAAGAGGTAAGAAGACCATGGTCCCTCATCCTCCTACTGGCTCACAGAGAAGCATGGGGCCAAGTCACTCTGTGGGACACATGGGATGGGCTTTTTTTCTGAGGAGGAACCTGCACCTGGGAGTGGTCTGAGAAACCAGCCATTCAACCCAGGAATCTGGGATCCAGTGAGGGTGCAGCCCCTCCTGCTAGGAAATGGCTTTGATTCCACCAAACTCACCCACCCAAAGTCACAATTGCCAACTCCTTAAGGGATATAAGCAGAAAGGGGACATACCCAATTCACAGCTGAAGAAGTCCTGTCTCAGCACTGTGGGGAGACTGGACTAGAAGATCCAGGGAGATTGGGACACAAGTTTGGAGGCTGCTGGTTCCATCCTGGTAAGAGTGACAATGGCCTATACTGGTGGAGCAAAACCATAGAATGTAGGAAGGTTCATAGCAGAAGAAACAGGAATGAATGAATGAATGAATGAATGAATGAACGAACAAGAGAGACCTGGAAAAAAGCAGAGAAGCAGGCATCAGAGGCAATGACTTGAGCTTTGAACACACAGCAGTAGGACTCACTGACATAGGAAAACAAGAGAATGAGTCACGGGTGAAATAATGGTCACTTTCCATGGAAGATTTTTGAGTTTGAGGGTCAAACTCAGGGCTACTCAGGTGAACATATCCAGAGGGTATGTATGAGCCTGGCCATTAAAAGATGGATCTGGGCCCTGGCTGGTGTAGCTCAGTGGATTGAGTACGGGCCTGTGAACCAGACAATCACAGTTCGATTCCCAGTCAGGGCACATTCCTGGGTTGCAGGCCAGTTCCCAGCAGGGGATGCACAAGAAGCAACCATACATTGATGTTTCTCTTCCTCTCTCCTTCCCTTCCCCTCTAAAGATAAATGAATAAAATATTTTTTTAAAAAAAAGATGGATCTGGGCTTAACAATGTCACCATGAACCTCTTTCTTTTTGTCTTTCAGCTCTGTCTTCACAGTGTTGATTCAATCTAAAGTGGCTTCTATGGTGATCTCAGAATTCTTGCCAGCAGTTGCTGGGATTCCACATTGTGTTGACCACACTCAGAAAGAAGGACAAGAGGGAGACTCTTTGTCCTAGCATTTATGGCAAGCCCTTATTCTGATTAGTCTAGTTTAGGACACACATCCGTCCCTAAACTGAACTGGTTCCCTGGTACGCACTTAGGCCAGGTCAGCTGCTCCATTCCTGAAGTCAAAGGCAGATCCAGTGTCTCTGGATCCTCATGGATTCCAAGGATATTGGGAAGAAAAGGTGGGAACTGGCTGCTGAGGAAAAAACCAACAATATGAAAGACAGGATTCAGGAAAACTGATGGGTTGGGCTCTGACTTCTTTCACTCCATATGGAGTGAGACACAAGATAGCAAGGAGCTGGTGAAATGTGAGGCCATAGGTAAGATCAGGGTCTCCACAAGAGAAAGCCAGCACTAGGTGTGATGGCTGCATAGGAACCATCAGCAAGTGGGTTTTTGCCTTGTCTTGAGATCTAGACCCAAAACCAGGACTATATGGTACACTGAGAGCTCGAACAGAAGAGATCAGCAAAGCACTATGGGAGGGGTCACATCTATGCAACTGCTTAGTCTCCATGGAGATTTGAAAGACTGTTCACCCAGCTGGACAGGGAGGTATCTGCAGAGCTACCCTTCTCCCATCCCTGTTGTGGGGAGAGGGCAGGTCCTCGCCCTGGGAAGATGGGGAAGTCTAAGTGGGTTCTTCCCTGTGGCCACTGTTGACTGCCACCCAACAAGATAAAAAAAAACCTGTATGCCTTCCACCACACACAGGTTCACTGTTGCTTAAGATAGTCTTAATAGCTTTTCCTGATGGCCAGTGATGCACTAAGTCATGATGAAAGAGGGAAGGAGAGAACCATTGTGGAGGTCCTGCACAACAGAGATAGGAGGAAAGATGGCAAACATATCTGACTGGTGCCCTAACTTGAGCAGACAGAATTGAAGAGGCAGATGAGAACATATCTATACACTAGTAAGAATTCTCAAGGAGCTTCACCAAAAGCATAAATTGCATTTTCAGAAGTAAATACATGATTTTAAGTTTCAATACATGAATAAGAAAATAGGATAGTCTTTGTTCAGATCTTCTATAGATGATCAAGTGAACTGACTATTTTAGAACATAAAGCAAAAATACAAAGAAGAAAATTGTGAAGAGAAAGATAAGAGACTTGGAAGGTAGACCCAAGGAATTGGAACATGTGACCAAAAAGGTAATTTTAAAAAGAAGAGGAAACATGGAGAAGAGGTGTTTAAGCAAATAGGAAAAAGTTTCTGATCTGGATGAAGACTAGAACCTACAAATTGACAGGGCTGATTCTGTCCTAAGTGATACTAACACCAATATTTTAAAAAGACACATGCTCAGTGTTATGGGTTGAATTGTGTCCACTTCAAATTTGTATATTAAAGTCCTAACTCCCAGAAGCTTTGAACAAGACCTCATTTGGAGATAGAGTTGCTGCAGATGGAATTAGTTAAGATGAAGTCATAAGTCAGTTGGGTGGGCCCCTAGTCTAATATGACTAGTGTCTTCATGAAAATGGGAAATTTGGGCACACAGAATGACATGACTAGAGGGGAGATGACATGAAGACACAAGGAGAAGATGGCTGTCCACAAGCCTAGGAGGGAGATCTAGAACAGATCCTTCAGACATGGTCCTTGAAATGAACCAACCCTACCAACACCTTAATCTCAGACTTACAGTCTCCAGAACCATGAGACTATAAAATGCTGTTTAAGGTGCCCAGCCTGTGGTACTTTGATATGGCACCCGTAGCAACCAATACACTTAGCTAGGGCCTGACAAAATTGGTGAATTATGAGGAGTAAAGAAAAAAATCTTAGAATCCTAGAATACAGATAGAAAATAGACTATTAAAAGAAAAAAGAGGGAGTTCCAGCCAAGATGGAGGCGTAGGTAGAAACTCTTCGCTTTCTCACACAACCAAAAGAAAGATAACAACCAGTCTAAAAACAATAAAGAACCAGAAGTGTAAGAGAGTCAAGCTGTATGGAACTTCAACAAGCAAGAGTTAAAGAAACATTCACCAGACCAGTAAGAGAGATGGAGACAGGCAGGTGGGTGGGTGGAGATGACTCTCGACAAAGTGGTGGACTATACAGGTGAGGCAGGGCTGGCTGAATGGGAAACTAGAGACTCAAACTAGCTGTAACCTACCGCAGGGGTTGCCACAGTAGGAGAAACACCCAGTAACACAACAGATTTCTTTGGGAAGTGGGGCTAGAGTGAAGCAAGTGAGCATATTTCCCCCTCTCTGGCCTCCCTCCCACAGACAGAGCCACAACGCAGCAAAGAGGATTGCCTCCACCTAGCAAATACCTAAGGCCCTGCTCCCCTTACTATGAAACAGATGTGCCCAAAGAAATATAGCCAAAATAGAAGGACAGATTAAAGCTCCAGAAAAAGAGCTAAGCAACAAGGAGATAGCCAACCTATCTGAACACAGAATTCAAAACACTGGGTAATCAGGATGCTCACAGAAATTATTGAGCTTGGTCACAAAATGAAGAAAGAAATGAAGACTACCCAAAGTAAAATAAAGCAAAGTATACAGGGAACCAACAGTAAAGAGAAGGAAACCAGGACTCACATCAACAATCTGGAACAAAAGGAAGAAATAAACAGTCAAATGGAACAGTATGAAGAAACAAGAATTCAGAAAAATGAGGAGAGGCTTAGGAACCTCTGGAAAAACTTGAAACATTCCAATAACAGAATCATAGGGGTACCAAAAAAAGATGAAGAAGAGTAAGAAATTGAAAATGTATTTGAACAAATAATGAAGGAAAACTGCCCCAGTCTGGTGAAGGAAATAGACTTCCAGGAAGCTGAGAGAGTCCCAAAGAAATTGGACCCAAAGAGGAACACACTAAGTCATATCATCATTAAGTTACCCAGACTAAAGATAAACTGAGAATCTTAAAAGCAGCAAGACAAAATGAGAGAGTTACCTATAAAAGTGTGCCCATAAAACTATCAGCTGATTTCTCAAAAGAAACCTACCAGGCAAGAAAGGGGCTGGAAATAAGTATATGAAGTCATGAAAGGCAAGGACCTACATCCAAGATTACTCTATCCAGCAAAACTGTCATTTAGAATGGAAGGGCAGAGAAAGTGCTTCCCAGGTAAGGTCAAGTTAAAGGAGTTCATTATTACCAAACCCTTATTATATGAAATCTTAAAGGGACTTATCTAAGAAATAGAAGATCAAAACTATGAACAGTAAAATGACAAACTCATAGCTAGCAAAAACTGAACCTAAAAACAAAATCTAAGCAAACAACTAGAACAGGATCAGAATCAAAGAAATGGACACCGTATACAGGGTTTTCAGTGGGGAGAGGGAGAGGAAGAATGAAGGGAAAGGTACAGGAAATAAGAAGAAGAATTGGTAGGCACAAAATAGACAGGAAAAGGTTAAGTATGGTATAGGAAACAAAGAAGTCAAAGAACTTATATGTACAACCCATGGGCGTAAACTAAGGGGGGTAAGGCTGGAGGGTTGAGGGGTGCAGGGCAGAGGGGAATGTAAGGAAGAAAATTGGGAAAACTAATAGCATAATGAATAAAATATACTTAAAAAAAGAAAAAAGATTAGAGGGTCACTGAACAACATAATTATTAGTCTCTTTTCCTTTTTCCCTTCTAGTTTGCTCTTGAGCCTTCTGCCTCCTTTATCAAGAACCCAAATGTCTCTTGTCAAGACTTGTAGTGGCTGCCCCTCCCCAAGTCCCCACACAGAGAGGATGGCTAAGTCCCACAGCAGCCCTTGACAAGCCATATTTGCAGTCCTACTCCTACTGTCTGATGGGCCCAAATCTGTGGAGAGCTCCATGGCCACTCTCAAGCCTCTTCTATTTTTACTCTACCCTTAGTTCCCTAGATGACATTCATCCACTGTTACAGATTGCCTTGCCATGTATGTGCTGAAGACTTCCAAATGTGTGTTTCTAGCCTAAATGTATTCCCCTGAACTCTAAGCTTGAAGAGCCAACGGACTTGGTTGACCTCTTTGCCTGAATGCCAACAGGCATCTCTCTACAGTGAGTTGCCCTGTTCCACCCCTAGACCCCAGAGACCCTCTACTACTCACTTCTCCCAATTACAGTCCTGAGCACCGTCTGTGTGGGGCCTGCTCAGCTGTAGAACCACACAGGTTGCCCCTGAGTCTTGCTCTGGATCCTCCCTGCCACTATGGAGGTGACTGAACAGGTCCAGCCCTGGGATAATACAGTGGCCCTGGTATCACACTCAAGTCTGTGTTACTGATGCTATGAAAGGGCAAACTCAAACATCATGGTTTGGAGTAAAAATTGGTTTACTGACAGGAAGAACACCAACTGAGAAGATAGGAGACTTAGTGTGGCCTGGAACCATAGTGATGCTTGCTCACTGGACCAGGCCAAGTGTTTTTAAGGAGCTCAGGGAACAGGTACAGGCAGAATTCAATGAACCCTTGAATTCTGAAAGGGTTCTGGTGTTCAAGTTCTGGTCATGCCCTGGTCCTTTGGTTCACTGGGTGGGGGGCAAGACTTTGGTCCTGAGTGGCTGAAGTTCTCTCCTCTGCATATGCTTCCCTGCAGGACCTCAAGTCCTGGTCTTCTGTCCCTGAGCTGGTTCTGTGGTTACAACCAGGGAGATTGGAGCAGGTGGATCAATTGTTCTTTTTTTCTTGCCTACAGAGAGAGTCTCCTCAGGCCCTGTAGTTCACACATCTCTGATGACAGTCCCAACTGATGGTGCACAGGGCGCTGGCAGTGCCAGCTCAGTCATTTTTTCTCTCACACTTGCTGTATTTTGTCGCTGTTTCCTCATGTACCTCCCACTCTGTGTTCTAGGAAATCCAGTGTAGAGAGATGCCTGTTGGAATTCTCTAAGGGCTCTGACACCAGCACCCTTTCAGAAAGGTTCATTGTCCAGGAAGATCTGGTGTTGACTCCTCTTTACCATAAATAGCCAAGTTCCAAGATCCTCTAGTTGAAACTTTCTCATCAGCACTGCCTGTACCTATTCCCTGAGTCCCTTAAAAACGCTTGGCCTGGTCCAGTGAGCAAGATGGGTTTCAGGCCACACTAAGTCTCCTATCTTCTCAGTTGGTGTTCTTCCTGTCAGTAAACCAATTTTTACTCCAAACCATGATGTTTGAGTTTGCCCTTTCATAGCATCAGTAACACAGACTTGAGTGTGATACCAGGGCCACTGTATTATCCCAGGGCTGGACCTGTTCAGTCACCTCCATAGTGGCAGGGAGGATCCAGAGCAAGACTCAGGGGCAACCTGTGTGGTTCTACAGCTGAGCAGGCCCCACACAGACGGTGCTCAGGACTGTAATTGGGAGAAGTGAGTAGTAGAGGGTTTCTGGGGTCTAGGGGTGGAACTCAAACCCCAACTCACTGTCCTTCCATGCCAAAGTCAAACATCTCATCTGGTTACTTCCATTCTATCATGCTGTGCAAAAACCCACCCTAGAGAGCAGTTACAGCTACCATATTCACCTGTTCTTTTCATGAAACTGGGGTGGACTGGGCTCAGGATCTCTCACAAAATCGCAGTCATGTGGCAGTTGAGGCTGGGCTCACCTCACATGTCCACTGACTAGCCTGCCCCCCTCCTTCCTTCTTCCAAGCTTGAAACTGTCTTTCCACCCACATGACTGTATAAAGATTTTTTAATTGTAGTCAGATGTAGTAAGTATACTGGCCTTCTGTAAATTTCATGATTGGTAAGTATTAGCATCTATGTTTAAAAATACTAAAAGTGTTTTTTATATTTTTCCTTTCTTTTTTTTTTATCTTCACTTGAGGACATGCGTATTGCCCTTAAAAAGAGGGGAAGGGAGGAAGATGGAGAGAGGAATACCAATGTGAAAGAGAAACATTGATTGGTTGCCTGTCACATATGCCTGGATGGAGGACTGAACCCACAACCGAGGCATGTGCCCTAACTGGGAATCAAACCTGAAACTTTCCAGTTTTCAGGACAACACCCAACCCACTGATTTACACTGGGCAGGGCTTGGTATTTTTCTTAAAAAGCATTACTTATGAGTAGGAATGCAAAGTGTCTAATTGGGTGAATTCTGACAAATGCACACACCCATGTAACTTTATTCAAGCTACAGGACATATCTCTTATTCAAAAAAGTCTGCACCTACACTGGCTTCCTGAGGCTTCCTGTCACTGCTGGTCAGTACTTCCTGTTTTAGACCTTCACAGGTAGTCATGCCATAGGCACCTCTCTGTTTGGTCCCTCTTACTCAGCATATGTTTCTGAGACTCAACCACACTTGTGTGTGTCCATGTGTTGTTCATTTCTATGCTGAGCACAATTCCATTGTACAGTTGTACATAGAAATGAACAACACATGGACACACACAAGTGTGGTTGAGTCTCAGAAACATATGCTGAGCACAATTCCATTGTATGGTTGGTTTCTTTCACCCATCAACAGACATTTGGGTGGTTTCCCATGTTTGGACACTGGAAATAAAGCTGCAATGAACATTCCTGCACAATGTTCAGGGAATACTCACAAATATTTTTGTGAATAGACAAATATTTTCATTTCTCCCAGGCAAATAACCAAGAGGAGAACTTTTGGATCAACATGGTAGGTGTATGTTAAACTTTCTAAGGAATTGCCATATAGTTTTCTGAAGTGACTGGGACACCAGTAAGATATGAAAGTCCTTCTTTACCTTCCTACCAGGCCTAATAGCACACAGGCCTATCTTAGTTCCATCCTCTGTCAGGTGATGTCTCCAACCCATGACTCCCAGGGCAGGAATGTGCCTTGTATCCCAAGTGTCCCACCAGCGGGCTGCCTGTCACCCAGTATCAGGAGAGCCTTCATGAACATTCCTGAAAACCAACAGAAGCCCTGTTCTGGGCTCTAAGATGCATTGCACATGTCCATCACCTTATTTTATTTGTCTCCACTTCTGTTTGAAAAATAGAACTTAAAACAAATACTAACTGATTCTCCAGCAAGGGGTACTCCTGCCAATTTTTTCATTGATTACTTTCACTTTAACCAGACTTCTCTGGTTCTGCTCAGGCAATTAACTTTTAAAAATGATTCTCCCAGAGATAGCTTTTAAAAATCTGAGAAATTAAACTATTTTTAAAAATTTTAAAGATTTTATTTAATTTTAGAGAGAAGGGAAAGGAAAGAGAGAGTGAAAGAAACATCAATGTGTGGTTGCCTCTTGCACACCACCCCCCCTCCCCNCCCCCCCCCCCCCCCCCCCCCCCCGAGGACCTTGCCTAGAACCCAGGCAAGTGCCCTGACTGGGAATCGAACCAGCAACCCTTTGGTTTGCAGACTGGGCATTAAATCAACTCAGCCACACCAGCCAGGGCTGAGAAATTAAACTTTTAAAACTAGATTTATATCTGGGCATTTTAAAAATACGATCTTTTAACAGGGAGAAGATAGGTATTTACCTTAAGTACCCGCTGTTTTTGATATTTAGGAGAATTTTATCTAAGATTCTCCTAGATAAAGGGAGGAAGTTGCTCAGCAACATTCTAGTAGGCAATTTAACACTTTCTCTGCTTTCCTCCACCCCCATCACATTGTGCTTTGCTAGTCATGTGTTCTAAAATAACTTCCTAGAAGATTTATTTCTTTCACACAAGAATACTGTGGTTAATGGGAACTCTATTAAGTGGAGCATACAAATGCAAAGTTACAAAAAGCACTTAAAATGACAAGACTAATGGTTGTGGTACCTGCCACTTTAATAACAAGCTTTCAGTTCAGTGCTTAAAAAGTGATTTTACAGTATTTTAAAAAGCAAAAATTAAACTTCCCCACTTTGGTGGCAACAAAATCATAAATTCCATTTTCTTTAGTGTGTGGGTTTCCAGTTAAATTAACATTATGTAACTGATGGAGAGAAAATAAATGGGACCAAATCTCTGCACCCAGGGACCCTGGGGTGGGACTCATTCTTGGGGACCCAACCTGTGCAGATCCTGCTCTGGGGGCCACAGCAATCTGTGCTGGAGCCAGGGAAGTCCCTCAGCCAAGTGTCCCCTTGAGCCAGCGCTTGGACCAGCTCTTGGGCCCCTCCTTCCTCACCCTTCCAGAAGGCTCTACGGCCAGTTGGCAACAGTGATGGTGGGGTGGGGCAGTCACCTCAGGAGGATGTTCTGTGCCTCACCTCAGACTAGGTGCTGCATCCCCAAGACCCCATACCCCACCCTCAGACCCTGCGGCCCACACCCCGAGACTCTGCACCTCACTGTACCCCACCTGAGCTTGAGCCCCAAAGTCAGGAGGGACTCATTGCATCCAGCCCCACAGTGAGTCCTTGCCCCACCCCCCAGCAGTGACCCTCGGCCTCTGGTGGGAAGAGAAGGGCGAGTGGTGGTGGGAAGGGCCAGTAGCTGCCCAGGCACTCTGGATGTCGCTGCAAGTGTTACACCCCAGGCCAGGCCGCTGCATGCCTGTTCCCACTCTCCAAAAGGTGCCACAGCCCTGGTTCAAATGCCTGCTTCCTACTAAACTGGCATTGGGTTATAACCCCTTTGGGTTTAAGTTTCCCCAGCTGCAGAGTGGGAACAGAACTCCCTCCTTGTAGGGTTTCTGGTGAGAGTGAGGTGAGATAATACGTAACTCTAGAGGTTTCTTTTATGGAAGCTCATCAGTCTCACCCAAATTTCATCAGCATCCTATTAAAAATGGTATACCAAATCTTTGATCCAGGGCCAGACCCATACCTGGGGCAATATAGAAGGAAGGAAGGAAGGGAGGGAAGAAGGGAAGGAGGAAGGAAGGAAGGAGGGAAGGAAGGGAAGGAGGGAAGAAAAAGGGAGGGAGGAAGGGGAAAAACATTAAAGAAATGCTGGATTTAACCTAAGTGTAGGTGAGTTTCACTTTGCTCTCAACTACATTACTGATTATTGAAATGTGCCCTAAGAAAGGCTAACTGGTCTGCCTAGGGGACAGAGACATCAGTCTGTCCTTTAGCTCATCATGAATTTTCAGACTTGTTTTTTCAATTTCTGAAGGATGCATTTGAAATGGGACACAGAGTGAAGGGTCCCCAAGACCCCATAACCCTTGGTTGGGGATGGGGGAAGGGAATGTTAGGCAGTTAAGATACTTTGCAAAAAAAATGGCAAGCTGATAGCTAGATAATAACTGTGCTACGCCCCAGGGCAAAAGGTGTGTATGTGGTTTTTCAGAATGTATGATGAAGCCCTGGGTGGTGCGGCTCAGTGGATTGAGTGCCAGCCTGTGAACCAAAGGGTCGCTGGTTCAATTCCCAGTCAGTGCACATGCCTGGGTTGCTGGCCAAGTCCCCAGTAGAGGGTGTGTGAGAGGCAACCACACATTGATGTTTCTCTCCCTTGTTTTCTCCCTCCCTTCCCCTCTCTGAAAATAAACAAACAAAGAAACAAAATCTTAAAAAATATAATGTATGTGACTAGTGACATAGCTATGGGTTTGTACAGCACCTGCGCAAGAGGCAGAAAGGTGGCTCCCCCTGCATCACTGAGTCACTTTTGCCCTGACAAAAGGTGGCAGCCAAAAAAATGTAAATACAGGAAATGCAAATGTAGCTCATTGTGGGAGAAGTTGCAAAGGAGGTCACATAGGAAGCTCTGGGTCAGGTTTTAAACTAAGGACATGCAAAGAGAGGCTGGACTGCCAGGAGGGCTTTGA
Source organism: Sturnira hondurensis (assembly GCF_014824575.4). NCBI lineage: Eukaryota > Metazoa > Chordata > Mammalia > Chiroptera > Phyllostomidae > Sturnira > Sturnira hondurensis. The sequence goes on from NW_028073091.1 coordinate 1,355,725, forward strand.
GGTACTGATCTGCAGTGAAGAGGGCAGCCAGGCGAGGGAGGGAGATTCGGCCATGATGCCAGTGGTGAGATAGGAGCCATGCAGTGGAGTGAGTGTAGAGAAGAGCCATGATGTAGCAGCTAGGCAGTTTGTAGTCAGGATTTGGCCATTCGGCCTTCTGTAGTAAAGGAGAAAACTGCATGCTGCTGCTCTGTTCATGACCACTCTACCAACTCTGAAGCCACCAAGGACCCAGCCTTGCAAGATGCTGACCTGCTGCCTCACAGACCTAGGCTCTGTCTGGATTCTTGGGACTTGGGACATACAGAGAGGCCACTCTTTTGGGACTTGTGCCTTTCTTGGACTTCACCATGATCCAGTGTAACGTGGCTCATATATTCCTGGACTATAACATGAAGGCTGAGGACAGCATACCCCAGCTCCTGAAGGAGAGAGATGTTGCGAGAGGATGGTGACTCTGAAACCCACGAGGGTACTTTCCAGAAGGACTGGAGAACTGTCAGCACAGCCAGCTTAATGTAAGGATATGGGGAACTATTGGGCTTGACTTTGGCTTTTAGCCTTTTGGGAAGCAAGGGAAGTGCTTGTTCTCAGGAAAGAACAGGGCTCTAAGCATAAGTGCTCTCAGCCTCTCTGAGGTTTCACCCCAGAAAATAAAAACTTTTTCTCTCCACACTAATTGTTGTGTTGTGCATCAAGGTGCCATGTGGATGGGCCCGTTTGCTCAGTTACACATCTACTGCTTCCACTATGGCTGTTTAGTTCCAGGAGTTGTTCCTTTGTGTACTTACCTATCATACTTGGAGTATAAATATCTCTGAGTACTTTTGCCTTTAAATCCCATTGTATTTTAATCAACCTTTCCATCTCTTTCCTGAGCAGTCTGGGCTGGGTGGAGGGTATTTGCCAGAGGAGCACCTTGAACACTTTCGTCTGTGTGGACAAAAGTTACTAAAGGGTTAATCTCTCATGAAATCCCAGCACTCACCATTCACCCCATTTTGTCCCATAATCATGCTGGCATTCTACTTTTAAATCAGACTGAAGGCTAACACAGAGATTTCTCTTTGGTGTGGCGAGGTCACCTTGAAAGTCTCAATACTTCAACTTCATAGTATTAATTTTAGGGTTATTTTCAACGATGCAATGTCTGTTTATATCCATGCACACCATGACCAAGATCTGTAGTCACAAGGTCTTGGGTGTTACAAATTGCCACTCAATCTCTGTCTGATCTTGGCCAATCACTAAACTTTCAGAAACCCATCTCCCCTTGTGCAATGAGACTTTATCACTTAGCTGTGCTTCAGGTCCAGAAGAAAGGGGTTTCTGGTGAAACATGAAACTTTGCTCTCTCAGCTTCCATCTGTAAGTGTGGATATTGTAAGAAGTCAATCTGTGTCAGAGGAAAGCAAATGGGTATCAGAAAAGACATGACTGTAGAGGCAAATAAAAGTGGTCACAGAGAAAGGGGGGCTACATACAGAACATGCTGGCTCCACAAGTGACAAGAACAGCTTTGTATTATGCCAGGTATGGTGCAGGTCAGAGTTCTGTGTGCAGTAAGCTCACTGCAACATTTAGAAATAGTTTAGTACTCAAAAAATCTAGATGGAGAGAAGAATTTCACTCACCAGAAATTCACCATGATGGTTTTCAGAAAGAAAAGCAAAGAATTATACTTCCTGGGATGAATAGTATGTGAGTGTGTGTGTTGTCAGGCCTCTTAGACCTCAAGGCAGAAGGGGAGGAGGGAGGAAGGAGGAAAGAGGAAGGAAGGGGAGGGAGACAGCAGCTACTCTGAGCCAGAAAATTTGAGCAATGAATTTTAGGAAGCTTTCTTGTTACTTTTCCTGGACCCTGTGTCATCTTTCTCTTGATTTCCTCCCCTAGTTTGCTGAAACACATCCTGAAGTGACATCTTACAGAAAGTAGGTGTGAGATGTATGTCTGGGTGCTCACTGCAGCCTGTCCAGACACTTGATTGAGCAGAGAAGTCTTTCAACACCTTCTGGGAGAACACACTGGGCATCGGAGGGGAGAGGCCTCCTCTTCACTTTGCTATGTCCAGTGATTCTGTCCCAGATCCTGATTTAAAGACCCAGCCCAGAAAAGCTCCAGCTTAGAAGTCACCCCAGCCCCCACCTACTCTATGCATTGGACACAACAGCGAATAAAAGAGGGAGAAAAATTCTTGCCCCGAAGGCTTCTCCCCCGACCCTTTGAACCCCCATCTTTGCAGTGGGGATCAACCTACCACCTGTGGTTCTCATTCAAGGGGCACCTGGGACACACAATTTTCTTTTCTTTTTTTTTTAAAGATTTTATTTATCTTTAGAGGGGAAGGAGAGAGGGAGAGAAACATCAATGTATGGTTGCCTCTGGTGTGTCCCCTGCCAGGAACTGGCCTGCAACCCAGGCATGTGCCCTGACTGGGAATCAAACCGCGATTGTGTGGTTCGCAGGCCCGCACTCAATCCACTGAGCTACACCAGCCAGGGTGAATTTTCTGTTGATTCTTATTTATATTTATGTCCCCCTTTGGTTAAATTGGTGCTTGAAATACCTGTCCTACCCTTTTTTGCCTGTAAGCTAAAATTACTTTTCATGAGAGAGCTACATAGGATCTCAGTGAATTAATTAGAATTCATTTGCTAGAGGTCTCTAGTTGCATCACTTCTGGCTGAAGAACCTGGGATGGAGGAGGCTGAGGACACGGGTACGCCTGGGGACCAGCTTCCCACCAGGCCACTCGCACTCGATCTAAAGGGCACAAGGTTCCTGCCTGCACAGCTAATCACGTGTGGTAAGATTGGCTTCTTGTCCCCATAAAAATCAGTTTTCACCACCAGTTTCTTTTTTCCCATCCTCCTTGATCCTGAGATCACTAATCTTGTTGCCGGGACATTCATTCTTTTAGAAGATTTTTTTTTAACAGTCAGAAGGATTTCCCAGTTCTATTTTTTTTTTTTCTTGCATAAGCGAACTGCCCATGTTGCTGTATCTGCATGTTTGGGTGAAAAAGCCATTACAGGCTACCAGGAAAGGGACTTTACAGATGAACTTTTTAGATGATTCTCAGTTGTGGGAATTTTTAGAGGCACATTTGGTGACTAAAGACCAATTCCTAAAAGTGCCCACTCCTGCCCAGGGCTCTGCTACATTCACTTCGGAGAAGGTGGAGACTAGGCTTTGCTGCTACCTCTGATGGGCCTGCTGCTCTTTGCAAGATCCCTGCAGAGGTGAACAGCAGGCTACCATCAGCCTTTGTTACCAATAATCTAGTGATTTCACCTTGTATCAGTTTGGAATCTCATTGTGATTTCTGTGGCCCAGTCAGCAGCAGTGCATGTTTGCATTTGGAACAGAGCACCCCCCACAATTAGAACTCTACGTGCTAGTCTAAACACCTGTGCTAACCTCAGTGGGTCAAAACCAGAGCCTTCCTAATAAGCATCCAGTTTTCTTGCACATACCAGGTGTTTATGCTAGGTTATTTTAGCAAAAAAAAAAAGTCCAAGGTTATAGTGAGATTTATGAAGAGAACATGGCCTGTGCCATGAACACATGTGTGTGGGACCTTCATGATACACCCAGATCTTACCACGGCTGTACCACATAAACATGGCAAACTGTATTTTGTAGGAAGGAAATCTGAAGTTCATCTCATGCTCATGAAACATGTACTGAAAGTTATTCTGACTAGAACTTTACCCTTATTTGATAACAATTAAAACTTGAAGAATAGTTACTGGGGTGGGGGTGGGGGTGGGGAAGACAACAAAAAGCTCACTCTCCCTGGGAAGACATGGGCCTTGCTGATGGAGCCCCCAGGAACCGAAGTCTCCATGCCCCCAGGGCCATCAGGGACACAGAGAGAACATCTCTGATGTTGTAGGGACCCATGGGTGCAGTAGATGTGAAGAAGCAACAATATTGGTATTTACTTTGAAACAATATAGAATTGGCCCTGGCTGGTGTGGCTCAGTGGATTAAGCACTGGCCTGTGAACCAAAGAGTCGCTGGTTGGATTCCCAGTCAGGGATACATGCCTGGGTTGCAGGCCAGGTCCCCAGTAGGGGGAATGCAAGAAGCAACCACACATTGATGTTTCTATTCCCCCTTTCTCCCTCCATTCCCTTTTCTAAAAATTAATTAAAAAACCAAAAATACAGAATTGGTTTGTGTTCATGGTCAGCCAGGAAGCTGTGGCTGCTTCTCTGTGTTGCCATGTCTTCTGGACACGCGCTTTTGAAACAGAATGAGAAAGGGAGGTGGTTGGTGTTAGCACCCCTCCACCCTTTCATCTCACCTGGCCCAGAGCAGCTGGACAGCTAGGGTGTGGGTGGAAAAGGTGGTCAAGCAGGAGAGGACTGCATCCAGAGAAGCATGCTGCTGGGCCATATTATCCACACATTTTCTGCACCACCAACAGACCCCTGTGCACTTGGATTCCTTCTCAGAATATGGTTTTAATGCAGAAAATAAAACATTCAAATTACAAAGAAAACATGTATATTGAAATTATCAAAGGTGTTTAAAAACCAAAATAATGATGTTCTATATGTGGTTCTGTATTAACTCAGCAACAAGATTCGGCAGCAGGCCTGGTAAATGAATGAACTGTTGGAGTGGTGGTGAGTGAACAAAACATCGAAAGATCTGCCACACTTGCAACATGACTGATTTTTACTGGCCACTAGGCATGAGTGCCACATACACATCTTTGGTGGCTTTCCCGTACATTTGTAATAAAAGGAAATACTGCATTTCAGTTAGAGGTTAGTGAAAATGAATGTGATTTTTCCCCACCCACGTTCAGACAGACCCTGGGGTTTGGAGCCTGGGGTAGGCAGGGTCCTGTTCTGAGGCCCAGGAAACGCAGAGAACTCCTTTCATCCCAGGCACAGCATAGAACACTTCCACCGCCTCACAAGAGACTGCTCATGCTTGTCCGCTCTGGAAATCTGCTTTGTTTTCATCTTGATGGGTTTGCCTTTTCTGGACATTTCATATAAATGGAGTTATACGGTATGTAGCATTTTGCTTCTGGCTTCTCTCACTTGGCAGAATGTTTTTGAAGTGGAGGAAATTCCCACCTCCCAGGAAATATGCCAGCCACCTGCACTCCCAGATCCCCTCACTGTGCCCATGATAGGGGAGGCAGTCTCTGTCCTTTGTCACATGCACATGCAGGATCCTGATTTGATGACACTTGTGTGACCCTTGTCAGTTGCCATCGCGGGGTTCTACCCAAGGCATCTCACTCAGCAAATGCAACACCCCTTGGTCAGTGGCCTTCTTAGGAGAAAGTGGGGGTGGTATTTTCTATCTTGTTTGACACCAAATCCAGCCAACAGTACACATTTCAGACATGAAACCTGAGAGGAAGATGCCTCATGAACTCTAAGACCATCTTTCAATTTTCAGTCTCTTCGGTCTTTTCCTTGGCTCTTGTAACCTTATTTGAATTATTTTGTGTATTTTAAAGTAGTGGTGAATTTTCTTAACAAAACTTTACAGTTTCACATTCTTATTCATTCAGACTGGCTTTCTCCCTAAGAGGTGGTTTTAGAGCAATTTTCCAGTAAGGAGCCCACAGAGAGCAGACAAAACTTAAAAATACAATTTGAAAAGTGACAATAGATGATTGTTAAAACCCTAGGAAAGCCATATTAAACAGACACTAAAATATAATAAGTGCTTTATAGGTAAGTCATTGGGAATGAGGAGAGAGCACTGTGAAATCCACCATACCATCACCGTCAAATTCTTGACAGAAAAACAAGCACATCTGACAGAGACTGGGCAGCTGAAGCAGAGGGGGTGGAGTGCCTTTTCTCCCTGAATTCTTTTTCCTGTCTGGACACCCTCTCCCTTCCTGTCTTGCACTGAGACCTGAGCAAGATCACGAAAGCAGGCACCGCAGCTCATCTGAATGTACCTCCCTGAAGAGCACCGCGGTGCATGCACAGGGCCTTACTACCAGCAGGGGCATTGCAGCTGTCTTCTGGAGTTCCAGGGGAGCATTATTTGGTTCCTTCCCTCCTCTGGGTAACTTTCCCCTCTCTGCACAAGCCCCCATGGCCCTCTGACACCCAAGAGATGATTTTAATCTCTCTCTGTCTCTGGACAACTTTTCATTAAACCTTTAACACTTCATACCGGAAGAGTGAACAGGATGAATTGTGAAAAAAAAAAAAACAACAATACTAATGATTTAAAATACTAACCTGCCCTGTCTTTTAAAAAACATGCGCTAGAATTGAGCCCAGTGTTCCCCAGCCCCCTCCATGCACAGCCTTCTTCTCACCTGTGCCGACACAGCCCCCCTGCTCCAGGCTGGGGGCTGGGGGAAGTGGCACTTCGAGGCATCACTGGTGGCAATGCACAAAGCAGAGCCCTGGGTTGTGTGTGGGGGGTGTGCAGTGTGGCACCACCTGCCACCTTACCAGTCACCAGCAGGGCCACTGCCAGGAACTCCTGCAGACCAGCACCCACCCACTGACAGGCAAAGACCCCCCAAGATACACAATTGCATGAACAAGCAAGACAAAACAATTTGTACAGGTTACCACTTATGTAAAAATGGAATAACTATGAGAACATACAGGCATATTTACTTATATATGCATTAATAAACTGGGCTGATCCATTAAAGGCCAGTTAACAGCCCTGACTGCTGTGACTCAATTGGCTGGAGGTCATCCTGCAATGCAAAATTTCGTGGGTTCAATTCCTGGTGAGGGCACTAGGTTGCAGGTTTAATCTTGAGCCGGGGTGTGTAGTAGATGCAAGCATTGTTTCTCACATCGATGTTTCTCTCCTTCTCTTTCTCCCTCCCTTCCCATCTCTCTAAAAATAAATAAATAACATCTTTAAAAGAGAAAAGCCGGTAACAGTTATACTTGGAGGGGAAGGGAAGCTGAGCAGAAGGAGTGCAAGAGGGACTTCCCACTGTGCCTTTGAACTACAGGAAGGCACTAGCTGTTCAATAACTACACAAATGATGGAACAATAGTAGAAATACAATACTGTAAACCGTGCTATTGGTCTAAGTGTGCACACCCAACAATAAGGCTCATGTCCTCTGTGCAGGTGTCCAGTAGCCTAAATCCAGGTCTTTTCTACATAAATAAAGCATTAGTCTTTTAAGAGTCCCCTCACTAGGTGCCAGGCCACAAAATACTTACAGTCTCTGCCACATGAGGACTCACTGATGAGGGAGAATAAAGTGGGTAAGAAGACAGCAGGACTGAGCCTGAAAAGGCCACAGTGGCTTGCACTGGCTGGTTTCAAGACAGTACTCTGAAGAAAATTCACCATGACACAACCTTCTTAAAAGTTCATTTCAAAAACGAAAAAAAGGTTTTAAGTGGTCCCATAAGAAACTCACATACAACCGACGTCTGCGTAAAATTTGTTTCAAACAGTTATAAAATCACACTGTCCAGGAACAGCTAACACAAATCTCGATGTTGAAGTAAATCCAAAGTAAGCACATTTCAAGTGTTTTCCTATTGAAAGAACCAGGTTTTTCCCGATTTAGTGAGAAGCTGTCATATACTGTAGTATTTAATCAAACACCCTAAAATTAGTCCAGAAAGTTAGCCATTGCTCCTACAGACTGTTTCAAGAAGTATTGTATATCAGGAAATGCACAAGATATTTCTGGCTTCGTACAACTTGGTTAAACTAACTACACTTAAACGAGATGCTCTGTAGCTGTGGAAATCTCCCTCCTGTGGGGTGAACAGGGACAGGCACACTACTGGGTCGACCGCATGAATGATACTTATCTGAATCACCCACATTAGATCTAAGTCTGGTGGTTCTGGAACATCCCAAATCAGTTACCGTATTTTTGGGACTACAAGACACACACATCCCCATATTTGGGAGGAATAGGGGGTGCATGTTATAGTCTGAATGCAGCTTAAGTGGTTCACTGTGGTAGGGGGGGACAGCCTATGTTATTTATGTTACTAAATATTTTACATTTTTTGTTTCAAATTTTTTTTCCCATTTCCCTCCTCTAAAACCTAAGTGCACGTTACAGTCCAAAAAATTTGGTGCTTTTGTTCAATTGCACCAATTTTAAAAGCTCAAGCTCCCCCAAAATGAATTGAGATTTTATAATTAGAATGAGCAGTAGCAAATGCCACAGTGAACCAAAAAATAAAATAAAATAAAAAACCAACTCCAAATTGGAACCTTCAGCACCCCACCACTGACAACAGACCCTCCCAACACGCTTCTGCAGAATCCCTGCTGCTGGCCCTGCATGGATTGTGGCCTGGGCATCAGGTTCCTGTCTGGGACCATTTGGCCACAACTGTAGCAGGGCTGGCCTCCTGACTGAACACGCAGAGAACACCTCAACATGACAATTAAACCACCAGGGGGACCACATTAGAGATAAGTTCTTCCCTCAGGTCAATGGAAATGAGAAGTAGCTGCATCCAACCCTGACCTTTCCTATATAGCCAACCCACACTGGCCAGTATGCACTGAGGCTCTCAGTCCTACCCCATCATATCACTTTCCTCTGGCCAGCAGGGCGGGGTCAGTCCTGGTTTGCAGATACACTCATTGACACTTCATTTCATTACTTGTGTGTGACAGGGGCAGGTGGGGACTCTTCTGAGCAGCATTGTGCTAAATAAAGCAGTGGGCAAAGGGTGTGCAAGATAGACTTGAAGTTCAGGATGGCCCCAGATGCTGGACAGTTGTGAGCAATCAATTCTGTGCTCAGTGGCTCTCAGTGGGTCCTCTGACCACAGCATCAGCACCCTCTGGGAGGGCATCTGTTAGAAATGCACTTTCTTGGCCCCATAAGTCAGCCTGGGAGCAGGAAAGAGGCACTGCTGCTGGCTAAAAAACCATGGCCTGCGAGTGGGAAGCAGCAAATCTTTACCAGAGCCCCACCTGGCCCTTGGGTTGTGGACCCATTGCAGTACTCACAGAAAACCTCGAGGTCATGTTGGGGCAGCTCCTGACCCTGGGGCAGCAGGGGTCATTTCGGGCTGGTGGGAACTCTCCCAGGCCTTACCCATGTTGTGGCTGTTACAGTGCCTCTCCCCTGTCCCTCCCCTCACCAAGTGACCCTGCCCAGGTGCACTCTGGCTCAGCTGGCCACACTCAGAGGGTGCAGACAGCTCTGAGCAGGTAGTGAAGGAGGCCCATTCCCTGTCATGGCCTCATCCCACCACACTGCTCCAGAACCCTGGTCAGCACAAGGCTACCAGTCTAAACAGGGATCCTGGGACCTCAGGAGGAAAGAGGTTTACAACCAAAGACCAACTTCATGTCATCAACAATGAATTCACCCCCCTAGTCCTTAACAGAGAAAGCAATGGAGCTTGTTTCCATTATTTATTTAACAATGTGCATCCACATTCACATGAACTCTCGGGTTCCAGGCCAGCCTAGGCTGCAAAGGGTTCAGCCCACATCATCACCATCTACATCACCACCATCCAGCACCTCCCCATCCCACACTGCCTGACACCTGACACCCTCACAAACTGCAGGGAGTCGAGCTAATGTGGTTGCACTTCACTGGAGACACCAGGTGTGGGAGTCACACACAGGCACTGCCTTTGTCCCACGAAGGGTGCCCCTGGGCCTCCTCTCACAGGAGCTCTGAAATGAATGGACCTCTCTTACATCATTACAAACATAAACAACCAAAATACAATCAGGCAGCATCCCAGATGGGTAAAGTAAACAGTTAAATTACTAAGTCATTATTTTAAACTCAAAATACTTCAATGAAAATGGCATACAAAAATCATATAAATTACACTTAAGGTCTGTACATGATTCCAAGAAAGCAAACAATGCAGTGCTGTGTATACCACTGCTTCCTTTGTAACATTCCAAACCCCAGAAATGCTTTCCCTTAAATGCCAGAAAAGTGAGCAAAATACACATGCAGGATAATTCAAATCACTTCACAAAAATACAAAATCATGTTGGTTTAAGGCACATTTTGTCTTAAAATGGGACTCCCATTTCAGAAGTCCGCTTTCCACCAGTCCCTGGCAGGGGCAGCCAAAGGAAAGGCAGCCCCTCCATCTGTAGCCAACAGCAAGTTGCTGAGAGTCACCAATCCCAAGTCCCACCTTGCTGCCTTGAGCAGGCCTGCTGTCCCAAAGTTCTGCAATATTGGATCCACATGCAAGATGGTGATGGGAAGACGCCAGCCATTTTCCTTCAAGGCACAGGCAATGCTCACTCCCATCCTCCTCCAGGGAAAAGCAGGCCACATTGGGGGTCACCATTCATCAGGTGCCACTGGCTGAATGACCAAACAATGGCCAAGAGGCAGCTCTGTGCAAAAAGAATGCTGGAGATGACATTTTGCATAGTGAGAGAGCAGCAAGCCAGACCTCAAGTGCCTGGGGCTCACCTGTCAAGGTGGTTGAAGTCTCCCACCAGGGCCCCTCAGCACCATACCTCTCAGGCTTCCAGCTGAACCTCGGCTTCATCCATCTGCATAGTGTCATTGTCCCCCAGCAACTCAGTCTCCGGAACGGAGCTGTCCTCCTCCTGCTCTGCTTCCTGCATGGGGCTCTGGACCGCATCTTCAGGGATGTTCTGCACATCCTCAGTACCCTCGGAGAGCAGGGCTGCCCTGTCAGTCACTGATGTGTTGGAAGGTGCAGTGGTGACATACCCTGTGCTGGTGGAGCCACTGCCACTGTGGTGAGAGCCAGGCTTGGGGACCATCTGGGCAGGCACCTGCTGTGGGGCCATCTGCATGGGAATCTGGACAGGGTAAAAGTTGGGCAAGTAGGCCCCATAGGCCGGCACAGGCTGGTAGCCATTGACAGGGATGTAGAGCTGTGGAGGAGGCACCAGAGGTCGAATCTGGCCCTTCATGGGGATGAACTGTGGCTGTGGGAAGGGTGGAGCCTTGGGCTTGGGGCCCCCATAGCGGGCATTGCTGACATTGCTGACTGGGCTGGTGCTCAGGGAGCTGGTCTGCGTGGCATTGCTGGCACCCGAGGTCTGGGCTGAACTGTTGTAGGTAGACAGACTGCCCCAGGCCCGAAGCCTGCTGTGGATGTCCTTGAAGCGGGGCCGCCGACTGGGGAACTCATTCCAGCACTCAATCATTAGGGCGTACACCCAGGCCGGGCAGTCATCAGGGCAAGGCAGCACCTGCCGGCTGCGGACCATCTCCACCACGTCCTGGTTGGAGTGCCCGCAGTATGGCTGCAAGCCGTAGCTGAACACCTCCCAGAGGACCACACCATAGGACCAGATGTCCGAGTCCACAGAGAACTTGCCATACATGATTGCCTCAGGGGACATCCAGCGGATGGGCAGCAGTGCGTTCCCCATCAGCTTGTAGTAGTCGGCTGAGTACACCTCTCGGAACAGCCCCAAGTCAGAGATCTTCACACTCAGCTTCTCGTACACCAGCACGTTGCGGGTGGCCAGGTCCTTGTGTACCACGTGGTGGCTGGACAGGTACTCCATGCCCGATGCAATCTGTGCCACCACGTGCACAAAGTCGGGGGGCTCCAGGGCCGACTTCACTGTGCGGTCATCATCTGTGCTGCCCACATCGGAGTGTGGTGAGCGCATGACCAGGAACTCGTGGAGGTCACCATGGGAGCAGTAGCTGAAGATCATGCTGAGGGGCTGGTCCTTGGTCACCACGCCCAGCAGACAGACAATGTTGGGGTGCTGCAACCGTGCCCGCAGCATGGCCTCATGCCGGAACTCCTCCCGCAGCGGCCCCTCTGCTTTGTCCTTTAGTGTTTTGATGGCCACAGCCTGGGCCGGCTCCCCTGACGCAGGGCCAAACAGGTGGCCTTTGTAGACCTTCCCAAAGCGGTCCTCCCCAAGCTCCTCCATGAACCTCACCATGGACAAGCTGATCTCCTTCAGTTTGGCCTGCCAAGAAGAAAGCCTAGTGAAACATTTCTGTTACTGCAACTCGAGAAGGAAGAATAGGGAAGTTCTAAGGGGCGCGGGAAGGGCCAGTTCCAGTGCCATCTGGCAGGACAGCCTTGCAGAGGAACTGCTGGTCCGGCCTTCCCCTGGTTCAGTCCTCCCTACACACTACTTTCTGCTCCTAAACACACCCTGATGTCATGAGGCTACCTGAAACCTTCAACGGGTCCCCACCACGTTGCAAATTATGCCCCAAGTGCAGCTGAGGTATCCAAGTAGACTGTGTGCACACCTATTCACACACGTACCCCACTAAGCTGAGCTCCAGTGGCCCCAGTTGCCCCTGCACTGTCCCAGCTGTGTCCCTCCCACCCAGGACCTTTCCTGCTCCCCAATATGATGTGCTCATGGAGGAGGTCCGGCCACCACTGCTCAGCAAACCAAGACCCATGTCTATTTTCTCTTGAACCCAAGGTGCAGGTCCCATGATTTCTGTCAACTTTAGAGCCCAGGCAGCTGTTCTCCTGTTGCTCCTTAGTTAGTCTATCTTGTTTCTTCCTCTTGATTAGATTCTCAATTAGATGCTTTTTGATGGAAGCACCATGTGGATAAAAATCAATGTGAACCTTACACCTCTCACCTTCTATGGTTCTCACCTCTTCTCTGGGTCTGGCCACCATCCTTCTAGGAGCTTCTCTGACCCCAGAGGGCTCTGTATCCCCCTTTCCGTCCAGCCACCCCACCCCTGCCCCCAAACGCTGCTGGAGACAGAGTTGTGAAAGTCCACTCTTCCCCTTCCAAGCCTGCAAGAGGTTGATTTTTCCCCCCAGAGCTTGGAAGGAAGGTGACTTCCAAGCTTCTCATCACATGGCTGAGTGGCTGTGCAGACCTTCCTGTGCTGCACTCCAGTGGGCTACTGCCATCCTGACCACTCCTACTGTGGGAGTGGTCTGCCCACTTCCTTTAGAAGACTGTTTGCTCTATCCTTCCCTGAAAAACAAAACAGCAACACCAGCCACACCCTAAACTGTGTAGCAACAGGCCCCTGTCCCTTTACAATATCACACAGACCCTCAGGTGGAGGAGACAGCCTGAGCCAGGTTCTGGTGTCCTCACAGGCACAGCTTAAGCATCACAGAAAGAAAACTGAGAAGGAAAAGCTTCCCACTGGCATGTTAATCCTCGACATGCGTACCGCGTATTTTCTAAAGACACAAATGTGCTGACACATTTCAGAGAAGAGACAATGAAATGAAAGACAGTTTAAGAGTGCTGTGCTTTGAGCAGATTAAGAAAGATAACATGGCAGGCAGAGAGTAAGCTGGTAGACCTGCTTGTGTTGGCCAATGAGGGGCATCTCCACGTCCTGGCTGGGGGATGCCATCAGCTGCCGGCGTGGAGGTGTGGAGGCCGAAGCCTTGTGCTTGTTGCGGCACATGCAGACCAGGAAGAAAAGGCAAGCGACGACCAGGGGGATGGCGATGCTCGGGACCAGGATGTACAGGATCCCCATCCTGCTGCCGTCCCTGGGACCTGCCAACAGCAAGGCTTCCTTGAGTTCTCAGAAAACTCCAGGTCCTCTACTGGCCCACTCCCACACCCAGCTACACTTTTTAAGCAAACGTGAATGATCGGGTTGGTTGCACAAGGGAACACAAGTACACACCCAACCTAAAAAAAGGTAATATACCAAAAAAAAATGCACACCCTGGGTCAACCTGTGCAACCCAGTCCAGAGCGGCCCCATGGAAAGGGTGGAATATGGAGCCCTCAAGACAAACGGACTCTGAGGCCTCCCAGAGCCCTGAGCGGCAGTGTGTTTCCCTCCTAACACCTGAATGCCACTAGAACCATGTGCTCTGCCCAATTTCATCTTTACAGAACATAACGAAACATGTCTGATCTTTGTCCTCAGTGAAGGAAACTCAGTTTGGGGACTGGAAATGACCTGGCTCCCCATTCCATATTTTAGGATGGTCCATATTTTTTGTAATTTAACATATTCTTCTAGGGTATTGATTGAAAGCACATTTGATTTGAGTGCAGTGGCACTGGCCTGTTGCACCTAGTACAGAGTGCAACAGGGCACAAGAATTCTGGAAGAGCCTTGGTGAGACAGATGGATGAACACTGAGGCTTCCAGGCAGACCTTCCATTTTCTAGTGAGGGACAGCCCTTTGTCTCCCATCCAGAACTTGGAGCCAAACAATAGGCCCCAGGTGGCAGTCTGACAACTGGAGCAGAGCTGGGGGCTCCCTCATAAGGAGGCAGAACTGGCCCCCAAAACAGGCCACTTTCCCACCCGACTTGTGAATAATCACATGGGACATGGGTGCCCCTATGACTAGTGGATAACGAGCTCTCCATATGAAAGCAAACAAGTGACTTCTAGTCAGAAGAGATAACTCACCTGAAAATGAACACTATTGCCCCCTCAGTATAAAAACACACAGACACACACACATGCATGCATGCACACACACCACTGTCCCAAACCCAGCCTGGCATCCCGGCCTCCAAACTAAAATGCAGCAACACCTCACACAAAACTCTCCTGGCACCACCTGGAGGAAGCCTCAGGAGGTAGCAGAGACTGTCAATTTTTCATTATCAGGGTCGGGAAGAAGCCACACCTCTTAGGCCAAGGTCAGAGGTGTGAGCACTGTTCAAATACTTACCTCACATATGACCATTTATCTTATCATTACCTTCTCAAAATCACAAACAGAGCACATACTTATTAACAACTGGAGTATTACAGAACAGTGAATATTCCCAATAGCCCATTTTGCCAAAGGCTATTCCATTGTTAATAGGTTGCTATTCACCTGATTTTTTATGTATTAGAGGAGATCCAAAAAATACTGGAATTATGTTCAGGAGGGCTGGCCCCTTGTAGTATAGGCTTCCCTAGTAGGTGAGTGTTCTGGGAACCCATCTGTAGCCATGTACCAGCTGGTGGTGTTGTGAGAGGCTGTGTCAGCTTCAATAAAAATTTTTGAACCACACTTTCAACACATATACCCATTTTATGCTGGGGGATTTATCAGCACACCTGCTCACATTGCACTGAGAATTCAGCAGTTTTTTTGACCAAAAACGGCATGACCTCCATGTCTACCTTCCCTATTCACCCCATCTCCCTCCAAGTGACTTTTTGTTTGTTTGTTTCCCTGGATGAACAAAGTCCTCAAAGGGAAATGTTTTGCCAACATGAAAGAGGTGAAATAAAACATAGAATAATAAGCACTAAAGGCATCAAAGTCAATGAGTTCAAAACTTGTTTTGAGCAGTGGAAAAAAAAGTCTTGATAGGTGTATTGCATCAAATGGAGAGTACTTTGAAGGTCACTGAACTTTAAACATGTAAGAATAAATATAAAATTTTTATAAATAAATTCCAGGTTTTGAGGGTCTCTCCCTCATATACTTTAAGTTGAACATGAAATACCCAATATTCAACTATTTTGACTCATAGAAGCAGCAGTTTCTTATGTTTTTTTAAATAGAAGTTTGACTAGAATCCATTCTAAGTAGAATCATATCAGCCATATTTCCCTGCTCCTGGTTTTGTGGCAGAATGACCCATCTCAGAGAGCACAGGTAGCACAGAGCTCTGAGCGTTCCTTTAGAGTACCCACAATTCCATCCAATCCCCTGCTGGTAAACAATCAGTCTGTTTCTTACTTAGCTATTAAAAGTGATTCTGCAATAAATGTCCTTGCACTTCTGCCTCCTAAGTACGAGTATTTCTGCAATTTAAAATTCCTGCAACTGACAGGTCAAAGAACATAAATTTTTTTCTTTGCTTTGATTTAGTTTTACATACAAAATTACTAACTGCTCATTACTCTTACATTTTAATATTTGTGTAGGTCACGGGAAATCACTGCTAAAAGTCTGGTGTATGTTTTCCTCAAACTTCACCAGTGAAATGTTAGTGCTTATGTGCACACAGACACACACAAATAGCTTTTGCTCATTTTGTTTGTCAAAAGAAAGAAAAAAGAGAAGGGGAGGAAGGGAAGAAGGGAGGGAGGAAGAGAAGGAGGGAGAGAGAGAGAGAACGAGCAGAACACAGCCAATGTCCTACAACTTGCTTCTTTCCTTTAACAGGACATCATGAACATCCCTTCTTACATTCCATACAGTAGCTAACTATAATCTAACTACTGACACTCCTAAATGTTACTCCTGTGATGAACACAACTGTTGAACATCGGTGTGTGTACTGCTTGCTGAGTGAATGGAAGTGCAAGTCTGGGACTCAGAGAAGGAAATGAGCACAGGTTTGCATTCCCAATGCTGGTAGTGTGGAGGTACACCAGCCTCACCCTGCCCCTGCTGCCAGGAAAGGTTTCCAGGTAAATGGCGAGCCTTAATGTGCTTCACCTATTACCTCTCT
Source organism: Sturnira hondurensis (assembly GCF_014824575.4). Lineage (NCBI taxonomy): Eukaryota > Metazoa > Chordata > Mammalia > Chiroptera > Phyllostomidae > Sturnira > Sturnira hondurensis. The sequence goes on from NW_028073091.1 coordinate 1,372,039, forward strand.
TTATCAGTCTTCTCCCAAGAATCTTCCACCAACCCTCTACCTAACATTCCAAAATGGAAGACCCAGAAGGTAGCCCAGTTTCAGGTACCCAGGCCAACTGGAGCGGGTGGGACACAAATACAAAGTTTGTAAAGCTTGCAATCATTAATGACAAGCTCTTCTCCTATTCATAATTTAATAGATAATTGCAGAGAAAATGGTGAAGAGATCTAAGTTTGGAAGTTAGGGAGAAGACAAAGGCAGGGTGCCCCAACTGCAGACACGGCTGGGGCACTGCTGGTGCTGTGGAGAAACCAGATGCAAAGTGAACCCTAGGAATACACATAGGACAAGGGCTAACAGGAGGGCCCCCAAATGCAAACAGAGTGAGGAAATTAGAGGTGATCTGCACATTATTCCTTAGACTTTTCTACAATTGAAAACATCCTATAATGACCAGATATTATTTTATAACAAGCAACAGTTTTATTAAAACAAATAATCATGGTGGTGGAATGGGGGTGGTGCCCAGTACCATCAGCTTCCCAGTTCCACGTCATACTTAATAGTCAATAGTTTTTAAAAAATGAGACAGAGAATACTTACTACAAGAAGGTATGTCACACAGTTCCATGGGTACGTTTTTATTCTTTGTGAAGCACCAGGGGCCTTCCATCTGCGCCCCAGGGTTCCGACAGTAGGCATGCCCCCCTCCAAGCTCAGGGAAGTCTGTGCTGGTCAGGCGGTGGCTATGGGGGTGCTGCAGAGCCCAGGGCTGGCACTGGTGCCCTGATTTGGTAGTGCTTGCTGTCCCTCTGTAATCTGTGCCCGAGCCATTGTAGCACTGATGGTCTGAGAGAGGAGATGTGTTAGGAGGCCCGAATAAAGAGTCAGCAGCCCTTCCTGTGTAACTCTTCCAGAAAGGACAACAAACCAATTTGTATGTACTCAAACTGAAGTTTTCAAAAGACCAAAGGATTTTCCATAACTTCTAAGAAAAGCAGCATTTAAAATAATGACAATCAAGCCCCAAACTCACTAATTAAACTGGGGGTACATCAAGGACATACAAAGGGAAGAAAACTTAGCAGAAGTTATTGCATGACCCTGAAATCGCCTTTGGGATCCACCAGGCATCCCCATTCTAGAATGAGGACCTCATGAACATTTGCTCTGGAAGTAAAACCAAACTGGGCAGGAGGGGAGAGAAACTGCCACGCCTGGCCCACACCTCAGACACCCCTGCTGCCTCGGGAGCACGTCTCAGCCATGTCATTCATCCCACCTCCCCAGAGGAAACCCCCCAGTACTCTTGGAGCCAGACCTGGGGTGTGCATGTGTTGAATAGTTAGAGTGCTTACTGTGTTTGGTCACTGTTCTAAGAACCTTCTAAATATTATTAACTTATTTAATCTTCATCCCCACTTCCGAGGTTAGCAGTCATCATTCCAATGGAACAAGAGGAAATGATACTGAACAACTGACAAAGTCACACAAGCAAGCCCCACAGCCAGGACTCAGGGAGCACAGTGGGCAGGGACCAGGCTCCCTAGGGCCTGGAGGAGTCCTGCCACACTCAGGAACCCCTTGGCCCAAGGAATGGATGCAGCCTCTGCCCTGGGTGCCCTGGAGGAGGGCTGGGGACCTAGCTGAGGACAGGGGCTTGTTGATCACTGGAGGGTTTGGAAGCCTCCCCTGTTCCCCCAATTCCCCTCACTGTGTTTTGTGCTGTGGCAGGCAGACATTCAGGCAGACAAATGACTCCACCTTACAGAATGAAGTCTGAGGCTCAGAGAGGCGGAGCGACTTACTTGGGTCCCAAAGACAGGCAGGGACCAGCTGGGTGTGGCCTGGTACTATGACTGATACCCCTGCTCTTATCTTAAGCCCTCCTGCCAATCCTACTGGAAGAGAGGCCCTGGGGGTGGGTGGGACTCACAGCGGCCCAGCCGCTCTGCTGGGATGCCAATGCGCATGCAGTTGGCAGCATCAGGGCTGTCAGGCATGGGCAGCGCCTCGCACTTGGGCAGCTGTAGCCGCATGAGGATGAGTGGGTTGGAACGCGCGATGGTGTACTCCTGGCGGCACAGGTCACTCTCCAGCACCTCGCATTCGTCGCGGCACAGCTCTCGAGGCTTAGGCACCCGGGATCGTGCATCACAGAGCGGGAACACAAAGTGGCAGAAAGACGGAATGGCAAACTGTGAGCACTGGTCTGACAGATGTGTGGACGTGCCGATCATGGTGAAGGCCGCTGTGGAGGCATGAAACCTATTAGGGGGATAGCCTCCACCCTGCCCACCGTCCCTCACCCTGCCTGGCAGTGCCTCCAACCCTCCACCCTTTCTTCACCCCGACCAGAGGGTCCCAGGAGGCATGTGAGCTGCCCTAATTTGAACAAGACATAGAAGGCGGGAGGCCTCACATCAAAAGTAGAACAAAAAAGGAAAACTAGGCCCAAGATTATCATCTAGCTAGATACTTCTATCACAGGAAGAGTCCCATTTCAGACCTAAAAGCCACCTCCTCAGGCCCTGCTAAGGACTGGGGGCTCTGCAAGCACAGGGCATAAGTGAAGTTTTGGGTGTGGCTTTAGAAAGAGAAGCTGGAGAAGAGGCACGGGGACCAGGCCTTGCTCTCCCGGACACTGCAAGGCCTGCAGGGGAGGTCTCAGCATGGCCGGAAGAGCCAGATGACAGAAAGTGGCAGGAAAGGAAAGGAAGGCAGAGGGTGGGAGGGTGCTGAGCAGAGAGCTGAATAACAACTGTACAGTGGGGAAAGACTTGTGGTAAAGGAGGTGCAGAGATGTGGCCCGGAGGAGAAGCTCAGGAGGCTCCAAGCTGGGATCCCTAGGTTTGCTTTTTAGGGGCAAGATCATAGGATGAGGTATGATGGGAATGAACCAGCCCAGAGGAAGAACTTGGCACCTGACATGGAGAAACAAAGAGGGCAGGAGGGAAGGATGTAGCAGTCGGGCCTCAAAAGAAATCATCAGCCAAAAGGCCCACCCCACTTTGACTTCTGAAAGATCTGCTTCTAAGGATTTGATCTTGGATGGCTAAGGAAAGAGTGGCCCCTTCCCTACATGTCCTGCTGAGAGGCTGGAATTTCATATCTGGGATATCTCAGCCCCATCCTTGTAGTGCCGTGTCCTTCTTGGCCAGCAGGTGGTGCTGCCGGTGCCCTTTATCCCTAGGAGACCCACCAGGCACCACAAGGCAGGTTCTAGGTTAGACAGCTACATGGGAGGCCAGTTGCCCCCTGCCCAGCTATTTACTACGGTAAAGTTGAGGGAATGAAAGCCCACATGAAGCCTGTAAAGTGGCAAACAGAATGTCCCACAAGTGTATGTAACAGCCGTGTCCACACACTGCACCGAGTACCTCATGCCCAGCATTCTGTGGTATACGGGTCACACATCCTTTGTCCTCCAGGTCACTTGCAGCTAATATTAAAACTGAGGAACAGAGGGTGACCACAGAACCAGCTGTGAACCCAGTTCAATCTCATCCTTGTGGAGTCAGAGACCATGAGGATAGGAATGCTGGCCTTGAATTCCAAGCAGGGAAAGACTACAAAAGCCATTAGTCTTTCTTTTGGGGTAAGCAATTAATCGAATGTCAGAGCTGACCCTTTTAGTATTTCTCCTCCTCCCCTCCTCGTGACATATCAACTGAGAGTTGATTTCTGAAAGTATGGTTCTAGGTGCGAAGTCCATCCCTGTCTTCACTTTCGCCCATACCCTGGCACATCACTCTGAAGGTTTCTTGGAGCTCATTCCCTAGGAAGTTCCCAGAATCCTGGGAAGCAGTTCTGATGAGCATGTCTGAACTGAACATCATAATGAATGCAGTCTCTAAGTCACAGTTAGTCTACAACACCATCGCATTAATTTTCAAAGCAATCCAACCATATGGGAAAATATACTTGCCAATGATACCTCGGACAAGGGTTTGATCTCCAAAATATATAAAGAACTCACACGACTCCACTCCAGGAAGACAAACAACCCAATTAAAAAATGGTCAAAAGACTTGATCAGACACTTCTCCAAGGAGGACATACAGAAGGCCCAAAGGCATATGAAAAGATGCAAAGCATCACTAGTCATCAGAGAGATGCAAGTTAACACTGCAATCAGATACCACTTCACACCAGTCAGAATGGCCATCATAAACAATTCAACAAACAAGTGTTGGAGAGGATGTTGAGAAAAGGAAACCTTAGTGCAATGTTGGTGGGAATGCAGACTGGTGCAGCCACTGCAGAAAACAGTATGGAATTTCCTCAGAAAACTAAAAATGGAACTGCCTTTTGACCCAGCATTTCCACTGCTGGGATTATATCCTAAGAACCATGAAACACCAATCCAAAAGAACCTATGCACCCCAATGTTCACAGCAGCACAATTTACAATAGCCAAGTGCTGCAAACAGCCTAAGTGCCAACTAGTAAATGAGTGGATCAAAATCTGTGGTACATTTATACAATGGAATACTATGCAGAAGAAACAAGAAGCTCCTACCCTTTGTGACAGCATGGATGGAACTGGAAAGCATTATGTTAAGTGAAATAAGCCAGAAGGTGAAAGACAAATACCATATGATCTCACCTATATAGGAACCTAATGAACAAAATAGACAAATGAGCAAAATAGAGCTGAAAACATGGAAATCAAGAACAAACTGATAGTGACCAGAGGGGAGGGGGGAGGGGGGAAATGGTGGAAAGAAGAGGAAGAGTCAAGGAACATGTATAGAGGACCCATGGACAGGGGACAACAGTTAGGGGGTACTGAATGTGGGAGAGGGGTTGGGCGGGGCAGGGGAGAGCAATGGGAAAAAATGGGGACAACTGTAATTCAACAACAATGAAAACAATTAAAAATAATAAAATATAACCCTGGCTGGTGTAGCTCAGTAGATTGAGTGCGGGCCTGCGAACCACACAATTGCGGTTTGATTCCCAGTCAGGGCACATGCCTGGGTTGCAGGCCAGTTCCCAGTAGGGGACTCACGAGAGGCAACCATATATTGATATTTCTCTCCTTCTCTCTTTCCCTTCCCCTCTAAAGATAAATAAATAAAATATTTAAAAAGTAATAATAATAAAATATAAAAGAAAAACTAAAAATCCACAAATTTAGAGAATCCTCATTCTAAACTTTTATCTAAAACCTGCTATAAAACCAGTCTGACCAGATATACAAGCTGCCCAATCATTTACACAATTCCTGAAGAAATAACAGAGGGAAAATTGTGGGCCTTGAATTAGCGTTTGCCAATTAGTGGATGGTCAAATTAATTCTGGAGTTGTGCTAGGATAATTTGAAAGATAATTCTAACAGAACAAAGAATGTCAGAGTGCATTGTTCACATTAAGGGTACAACCAATTAAAAAAAATAATATAAAACTGCCCTAGCTGGTGTAGCTCAGTGGATTGAGCACGGGCCTGAGAACCAAAGGGTCGCAGTTTGATTCCCAGTCAGGGCACATGCCTGGGTTGCAGGCCAGTTCCCAGCAGGGGACTAGCAAGAGGCAACCATACATTGATATTTCTCTCCTTCTCTCCTTCCCTTCCCCTCTAAAAATAAATAAAATCCTAAATAATAACAATAATAATAAAGAGAAAAATCCAAGTCTTATTAAGGGTAAATACTGTTTCCTATAATGAATTTCAATTCTGTGAAATACATGTATGCATACACTAAGTCACGACGTAAAGTATTTTGTGTTGTGCCCAGGTTTTGTGAATGGCATGAGAAGCTTTTCCAGTGAGAGACAGCAACGTTTTCCAAATATTCTCACCACTGAATCCAGATGGCACCTTTCAGGATTCTCCAGGTTCCACTACTGCCCCTCCACTTCTTACCGGGTACCTGGCCCTGTCCTCAGGGGACTCTGGAACTATACAGGCCAGGCAGACCCTTCCATAATCATGACCTTAGACCCTACAGACTGAGGGGGAAAAAAAGGCAAGGCCAGAGTTGATCTAAATGTATTGGGTTGGCCAAAAAGTTCATTTGTTTTTTTTTCTATATGGTGGCTCCAGTAAGTGCTTATTAGTTGTCTTTAATTTCATTCAAAACACTTTTGATAGATTAAATTGTGACAGCAGTCATATCAGTGTGCACTTAAAAAAACTTATGAATATAACCAAAGACACTGAAATAGAGAACAGGCTGAGAGTGACCAGAGGGGAGAGGGGAGGGAATTTCAGGGGAAAGGGGAAGAGTTTATAGGAACAAGTATAAAGGACACATGGACAAAAACAAGGGGGAGTGGAAATGGGACGGAGGTGGGGAGGGGTTGGGGGTGGGCTGGGATGGGGCTAAAAGGCAGAAAGCTGTTCTTGAACAACAATTTAAAATACACACACACACACACACACACACACACACTAACCAAAAAGAAATACGTAAATAAAACCTATCAAAACTGGTAAATTTTGTGTTGTCATTTTAGCATTAAAGATGTAAGAAAATTTATACAGTGTATGGAGAAGGTGCAGTGACTGATCAAACATGTCAGAGTGGTTTGTGATGTTTCTTGGCACTATTGACATTTTGGTCAAATACTTTTTTGCTGGGGGATGTCTTATGCATTGAAAGACATTTAGCAGCACCCCTCACCTCTATCTATTAGAAGCCAATACCAGGAGCTAGTGACATACTGAAAATATTTAAATCAATAAAGTTATTGATGAAAATGAAAAATGTGTATTTTATGGAAAAAAATCACACAGACCTTTTGGCCAATCTAGCAGAAGGACATCTCAAAGACACAAACGTGAGTTTCTGCCTGGGGATGTCATGCCTGCCCTTTACCAGGGCAAACCTCATCAGACTCTACTAGGGAACCTAGCATCAGAGGTCAACCAGTGATTCTTGTGGGCAGCTGAGGTCAAAAACTACTGTGTAGAGCCCCAGCCAGTGTGGCTCAGTTGGTTGGAGCACTGTCCCATATCCAAAAGGTTGTGGGTTCCATTCCCAGTCAGGGCACATGCCTGGGTGCAGGTTTGATCCCCAGTCTGGGTGCATATGGGAGGCAGCCAATCAATGTTTGTCTCGTGCATCAATGTTTCTCTCTCTTTCTTCCTCTCTCTTTAGAAGCAGTGAAAAAAAACCATCCTCAGGTGAGGATATTAAAAAAACTACTGTGTAGACAACCCAATTAAACTGAGCACCTGCCTTCTTCACAAGATTTTCCTGGTTGCTTATAGTGTCTGGAGCAAAAAATGTGTGCATCTTCATGGGGAGAGAAGAGACAGGAGAAAGAGGGCTTTGCAGAGCTTTCATTTAATTTATGTCCTTAATTCTTAAGGGATTTCTCCAAGAAAGACCTTTATATCAATGTGTAAAAGTCAGTGTGTTGAAGGCTAACATCCAACCAGAGATAAAGAATGAGCTGCTTCATTCCTGAAAGATTTGCTTCATCTCTCTAATGCTTCAAAGTGTCCCTTGGTACAGGGGACTGTACAGCTGAAGGCTGGTACAGTTCTGAGCTCATGGCAGTGTCCCCATTCATGACCTGCAACCTCTCCCAAACAACTGAGATTGGGCCCATGTACCTTCTAACCAGCACAACTCCAAGAGGGTGCAGAGTCATGAAAGGCAGGGCAAAAAAGTCAAGTGCAGCGAGTGTTGTGTGGCTGGGCTGCCTGTACCAGGGTGGCTGGCCCTGGGATGGGAGACCCTGGTTGAGGTAGTGAGGACAAGATAACTCAGGGCTTCGGACCCACACGGTTGGCCTCATTCAGTGTGTCAGAAGTAGTCATTCCCCAAAACCCACACTTGCTAATTTAAACATACAAATGGGAGGAACATTTTAAGGTAAAGCATGGCAGCCACTGCAACTGCTTCTAAAAAAGATTTCTTTCTATTGCAGGAGACATGGAGCAGCGACACACTGTCCAAGGGAGGACCTGACAAAACACAGAAGTGGACCATCTGCGTGGTGAGAGGTAGCCATGCCTATAGCTGTCTCCCAAGGGAAGACCATCCTCCTACCTGTAATTCGGTTCTCGATCTCCCCCTGCATCTGGAGGGAGTCCACATAGATGGTCCGGTTCCCAATGAAGCGAGCACAAGCGATTCCCCGGTAAGGCTGGCAGAACCCATCCTCATGGTCGTCGTCTCTGGGGAAACATAGTCTGTAAGCTCAGTGGAAGGAGTAGAGTACCCCAGTAAATTTTTCTTTTTAGGTCTGGCATCTTATGATCTAGCTATCTTCTTCCTCAGAGGTATTTGCCCAAACGAATGGAGATCTTAAGTCCATACAAAACCCTTTAGAGATGTTTGTAGCAGCTTTACCCATAATTGCTAACACTTGGAAGCAGCCAATATGCCCTTTAGTAGGTAAGTGGATAATAAATTGTAGTCCACCCAGAGAGTGGAATATTATTCAGTGACAAAAAGAAATGACATAGCAGAACCTTAACTGCATATTGCTAAGTGAAAGGAGCCAATCTGAAAAGACTCCATACTGTGTTATTCCAACTATATGACATTCTGAAAAAGGTGAAACTATGAAGATAGTAAAAAGATCAGTGATTGCCAGGGATAAATAGGAAAAGCAGAGGGAATTTTAAGGGCAGTGAAACTAGTCTGTATGATACTATAATGGTGTATATATCATTATATATTTTCCAAGCCCATAGTATATACAATACCAAGAATGAATATGCCTCCACAAGCATACATTAGTGAATGTATTCTACAGGCTTCAGTTAATAATAATATACCAGCATTCGCTTCTCAATTGTAACAAATGCACCATACTAATGCAAGATATCACTAATAGGGGAAACTGTGTGCAGAAGAGGTGAGGGGCAACATGAGAACGCTCTACCTTATATTCAATTTTTCTGCAAACCTAAAATTTCTCTAAAACAAAATCTATTAACTTTTTAAAAATTCAGCATCTTTAAGTGGGGAAGGGTTGGAACCAGGGCAGAACTGAGTGTGAGAGACACGTTGTGAGAGGGCATGTGCTCACATGCATGTACAAATACAGATAGAATGGTAAACACCACACCTTTCATCAAACCCCTAAACTACATCAGAAACATTTCTGTGCACCCCTACACACTTAATGTTGTTTGCAGACAAGGCTTTCATTAAACCAATGATAATCCAGAAACTGGTCTACCTTTAAATCGTGGGAGAGAAATCTTTGAAACGGAGAGAGAAGCAACAGAGGAGATTTCAAAGTGTGGTTCCCACAGAATTGGTACCACAGGTGTGCTTATTGTCACAGAGATATAACCTATCATCACCAGGCAGACAGCACAGGTCCCGTGTGTGAATATGGGGGACAGAAAAGGAGACACAAAAGCACACTCCTACTCTTGGCCCTGCAGTCTGGCCTTCTCAGGGCCTGTAGGGAATAGCGCCATTTGTCTTAAATTCTTCTCTGTAAAACCCCTCTGGGGTCTTCCTCATTGGGAAGCCAATGAGGTCATCAGATGCTTAGGGCCACAGCAGATATACAAGGGCTACTGTCTGCTGGGCAGGAAAGGAAAGGGGGCTTGGGGGTCCCAGGACAAGCTCTGGACATGAGCTCAGGCCTATAATTAAGATGCTTGCTTTCAAGCTGACCTGCAACCTGCCCATAAGCATAACAACACTTGTCATTGCTCTGCCCATCCCTGATTTTGTGCCCTGCGCCCCAGAATGGACTCATAAATACTCTCCTGGTTCTCACACACGTGAAAGCCATACGTCTGCAGCAGGGAGACAAAGGGAATGTAGAACATGCTCTCTCCAGTCACCTCTGCCTGGTTCTCCCTGCTCTGCTGTTTTCTTGGTCCCTGAAGAAAACCTCTCTCAAAGCAAACTACCTAGACCCCAATACAATCAAAATAAGGCAGATTCTCGCATCGACAAGAGCCAGAGGCCCTTTCTCTCCAGCTCACTAGACATTATTCTTTTTAGGTCAAGGACTCCTTAAATATAGTTTAAATGGGCAAGCATATGTGCTAATAATACACACACAACCTACCCTCTTTCACTCTGAAGTGGAGTTAACTGATGATTAAATTAAAACCAATGCCTACACTTGCCAGAAACACTACCACAAATCCAAGTAAGCTCTTCCCCGGCATGTCTGCACACAGGCTGGATTCAGGTGCTTGCCTGCTTTGCCAGGAAAATCATTAGGAGGCGTGTGCTCTGAGGAATGTTACCTATGCCTAGGGTATGAGGTTTGATTCAGTCAGTCCCTTGGGACACCCCATCAAGAGTAACAATTTCTTCTCTCTGCTTCAAGAGTCAAGGAACAGACTTTACTGTGGGCTGGCTTCTCCCTGGCTGCTAAGCAGGTGTCCACAGAATAGAAAGAGCAACAGGAGTGTAGGGAGACAGGCTGAGAAAGGGCCTCAAGGCCATCACATCTGGTCCACAGCTTACTCATCTCGGTGGGCTTCCAATATGAATTTTAGAAAATGTCCAAAACACGAAGAAATAGTTGGAAAAGGATGTCCTTTGGGGTTATGGAATTTTAAGAAAACAATTGGGAATTACTTTGTTTTTTTAAAAGATTTTATTTATTTTTAGAGAGAGGGGAAGGGAAGGAGAAATAGAGGGACAGAAACATCAATAGGTGGCCTTTTGCATGCTCCCCGCTACTGGGGACCTGGCCCCACAACTCAGGCATGTGCCCTGACTGGGAATCAAACCAGCGACCTTTCAGTTCACAGACCAGTACTCAACCCACCGAGCTACACTTCCAGGGTGGAATTACTTTGTATTTTCAAACAGAGTTAAGCTTTATCTTTACCTAGCATAGTTTGGGAACTTTTTGGAGAAAAGTGACAAAGCTGAGGAAAATCTGTAAAACCAGTCACTCAAGAGACGAAAGAAACATTCTGGGACAGAAGCAGCCATATGAAAAGAAACTTACACACCAAGTTCATGGTCAAGGAGGGGAAAGAGATAAAAAACTACAATAGTTTTTTAATAAAAACAACATGAAAGAAGTTTTCTTTTATAAAAAAGCAATGGGAAAGAAGAAGGAAATTGAGAGGAAAGGAAGGAGTCATGTTGTGATAGAACGTGCTTCTTCACAAGGAGCCAAGGACTTCATGGGGCTGACTGCCAATCATCTTTCCAATTTGTAAATGTTAAAAATAAAAATCAGCTTCAAGAAAAGCTTAGAAAATTCATGGATATAAATAATGAAGGGCCCTTAAAAGAAAGTAAGATTTCTCCGAGTTTGAAAGAGCAATCAGTGTCAAAATTCAAATGTAGCTGCATATTGTGTAGGAAATAACATTTCCCCAGTGGTTTTTGTTAAAAGTGTTAAAACCATTTCATAATTGTTGTTCTTTGTAAATGAGTGGCTGCTTGAGTGATGCAGAGGAAGGCATATCTCAGACTGGGTGGATTAGGTGTTGGGGGGCATAGAGCAAAAAAGCACAGAAAATAAACTGACATAATCACTTTTAACAAAGCCTGAAGCGAAACTCAGTAAATTTCAGGTCACCTGACCATGATCTAACAGGCTGGTGCAGCAAAAACACTTTTTAGAGGAAGGTAACAAAATGTAAAAACCACAACATCCTAGAGTGCAAACTACAATATCCAATATACAATAAAAATGTTCATATGTGAAAAACCAGCAAAATATAACCCCTAGTCAAGAGAAACCAACCCAAACATGAGAGAGATGTCCGATTTAGCAGACCAGGACTTTAAGGAAGTGCAAGTCTGGAAAACAACGCATAAAAGGAAGTACAATGAATACATGGAGAGATGGAAACTGTGAAAGAATCAAAGGGAAGAAAAGAAACACACATCTCCAGTAAAACATGGTATTAACAACACATTGGATTAAATCAGAAAAAAATACGTAACTTGACAGGTCAATAGAAGATTTCCAAACTGAAACAAGGAGAGACAAAAAGATTTACAGAAAATAAACAGAACCTCAGTGAGCTATGGAAAAGCACAAGGGGTCAAACTTATGTGCAATCAAGACCTCAGGAGAATTCGAGAGATGCAAGGAATCAGAAGAAATGGTTTGAAGAAATAATGGCCAGCCCTGGCTGATGTGGATTGAGTTCTGGACCACAAACCAAAGGGTCAAAAGTTCAATTCCTGGTCAGGGCACATACGTGGGTTGCAGGCCAGGTCCCCAGTTGGGTGCATGCCAATCAATATTTTTTTCTCACATCAATGTTTCTCTCCCTCCCTTCCTCTCTCTCTAAAAATAAAACATTAATTCTTTAAAATCAAAAAGAATAATGGCCAAATGTTTTTTTCAAATTTGATTAAAACACACATTGATGAAGGAGTGTCAGTAAAAAACAAGCAAGATAAGTATAAAGGAAACCATACCAACTCACATCACAGCCAACTTGCTAAAAACCTAGGATAAACAGAAAGAGGGGACAGGACCCTTATCAGAAATAATGCAAAACAATACTGGGCAATGACAACTTCAGAGCACTAGCAGAGAAAAATGAACTGTGAATCTGGAATTCCACACTCAGCAAAAACACCTTTCAAATGAAAGGGTCTGTTAACCAAAAAAACATTAACATGAATGTGCAACTAATATCAGAGCTAGTATGGGAACAAGAATCAAGAGAACCAGAGAACAACTGAGACAAATCCGCTATTATAGTTGGCAATTTTAACACTGGTCTCTCAGCAATTAGTAGAACTAATTTGAAACAGCAATGGAAAGAGTAACTACCCCCTTGACCTAGTGGCTTTTGCAGAGCATCCCCAACAAGCAGCACATACGTGTCCGCGCTCAGGGCATGCTCCCCGAGAAAGACCGTATGCTCACCACGAAGTGTAAGAGCATACGTATGCTCACAGTAAGTTTAAAATAACTGAAACCATGTATCTCTGATCACACAGGAGTAAATCAGAAATCAGTAATGGAAGATATTTAGAAACTCTTCAAACATTTGGAAATTAAATAGCACACTTCCAGGTAACCTTTGGGTTTAAAAAAAAGAAAAATCAAATAGAATTTTAAATGAAATGTGAAAATATAAACTACAAAAAAGAAATATTATGAACAAATATATAAATGTAGATCCAATAACTTAGAAAGAAATACAAATTCTTTGAAAAACACAAACATCAAAATCAGTGCCAATACAAATAATAACTCAGAATAAACTCAAATCTCCTACATGAAGCTGTAATCACAAACCTTCCCATGATTAAAACTCTAGGTCCAAATAATGGAAACTGGTGAGTTCTGTTAGACATTTAAGGAATAAACATTAGTAATTTTAAACCAACTCTTTTAGAAAATAGAGCAAAGGACACCTTTCTAATTTGTTTTATGAGGCAAACATAACCTTGATCAAAATACCTGACAAGAATATCCTTGAAACATTACAGACCAATATTTCTCCTAATCAAACAGGGAACGTGCTCCACAAAACAACAGCCAACTGGGCTCAGCAAAGTAAAAAGACATTATAGAAATGGGTAATGAGCCAACGGGGTTAAGCCAGGACCAACCACTAAAAACACAGAGACATAGACCCATGTTATTTTCTCAGTTGGAACTCAAGCAACATGGTGAAAACTCTGTGCTGGGGCGAGAGGGGTCTGAACAACACAAGCGGGACAACTAAAGAAACTGGAAAACGAAGGACAATTCAAGGACACATGCCCTACATTTCAAGGTGCAGTTCTGTAGGAAAATATCATTGAACACACACTTAAGTACTAAGTGACAAAGAAGTATGATGAATGCAATACTCTGCAATAATACAGAAACAATAGTAATTACAAATACACATTGAGGAAATAATAGATCAAATATGGCAAAATGATGACAATTGGTAAACCTGGGTAAAGAGCATATGGGCTATTTATTACTATTTTTGTAACTTTTTAGTAGGTTTGAAGTTATTTCAAAATCAAAAAGTTAAAAAACAGCCCAGGAGACCCTTTTGCAGAAATCGACAAACTAATTCTAGGATTTACATGCAAATGTAAAGGTACTGGAATAGCTAAAATAATCATGAAGGAGAACAAGAATGAAGGAGGATTTTCGCCACCTGATTGTATGATTGACTATAATGTTATAATTAACCGGAGTACAAATTTGTGTACAATTTGTGTACAAATTGTCCAGACAATGTGGAATGGGGGCATAAGAGTAGATCAATAGAACACGGTAGAAAATTCTAAAATAGATCCACGCATATGGTCAACTGATTTTCAATACAGGCTCTAAGGCATTCAAGGAGGTCAGGACCTCTTCCCCAAAATGGTGCTTGAGCCCTGCCTGACCAGGTGCCTCAGTTGGTTGAAGCATCACCTCATATACCAAAAGGTTAAGGGTTCAATTCCACATCAGGGCAAATTCCTAGGTTGCAGGTTTGATTCCTAGTTGGGGCACATAAGGGAGGCAACTGATCAATGTTTCTCTCTTGCACCAATGTCTGTCTGTCTGTCCACCTATCTCTCTCTCCCTCCCTCCCTTCCTTTCTCTCTAAAATCACTAAACGCATGCTCAGATGAGGATTGGGAAAAATGGTGCTTGAACAACTGAGTATTTGTATGGAATAAAATGAACTTCAACACATAACTCACATTGTGCAAAAAACAACTGCTTTTAAGGCGGATCTCAGACCTAAATATAAACACTAAAATTGTAACACACTTCAGGGGGAAACACAGAAGGTATCTTTGTAGTATTGTGGTAGACAAAGGCAAAAATTTTTCAGACATGATGCATAAAAGAAAACAAAGGTAAATTACACTTTTATCAAAACTAGGTTTTCCTGATCATTAAGACAGCATTAAGAAAATGAAAAGGCATTCCCTTCCTGGTGTAGCTCAGTGGATTGAGTGCCGGCCTGTGAACCAAAGGGTCGAGGTTCGATCCCCAGTCAGGGCACATGCCTGGCTTGCGGGCCAGATCCACAAGGGGGCATGAGAGGCAGTTATACATTGATATCTCTCTCCCTCCCTCCCCTTCTCTAAAAATAAATAAATAATCCTTAAAAAAAAAGAAAATGAAAAGGCAAATCACAGGCTTGGAGAGAATATTTTATATCTGACAAAGGAACTGTAATCAGAATATACAATGTTGTATTCATAATACACAGATCCCAGAATGCAGTAAGACAAACGACAGACTAAAACCGAACAAAAGCCCTACGAAATACTTCACAAAAGTGTAGGCTGAAAAGATGGTTCCATTTTTAATGATGGTGGAAATGTACACTAAACCACTGTGCATCATCACAACACAAGACACTGGAATGGCTAACCTTATGTAACACAAATGGCTAACATTAAATGACTGACAACATAAAATGTCGGTAAGAAAGTAGTGACTGGGACTCTCATCCATTGTTGGTGGCAGTGTGAATTGGAGACATGACTTTATCAATTTCTTGTACTTTATATATGCTTTACCTACTGACCCAGCAATCTCACACCTAGAATTTTTTCTAGAGAAATGAAAGTGTGTTCACCAAAATACATGAGCACAAATGTTCTTAACAATTTTATTTATAATTGCTCCAAACTTGGAATCCAAATGTCCATCAACAAGTGCATAAACATATAGTAGTATCTTCATACAACACAATGTTATCAATAAAAAGGAATAAAACACACAAAGAATCTTTTAAATATTACACTTTGTGAAAGAAGTCCCCTAAGTGCATGTAAACAGTACAAGGAATTTTTAGTTTTTGTCTGTTTCATTCGCTGCTGTGTTCTCAACACCTTGAACAGGGACTGCGGGGACTGGCTCTAAATTTAAATTTGTTGAATGGGGGCCTCCCTTTCCTGGCTTAGCAACAGTCCCCACTTTCTAATGGCCATTAGGGCGTGCGCCACCCTGAGTGTAGGAGGCTGAGTGGGGAGAGGAACAGAGTCTGAGCTGGAGGAAGGAGGAAGAAAATGGTGGTGGCGTAGGACGGAGCAACTCCATTTCTTGTACCTCTGGGAGAAAATCCTGGCAATCTACTGAGGAACACCACAATGAATTCCCAAACCAACAATTCCCCAGCATTTATAAAAATAAGAGACCAGAGATGGTGATGGACCAGACAGCTACAGGTGGGTGGGGTCTCAGGGACGGGACAAAGGACAGAGGCGGCCAGGCCAGCCCATAACAGCCCTGAGCTGTGGCTGTCCCAGCGATTGGTGCCCAGAGGCTTCTGTCTGCTCCCAGCTACAGGGGCATCTGCCTCAGAGGACTCATCAGGGGCTAGGCACCTGTGAGTAAAGTCAAAAGGAGCAGCGGAGGGAGCAGCAGCTGTGGGACGAGCAGGCCTCAGGCCATGCCTAACAGCCTTTGAGCTGCTGCTCGATAGCTTTCAGGGCCCAGAGCCTTTTTTTTTTCCCCAAAAATTTTTATTTAATTATTTTTCAAGTAGAGTTTTCTGTCTATTACTCCCATCCCATACCACCCCCGTGCTCACCCCGTCCCTCCCATTTCCACCCTTCTCAGTTGTTGTCCATGTATCCTTTATATATGTTCCTTTAAATCCCTCCCCTATTTCCCCTGAAATTCCCTCCCCTCTCCCCTCTGGTCACTGTCAGCCTGTTCTCTATTTCAGTGTCTTTGGTTATATTTTGCTTGCTTGTTTGTTTTGTTGTTTAGCTTCCTGTTAAAGGTGAGATCATATGGTATTTGTCCTTCAACACCTGGCTTATTTCACTCAGCATAATGCTTTCCAGTTCCATCCATGTTGTTGCAAAAGGTAGGAGCTCCTTCTTTCTTTCTGCAGCATAAAATTCCATTGTGTATATGTACCATAGTTTTTTGATCCATTCATTTACTGACGGGCACCTAGGTTGCTTCCAACTCTTGGCTATTGTAAATTGTGCTGCTATGAACATTGGGGTGCATAGGTTCTTTGGGATTGGTGTTTTAGGGTTCTTAGGATACAATCCCAGCAGTGGAATTGCTGGGTCAAAAGGCAAGTCCAATTTTAGTTTTCTGAGAAAATTCCATACTGTTTTCCATAATGGTTGTACCAGTCTGCAATCCCACCAACAGTGGACCAGAGTCCCCTTTTCCCCACACCCTCTCCAACATTTGTTGTTTATTGCTTTGTTTATGATAGCCATTCTCACCGGTGTAAAGTGGTATCTCATTGTAGTTTTAATTTGCATCTCTCTGATAGCTAGTGATATTGAGCATCTTTTCATGTGTCTCTGGATCCTCTGTATGTCCTCCTTGCAGAAGTGTCTGTTCAAGTCCTTTCCCCATTTTTTAATTGGGTTAGTTGTCTTCTTAGAGTGAAGTCGTGTGAGTTCTTTGTATATTTTGGAGATTAAACCTTTGTCTGAGGTATCATTGGCAAATATGTTTTCCCATACAGTTGGTTGTCTTTTTGTTTTAATGCTGTTTTCTTTAGCTGTGCAGAAGCTTTTTATTTTGATGAGATCCCATTTGTTTATTCTTTCCTTTATGTCCCTTGCTCTAGGGGACACATCAGTGAAAATGTTGCTGCGTGAAATATCTGATATTTTCCTGCCGATGTTCTCCTCTAGGACTTTAATGGTGTCACGACTTGTATTTAAGTCTTTTAACCACCTTGAATTTATTTTGGTGTATGGTGTAAGCTGGTGCTCGAGTTTCATTTTTTTTTGCATGTAGCTGTCCAGTTCTCCCAACACCATTTGTTGAAGAGGCTATCTTTACCCCATTTTATGTTACTGCCCCCTTTGTAGAATATTAATTGACTGTAGAGAGTTGGGTTTATTTCTGGGTTCTCTGTTCTGTTCCATTGGTCTATGTGCCTGTTTTTATGCCAGTACCAGGCTGTTTTGATTACAGTGGCCTTGTAATACAGTTTGATATCAGGTATTGTGATCCCTCCTACTTTGTTCTTCTCTCTTAACATTGCAGGTGCTATTTGGGATCTTTTATGGTTCCATATAAATTTTTGAAGTGTTTGTTCTATGTCTGTGAAATATGCCATTGGTACTTTAATAGGTATTGCATTGAATCTGTACATTGCTTTGGGTAGTATGGACATTTTGATGATGTTAATTCTTCCAATCCATGAACACGGTACATGTTTCCATTTGTTTGTGTCTTCCTTGATTTCTTTCTTCAGTGTTGTGTAGTTTTCTGCATACAGGTCTTTTACCTCCTTGGTTAGGTTTATTCCCAGATATTTTATTTTTCTTTTTGCTATAACGAATGGGATTTTTTTTCCTGATTTCTGCTTCTGCTTAATCATTGTTGGCATACAAAACTGCCTTTAATTTCTGGATATTGACTTTGTAACCTGTTGTTTTGCCAAATTCATTTATTAGTTTGAGCAGTTTTTTGGTAGAGGCTATAGAATTTTCCATGTACACTATCATGTCATCTGCAAACAATGACAGTTTTGTTTCCTCCTTTCCGATTTGAATGCCTTTTATTTCCTTTTCTTGCCTAATCGCTGAGGCTAAAACTTCCAATAATATATTAAATACAAGTAGTGAAAGTGGACAACCTTGTCTTGTTCCTGATCTTAGTGGAAAAGATTTTAGTTTTTGCCCATTGAGTATGATGTTGGCTGTAGGTCTTTCATATATGGCCTTTATTATATTGGGGAATGCTCCCGCTATTCCCACTTTGCTGAGTACCTTTATCATAAATGGGTGTTGTACCTTATCAAAAGCTTTTTCCGCATCTATTGATATTATCATGTGGTTTTTGTCTTTGCTTTTGCTTATGTGGTGTATTACATTTACTGATTTGTGGATATAAAACCATCCTTGCATCCCTGGGATGAATCCCACACCGTCGTGGTGTATGATCTTTTTGATGTATTGTTGGATGCGATTTGCCAATATTATGTTGAGGATTTTAGCATCTATGTTCATCGGCGATATTGGCCTGAAGTTTTCTTTCTTTGCTGTGTCTCTATCTGGTTTTGGAATGGTGCTGACTTCATAAAAAGAGTTTGAGTTTCCCATCATTTTGGATTTTTTGGAATAGTCTGTGAAGAATAGGGGTTAGCTCTTCCTTAAATGCTTTGTAGACTTCTTCTGTGAAACCATCTAGTCCGGGGCTTTGCGGGATGGGTGTTTTTTTTTTTTTTTAAACTGCTTCAATTTCATCTGCTGTTATTGGTCTGTTCAGGCCTTCTACTTCTTCATTGAGTTTTGGAAGATTGTATTTTTCTAGAAATTTGTCCATTTCACCTAGGTTTTCAAATTTCTTGTCATACAATTCTTCATAGTAGTTTCTTACAATCCCTTCTATTTCTGTGGTATCAGTTGTAATTTCTCCTCTTTCATTTCTGATGGTGTTTATTTGTATCCTCTCCTGTTCTTAATGAGCCTACTGAAAGGTTTGTCTATTTTGTTTATCTTTTCAAAAAACCAACTCTTGGATTCATTGATCCTTAGAATTGTGCTTTTAGTTTCTATGTCATTTAATTCTGCTCTGATTTTGATTATTTCCTTTATTCTTCTTGCTCTGGGCTGTCTTTGTTGTTGTTCCTTGAGTTCTTGCAGGCGTCGGATTAGGTTGTTTGTTTGAAATATTTCTATTTTCTTTAGGTAATCCTGTATTGCTATGAACTTCCCTCTCAGGACTGCCGTGGCCGTGTCCCATAGTTTTGGGTTGTTCTCAGTTCATTTTCATTTGTTTCCAGAAACTTTTTGATTTCTTTCCTAATTTCAATCTTGACCCATTTGTTGTTTAGTAGCATACCATTCAGTCTCCATGCTTTTGGGTGTTTTGGGTTTTGTCCTGTGGGGTTGGTTTCTAACTTCAGTCCCTTGTGATCAGGGAAAATGATTGGTATGATTTCAATTTTCTTGAATTTGTTGAGGCTCGTTTTGTGTCCTATCATGTGGTCTATCTTTGAAAAGTTCCATGTGCTTTTGAAAAGAATGTGTATTTAGTTTCTTGAGGATGAAGGGCTCTATATATATCAGTCAAATCCATATATATCAGTCAAGTCCATTTCATCTAGGGTGTTGTTTAGTGCAGCTATATCTTTGTTGATATTTTGTTTGGAAGATCTGTCCATTTTTGATAGTGGGGTGTTAAAATCCCCTACTATAATTGCGTTGCTATCAATATCTTTCTTGAAGTCCTCTAGGATTTTCTTTATATATTGGGGTGCTCCTATGTTGGGTGCATATATATTTATGATGTTAATGTCTTCTTGGTGGATTCTTCCCTTGAGTATTATGAAGTGACCTTCTGGGTCTCTCTTTATGGTTCTTTTTTTGAAGTCTTTTTTGTCTGATATGAGAATTGCTATCCCAGCATTTTTTTTCTTGACCATTTTCTTGGAAAATTTGTTTCCAGCCTTTCACTTTTATTCTGTGATGGTCTTTTGTCCTGAGGTCGGTCTCCTGTAGGCAGCATATGTGTGGGCCATGCTTTCTTATCCATTCAGCTATTCTATGTCTTTTGATAGGAGCATTTAATCCACTTACATTTAAGTTTATTATTGATAGGTACTTATTCATTGCCATTTTTGTACCACAGTTCCTCTCTGTCTCTCTCTTTTTCTTCCTTTCCTTAAAGCAGTCCTTTTAGTATTTCTTGTAGAGCTGGTTTGGTGGAGGCATATTCTTTTAGACTTCTTTTGTCTTGGAAGCTCTTTATTTGGCCTTCTATCTTGATTGAGAGCCTTGCTGGGTAAAGTAGCCTTGGTTGTAGGCCTCTGGTTCTCATTACTTGAAATATTTCTTGCCATTCTCTTTTTGCTTGGAGTGTTTCCATTGAGAAGTCAGTAGCTAACCTTATTGGGGCTCCCTTGTATGTTACTTCCTTCTTCTCCCTTGCTGCCTTTAAGATTCTCTCTTTGTCTTGGAATTTTGCCATTTTAATGATGATGTGTCTTGCAGTGGGCCTCTTTGGGTTCGTTTTGAATGGGACTCTCCATGATTCCTGGATTCGTGTAACTTTTTCTCTCATCAAATTAGGGAAATTTTCCATCATTACTCTTCCAAATGGGTTTTCTATCCCTTGTTCTTCTCCTTCTCATTCTGGTATTCCTAGTATTTGGATATTATTGTTTCATATTATCTTGCATTTTTCTTAGTCCGTCTTCATTCTTTTTGACCCTCTTTTCCCTTTCTTGCTCTTTTTGGGATATTCTTTCTACTGTGTCCTCCAACTCGCCGATCCGATCTTCTGCCTCATCAATCCTGCTTTTCATTCCTTCTATTGTGTTCTTCATTTCCTCTTGGCCTTTGCTGATAGAGCTCATTGTAGCTCCCCTCCAGTTTCTGGTAGCTCATTTCGAGCTCTTTGAATTTCCTGATAACTAGTGCTTTGAATTCAGTATCTGATAGCTGACTTGCCTCTCTTTCATCTGACATTATTTCTGAGACTTCCACCTTTTCTTTCATTTGAGCATTATTTCTTTCTCTTTCCATTGTTTTTGAGACTCTTCTTGTTAGCCTCAGCTTCTTAAATTGATCTGTTCTGACTGCCTGGATTTATGGTGTGAACTTCTGTGGTAGAATACCTGTGAAATTCAGTGGTGCAGTCTCCTGCAAGTATCTTGATGTTCTCCGCTTCCACCTATTCCTTTCTTTGTGTGTGTGTGATCAGAGGGGGAGGCAAAATGGTTTATGACAGCAGGATAGGACTTTATGATATTTACAGTCACAGCAGGTAGAGAAGAGACAGAAGATCTTTAGGCTCTATATAGTGTTAACTGTAATCTTCAACCCAATTCGCCACTTTTAAGAAAGGATAGACCAAAGATAAGTCTCTTGTTGGGGAGGGAAGGCTTGTGAGTTGTATCTAGAAAGCAGTGAGGTTGTGGGTGGTCAGATTTTGAGCTAAGGTGAGAGTGAAGAATAGTAAATAGGTGTAGCGTGTGAGCAAGTAGAGTTAATCACTACAGTAATAGAATTCAGGAACCTGTAAAGTGGGCTAAGACCTGAGAATTGTGTTGTGAAGTATTTATAGTGGTATAGAAAGATAGAAAGAAACACAAAAAAAGGGCAGGACAAGTGAGGAAAGGGCAGTAAGTTTGGGGTGAAAGGAAGTAAGACTAAAACAGGAAAAAAGAAAGAAGAGGAACAAAGTACTGAAAGATACAACAACAATAAAATTTAAAAAATATACATTTACTGAAAAAAAAAAGTTTAAAAAAGTAAAAAAATAGAAAAGAAAAGAAACCCTCCCTTGTTGGTTTGAAACTGTTCAATCCGGTTTTTCTGGTTTCTGCAGGACTTCTCTGTGGCCTGGGTTGTAGGCCCAGGCACACTCCCACACGCCAGCCAGGCTACCAGACTGGGGTGTGCATGCCTGCCCACCCGACAGGCTGCCTGGGTCCCATGGGATCTGGTACTGGTCCTTCCCAGTCCTGTGGATGGGTGAGAAGCAAGTCGAGCTGCCTTCACAGGAGAACACCTCAGTCCACTTTCCAATAAAAACTTCTCCTCCAGAAAGCCTGCCTCTCATCCCAGCCCAATCCCCAGCCCAACCGGTTAGGACAATGCTCCTCTCAAATTTCCTGGGCTGGTGAACTGGTGTGCTGGTGACCACAGAGATCGCAACAACATGGCCCCCTGTCGTTGCCACCCTCCCTGCAAACCTAGGGAGACAGGTCTCTACCACCCAGCCCTGCCTAGATGGGGAGGAACAGAGCCAGCTCTCTTCCAAGGACCCCACAGCCTGCTCAAGGCTCCACTGGGCGCTGGGCTCCCAATGAGTCCTCCGTGGCACTGGCCGCAGACAGAAGCCTGTACACTCTCAATGCGGCGGCAGCAGCAGCTCCAAGGCGTTCTGGGCTGGTGGAGGTCAGCCGGCCCTGCCGCTGCCGCTTTTGTCTTTACTCACAGGTGCCAGGCTTCCGATAAGTCCTCTGTGGCAGATGCCCCGAAGTTGGCCGTGGAATAGAGAACCCAGAAATAATCCCAACTCTCTACAGTCAATTAATATTCTACAAAGGGGGCAGTAACATAAAATGGGGTAAAGATAGCCTCTTCAACAAATGGTGTTGGGAGAACTGGACAGCTACATGCAAAAAAAATGAAACTCGAGCACCAGCTTACACCATACACCAAAATAAATTCAAGGTGGTTAAAAGACTTAAATACAAGCCGTGACACCATTAAAGTCCTAGAGGAGAACATCGGCAGGAAAATATCAGATATTTCACGCAGCAACATTTTCACTGATGTGTCCCCTAGAGCAAGGAACATAAAGGAAAGAATAAACAAATGGGATCTCATCAAAATAAAAAGCTTCTGCACAGCTAAAGAAAACAGCATTAAAACAAAAAGACAACCAACTGTATGGGAAAACATATTTGCCAATGATACCTCAGACAAAGGTTTAATCTCCAAAATATACAAAGAACTCACACGACTTCACTCTAAGAAGACAACTAACCCAATTAAAAAATGGGGAAAGGACTTGAACAGACACTTCTCCAAGGAGGACATACAGAGGATCCAGAGACACATGAAAAGATGCTCAATATCACTAGCTATCAGAGAGATGCAAATTAAAACTACAATGAGATACCACTTTACACCGGTGAGAATGGCTATCATAAACAAAGCAATAAACAACAAATGTTGGAGAGGGTGTGGGGAAAAGGGGACTCTGGTCCACTGTTGGTGGGATTGCAGACTGGTACAACCATTATGGAAAACAGTATGGAATTTTCTCAGAAAACTAAAATTGGACTTGCCTTTTGACCCAGCAATTCCACTGCTGGGATTGTATCCTAAGAACCCTAAAACACCAATCCCAAAGAACCTATGCACCCCAATGTTCATAGCAGCACAATTTACAATAGCCAAGAGTTGGAAGCAACCTAGGTGCCCGTCAGTAAATGAATGGATCAAAAAACTATGGTACATATACACAATGGAATTTTATGCTGCAGAAAGAAAGAAGGAGCTCCTACCTTTTGCAACATCATGGATGGAACTGGAAAGCATTATGCTGAGTGAAATAAGCCAGGTGTTGAAGGACAAATACCATATGATCTCACCTTTAACAGGAAGCTAAACAACAAAACAAACAAGCAAGCAAAATATAACCAAAGACACTGAAATAGAGAACAGGCTGACAGTGACCAGAGGGGAGAGGGGAGGGAATTTCAGGGGAAATAGGGGAGGGATTTAAAGGAACATATATAAAGGATACATGGACAACAACTGAGAAGGGTGGAAATGGGAGGGACGGGGTGAGCACGGGGGTGGTATGGGATGGGAGTAATAGACAGAAAATTCTACTTGAAAACTAATTAAATAAAAAATTTTGGAAAAAGAAACAGGAGTGTGTAGATATTGAATTCTCGTTAATGATTTCCATGGTGAAAAATTTCAGGATGAGTGTACAAAAATCTGCAACATATGAAATCAGTAATAAAAAAATAAGACAGACTGATGGGTGGAGATCAACAGAAAGGGAAATGAGAAAAGTAGCAACATCTAGTTAATGTAAATGGTAGAGTGTAGTTGGTAGGAAAATTTTTTCTACTTTTATGTATTTGAAATTTTTCATAGTAAGTGTTAGGAAAAAAGGCTATCTTAAATTGTGAAGAAAGTGGTTCTTAACAATTCAATTAAATATTAATTTTCCCAAATTCATCTAAAAAGTTGTTGCAATTCCAATAAAAATACTCTCAGAATATTTCAAGGAAATTACAGTGTTCTTTAATAAAACACATAAGAACCCACATAATTATTGAGAAATGATAGAAAATTTAGGTTTCTGTGTTATCAAGAAGATACATAATTATTAAAAATCATTAAGAAACAATTTAAGGGCAATGGGCAAGGACTAGGAAGAGACAGTTGGTGAAGATTAACCGTAAGTGCCAGGAAACGTCTGTCTCTAGCAAGCCTCAGAGGTGATGGGGAAGGGGGAGCAAGGTGGTCATAGAGTTTTCCTCCTTCAGAATAGCAAAATTAACAGATTTGGGGATCATTTTGGAGACAAAGAGAAATGGACAGGGAAGCCTCGCCCACTTGTGTCCCTCCACGCTCTACTCCTCAGAATCCCCCCCTCAAGAAACTCCGTCCATCAGTCCTGGGTCACAGACAGGGAGGTCCCGAAAGGCACAGAAGGCAAGGGAATTCCTGATGCTGCAGGAAGAGGCACTCACTCTGGGGAATGGAAAGAAAGAAAGAATCCTTGGGGAATTTTAAATGTTCTGAAACTGTTAAACATGTTGAACATAGTACCATTTATGTAAAAAAAAATGAGTAAAAGTGAGGTGCTATAGCTCTCAAAGCTGAGAAAGGCCCGGCTCTGGTCCACCCATGTAATAATGTAGGACCCTGGAGCACACAGCTGCCTGAATTCCTTGCACAAATATATTGATTTAACCCATAATTGAAAGTGAGAAAATACATGTAAAAATACTGTTAAATTTTTATACAAAATTTAAATATGTAAATATACTTGATATTTATAGATTTATTAACTAATATAATTTAATAAATCTATAAATATCAAGTATATTTAAATTTTGTATAAAAATTTAACAATATTTTAAATATAATAAAAATTATATTTATATACTCTAACACTGTATGTTTGTGATATATTTATATAAAGTATATAAATTATCATATAAATAAATTATATGACAGAAAAGAAAATAATTCTTTTGAAGTGACTCATTCCTTTCTAAAGGATGTTAGATGTTTAGAAAGGAATAATGCCTCAGAGATGTTCCCTTTATACAACTTCTTCATTCCTCATTACACTAAAAAATGATCGCTAAGGAGAAATGCTTCAGCACATTTGCTGAAGACAGAATGTTCCCAAAAATCTTCCTTGTGCAAGAGGCACCTGCTGTATGCTCAGAGGGTCAACCTCACCCCAGTGGTGAGTGTGTATGAGGAACCAGGGGAACAGGGGTGCAAACACCGCTCAGCTTCCCAACGCAGCACTCTTTAGAACACTGAAGGTGAAGCTTTGGTTCTCTATGTCTGGGTAGGAAATGAGGAACCCAACTATGCCTGCAACCTCAAACACAGGTGCTGCAGAGTAATTCTCAGGCACACAATGAGAACAGATCAGGTCCAGTAGGGAATCTTCCCATAACGGACAGGCATGCTGGAAAGATGGGCCCAGAAACAGAGGCCTGAGTTCATGGCTCAGTGAAGACCCTGAGCCAGGTTTGGAGCCTTCCTCATGGATGAAGTGGGTCTGAGAGTCTGCCTATGGCTGTGGGTGGTGCTGGGACTTCAGGGGCAACTGCTTCTGTGGCTTTAAATACTAAGTGCAGGTACTTAGAGCCACAGAACCTGGCAAACTGGTTCATATGCTGATACTTCTTCCAGGTGCCTGCCTGGAAGGTCACAATACATAAAAGGTGCTAGCAATATCTGTTTTCATGACAATTTTCCTAACACTGACTGGAAAATATAATAGTTTTCCAACCCACAGCAAACATACTGCCATCCTGGTGTGAAGTCCAGCAAACTTCGGCAAATTTGGCAAAGACGTTGTGTGATAGATTTAAAACCTGGATTTTTGCGTAATGGAAACCCTCAGAGAATGAGAAAATGATTTGAGGAAAACAGGTACTTACTGAAAATTATGATTTGGGCTGTGTGTTGGACCTAAAAAGAAATAAAAAGGACACGTTATTAATACTTCATGATTTGGAAGCAAAACTCTTTTCCAATCAAGCCAATGGTGAAGGCAGCCTCTGCCCCTGCCCAGGATGCTGTGCCACAGACAGGGAAACCACAAAGCATGGAGGGGCAGTCTGTTTAGGCAGAATTATTTGGACATATTATTGGGAGTTTTTCTCTTTCTCCCTCCTCATCTTCATCTAACCTTGATTCATAAGATATACCTTACTAATCAGTGATGAAGTGGCCTGAGGTTTGTGTGACAGGCTGGAGCATTGCAGAGACCTTCTCACAACCAAGATGAAAAGGGGATACATTCCTTCCAGCCATTTAATAAGCTCAGGAGTATAGAACTGTAATCATGCTGGCTGTCCACCCCTCCTCTCAGCTGGGCCAGGTGTCAGTGGGGTAGGTAGGTATTTGGGCCTGTGCGGGCCCCCCAGGCTGTATGTGGCAGGGTGACCTTGTGATACATGACCTTCCCACTAAATCTCACAGCTCACCTTTGTGCCTGATTTTATGTTCTGCATCCAGTGTGTTCATCTGTGCCCCTCTTCTTACTAGTTGAATGGGAAGCAGGGTAAACTGGGCCCCATGCACAAGGGAAGGCTTTTGGCAACTGCTTTATTAATTTCTTCTCTGCTGGTGTATGTGTGTGCAATTTCAAACTGCAAGTTAATCTCAGGCTCTCTAGCTGCAAATGGACAGGCCCAGACTGTCCTCACTCACCAAGCCGCACAAACAGGACGCCAGTGGCAGTTATGG
This sequence comes from Sturnira hondurensis, assembly GCF_014824575.4. Lineage (NCBI taxonomy): Eukaryota > Metazoa > Chordata > Mammalia > Chiroptera > Phyllostomidae > Sturnira > Sturnira hondurensis. Next base: position 1,399,308 of record NW_028073091.1, read on the forward strand.
TTTTCATCCCATTGGTGGCCACACACTGGTAATAGCCGGTGTCTGTTGTGTCTAGGTCCTGGATGCGGAGCCGTGAGCCATATTCTGTCTTCCGGATAATGACACGCCTTGGCTCCTGCACAACCGGGGCATCATTTTTCAGCCACCGCACACTGGGGGGTGGGTTGCCAGCCACCTTGCAGTGCAGAATGGCAGTCTGACCTTGGACTATGGTGATATTGTTCACTGGCTCCAGAAAGTTCAGAAAGTAACCTGAAAAGGAGAGTGTCACATAAAAGCAAACTTCAGCAGAGGCTGGTGAGAAGGGCTTCCTGGGAGCTGCTGGGGGAGGCTTTAATTTCTCTCACACACACTGTCTAGTCCCATTATTGGCAGAACTGTGTTCTAGAATGTTGCAAGAACACAGAATTAGGTAATACAGAACCACTGCTATAACTGAGCCTGCAGTCAGAGCATTTTCATCGAATGAACAATACCTAACCCTGTTTTAGGTGTGTTTTTGTGTAAAGACACCTTATTTATTATCTATTGTTGATGCACTGACATCATGCTCACAGACAACAGCAGTGGAGCTCCTGCCTAGAGGGTGCATATCCAGCTCACATATTTTCTCCACAAGGCACATCACAGCTCTCTGTGCTTAGGGACACCAGTCACACTTCAGCACCAGTATTTGGCATTTAAAAAAAATAAAGATATTCTTTATTTTAGAGAAGGGCAAGGGAAGGGGAAAGAAAGGGAGAGAAACATCAGTGTGTGGTTGCCATCATGTGCCCACTACTAGTGACCTGGTCCACAACCCAGACGTGTGCCCTGACTGGGAATCGAACTGGTGACCCTTTGGTTTGCAAGCAGGCACTCAATCCACTGAGCCACACTAGCCAGGGTGTATCAGGCATTTTAACCAGTGAAATCACCAACAAAATGTGAAACCATGGGACTACCAACCATGGAAAGGACACTTGTTCCCGGTGTGAGCCGAAACAAGGCAGGCAGAGTATTACCTCCCTCACGCTCAGCTGGGAGTGCACGCAGCTGGAAATCCAAATTCCCTGCTCTGAGTATGTCTGTGAGTGAACCACAAATGTGAGTGAGGGTGGATGTGTGGTTACAGAAACTTTAGGCAGTAGGCAAACTCACCAACATGAAATCAACAAACAATGAGGACTGACTATAAATCCATCCTCTCTCTTGTTTCATGAAAAGATGTCCTAAAACACAAGCTAATCACTAGCCTAACCAAGACAAGAATGACAAAGCTAAGTGGTGCTGACCTCCCACTGCATCTGGGTCAGAAGCAGAAAGGAGCTATCCCTGGCTCACACTTTATAGGGAAGGACCCAAAATACAGAGTGAGCAGGGCTGGAAATGCTGCTCTGGTCTCAACTGCAACCCATGCCAACAGTACAAGAGGAAGTGAGGCAGACAGTAGAGGACAGGGGTGTGTGTGTAGCATGTGTGTGTATATGTGCATTTGTGGTGTAGGTCAGGGGCAGGAGGTTACTCTCTTGAGATAAACACACATGCTAAAATTCCGTAACACATAAAAAACAAACAAGTCTAGACAGACAAGACAAGACAAGACAATCAATCATCAGGAGATGAACTCACTTCTGAGTTCAAAAACTTATGTTCTGAATCTTCTGGCTTGATTTCTGATTAGTCCCTAATTCTTTTAAAAAAATAAAGTTGAAAGATTGAAAGATGGCCTATCTCTGTTATTACTGATTAAACTGGATAGAAAAATTACAGGATTTCTAGTAAGACCCCCGGGGTAAGTTTCACAGGACAGGTGATGGTCCCCTCAACAGTGGGTGGTTGGTTGGTGGTAGGTGAGGGGGTGGGATGCTGTGGGTTTCATGATAAAGGGGCAGTTTTCCTTCATAAGGAAGACTGGATAGATATCTGTCTGGAGAGGTGTTACTAATGCACCCTGATTATTATTTGTGATTATATTATAAATATCAGTAGGGTCTACCTTGATTCCTTCCAGACCAACCCTTTTCTCAATGTAGTAAAGTAAGGTGTCAAACAGAATTCTTATGGATGACACAAAGCTGGAAGGTAACTGAAATGTCCATGACAACCCCCTGAAAAAATGTTCTAAATTAAGTCAAGTGGCATTCTGGATGAATGCTCTTCATGAACTCAACTGCACCAGCTCAGCTAGGGAAGACCTGTGTGACTGAGGTTCCTGCACTAGACCCTGCATCCCTGAACACAACATCAACTCTGACTTCACAGTTTTGAGCAGTCACTCTGACAGAATATGGCAAACGCATTGTCACATTGTATTCTGACAAGATCCCACATTAATCCGGGTTTCATATGAAGTAATTTCAAGTTGCTTAATATTCAAATGTCTCACTAAGGTCTTTATAACATTAAAGGCACACTAAGGAATATAGAATAGTCAGCAAATTGTCATTTAAAATAGAAAATGACATTAAAGTCACAACAATCTCTTCCTCTTGGCATTAAGTTTAATTGTAATTCTTATCTGTATGCATAACAAGCCATGGCTTCCCAGCAGACACGTGCAGTGCAATGCTTCAGGTACAGGGAGGGTGTGAGGGTCTGTGTCTCCGAGACGACTAGCAAAATCTAAAAGGAGTTCTGAGGGGTTCTGAGGGTCAGGACACTGAAGTCTCTGTTAACTGTCATCTCATTGATTGTAGGGGCTGGTTCCAGAGTTCTTCTGCCATCATCTCCCTCCATTTTCAGGACATCTCCACTGGTCAGTTAAATATCTTCGAAAGTACAGAAGAATTCTTCAACATGGAAGAGACATTTGTCAAGGAAGAAAGAACGGTAGTGCTCAGAGAAGAAAGTTAAGGATCTGCACCACTTAGAAGGGAACCTGAGGGGAAACTGGGACTGTCCAATTACAGTAAATAGACCCTCAGTATCTAGTTCTTTGCAAGAACACATTTTTTCCCCTCAGAAGCTTATGGAAACATGGACTTATTCTTCAATGTTCCATTCATTCCCCTTAACAGCTTCTTCTACACCCCTGATTGACATGTTGGCAACTGCTAAGACCGAGGCTTTCAGTGTCCCCAAGAAGGCTCCTTTTTGAGAGGTAAAGACAGGGAGGATTTGCTCCCACCTGCCCTGCCCTCTGCTTGGGCACAGAGCCTGGGGTCAACCCTACTCAACATTGTGAACCCTGCTCTGAAGGGCTGAGGAGAACGGAGCTGTAGCTCCAGCGAACCCAAACCCTCTAAGAAAGAACTTCAAGTAGACCAGACAACACTGAGAACAGGCAGCACTAGAGGGCACTGCCAGAATGGAAAGCACAGTCCTCAATGGCCAGCACCATCCCCGGGTGGCTCTGGGTACAGTGGCATAGAGAAGGCCACCCTGTTCCAATGTAGGCCTTGAATCAACCTCCTTCATGTTCTACTGGAGGCTCAGAGAGACCAAAACCGTAAGTCAATATGATAACTTCATAAATTCACTGCCTCTGCCCTAGCTAGGTCACTAAAACTGAGATTTCAGGAAGAAAGCAAGTAGAAAGATGACAAAGAAAAGTTAACTTATATCCATGGTATTGCTTCTGGAACTTTCCCTACCCTTTCTCCACTGGAAGGGAGTGTTCTTTGCTCTTCCTAAAACACATCCAGCTGGACACTTATTGCAGAGTCCACTGAGAACACCTTGTGTTGGAGCTTCCCTATTTCTCAAGGGGCAAGTCTCTGCACCAAAAGGTCACCTTTGCAGAGGGTGTTCCTTGGGCTGCCCCATCTTGAACCATCTCCCATGTGTTTCTAACCCTGCTCCCACCCCACTGAACTAGGCCTGGAACTGTGGGAAAGTTACACTCAATTATGGTGACTGAAATATATCTAGACATCAAGAATAACAAATGTTACCTTTTGGGGCTAGTTTCTCACATTCACTTTAGAATCATCCTAAATTCCACTTAAAAATTGGACTGTTACCCTGGCCACTGTGATTCAGTTGGTTGGAGCATTGTCCCATAAACCAGAAGATCAGGGGTTTGATTCCTGGTCAGAGCACATGCCTAGGTTGCGGGTTCAGTCCCCAGTCAGGGTACATGTGAAAGGCAACTGACTGATGGTTCTCTCGCACATCAGTGTTTCTCTTCCTCTCTCTCTCCCACCCTCACCTTCACCCTAAAATCAACAAGCATGTCCTCAGGTGAGGATACAAAATTTGGGGTGTTGATGGAGAACTGCTTTTATAGATATTTGTATAAAACTGACCTTTTGACAATACTGAGGAAACAAGGTCTATGTCTCTATTTCAGACCTTCTCATCTTTTCAAAAAAGGTTTGTCATTTTCTTTACACACATCTTAACATTTATTTTTAGGTAGTTTTCTAGGTACTCCATAACTTTCCTTACTTGTGAGTGAACTGGTTTTGTTTCTATTATTTCCATGTAAGTGGTTTAAGGCTTACAGGAAAACTATTATATATCTATATATTGTACTGATTTTTTCTTGCTGCTGTAACAAATTAGCACAAACTCAGTAGAGCAAAGCAACACAAATTCATCTTACAGCTCTGGAGGTCAACCCACCCCCACCCCCTCCCACCCCCCCACCCCCGCCAAATCAAGGTGTTGCAGGGCTTTGTGCCTACTGGAGGCTCCAGGGGAGTCTCTTCCTGTGGCTTCCCTGGCCCTGGAGGCCACCACCTGCCTTGGCTTCTGGTGCCCTCGTTGGGTCACTCCAACCTCTGCTTCTCACTACACCTCCAACCAGTGACTCTGAGCCTCCTGCCTCCCGTTTAAGGACGTCTGCGAACACACTGGACCCACCTGGATCATTTCTCATCTCAAAATCCTTAGCTTAATCCCAGTTTCAAAGTTCTTGTGTCAGGAAAGGTGACTATTCACCGGTTCCAGGAATTAGGACGTGTGCATCTTTGGAAGCCATTGTTCAGTCCACCTGGTATACTTCCCTTTCATCTTGTCACGTTACTAAACTACCTTATTAGCCAAAATAGTTTGAGTCAATTGCCTTGTACTCTCTATTTAGGTATCTTCTTTAAATAACAATAATATAGCCCTTTTACTTTAAAAAAACATACTAGTCATATGTTCTTCTAAGTGTTTTTGTTCAACAGCAATTCCTTTGATTTTTTAATACTGAAATGTCAACATACAGAAAAATAAAAATATTAATATAATAGTATCCATGTATAGATCAAAATTTTATGCTAATATTTTAATGTATTTGATTTACACTTCAAAAAATAAAACATTATGAAATATAACTAAAGCCCACTGCCCCATGTTACTCCCTCTCTTAGATAACTGGTGGTACACACAGTTCTAAAGCATATCTGTATTACCCTAAATTTTAAAAATTTTCCCTGAAAGAACATCTTTGCTAAGTGTTTTGTGTTTTTTTCACTCAAAGTCAACTTTGAATTTAATCTTTTGTTTTAATTACTGTATAATATTCCACTGTACAAATAAACCACAATTTCATTATGCTTTTTCCAATGGAGGGGCAGTAAACCGTTTCCACATTGCTGGTGCAAACAAGCGTTTAAAGACCTCCTGTAACACTTGGCTCGTCCTGCACACATGCAGAAGCACCTGGACAGCAGGAGCGCTAACTCAGAGGGCTGTGAAGTCTCTCACTTCTCTAGGGCTCAGCAGTGCTTGAGACCATCTGTCCTCTACTGATGATGCCTCGATTACAGAGCTGTCCCACCACCTTGCCAACATTGGGTGTTTGAGGGCTTTACAGTGGTTCAGCCCAACAAACATGCTGCTATCATATTTTCCATTTTGAGAATTCCTCATGAGCCTGAACATCTCCTAGAAGATCCTGGCCACTGGCACTCTCCTTCTGTACAGCCTGTTCAAATCTTTGTACTGATGCTCTTTTTCTAACTTCTGCGGTTAATGAAATTTCTATCTTTTTCATTTTCTAATATATGCACTAAATGCGAAATCCCACTTCATCTTCTTTTTCAAAATCCTCCCCCAAGGATATGTTTACTGATTTTTGAAAGAAAGAGAGAAAGAGAAACACGTTGATCAGTCGCCTCCTTCATGCACCCTGACCAGGGATCGAAACCTACAACCTTTTGGTACACAGGGTGATGCTCCAACAAACTGAGCCAGGCACCAGGGCTCCCGTCAACGTCTTCTTCAGCCACCCAATAAATCAGTTTATTTAAACTCCATATGGCTGATTGGACCCAATACCTTACAACTTACATTATAATTTTTTCTTGTAGCTATAAGTTATTAAAAGTGTGCTACAATTGCATTGTTGTCACAGAAGACAGCCTGTGTGATGGTGTTTCTTTGATACCACACAGATTCACTTAGAGCCCAATGTGGCATCAATTCCTGTAAATGGTCCACATTTGACTGGTTAAGAATATGTTTACTCTAATTTCTCAGTGAAGGCATTATATGAGGTCTGTCTAGAAAAAGTCCAACCATTGTTAATAAAATGAGAATGGCTTACACAACACCCACGTAACCTGGCAGCCAAAGAGAGGACTGGCATGCACATGTATGAACAATGACAACTTTACTCTAATAGTGGGGGCAGTAGACAGCATTGAGTGAGCATGTATACTGTGTGGCTGTTGCATTCAAAGTGACTGAGTAGAGCAATGAATCTGCATCAAATTTTACGTTAAGCTTGAACTTGTGGAATAGAGTTCATTTTTCCTCTGTGGAAACTATTCATAAGGCTGTGGCTATGGACAACTGGTGATTGGCAACTTCATCATGACAACACACCCACTAATGCATCTCATCTCGTGCAGAGATTTTTGGCAAAATATCAAATCACTCAGGTGACTCAGCCCCCCCATACAGCCCAGGTTTGGTGCCCTGTGACTCCTGACTTTTCCCAAAACTAAAATCACTTTTGAAAGGGAAGAGATTTCAGACCATCAGTGAGATTCAGGAAAATACGATGGGACAGCTGAAGGTGACTGGGAGAACTGTGTGAGGTCCCAAGGTGCCTACTTTGAAGGTGACTGAGGCATCACTGTCCTATGTACAATGTATCTTGTACCTCCTTCAATAAATGTCTATTTTTCATATTACATTGTACCTTCCCGACAAACTTCATATATGCATGTTCATTAGATTAAGCTTGTCCATTGTGTTGTTTAAATTTTTAATATGCTCATCTACTAGTGTCAATGAGATATATGTCAACTGATTCTGTACTTATCAAACAGCTATAACTAACTCTGTCAGGTTGAGTTGCTAGGAACAATAAACTTTGGGTTTATCACATCATCTGGTCCTTATATTACTACATAACGGTTTTGTCTGAAAGGGCATTTTGTCTGACATTAATGTAGTCACCTCAGAGCACTTTTGGTTAACACCACCCTACTCTTTACTTTTAATTTTTAAATCACTTTTATGATCATATATCACACATGAACCTTACAAACAACATAATATTTAACATGTTAATTTCTGAGTCTACATGTTAATCTGTGAGTTTTTAAGTGATGGGCTTTGTTTTTGTTTTTATTTTTGTCTCTTGATTCACCTTTCCTCTCTTCTATTGTTATGGCTTTGAGTTACGGCTTCCCAATGTTTAGTTATGCTCCATTTTTAAGCCCCATAGTCATTATTATTGCTGCTTTTCAACTAACAGAGCTATTTAGATTTGCTGACCTGTTTGCCAATTTCTTTCCGCATCAACACCACTTGCATCTCATTCCTTCCTCTCAGTACAACAAAACTCTTCCCGATTGACACTCTTTTTCCAAGTAAAGCAATGAGGTTGAAACAGAGTCTTGCTCTAAAAATACCTGTTACTTTTACCCCTGAGTAACAGTCTATCTGGGCACAGAAGTCTAAACTGGCAATTACACTAGCATCCTCTGGTTTTTGCACTTACCATAAGCCTTGTCTGTTCCTATTCCTTTGTGGGTAATCTGACCTTGGCCCTTTTAAAAGGGCTACTTTTCATATTTCCTTTGCCATTTCAAAGTACTACTGTGAATTTATTTTCATTTTGGCCTCTTTGGGCCTCAGTGCATTCTAAACATTTGATAATTTGTGTCTCTCATCAATTGCATACAATTCTCTATCAAAAGCTCATGAAATATTATTTCTCCCTTCCCAGTTATTTCTTCTTTGAAATCTCACTCTAAATACACACTGACTGCCTATGTGATTCCTCATGCCCTTTACCTACTTTTATGTTCCCTATCCTTTTTTATCTTTAGCTTTGCACTGTCTACTCCTTAACCTATCCATCAGGTTTCTCATAGCAGCAATTATGATTTTGTCCACAAGGTCTCTTTGGTTCCTTTTCAAATCCACTGCTTTTCCTTCCTTTATTTTTAATTCTTCTAGCTTCCCTGGTTGCTAACTCACCATTCACGCTGGGCCTCTCCAAGTGTGCTTTGTAATTTTTCCCTGCCGGGCTGGTTTTCCTGTGGAAACCCATTGAAGACTGGATTCCTACAATGGGCACTGCCAAATAAGTTCCCTTGTCGACTCTGGAATCCTTGCAACATTCCAGTCATGGAGATTTGGTTCCCTGTGTGGTGGGTCCAAGTTTGAGTTCTCGTGGGGAAAACGTGTCTCCTACCTGGAGCCAGGGTGGAGGCACCTCCCTAGGCTGATGGGTGAAATAGACTGTAACCCCCGGGTCTCCTGGCTTTCTGCAGAGGCTCATCCTCAACACCTCTATTCTTCAGACTGTGCAGGTTCCCTTCCAACTTGATGTTAAAACCCAAGGCTCCAATGCAACTGAGTTTAACAGCATACTTTCTATAGCAGGGCTGATATCTCACCAGCCTTGTATTAGGATACAAGAAATGCAAATGCCTTCATTTTACTAAAACCAAATTTGATTTTTGTCCCTCCCAACCCCTAGTTCTCCTGAAATTAGTAACCTTAGTGTATTTTTAAGGTCATCTCACTTGGGATTTTCCTACTTCTGGTATTCTCTCTAGTGGAACATTTATGTTCTGAGGGGTTATTCCAATATCAGAGCATTGCAGGACCTGAAAAATGTGCTGGTGCCCTTGGCCCGCACCAGAACTGCTGAGGTGTCCATATCTTATTAGTGCTCCTTCTTCTCTAGCTCCCAGAGATGTGCCCACATCTGTGACACCACCTACCACTGCTGGGCAGCCTATATCAAAACTGTATGACACCTGCAGAGCCCAACTCTTTGCCTCAGGGAAATATTTTCCCAGGATACCTAGGCCATTCTCCAAGGCCGCCAACCAGGCAAGCATAGTGCTGGTCCCTTCCCTTTCCTGGCTCCTGGGCAGTTCTCCATTTCTTCTACAAGTTCATCTAATAGTGTACATGTTTGACTAATATCTGACTGAGCACTTGCATGTAATTTACGTGGGAGGGTGGCCACATTAGTTTGTTCTACCAATTTTGGCCAAAATGAAAGCTAGAGAGAAAGCTCTTTGGAGATGAAGCACCATGCTGCTGTTTCTTTGGTGTGTTATTCACAGCTAGCCATTTAACCTCTCAACTTCATTTCCCTTACGTGCAAAATATGGGGTCTGTATGACCCATCACTAAACTCCTTCCTTGCTCACAAAGGCTTCCTTGAGAGCTGCCTCAAACCTTGGCAGACATGACTGGATGGGCTGAGAGGAGCCAGGCCTGGTGCTGACCACTCGCAGGGAGGTCATCAGCATTCCACAGCGTCAGAACAGAAATCTCCCCTTTTAGTTTCCCCAGAGGGTTTCCCTTCCTCATAGTGGAGGGGGTTTCACAAGACATGCTGATGAGTTCTATTTCCTGCTGCCCAGGCCAACTCTCTGCTCACCCACACTTGGGACAGTGGAGCTGAGTCCAGATGAAGACACACCAGAGGCAGAGGGACCTGCTACTAAGATACCACTCCTGCCTTACATATTAGTGACCTCATTTTTATTGCAAATGACCACCCACATACTCACCAACCCAGCCAGATCATGTAGGTATTTGGGGAGATAAGAAGAGCTTTATCTACAAGGGGTCACAAGGTCATAGGGTGTTGATTTATGGGAAACAAAACAGACAACCTGCCTGGAAGGGCTGGTGATTTGGAGACTCTGAGTGCTGCTCTTCCCAGGGGGCATTAAAGGTCAATGAACCAGTCAGGTGGTAGAAGCAGAGCCCCCCGCCTTTCAGACTGCCCCACTAACCTATCTGGTGGTCTGAACAGGACCAGTCAGGTAAAATGAGAGGAGGCTGCTTAGACGGGGGGGCAACAGGGGCAGAAGAAGAAGGTGTAAGATTAAAAAGGATGAGAATCAGAGAAAATGAGAAAAACAGGGAAAAGGAAATGAAATGACCTGTGAAATGGAGAGCAGCACCAAAGAGTGTCTGCACATTTGGAGAAGGATGCTGGGTGGTGAACTACATCCCCCAATGAGTTCTGTGGAAGCTCTGATCCTTAGAACCTGTGAATGGGACCTTACTTGAAAACAGGGTCAAGTTAAGTTGAACTCATATGGGGGGGCCCTACTCCCATGGCTGATGTCCTCGTAAGAAGGATATTTGGACAGAGACACACAGAGAAGAAGGCCATGTGACAACTCAGATAGAGACTGGAGTGATGCTGTCACAAGCCACAGAACTGAAGGGACTGTCAACAGGAGGTAAGAGGCATGGATCGGTTTCTCCTCACAGTCCCCAGAAGGAACTAGCCCTGTTGACTCCTTGATTTGGGACTTCCATGCTCCAGAACTGTGAGAGAGTAAGTATCTATCGTTTCAAGGGCCCGTTCCGTGGCACTTCATTGTGATGGCCCGCAGAAACTAACACAAGGTGACGAAGAAGGAAGGAGACAGCTTCCTATGCACAGGGTGACACTCACATCCTTGCAGAGGGGCAGATATGTGAAACAGACATACACACCAGGGACAGCTATAAGACAAGCACATGCGAATAAACATGTGAATGGCAGTATCTGTTGGGGACCCCTCTGCCTGGTTTCAGGAATTGTAACCCTAACCGCCCCCCAACCTCCCCGCCCCGGGGCTAAGGACGAGCAAGTGACCTCCGGAATGTGAGCCACGGAACACAAAGCTTGTCTCTGGTAGCAAATGCTGCCTCAGTTTCCTCCCTGCCCCCAAAGCTTGGTCGGAAGTCAATGACGGGTAAGACCCCTCACAACAGGGGGCAACCTAAGCCAGACTCGACCACTTGGGAGGCCTTCATGGAAGGACTCGGGGGGGGGGGCTGCAACAAAGAGGGAGCAATGGACCCCTGTCCTCCGGCTATATGTCATAGATCGAGTCCCCATGTCCTCTGGGAGAAGCACTTCCTGGCTCTAATCCACTTAAGCCTGAATACCTGATGGGGAGGGGGTGCAGCTCCTTGCCTTGCAAGAGTTTGTGTGTGTGTGTGTGTGGGACGGGGCGGGGTGGGGAGGGTCTGGCATCACAAAGAATTCCTGATAAACCTGTGAAATCTGCTCTGTTAAGAGTGCTTTCATTCATATGGTAAGGGTCCAAGAGGAAATGAGTATGTCTCCCAAAGTTTCTGCAACCCCCTTTCCTGACAGACACTGACTCAGATTAAGCCCTCAGGTTTCTTTGAAATGTTATCTACTGTTTGATCATTGCCACCCTGTATTCCTGTGTGTTACAACCCAATAAGAGCCCCTGGAGGAGGGGACTCAACACCTTCCCCCACCCCCCGCCCCGTGAGAAACTGGCCACTGCTCGAGGCCCCTCCCCTTTGAGGGATTGGCCACCTCTGCTCCCCAAGCAGATCATGTCATGTCTTGTTTACTTTCATCTGTGGCAGACAGGGGACTTGTGGGAAAAGTCACCCCCCCTAAGTATCATGTTTACACCCAACATGCTGAGAAAGAAGAACCCCTGCCTCCTCTGTCACTGCAGTAGGAAGGGCAGCAATCAATGGTACCAGCCAGATGACAGTGGTGTTGGTTACCATGATTCAATCCCAGATGCAGCATCAGTAGCAGAACTACCTGGGGAGAGGTGGGGGGCGGGGACTTGGAGGACCCTGGGAAGAAGATGAGGTAAAGAGGAAGGCTTGAAGGTGAAAATCAGCTGGGTGCAATCCCACTCTCCACAGGTGTGCTCACACGCACATGTCCGAGGACCTGACCACAGTCTGAGCCCTGCACATGCTGTTTTGTGTGCTTTGAAACCTCTGACCTGTGGGGTTGGGGCTTTCTGCCAACACCATTCAGTTTACCACATCTAGGATAACCCAACGGGCCCTGAAAATAAAATGCACAGCCAGCAGGAGGTCAGAGGTGCTAAACCAATGGCCTTCACCTCCAGAGTGGCCCAGATGGAGAGCCTGGAAACCCCGCATGAGCTCTGGCACAGGAAGCTGGGAAAAATTTTAGGCCTTCTGCCACTACCCAAAGTTTTAATGACGGGCCGGAGGACACTCAGCCCATCATTGCAGGTGCTCAGACTCACAGCTCAGCCCAGGTCCACGTTCCCAGTTACAGACAGAAAAGCTGTGTCTGCAATTTAGAGTGCTGTTTCACTTTTGCACCATCAGCCATGCATGGAGACCCTCACTCTGTACTAAACTCCAGGAGACACACACACACACATACACACACACACACACACACACACGCACACCCCCCCAAAAGTTCCATAATGAACTAGATATATTGATCAAACTATACATCCTACATGAATTGGGAACCAAAACTAAGTAACCAGAGAACAGGCTTCATTTCCATGCCAACACAATGACCTCTACTGATTGCCCTTTTTTCTCTGTCCACAGAAATTTTAGTTCATCTCCAGATCACAGAATGGTGAGCAGGCATCAGTTCCTGCCCCATTATTCAGAATGCTTTTGAAATCACCTATCACTGCAATATGCCCTCCTCCAGTGGGGGTGGTTAGGAACTCCCCCTCCTGGTTTCAGGGGGATGCTGAGCAGCTAGCTCTCTGCTTAGGCAAGAGAGGCAGCATGCTGGGTCTGCTGTGGGGCTGCAGGATGGACGGCACCCCACTGACTTCTCAGAGATGATGTGCTTCCACAGACACTCCACAGCACTGAGTTTACAAAACCTGAGATATGTGAATGAATTGAATGAAACAACATTCTTCTCGGACTTGGTGCACTGCCCTTTTACAAGTATGTGTCTACACAAACACACACAGCCTCTTGACCAGTTATCCTCTGCACTTGATATTCCTATGCCTTGGAGAAGTGCAAACTTCCAAACCCTACCTGAAACTCCCTGCATAATGACACAGGCACAGGCACAGGCTTTAACACAGTCACATGTGGGTTAGTCAAACAGTCAGGAAGCCAGTAAAACCCAACTAAGTACAGGGCATTACAGAGCACTGCTCAAACATCAAAAAGGTGGTCCAAGAGCCATCTGAGGCACTGACTCTGACTCATCAATGTTTGCAGCTTGTGGCTAGATAAGAATACATATGTCCATGAACATTCAGCCCACAGGCATTTCTCTGTCCCTTGATCAGCAGATGCTCTTTCAGCCGTAAGCCCTCTAGGCAGGAAACAGTGGTGGCAGGTGGTGCTCCCACCCACTCCCAGCTCCTCCCTGCTCCATGACCCCTAGTCTAGGCTCACAAGTAGGCCCACAGTCTACTGGGGGGACAGCATGCTTCACTAAGGGGAGTGGAAAGTCCACATGATGACCACATATTGGGTTTTAGAGCAGTACTGTGGTTTGTCCACTTCTCTTCACCCAGCCTTTCTTCCATACTAACTGCCCCTCCACTTCCCCACTATCATCCTCCAGAGCTGTCCAATGAGCTTCAGAGTGTGAACCAGGTTACACCAAATCCCAGGCCAGAACCTTCCATAGGGGGAAGGCACTTGTGATGAAACAGAGCTCTCTCCTGCCATCCACTGAGCTGTGCATGCTCTACGTAGAGGGGCCTGGCAGATCTTTCTGTGATGGTGGAATGTTCTAGGTCTGTGCAGCCATTGAGCACTTGAAATGTAGTTAGTAGGACCAAGGAACTAGATTCTTCATTTCATTTAATTGATTTAAACTGAAAGACGTACGCGTGGCGGATGGCTGCAGTATCAAGTCATCCAGTCCAACCTCTCTAACTTCAGCCATCCCAGCCCAGAAGCCATCTCTCTCAGCTGCCCCAAGACACTGAGCTCTCTTGGCCTTGGGGCTTTTGCAGGAATTTGCCTTGGCACATATCCCTACCTGTCACCTCTTAGGACATGTCAGCTCTTCAGATCTCAGTGCAATGCCCTGTTCCCCAAATCAAGATGGCCCTCCTTTCCTTCAAGCTCAATGTGACCTCCTCTCTTCCTTGGGCTCCATACCATCATTCCTAATTGTGTAACCTGACAGTTTTCCCTTATGATACCAACTCCTTAGGCCCTCAGGCTCCTCAAGGCAGAGACCACAAGTATTTTGATCACAAAGACCACAAGGAGGGACACTCTGGCTGACTGTCCTTGGCTGAGCCTGGCAGACCTGAGTCATCTCTGCTCAGTCCCCAGAAGACCCAGACTTAGACACAAGTCCTAAAGGGACAGAGAGCATTGATATGCAGGAGGCTATGAAACTACTATGGATTTCTGGGCTTCAAATCATGCTAAAGCAAAAGAAAAACAAAGTTAAACAGAAATAAAGTGACTGTTCTGATCAATAACCTATAAATTATGTTGTGTACCCCCAAATTCAAATTTTGAAGCCCTAACACTCAATGGGCTGGCATTTGGGAGTGGGGCCTTTGGGAAGCCATTAGGATTAGATGGGGTCCTGAGGGCGTGGCTCTGTGTAGGAAACAGTGCCCTCATAGGAAGAGGAAAAGACCAGAGCTCTCTCTCCAGTGAGGACAGAGCACCACCTGCAAGCCACAAAGAGCTCTCAACAGGACTGACCATATGACCCCTTGACCCTTGACTTTCAGCCTCTCAAGCTTCGAGAAACAGACTCCTGCAGAGAGAGTCACCCCATGTGCGGTGTTTTGTTATAGCATCCAAGCTGACCGAGACAGGGATCTGAGGCAACAAGGCTACAGAGGATGAAGAAAGAACAGCAACACTTCCTAGAATAACTGAGCTGCGAGGCAGAAAATATGTTCCATCGACTATAAATCTAAGGTGCCTACAGAGTCTGCTAAGTGAGCAGTGATGCTAAAACCTCTGGGAAAGGCTGTGTCAACAAGACAAAGAACCTGCTCCTTGAGGACCCTGTGGAGAAGAGCAGCCTGCCCATCTGAGACAACTTCCCACTCTGGACAATCACATTGGGAATGATCCCAGAAGAGAGATACTTGTCAGCAGGAGATTTAGTGGCCAAGCCAGGAGTCCACCTCTTAAAGCTCTACTCAGGGCCACACTCCCTATGGCCCCTCCTTCCCTCCAGTGCCCATCTGCCTACCCTTGACCTATCACCTCCAAGTAGCCCTCCCCAACCTTCCAAACATCTCCAGACGGCTATGGAGTTTGGCCTGCCACCATGCCCATCCATGGGGCAGTGCCAGGCCACAGTGCACCCCAGCCATTAGGGCCAGAAAGCCAAGCCTTGAGTAGAAATGGCAAACCACTATGAGTCTCTACATAGCACTAAAAACACGGCTAAAGACTCGTGTTACAAGAGCATTTCTCATTTACCTTTCAGAGTTGGAATAGCGCTGTTGGGTCCATCCAGCTGTCTCAAAGGGTCATTCGGATCCAGAACCTCTGAATCTCCTGGACAAGAGAGCACAGGATACGCGTTAATGAATTTTTACTTCAGGAGCCTTTACTTTGCTTCTTATGCAAATGCAGTCATGTTCTAGCAAGACTGTGCTCTGTTTATAGAGAACCTAAAGGGAAAAGGCATTATGGTAACTGCTAGGGGGCTCTTGTAGCACTGGATTTGATGCAACAGTAAACCCAGGTCTTGTGTTTACCCTAAGCATGGCAAAATGAAATGCTTTGCAGCAGGGGCAGATGAAGCAACTCTCCGGAGCCCCAAGCCTCGTTCTGGGAAGGCGAAGAATCAAAACACTGGCTGCCAAAGTAAAGCACTTTCATAGCAGAGCCAGCAGGTTGCCCTCCAGACACAGGTCCCTGGTGATTCTGAATACATTCAGGACTAAAGAATTTCTTAAGCAAGTCACTCCCCTTCTGGCCCCGAGACCCACTTGCAGCCAGTGCCCTAAGATGAATCTACCCAGAACTGTAAGAACAGAAGTTCTCATCTTTACTGCAATTTTTAAAAAGATTTTATTTATTTATTTATCTTTAGAGAGGAAAGGAAGGAGAGAAATATCAATGTATGGTTGCCTCTCTGAGTGCCCTGCTGGGAACTGGCCTGCAACCCAGGCATGTGCCCTGACTGGGAATCAAACCGCGATTGTGCGGTTCGCAGGCCGCGCTCAATCCACTGAGCTACACCAGCCAGGGCTTTACTGCAATTTTTACTCCACCCCTTGGAGACTGTGTGTTAGTGGGAGCACCCACCCCCAACTCATAAACACCAAGGGCAAAATAGATCTAGCTCGCTCAATGGGGAATACATGTCCCTTTCCTCAAATCCGGGGAAGTGATAGGCAGGTGTGAACTGATGTCCTAGGAACCAAGTGGGCTTCACATAGACCCTTCTCTGTGTTCCAACCCAGTCCTTTTCTCTTTTGCTTTTACTTTCAGACTTTCACCGAGGATCTTGGCTTTGACTGAGTCCCCACACTGAAGAGAGGAGGGAGGACAGTGAAGTCAGGGGCGACACTGACAACACATCTCCTGGATAGATCTAGGTTTACTGCATCAAAGCTTATTCAAGAGTTAGACACACACACAATAGAATATCATGCAGCTTAGAAAAGGAAGGAAACCCTGACATATGCTACATCATGTTGAACCTAGAGGACATGATGCTGGCTGAAATAAGCCGGTGACAAAGAGAGAATATGGTTTCACTTCTATGAGGAACCTATGGATGTCAAACTCATGCAGAAAGAAGTGTATGACTATAGAAAGCTGGGTGCCAGGGGCTGGAGGAGCAGGGAACGGGGAATTCGTGCTGAATGAGCACAAAGTTTCAGTTCTGCACGATGAAAAAGTTCTGTGAGTGGATGATGGTGATGGCTGCACAACACTGTGGACCCCAGGACTTTATGCTACTGATTGCACACTTAAAAATGGTTAAAATAGTATATTTTATGTTCTATGTTTATACATTTTTTTTAAAGTCTACCAAAGGCAAATTATAATTCAATATTGGGTCACCCCTTGTTTGTCCTGAAAGAGAGACAAGAACAGACTGACATTTCAGACCCCTTTTAAAATAAGACCTTCCTTGAAAAAAGCTGAGGTCTGAAAAAGGAAGCACAGGTGATTTTCAGATGGAATCAGGCAGCTGAGATTCTTCAAATTGTTTAGCTCAATAAACAGTGGCTCATTTACACTTCAGGGCACAGGTGTCCGACCCAATCCTCTCCTTACGGCCAGTTCCTAAATCACAGGACGTGCAAGTGATGCTTGAGATCTGCAGCACCTTTAAAATGCAGCCTCAGGTGGAAAGAGCTCACAGGGGAGACTTTCTGAATAGCCCCCTGGCCTTTCACATCCAGTGTTAGAAGGCTCCTTATTGCCACTACTTCCAGTTCAAACATGCCCAAGTGTCGGAAGCTACTCTCCCATGCCATCTTTCATAACAACGTCCCTGGTTTGCCATTCAGAAGTGACATCAATATTTACTCTCTTAAACTGCCTCCCAAGCCACACAGCTCTCCTGTGGCAGCGAGATTATTCTCCCGTGTTAGTCGTTGTGCACATGAACCTCCCTCAGCGCTCTGCGAACAGCAGGGCTGCACCCCCAGGGAGGCAAGTGGTCCAAGCACTGGAACGTAGGTCGAATACAGGCTGCTGCACGAGAGAGACAAGCAGGCGCTATGCAAGGCAGTCAACGGGTTAATTAAAGGCTTGCCGTTTGGGTTTCAAATTTTAAATTAGCATGTCACACATGCCATCACTCAGCACTGTTTAAATGTACAGAGACCACAGGAAATCAAACACACTTGTAATATATACACACATGTGAAAGAGGTATAAAAATTATTAACTGCTTAGAAATTGACAAATGGCATGAAACAGTCAAATAAATATACATCCCCAAGAAAAATAAGCGCCATTAGCCCAATTCCACTGCGGAAAACATTCCCAGGTCTTCCAAGGCAGTTTTCAGTTAGGAGCTGAAGTATAGGGTCTGACACAAGTAACGCCCCCTGTGTTTATCATAAAATCTTTTACCACAAAATCATAAGTATGTAATTCTGTAACATAGCAATATCACACTCAAGCACACCATATGGCATTTTTGGTGAAATGTTCAATTAAAACTGTAAATTATGACGCACATATTATTACCCTGCCAGCCACACTCAAGCAGGCCCCACTTCTGCTGAACCCTGTGGTTTCATGCACAGGGAGTCTCCTGTGTGAGAGGAGGCAGAGGTGTCACCCCCACCCAGACACACAAAGTCACTGATGACATTAGAAATGTTAACCTTCTTTGTGCCAGTCAGTACACATGGCATCTGGAATTTCATTTGTCATTTATTTCTTCCAGCTTCAAGCATGATACTAGGTAAAATATGTTCGAGTATTTGAGCAAAAAAGTATCCTATCTCTATACCCAGAAAAATGGATAAAGTTTCAAGTAGAGCACTAGGCTGACAGCAAAGCAAGTCTCCCCAGCCCCCCGCCCCCAGCTTTGAGACTCAGATGTGGAAGCATCCAAAGGAAGAGGCCCAGTGCATTTCCTTCACAAGTCCACAATGGGAACATAGCCAGGCTGTCCAACTGCCACAGTCCTTAGAACTGAGACCTTAACTTCCAACAAAACTAGGCCTTGGTGTGGCTTCCTGAGAATTAAAGATATCATTTATATTCTGAAATTTTAAAAGTGTCATTCTCCTACACTATATATAGGCACAAAATGGTTTCCCTCACTCAAGATACTACGCCTCCTAAAAGCTGTAAGCGCAATGTAACAATATGTGTGTGCCAGGAGAAAGGGCACAAGTGGGAACAAGGTCTAGTGTTTCCTCGGATTCAAACGGGAATGGAACCCTTAAAAAGGGGCAAGAAAAAAACCCAAAGAAAAAAAAATAAACACAAAACAACAACAGGAACTGCCACACATACATCAAGATGTCATTATTAGTTATCTGGAATTATATAGGTAACTCTTACTTTAGTTTTAAGCACCTCTACAATGAACACACATCAAATACTTTTTATTTTTATTTTTTATTTTAGAGAGATGGGGAGGGAGGGAGAAAGACAGGGAAAGAAACATCTATTGACTGCCTTCTATACATGCCCCGCCTGGGGACTGAACCTGCAACCCAGGCATGTGCCCTGACTGGGGATCAAACCAGATACCTTTTGGTTTGTGAGATGAGGACCAACCAACTGAGCCACACCAACTAGGGCAAGCATCAAAATTTGAAATGACACAATTCAAATACCACGCAATTCACTATTTTAAAGTCTATAATCCAGTGGTTTTTAGTATATCCACAAGGCTGGCAACCATTTCCACTAGGCAATTCTGGAATATTTCATCACCCTCAAAAGAAGCCTTGTTCCCATTTTACCATCCCCTCACTGTTGCCTCCTCCAGGCCCTGTAACCACTAATCTGCTTTCTATCTGCATAGATTTATTTATGGTAGACATTTTATAGAGATGAAACCATATAATATGTGGCCTTTCGAACAAACATCAATTTTATGATTACATTTTTAAAAGTTTCATGTTACTAGCAGCATAAAATAAAATGAAATCTAGCTACAAGCAGGCTGTACTAGGTGGGCAAAGGAGGCCCCCCTCAGTGTTACATCAGCAGGTCCCACCACCACACACTGTGGGGGGCTCTGGCTCCTCAGGTAGGACAGAATGTGGAAGACGATGCAAGACTCAGGCATGACTAGAAGATATTAGAGAGAATCATGAAAAAAACTAGGGTACCCATGTTTATTGGTCCAGAGGCTCACTTGGTGTGGAGACTGGCCACATCTGCATTCCTGCTGCTGATGACACGTGGCTTGCAGCCCAGAGAGTCAGGGAACTACTTCACCAGTTCAGGGGCAACCAAAATGGACACTCCTATCATCTGCTTTCTCCCTAACTGGCGTGCTCTTCTGCATGTCATCGGGACTGGCCAAATGACCTCTCTCCACCTTCTTAACCCCATGACCTGCTTGGGCAATCACTGCCAAGCTGGTTAAGTGGGTGACTGGTCTAACAGGCTGCAGCATCTCCTATTCAGCCAGTCTGAGAGCTTTGGATCTAGATGGTGCTGGTATCCAAGCCCCAGCCACCTGACTGGATACAAGGGAATACCTGAAAAGAGACAAGAGTCTGAGAGCAGCCTCATCTGCTCCAACTCCTCAAGACTTATTTTCTTCTGAAAATGAGGCTACCACCTAGAGCAAGCTACATGTCCTTCATTTTGGTAAAACCCTGAAAGGATGCTAATGTCACATGATGTGTCCATCAACAGTGTCCAGTTTATAGTGCTCTAACTTAATTCTCCACTGGATGTGGGTGATTTTCACTGTGAACACACCCAGGGAGACAATGTAAAGGTACTAGAAACCTCAAACATTTGGTAGCATTGCTTAGACAGTACTGATTTATTAGCTCTTTATTAGGTTTTAGATTTTAAAGAAGGAACATTTAATATGAAACAAACATTTTAAGTGTAGCTGGTTGAAATGCAATGATACACTGAATGTATAGTCTGATCCATGTCAAAATTACACTTCAATGCCTAACTACAAAGTGGTAACTCCAATGGGATCCTGGAACAGAAAAAGATACCATGTAAAGAAAACCTAAGGGATCGTGAACAATACGGACTCATTAAGAATGATGCACATGTGTTGCGTCATGTGCACCATACTAAGGTAAGGTTTAACACCAGGAGAAATGAAGTGTGAGGTCTATGGGAACTCTCTGTATCTTTGCAACTTTCCTATAAATCTAACACTATCCTAAAGTCAGACATTTATTTAAAAAACAGTAATACATTCAATCACATTGTTCAAGCCCTAACCAAGGCTCACAGGCAGAAAAGAGCTATAGTGAAAAGAGTCTATTTTCAAGCTCCCTTTACTCTTCACAGTGCAGTCACAAGAGATAGCTCCTAGCCAGGCTTGAGTGCTGACCACAGAAACAGAATATGGCACAGATTCCTGGGACTGAACATGGGATTCATTAGCATACTGTGTATATGCTGAAGTTAGATCACTTTGGAGAATGCTGGGTTTTCAGCTGAACTGTCATGGCATGGTGATACGAGCTCTTAACCTGGAACTTACGATGTTTTCTTGGCAGGACCTATCCACATCTTGTCTATTCAGGGACGAACCAATGGTGTCTGCAGAACAACCCGATGAAAGGATTTTCAGTTGACATGGATGGGGTTGCTAAGGAGTCAGTCTCACAGGGCCTGCACACCCCACCCAAATACGTGCTAATTCTGAATAATTAGACACTGTGTACCAAACACAATCTCCTGCAGACCTTCTGTGACACCTTAATTTATGGCATCAATAAGACAAGAGAAATTTATATCTGCAAAGTAGCATATGGGTCTGTTCTGATTTCCAGGCTATTTCTCATGTATTAAAAGACTAGCTCTCTCATTAAGAGCAGAGACGCTGTTAAGCAAGAATTTACTAATGAAGTTCAACACACACTCCTGGATTTGAGTCCATGGTGTTTTTGATTTGTGTTTCTCTTTAAAATGTTCTGTTATTCATCCATTAATCTCTATCTGTTGATCTGAATCAGCACAATTGTGATTTAATGAGATGTAGACTCTGCCATATTTAAACACCTTCAAAGCAGTCTCCTTTTAATTAGTGAGGGCATTCTATTCACCAAAGCTTGGCATTCTTGGGCTTGTTTGTCCTTCTGAAAAGGTGTAATTTCCAGGACATGAGAAGGAACAGCAGTCAGGGCACAGAGAACACTGCCGCCTTGAGGGTGAGCGTGTGGCAGGCAGCAGCCTGTGGAAGGGCAACTTAGACCTCACAGTGAGCAGCTCCTGAGAACTCGGACAGCACATCCACTTGTGACTTAAAATGCCAACCATACATTCCAGGACAATCACTTAGCTGAGCAACACATCAAACCAAAAACATCCATGATGCTGGAAATATAACCCTTAAGAGAGAAAAATCAATAATTGGAAAGAACATAGTAGAAAGTTCTGAAAAGTGAGTCTATCGGCCTGGGACCTGGGCCAGAGAAAGCATGTTGATTGTAAGGAGACTCGATCATGTCTCTGAAGCCCCTGAAGCTGCAGGAGGACTCTGGCAGAGCCAGGCGGTCAGGGTATGCCCACCCACTCCCTCCCACAATAAATATGGCTGGGAAGGCAAGACCCAGAACCTCTTCACTGCCACCCAAGCTTCTGGCTGCTTTCTCTGAGTTGCCTGCTTGGTACTGCAGCAAACCAGCAGAAAAATAGCAAATGGAAATGTTGAGTTAGTTCTCCAAGCTCATTCTGTTTCCATGTGGTTTCACTGAAGACTCCTGAGTATCAGTTAATTCCCATTCACCTTGAATCTCTGGGAGGTTTTAAATTAAAGGTAAAGAGGAAAAAGATATCTTTAAAAAAAATAACCTTGGGAGGGAGGTGGGGAGCACTAGGGGGGTAGGCTGGGATGAGAACAAAAGACAGAAAACTGTACTTGAACAACAATTAATTAAATAAATAAATAAAAACCGACCCTCATTAGAAAAAGAATTAAACCATGCCCTGTCCTATGGCAATGATGGACATTACCTTTCATTTGCTTAAGGGAAGAGTGTGAAAGGCCTTGGTGGCAGTGGGCAGTGGGGGTGGGGAGGGCATGTGCTCAGGGGTGACTGGAGAAGTCTGGGGTGGAGTGAATGACATCCAGGGGGAAGAGCTTCTGAAGGTCTGCAGAGGCAGCGCTTGCCCCCAGAGGGGGCCACCAGCTGTCATGTTTGAAAGCAGCAGATTTGTGAGCAGTGATCACCTTGACTTCATGGAAGCAATTGGGGGTGAATGTCTATTATCAGCAAAGGTGGTGGTGGTGATTTTTCACAGGTACCTTCTCTATGAGTTTGCTAGGGCTGTTACAACAAAGCACCACATTCTGGGAGACTTGAGACACCAATGGCTGCAGGGCTGGTTTCCCCTGAGGCCTCTCCCCTTGGACTGCAGACAGCCATCTTTGCCCTGTGTCCTCACAAGGCTGTGCCTATGTATGAGTCTGTGTCCTAATCTCCTCCTGTAAGGACACCAGTCACATTGGACTAGGGCCTACACTAGCAACTCAATTTTAACTTAACTACTTCTGTAAAGATACTATCTCCAAATACGGTTACACTAAGAGGTACTGGGGCTTGAGACTCCATATATCTATTTTAGGGACACAGAATTCAACCCATAAAAGGTAGTGTTATTTATCTTCAAAGCTTCTTTACAATTAATGCTGACTTGAAAGTGACTTTGCAACAGTGTGGTTCAGGCTGACAAAGACAGAGAAAGCCTCGGTGAGAAAGAATAAATGGAATCTGGACTAAGTCCGGAGGTGCTGTCGTGAGGCTGCCCATGTGCTGCAGAAAACTGCCAGCCACTTGCTAGTGGACACCTTAACTCCTCCCTTCTGAAAGTGTCCCCTATGGGTGCCCTCAAACAGACATCACTGGGACACTGTTGTCCTCTAAGCTTCATCTCTCCAGGGTCTCCAGCAGCAGCCAGAGCCCCAGGCCAGGCCCCTCCTCTCAGTCTGGCATTCCTTTTCCTATGCTACTTACCGCACTTTCATTCCTCCCCCATCCCCCAGGTGTCTGCCAAGCAGCAAGCAGGCCTGGAGGGGTGTGCAGTGGGGTTTGGAGTAGTCTGTCTGACCATTTTTGGTAATGACACTGTCAACATGTAACAGCACTTCTCATTTTATGGGCATCATCCTCCCCACCCCTTCACGTGAGTGCCCATGTCTGTGGGTCTCCCTGGAGTGTCTCCTCATCTCTGGTTCACTAGATGCTGATGCACTCCAGAGCCCCTCTCCTGTATTTGTCCCCTTGATGACACAGCAAAGCAGCCACAACTCTACACATCTCTACAGCACATCTCTACACAGAAAGCCTGACACAGAAACCTGAGCACCTGCTCACAACTCCACCTGTGCATCTGACAAACAGCACCTCAGCTCATTCAAACATGCATCTAGCTTTTCTCCACAGCAGCTCCCGTGCCCCACCTTCCTGACTGCGCCCTTCCAAGGCAAAGGCCACAGGTCCTGGTTACCTCCCACTGCTTTTCCTCTCCACTCTCATACTCCACTTCCACCTCTCTGACAACACATGCTTTTCAACATGCAGATGAATAAAAAGAAATTTTGCAGCTTTAAAATTATACCAAGTGCCATGTAACAATAAAATGTCTCACCTTGTGATATATACCTCACAGTGGATGCACCAGTTTACATTCTGCTAAGTGAAGATGCTGGGCTCACAGGCAGCACACCGAACAATCCACCTACAGCATGAAGATCTAGATGAACTTGCTCCCTAAGTGCAGGCAAAACAACAAGAACTCACCATTTCAGACCTCAGAGAATTAACCAGAGCTGCAGAAGAAACTGGAAAATCATCTGTCCAAGAGAAAGGATTGACTCTCAGTAAACCAGTGGGTTGGTGCCACTTTAACATGGGCTGCAACTGTAGTCTAGCTAGCCCTCCCCTGCAGACAGCCAGCAGACCTCACACTTTGAAGCTCTGTTAAAAGTAACTTTCCACAGTCAGTATCTTGTCTGGACTTGCAGCAGCCTGGGAAATCTCTAGAGTTGACTCAGAGCTGGGCTGGGAGAAGGTTGTGGAAAAGGTGGCAGGAGAAGGCTAACCTTGGGGCATTACCAAAACAGCAACAAACTACTGGCAACTCGTTGGCTGCCAAATGCTGTGCCTACAATGGCAGGAAACCCAAGCCCCACCCAAAATGTGAAAGGCAATCTGGGAGCACAAGAGGACAACGGGGCACTTCAGAAGCTCTGACTATTTCCAAGATCACCAAGGCTGTGTTCCCACACAAGGCCATGCACATACCCAGGAAAGACCTGGGAAGGGACAGGTCATCAGTGCTTCATCCCTGGTACACTTGGGAAATGACAGTTGAAGTTAAACGGCATGCCTCCTCACAGTATCCCCTTAGTAAAGGGGGAAGACATGCAGTGAGGTCTGTAAGGAAATCTACTGAGCAGCGACTGGCTCACTACACACTTTTACTGGCTTACTAGGGACCCTCTAGGAGCCAGTCTTAAAAATGTGCAGGCCCTTATGTTAAGTGTTCTTATCACACCCACAAAACGACAACAATAATAAATGCAAAGAACAGGAGGAAGTCGAGGAGGTGTTGCGCATGTTTATGGCATAGACTGTGGCGATGGATTCACAGATGTTTACCTCCAAACTTATCAAGCTGTATACAGTAAACATGCAACACTTTGAATGTTGTCTGTACCTAAAGTGGTTTTTAAAAAATTAAGTGAAAAGAAGTTAACAAAACTGTAAATAACTCAGTGGACACACATTACAGGGAACACAAAACCCATGGAATTAGTACGGAAAGACACTAAACAAACAAGCAGTAATTAAGGAAATGCCACCAAAAAGCAAAATGAAAACAAAAACAAAAAACCACAGTAGCAGCAACAAACATGGAAGGGTAGCGGTACCTGCTACCAGAGTTGTTAAAATATTATTATCTAAAATGTCCGTTTTTTTCACAGAGAATTACAAAGACACACAAGGAAATAGTAAAGTATGCCACATGCGTGGTGGGGGCACTGTGGCAAGAGACCACCCAACAGAAAGTGTCCCAGACTATTAAATTAGTGAGCTGGAAGACAATTTAATATGTTTACTGGAGTAGAGATTATCCCCTCTGAAAAGAAGAAAATTAAAAGAACAAAGAAAAATAATAGAGCCTAACAGGTCTGTGGGACACTGCCAAGAGCACCAACACACACACAGTGGTAGTCCAGAAGGAAGAGAGAAAGAGACAGAGAAACACTGGGAGAAGTAATGACTAAAAACTTACCAAATTGGATAAAAGCATTAATTCATACACTTAAGTAATTCAAGGAATGAGAGGTAGATAACCTCTAAGATATGCACAAGTAGACACAATTTAAACTGTTGGAAAACACAGGCAGAATCTTGAAAGCAGCAACATTAACATATTTTGCTGTGTATAAGGCACACCCACATTTTGTGTGTTTCATACACAGGATTATTATACTTATGGCAGGTAATCATTATACCCATGTATATAATGTGCATTATACACAGCAAAATACAAGGAACCCTTAGTCAGGTTAAAAGCTGGCTCTCATCAGAAACCCATTGCAGGGACATTTTAAAAGTGCAGGGACAAAGAAAAAGGACGGTCAACTACATCTAGGAAACTCTTCTTCAAAAGCGAAGAAGCCAGCTCACTTGCACATGAACAAAAAAGAGAAAATCTGTCATTAGAAGACTGCTCTATAAGATAGTCGAGAGAGTCAATCAAGATGAAATAATGTACTTTGAATAGGAATTCTAATTCACACAAAGAACCAGAAACTGTGTTGATGGACTTAAAATGTATAAGGATGTAGCTTAGATAACATGAATAATTAAAAGAGGAGGGGAAGAGCAATATATTGGAGCAAAGTACCATTAAAATTAAGTTAGTATTTTAATCTGAACTACATTTTTAAAAAGATAACAGTAACCCTTATGGCAACCACTGAAAAAATATTTTTTAAAATTTTACACAGTGATCCCCCAATTAAGTCTAGTACCCATCTGTCACCACACATAGTTATTA
Source organism: Sturnira hondurensis (assembly GCF_014824575.4). Classification (NCBI taxonomy): domain Eukaryota; kingdom Metazoa; phylum Chordata; class Mammalia; order Chiroptera; family Phyllostomidae; genus Sturnira; species Sturnira hondurensis. Next base: position 1,426,092 of record NW_028073091.1, read on the forward strand.
TATCATTGACTCTGTTCCCTGTGGTGTACATTATACCCCTATAACTAAAATTATAACTGGAAATTTGTACTTCTTAATCCTCTTCCCCTTTTCCACCCATTCTCCAACCTGCCCCCTCTCTGGCAAACATGACTTTGTTCTCAAGATAGAGTCTTTACACTATACTCCCATCCACCATCTTTACATGGCGGGGGGGGGGGGTACCATGAGGTGACACCTGATTTCTTCTTTCTTGTAATATCAACACAAATATTTGTATTTTATGCTTACAGTTTTATAGCAGTAATATTGACCATGCTATCAAAGTAATATAAACCAGGCTAGTAGTTATCATAAAAATACATGTAATTGCCACTATCACTTTTTTCTATAAATTAGTGTGTTTGTCTTTTCCAAACTTCTCCTTTTATTTATTTCCTTTTTATGATCGACTTGTGTTTACCCTTGAAAGTAAGATTGGGAGCATTTTTAAAAATTGAACTTATTGAGATGACATCATTTAATAAAATTATGTGGATTTCAAGTGCACAATTCTATAATGCATCATCTGTATAATATACAATACTGTATGTTCACCACCCCAAGTGAAGTCCCCTTCCATCATTGTGTACCTCTCTCCCTTTACCCTCTTCTACCTCTCCAACCCCTTCTCCCTCTGGTAATCACCATACTGTTGTCTGTGTCTATGAATTTGTTTGTTTTTTCTTAATCCCTTCACCATTTTTACCCAGCCCCCCTCTGACAGCTATCAGTATGTTCTCTGTATCTATGAGTCTGTTTCTATTTTGTCTGTTTATTTCATTACATTCTACATATAAGTGAGATCATATGGTATTTATCTTTCTCTGACTGGCTTATTTCACTTAGCATAATACTCTCCAGGTCCATCCATACTGTCTCAAGAGGTAAGATTTCCTCCTTTTTTGTGTGGCCTAATAGTATTCTATTGGGTAAATATTCACAGTTTTTTTTAAATCCATTCATCTACTGAAGATTTGGAAGCACTTGGGTTGCTTCCATATCTTCACTATTGTAAATAACATTGCAAAGAACATACGGGTGCACACATTCTTTGAAATCAGTGTTTCCAGTTTCTCTGGATAAAACCCAGAAGTGGAATCGCTGGATCATAGTGCAGTTCCATTTTAATTTTTCAAGAAAACTTCACACTGTCTCCTTTTAAAGCAAAGAATTTATTAGAAGAATTAAGACAGCAGTCATATCGCCAGACACTACTTATTTCCTGTGCCCCTATAAAAAGTACATTTTCATTACATCATTTTACCTCACTGAGACTCTTAGATTCATAAGTCATGACTGTTTGAGGCATTTCTGTGAGGCTTCTTATTTCACAACCAAAAGCCCTACACTAATCAATCATAGAATGTCGTGGTAATCACCACAGGATTGACTTGCCTTTTCTGTCTCTCAAATCTGCAGGAGTCCTCTTAACTTGATATAATAAAGCATTTTGCCTTAATAATTAAATGGTGCCTAGAGATCTCTCTCAGTCATTATCACGAAAGCATACAATAATGTATACACACATGGGATACCCAGAAAACATGCACACACATGCTCCCCTGACTCAGAGGCTCCCTGAAAATTCACCCTGTGGCTTTAGACCTTCAGCACTCTTAAGCAGCTGGATTAGAGCAAAATGTGACCCGATGAAATAACTGTGCAAGTTCCCATCCTGTACACAGGTGGGGGCTGACATCCTGGGCTCTCCTTCCTTGCCCATGAAAAATCGTAGTATGAGGTGCCTCCTATCAAATCCTCCAGCACTGTGTCCTACTTTCCTCAAACCCGCTTTTCCGACACAGCACTCAGAGGAAATGCTGTTATTTCTGCTCATCACATAGCTGAGTGGGCCTGGGAGGGCCTTCAGGTGAGAGAAGGATGAGAGAAGCTGCTGGCCTATGAGAATACCCTCCTGGCTCACCCGCTGGCAATTTACACAAACAAAATACCCTTTCAAAGACCTGCTGGTGAAGAATTTTCAAACAGAACCACCAAGCTAAAATGATCCATTTCTCCTTTTCCCTCTCTCAAACACACACACACACACACACACACACACACACACACACTTCCCTCTCTCTTCTCCCCCTTTCTCACCGTCATTTTGTTATTTTCCTTTATGTTTTGGACATCTGTACGTGTTGGGGGGTAGAGGAAGTTATAAATAGACCCTCTTCTGTTTCCTCTTCCAATTATCTTTCCACCTTCCCAGAGGATATCTTGCCTTTACTCTGGTTGTTCTCAATGGGGAGGGAGAATTTTTGTTACCCAGGAGACACCTGGCAATGCCTAGAGACATTTTTTACTGTCACACTGTGGTGGGGGTGCCCTTGGCATGTAGCTGATGGAAGGCGGGGATGCTGCCAAACATCTTCAATGCACAGGACACTCCCCACCATGAAGAATTATCAGGTCCCCAGTGTCTATAGTGCCAAGGTTGAGAAACTGCTTGACTCCATTGTACCATCTATTTTCCTGTGTGTTTTTAGTTTTGAGTCAGCAAGCCTGAGGGTTTAAATAAAATTTAGATATATTCTAGTCCAGTCATTGACTCCTTGTTCATACTTCTCCCAATTTCAGACCCAGAAACAGAGCTCCAAAATGTACACTGAAAGAGCCCAATCTTCATAGCCAGAGAGATGCCCATGCACACCCTGCCTTTGCCACCTATTAGGTGTGAACCAGGGGCAAGAGAAATGGCGTCTTGGCACCTATGTCTCCTTAAATGCAAAAAGGCAATAAGGAGGCCTCAATCCCTGATTCACTGTGATGGTTCTATGAGATTCACACAGAACTTCTCTGATTGTGCTTTATGATCCTTACATGAAAATTGATAAAGACTTTATCTTTTTCTCCATGTGTCCTTCTTTTCCTAATTCTTCCTCCTCTTGCAGCTCATTTGGGAAATAGCCCAGATGCCAGCCAGGGCTGTGGCTCCTTCCCCTGAGGATGGGCTCCACAGCCCCTGGCACCAGCACCCAGATCACCAAGCAGAGAGGTCATGGCAGAAAGGGAAGGGAAGGGGCAAGACCAATGCTCGGGGTTTTGCTTCCCCTCTCTGTGACACTGCCATGTCTGCATTTGCTTCTTCCTTATGATTTGGCTTCTCAGATTATGACAGCACTGCAGGCATGGATGGCCACCAGTGTGTTATAGAGCCCCTGCAGACCAGCCCCCTCTTGGAACCCTGCCTAGGATTACAGAAAAAGGTAGGGTCACTGCCCTCGGCTGGAGAGAAACCCAGGCTGCCCAGACACTTTAACTACTTAAGGAAATATGTACCCTTAAACAAGAATGGGAAGGACTTCATGCTCTCACCTTCCTGTGGTTTCTCACCATAATAAAAATGTAAACACAAAGTGGAAGGCCAGTGAGACAAAGACACAGGTTGGGTGGGGAAGGGGGCAGAAACAGGTGAAAGGACCAGGAGGTTACAGTTCTGACACACCAAGCCACTACTACTAAAAACCCTTCTCCATCTGGCTTCACATTTAGTTCCTATGCCACATTCAAGTTCACCGCCATGTTTCCAAAGACACTCATTATTTATGCAAATGGACGTTTCTTCCATGTGCACTGGCTTGTAGACAACAGGGAGCTCATAATGGCCACAGCCCTGTTTAAAGTATTCCTCAAAGCAGATGCCAAGTCTAATACCACATTAAAGTTGAGGGGAGGAGAGGCCTTTACTCATGCTGAAAGGTAAAGCTTGGCATAATGGAGGACATCAGACCAGGACATCCGACAAACTGGCTCCCAAACCCCGCACTTGAGCTGCATGGACAACTCAACAGAGGACGCTGGATGGTGCCCCATCTGCCTCACCTCTCCTCCTCCCATTATCATCATGTATAAAGAATTTAAAGCATAGGGGGATTTAGATAAAGTGGACTCTGACATCCGTGCAACTCCTCTGAACAGAGGTCTCAGCTGCCATGGAGTCAGTGTCACTCTGCTCCCTAGGTCAAGCTCCTTAAGGAAGCTCTGGTCACAGGAACAATCCAAGAGGGAAGAGGCACAGAGCAGGCTGCTAGACATGGCCTGAAAATCTTCAGGTTATCCTCTTCCTCTGGACTAACTGACCCCACAACCTTGTACAAAAGGGGAAATGAAAAAGGAGGGACACCAAGAATGTCTTTATGGCAGCTTTATGAGGGAGCTCAAACTCACAGGGCTACTGTGATTTGTCCCAAATCCCTAAAGCCACTTCACCTGTCGACAAGGAGGCTGTACGCAGGTCCTAAGGAGGGTGGCCTTGGAGCTATTCCACCAGCATGTCCTGAATGACAGGGGCCTGGATAGAGGGCAACTACCCCAACAGTTGGCTGAAAGGAATCAGTTCTTTTGGTTGAACTGAAGGTGAAGCAGATGGACCATAGCCATGACTCACTGTTCCAACACAATGGTCCACTGTCCCTGGCATGGTTACCTGGCATTTCAAAATGGAGATGATTTTCCCCCAACAGACACCACAGATCACCAGGCTGGGTCACAGGACAAGACAGGCTGAGGAGGGTGAGTGGGGACAGATCTGCCCACACAGGACAATGGCCCACATCCACAAAGGTACGCAATGTCACCCAACAATTCCACTCTATGAAGTTTACCCTGCAAAATCAACCCACACATGTGAAATGGTATGTGTACACAGTTTTCATTAAAGCACTGGGTTTCTTTGCATTTTCATTGACTTTTCTCTTTTAATGTACAGATCTATGCATTTTAACACAGGAATAGATTTAGGTCACCAAATCCACAATCAATATACAGAATGGTTTCATCACCCAAAAATCCCTGCTCTCCCTCGACAGCTCCACGCTTTATTCTCCTCGCTTCCATCGCTGACATTTTCTCTTCTTGAGAAAAGTGCAATCAGAAAGTATGTAACTGAAAGGGACCAGAAGAGCAGAGACAGGAGAGCTCCCTACCCTCCTCCATTTGCCTAAAAGCAGGACTTCCCTTTGTGAAGCTGCCCCTTCTCTTGTACCAGGAAAAGAACAACAACCCCAAGGCAGGTCTGCATGAATAATCTCTACTAAATCACCCTTCTCCACCATTACTTCCCCAGGGGTATCTAACACTTTCTCACACTCTTCTGCCCCTGGAAGCCCAAACCCCTTCCTTCCTGGAAACACCACCCCTCTACCCGTAGGAAATGAACCGAATCCAGTCTAATTCCTTCTTCACAATTTATTTCCTTTTGTTTATGGTATTTGAGTCCCAAGTCTAGCCACTTCTTTGGGTTTTCACTTTCTTTCTGTGAAAGGCTTTGTGCAATAAAACCTATGCACCTTTCTTCCTGTTAAGCTGTCTGTCAGTTTAATTCCCAGGGCCCAGCTACAGAACCTAAGAGAGCAGAGGAAGTTTTTCCTTTTCCTCCCCTACATAACTTTCTGACACTGGCTTCACTTGACATGCCTTTGAAAGGCATCTAGTTAGGACTTCCGCCAAGATGGAGGCATAGGTGGAAACACTGTGCCTTCTCCCACAACCAAGTTTGAATACAACAAAGGTTTGGAGAACAAAGACACAGCCAAAGAACAGAAAATTGAATTATACGAAAGTCCGACAACCACTAACCGTTCAACGGGGATGGTAAGAGGGGCGGAGCCAGCAGCAGAGCAGGGTTGGGCAGGAAGGATCCTCAGACCTGGGGCACAAGTGGCCCGGACACAGTCAGGGTGTGGGGCAGACTGACCGCAGTCGCACATTTGCGCACAGTGAGACGGACCACACAGGCCCCAGGGGGCAAGGGCTGACGGCGGTGGCACACTCTTGTGCAGTGGGACAAAACGCGACGGTGGCAGCTGCTGCACCTGTGGGGTCCGAGGCAGGAGATAGCAGACAAAACGCCATTGCTCCTCTTTGACCCCGCCCCCACATACAAAGTCACAACCCAGCAACTGAGTTGCCCTGCTCAGGTGAAGACCTAGGGCTCCAATCCTGATACGTAACAGGCACAAACAGCCCAAAAGATGGCGCAAGAAGAACTCAAAGTCCCAGAGCTGATAACCCTCAGCGACCGAGAAATTGCCAGCCCCTCAGAAGCACAATTCAAGACACTGTTTATCAGGATGCCCACAGAACTGGTTGATTATAGTCACAAATTAGAGGAACATATGAAGGCTAAACTAATTGAAATGAAGGGAGATGTCCAGGAAACCAATAGTGATGGAAAGGAAACTGGGACTCAAATCAAGGGAGTGGACCAGAAGGAAGAACGAAACATCCAACCAGAAAGGAATGAAGAAATGAGAATTCAAAAAAATGAGGAGAGGCTTAGGAACCTCCAGGATATCTTTAAACGTTCCAACATCGGATTATAGGGGTACCAGAAGGGGAAAAGAAACAGCCACGAGTGGAAAACTTATTTGAACAAATAATAAAGGAGAACTTCCCCAGTCTGGCAAAGGAAATAGACTTCCAGGAAATCCAGGAAGCTCAGAGAGTCCCAAAGAAGTCGGACCCAAGAAGGAACACACCAAGGCACATCAGAATTACATTAGCCAAGACTAAAATGAAGGAGAGAATCCTAGAAGCAGCAAGAGATAAGGGGACAGTCACCTACAAAGGAGTACCCATCAGACTGTCAGCGGATTTCTCAAAAGAGACCTTCCAGGCAAGAAGGGGCTGGAAAGAAGTATTCCAAGTCAGGAAATCCAAAGACCTACAGCCAAGATTGCTTTATCCAGAAAAACTTTCATTTACAATGGAAGGACAGATAAAGTGCTTCTCAGATAAGGGCAAGTTCAAGGAGTTCATCATCACCAAGCCCTTATTATATGAAATGTTAAAGGGACTTATCTAAGAAAAAGAAGATGAAAAATATGAACAGTGAAAGGACAGCAAACTCACAGTTATTAACAACCACACTTAAAACAAAAGTAAACCTAGAGGACACCTAGATCAGGAGTGGAACCATAGAAATGAAGAACGCATGGAGGGTTAGCAACAGGGGTGTGGGAGGAGAAGGGGGGAGAAGGTACAGAAAATACCATAGACAGTAGGTAGAAAATAGATAGGGGGAGGGCAAGAGTGGGGGGGGGGAATATAGAATCTAAAGAACTTGAGACACGTGGTCATAAACTAAAGGGGGGAATGGTGGGGGAGGGAGTGTGCGGGTGGAGGGGAATGAAGGGGGGGAATAGAACAACTGTAATGGTATAATCAATAAAATTAAAAAGAAAAAAGAAAGGCATCTAGTTACTGTCTACAGAACCAACTAGATGCCCTTCAAAGGCATGTTTCATTCCTCTTTTTTTGCAAAACAGTATTCCATGGTATGGGTGGACCACAGTTTGTTTATACATTCGTTTACCGAATGCCGCCCACTGTTTCCAGTTTTCAGCTATTTCAAACAGAACACTTATGGACAGATTTTTGTGCAAATGAAAGCTTTCCATTCTCTGGCTTACAGCCAGGAGCGGTTAATGTCTACTCTGAGGCAATCTCTTTGGACCAGCCCTCTCACACTTTAACAAGCACACAAACCACCCAAAGATTTTGTTAAGTACAGATTCTGACTCTGTGAGGTGGGGCCTGGAATTCTGCATTCCTAACAGCTCCCAGGCAACACAATGCTGCTGGCCAGTGGACCACTGTGAGCAGCGAGGCCTCCAGGCAGATGGAATGCTCCAGTGTACCCTTTCAGGTTAGGGTGAGCAGGGCTAAGACTGGCAGCCATCACCAGGGCCTTTGATTAGTCAAGGAAGCCCATCACAAATAAGACTTTTCTTAATGTGGAAGGTACCCACCTGTGTCCTGCAGGCATTTGGGTTTGAGACCCTCACTGAGTCTTAACTGTGAGCAGAAGAAACTATTTCCAGAGGCCCAAGGATATAAGGGCAGCACTTCCTCTGTGCAATAGACCTTTTTCAAAGGCCAGGTAAACACGAGCAATGACGACTACAGGGGCTCACTGAACAGGCATAAACAGCTCCAGAAACACCACCCCTCTGCCCACAGGAAATGAACTGAATCCAGCCTGGGCAGGTGGCACGGGCCAGGAGAGTGGAAAGAAGAGCAGGTTTTCCCGGTTTCCCTGCTGCAGAGGTAAAGGAATCATCACACCATTATTCCAGGGAGAAAGTGCAGGGAGCTGGAGGGTCACTCATGCAGAGTTGAAGGGACTGGCCCCCAAATGGGCAAAGAAACAGACAGACATTTCTCCAAAGAGGATATACAAATGGTCAACAAGCACATGAAAAAAATCACTGATCATTAGAGAGATGCAAAACCAAACCATACCATTTCAAGTCCATTAACAGAAAATAACAAGTGTTGGTGAAAACGAGGAGAAATTAGAGGTTTGTGAATTGCTGGTGGGTATATAAAGTTGCACTGCTTACAAAGACAGTGTGGAGGTTCCTTGAGAATTTAAAAATGTAATTACCATATTTTAGGTATACCCAAAAGAATTAAAAGCAGGGTCTTGAAGAAGTATTTGTAACCCCATGTTCTATACTGACATTATTAACAACAGCCAAAGGTGGAAGTAACCTGAGTGTCTATCAAAGGATAAATGAATAAAATGTGGTAAATATAAACAGTGGACTATTATTATTTAGTCTTAAAAATATTTTGATGCATGGTACAAGAATGAATCTGAGGACATTATGTGAAGTGAAATAAGCCAGTCAAAAGACATTATAGAAAGACAAATATTAGATGATTATTTAATTCATATGAAGTTAGAGTAGTCAAATCCATAGAAACAGAACATAAAGCAGCAGATGCCAGGGACTGAGAGAGGGGGAGATGGGTATACAGTTTAAGTTTTATAAAATGAAAAGTTCTGGAGAACAATGTGAGTGTACTTAACACTACTGAACTGTACAATTAAAAGTGATCAAGACGCGAAATTTTGTTTTTTAAACCACAATTAACAACAAATTCATACAAGCCGGTTGAGAACAGAGAGGGCCACAACAGGCTGGAGTCGGCACATTACGGGAGAAGGTTCCACACAGAGATGCTCCCCACGATTTCCTGCAGAGCTGTGTACTAGCCCCAGCAGGACCACAGGTGCACATGGATGATCAGAGACATGCATCCTCTTGGGCCTGTCTGGAGCCCTGCACACAAAACTGCACAGTCTGAACTTTCCATGGGGACTCTTGTTTTAGTATTATTCTGGCTATGTAGGTTTGCTTCACCACTGCCTTCAGAATCTCACTGAATTACAGGTGTGAACTTCAAGACCCATGTCACATGCTTTCAGGAATCATCTCTGAGTGGAAACACTTTAGATTTTAAAGTACTGACCCTATGGAGGCTAACATCATCAGAAACACACCCATTCCCAACATCTGACACCAGGAAAGAATGTGTGGCAGTATGCTTATCTGAAAAGGGAACAATACTAACAGCAGCCATCCCTGAAAGCTGCTTGCCCAGGGTCAGATACAACATGCTGGGCCCCACCAAAATCATCACCTAACTCAGTGCTGCAAGGGGGAAATGGTTAACACTATCTTTTCTCTGCCCGCTCTCTCTTCTGATTTGAAACACAGTGCCGACACACGCATCAATATTACCTAGAGGTGTTTTTAGTAGAGCTTGTGCCTGTCCCCACAACTGCAAAGCCACCTAGCTGACCTTGAAGGAGCCTCTGTTTGGCAGCCTCTTCTTAACCTCAGACAGTGCCCCACTAGAGGCCTCCCAGGGCTTGCACCCTGGTGGCCCAGCCCACAAGCTCTGTGACTAGAAGGTAACAGGAACAAAGGACCAAGTCTCCCTCCCCAGCAGGGCACAGAAAAGAAGAAAAGGTTGTCCCTGCTTCCCCAGGTCCAGATCTGGCCTTTTGGCAAGAACCAGATGCCCAGTGCACATGCTCCTGGCCTGCCTTCATCAGAGTGGTGGCTCTGCACTTGGCCAACTCTCACCCAGGGTTGAGTCCTGGAGATACCACCCAAGGTGCAGGCCACCTGGGCCCCGGGATCCACCAACAGGAGCAGTTCTTTAGGGATGAAACCATAGTCATGGGTCAAGAGCAGATCACAGTCCTGAGCTCAAGGGACTTAGAAGTAGGAATGAAAATGCCACTAAATTCCTTTAGTAGATGACTTTTTAGGTTTCCTCTATTTTAATTAACTAGTTCACTTGAAAGCTTCATTTGTATCATCCAGCCCTCTCTAGTACTTTTCCTGCAAAAAAATGCCTTTTTCTTTTCTTTATGATTTAAAAGATTACACCAAGATGCTCTATAGGAATAGAGTATGTGCCCTTAATCCTCTACTCACAGAAGGGTGCTTACTTATCAAAAGCACTTCCTGTCCATGCTCAAATAGTAAGTATTCGAATGACTTTCAACCACAGTAAACGGCTCTGGTCTTCAGAAGCCACAGGACTGCACCTGATTGCCCTCCTAAGACCTCTCTGTGCTTCAGTATCACTTGCACTCACTGTCATACACAGCCCCCTGTGCACACTCACACTCAGCCAACAAGTCATGGGACCCCTCAGTTTTTATCCACTCATTCCCCAGGCATTGAGTTTGGAGAGGGTAAGCAACCCCAAGAGACAACCTGCCCCCCCTCCAGCATTAATCCCCTCACCTGGAGCTCAGGTACACAGACGAGGATCTAAATACAGGCCCCTGGTGGCTGACTCAGAGCTGGAGCTACCCCTGAGGGCCAGCCTTCTGCCATCCACCCCTCACTTTCCATCTAGTGAGTGCCCTCCCTCTATCCCTCTGACTGAGTGACACTCCCCATTGTTGGCTAGAGCAGGAAGCCTAGAGAAACTGCACCTCCTGGCTTGGCAGTCACACACACTTGACATGAGAACTAAACATCCAAAATGGAGACACCTGCAAGCAAAGGGGGCAGCAGAAGAAGAAATGTCAACGTGCTCCAGGTGTGTCTTCATGGAAAGAAGCACTCATGAGCACATGGAAGTGCACACACATGCACACACAGACACGTTTCACAACACCTCAACAGAAAGCATCCCACAGACACCTAGAGCTGAATGAAGAAAGAAGTCCATTAAAAGTTTCAACTGAATTGCATCCCACTGTCAGTATCATGACCCTTAAGGACAAAGGTCCCATTACCCTCAGCTGGCATTCTTCTTGGAAATGTAACTATGGAATGTAACTAACTGGAAAGCAGACTCATAAGTACGACAGGGGAGCACCCATCGCCCCACAACACAGATACTGAGAAAGAACCCAGTGTGGAGTTCAGCATAAAGTTTAGCTTCAGTTTGATATTAAAAAGTGAAAATGCACGCAACAAAATTTCAAAGGAGGAACCAGCTATTATATGACTGCTGGGTGTGGAAAGCTAGAGAAACATTTATCAACAAAAACAGGTTTGGAGAAGAAAATGTACAAATCCCACACTGGACCTAGAACAGGCTGGGGGAGGGTTGATGAAATACCAAAAAGTTATGAGAATGTGACAGATTATTTCCTAATAAGCTGGGTTGATTTGCAGAGGACAGGTGGATGCCTGCTGTCCTCCCTGGCAGGTGTCCTGGTCCTCTCCATGCCCCTGCTTGCACCAGTCAAACACTGGGCACCAAGGGTCTGTTGTCCCGAACCTATCCACATGAGCTGTAGTGTCACTATATGCTACATTACGTAGTTGGGCGGCACGTGATGACCTGGGTGCAAACAAGAAGAAAGGTACTGTCAGAAAAACTAAGCTGACATTCGCTGTAGGAAGAAAAATAAGCGTGTTACTTAAAAATAATCACCTACTTACGCTCATGTCGATGGTAAGAAATGTTTGGGGGAGTGAAAACCTGTAAGGATTCCTTATGTTAAAGTGTCTAGAGCTTTTGGTCCATTTTTGAAACATGGAAACCTGCAGGTCACTGAAAGAATACCGAGTACGGCTGATGTGCCATCAGCAAGCCCTCCTGAACTAAAACTTCAGGAAACAACCAAGTTAAGATAGAACTGAGGGCAAGAGGATAAGCAATTTAAGCAAGTGCTCACAATGTCATGCAGAGGTTTCAACAGGTGTACCCATCAATTGAAGCTGCTATGAAAACGGCCATGATGAGAGGTCAGGCCTCGGACCCAGGAGCTGTTCATCTGCACAAAAGACCCCCCCCCCACACACACACACACCTGAGTTCTACCTGAACTATTCAGATGGAAACAGAACCACCAACAGAGAAGTGTAAGGAAAATACACATTAAACCACAGAAACATTTTGAAAGTGATTTTCTTTAAAAAAAACGAGAAATTTCCACTCATGCCCAACACATGAAAGTCAGATCACCAAATTCCTTCTGATTGCTTGTTCAGGACCTCGCCCTCAGCATCCAGCTCAAGGCCTGGCCTGGAGGCAGCTTAAAATGCAAAAGGCAAATTACCTGTCTTCTGTATGAGAGAAAAAGCTGGAGAACAGAACCTGGGGTGAGAACTGGGCCATAGGCTATCCAGAAGTGCAGGGCAATGCACAGAAATAAAACCAAACTCTGCTCTAATAGTGAGGAAAACGGGCTGTGGCTTTGTTGCTAAGCAGTGCCGTGGCACCCTGGGGGAGGGAGGGTCCATGCAGAGTTCTGTCCCAGCATCCCTGGGACACGGCACACATCACAGAAAACAGAGCTCCTTCAGGCTACCACACAGGCAGCCCCACTTGTCACTAACCAGAATGAAATATTCTGGCTGGATCATGGAGTGAACGTGAAGGACATCTGTCGAGTTTACAGAAGACATGCTGACTAATGAGACAAGCTCATGTTTTCTTCCCTGAAGACATGAAAGTAGTTTTGTATGTGAATGGTTTTGGGGGACATCTAAATGCCTAACTGGTGAGTCAGTTGTGTGAAAGTGTCAGGTGTCTCCCTTTTACCATGTCACAAGGAGAAAGTGGAGCTCAAGAAACAGCCAGGAAGGCCCACCTGCCCAAGTGTGGAGCTGGGTCACATTTTCCTCTTAACCTCTTCACTAGCACACATATGGAGCAGTCTCCCCCACAGATACAGGCCCACATGACTGGGAAGAACTAACTCTCAGCCGCAGGGACACTCCAGAGTCATGGGGCATTTAAAAGCCCATGCTGGCCTATACTCAGAGCTGCTAAGCTCCCCAGATGATCCCAATGGCATCCAGGGAGCACCACAACTGTAGGAGGTGTGAAGAGGGAGGAACAGGTGGAGGCTGTGGGACAAGGAGAAAGAGAGGGAAAGAGGAAGAGCTATAAAAGGGAGGGGCCAGGCCTGCCTCATGGCTGTTTGTAGCTCTACTAGGGGGATAGGTTCTGGGCCAAAACCAAACCCCAAAAGGCCAGCACCCATCAGTGTGATGAACTTCCAGCAACTCACTGACACATGGCAACACCTCTTGGTGGGTTTCTGGGGACTGGTGGGCAGCCAGAGCAGGCAATGGTAGTAGGTCCCCTCAACTACTGTGGTAGCTGAAAGGTTCAGAGCCTGCAGACCTGGCCCAGGTGTTCTCTTGGCTAATGTTAACCTTTACTGGAATGGGATGACATCACTAGGAATTGGCTTTACCTGATTCCCAACCCAATAACAGTATCTAAAGTAAGGACTGCTGTAACTGATAATGAGTGCCTCTGTCAGACACACAATTTGCGGCCATTCACTGAAACTGATAATATGCACCAAGAGCTAAAACGCCAGCCACTCCATGCTAATTCCTACCAACACTTGGCCACCAAGCCAGCTGATTGCTAAGGAAATTCCTTGACAAGCAGGATAAGGGAAACTGAAGGAAAACAATTAAACACCGCCAAACAGTCTGAGCAACTTACAGCCGACTAATGAATCACAAGGTTTGGTCTTCACTTAGGAGCAAATGGTTTATACATTCTAGGCCATCCTGGGGCAGCCCAGCTTCAGCCCAGGTCCCTTTTCAATAACATTCTTTAAAAATAAAACTAACCAGAAGAATAACCCTGATCCCTTTATCACACATTTTAATGAATCAACATATTGAAGGGCACACCTGAGAAGCTAAAGAATATTCTGTTGCCCTGGCTGGTGTAGCTCAGTAGAATGAGCGTGGGCCTGCGAACTAAAGGATCATGGTTCGATTCACAGTCAGGGCACATGCCTATGTTGCAGGCCAGTCCCAGCAAGGGCCGCATGAGAGGCAACCATACATTGATATTTCTCTCCTTCTCTCCTTCCCTTCCCCTCTAAAGATAAATTAATAAAATCTTTAAAAAAAAGAATATTCTGTTAAGACCTTCCTCTGATACCTCCCCTAAAGTTACAGCTGGTGGCTGAAGACAAAAAGCCTCGAGCACAGAATCCGCAGTGTGCTCGTGCCAGAGCATGCCCACACCTGGTGTCTCTGCTATCTTCTCCTAAATTCTAAAGGACTCCATGAGACTTGCCACCAAGGAGAGCATCAGGCAGTGGCCCCTCCTCCAGTGGTAAGCCCCTAAACCTGTCTCTAAGGCTCCATTTTCCTCTGCCTAGTGAGCTCACTTCTTTTACTGTGACTTGTATTTCTTAGCCAAAGTGGCCCCACCTAGGTTCTCTCCTATTGCTTCTTCTATCTCAAGCCCTTCCTTCATTTCAATGTTCCTGACTTTAATAAATATACTCTCAAAATCACCAGGACTCACATTGTAAAATCTTTTTCACAAGAAGTCAAGAACCACACACTACCAGCAAGACCAAGGCAGAACCATTCCAGAGCTGGGTCATTCTGGGCCCAGACTCCATCTGGTAACAGTTTGCCCTTTGAAAGAACCAAGTGCAAGATAGGGGCAGGAGGTGACCCCCACCACGACCACAGCCTCACCAAGTTGCCACCACCCTGGGCTGAGCTGTTTCCACTGTGCCCAAAACTGCCCAGCAAATCTAGAATGGGCACAATAATTTCTTGATGTTCGAGCGAGTGTTTGGTAACAGGTCTTGCCTCTCTGGAGTAGCTTTCACAACTTTTCTATTTCACAGCGAAAACCAAGTTCCTCCTAAAGCACTAGTGTACAAAGGTATCTATCACATACATGAGAAGCAGCCAGCAAATACCTTCTTCTGTCAAGGCCTGAAGGGCCTGCTAGATTGACAAGTGTGGTTTTGCATTATGCTTAAGCAGATGTTTTCTCACAGGCATTACGCACCTGTGATGCATGATCACAGAGATCCAAAGGAGGAGCCAGAACACACCAGCCAAACCCAGCGACACTTCCTGCACCTGTGCTCTGGCTGGTTATGAGCAGAGGCATGGCTAGTTCCAGGCCGTGTTCTCAGGAACCTGACTGCAGTGACTCCACCCAGGGCGGCAGTGTGGGGCCACACAGGAGGTGAAAGCCAACACATGTGGCATCCTGCAGCAGCCCAGGAATGTCTGCCACTTAGATAAATTCCACCTCAAACAGGGTGTTACAGGGGGCTGCCCTGGCACCCCCACAGAAGCCTGTGTGCCCAAAAAGGAAGGCTGTCACACGGTCTACTGGGCACAAAGCTGTAAATCCTGTGGCTTCCTTTAGAGGAAGCCTGGAAAGCAGGGACCACATGATCTCACCTGCAACTCTGGCTTGGGAGGTAACAGAGGGTACAGCAGGGCTGGCATGCCCAGGAAGGCCAGGAGCTGCCTGACCAATACTGTTTGCCATGTGGGTCACACACACTTGAAGTCAGCCCTTACGAGTACAGGCCTGGGCAATGACCACACTTCTCCTGTGAGGATGGCCCAGAGGAGAAAACTGGTGGGTTGGAGCTGCACAGAGACTGGGCAGAGCTGCCTAAGACCCACCTGCCCTGGCCACTTTACAGAGGGAGGAGGGTGGGCCACCTCTGCCAGAGCCCTCTCAGAAGTGCTGGTGATAGGACAACAGAAGGGGGCCAACACAGACTTCCCACCACTGGGAAGGTAGGGATCCTACACTTCCAGGTAGGATCAGGCACTCTGTTCTATAGCCTGTGGAGCTGGCGGTGCACAGGTTCCCCAAGGTGACACCTCAGGCCTACCTCCGAATGGGGCTGGATTCCAATGCATGGAGATGGGACGATTGACACCTCAAGTTCAAGAATAGAAAATAAAAAGTACAACAGGCCCAGATGATTTATTTTTCCAGAATCACATTAGTGTAAAAGGTAAGGTGGTGCACAAATACATACAGAAGGGCCATTGTCATCTACCTAGACATCTCTGCCTGCTTAGGTCAAGCTGGGCAAAACACAACTAAAAAGTCTGCTAGCAATTTGAGGTTTAAAATTCTCATTGCCCTGGCTGGTGTGGACTGAGCACCAGCCTGTGAACCAAGAGGTCACTGTTTCAATTCCCGGTCAGTGACACACCTGGGTTGCAGTAGTGGGTGTGTGAGAGGCAGCCAAAAGATGTCTCTCTCTCTTTACACCTCCCTTCCACTATCTCTAAAAATAAATAAATAAAATCTTTAAAAAAGAGAGAAATTCAACTTCCCAAATTTATTTACTGGGAGAAAAGGAGAGATTTAGCAAACTGAGATTTAGCTAACTGAGGTTACCTGACCTGCATGTTTTCCCAAGTAGATAATCTTACAGCAAATACACCCTCAGCCCCCACTCTGGGCCAAGGGGGGAAGGGGACATCAGGAAAGGCCTCAAAACTAATCTGCAAATTCAGTTTGCAGGGACTGTGAAAAATGACACAAATGTTATTTCCGAATACAAGGCAGGATTAGCAACTCTGATGGTGGACCATGCACAAGTGTGTGGCCATCTTCCACACTAGGACCTTCTCCAGCAAGTTTTGGGTGGGAGCTGGGTATGCATGACCTGTGGGGTCAGTGAAGAGAAAACCCAGCAATCTGTCCCACCCCAGTGGCTCTCTGCCTCACCGGTTTCTCCTTGTAAAGAAAACTACTTAATTTTATAGGTCTTCAGACAGTTCCCACCTTGGCCAAAAAATAAAAAGAAGGAGCCTTGAGTCTGCCCTTTCAGCAGGAGAACCCACCCAGGCTGTGCTAAGATGCAGGCCCAACTCCTGTGCTCCTGGGGCTAACATCCTGTTTCTTTTTCATGTGTTCTTCTGTCTACTTATTGCTGAGTTCACCCTAATCACATGCCTTTGTGGTTTGCCTTTAAGTATTTTTTCAGGACTAGGAAAAGAGCAGCTAACCAACTGCAGGTCCCTACACAAAGTTAATGGCCCTGCCCAAGCCAGCCTTGCTAGGCCACCTCGACAAAGTTGGCTTTGGGCAAAAGTAATTTTCTTCTGGCAGGTGCTGCCCCCTCAAGACTAATTCACACAAGAGGAAATATAACAAAGCTGGCCTCCTGGCACAGTGACAAAATGTACATAAACGAAGTGTCAGCTTTCTCCAGTTGACATCACTCACACTCCTCTCCCTACAAGGACCTACAAATTACAGCTGTTGGTGTTTTTGCATAACTTAAACTTTCACTCTACAGAACTCGTCCTTGTCTAAATGTATTTATACTCTTGGTAATGGAGGGGCTCACTATTTACACCGGTTGTTTAAACAGTAACCAGATTGTTTAGGGTTGGCACGTCTGGGTCAGGGCGGGTTTGCCATCTGTGGAACACCACTCAGAACCCACACGCTTAATGGAGCCAAATAAATGGACAGAAGGGAAATTATGATGTGAAAAAGGGTCTTTGTGAACGATAAACAGCCATACACCATGGGGCCTGCGTTCTGGATTGTTGAGGAACCACAGGGCAATGGGACGTCAAACACACCCAACCACAGAAACCCAGCCCTCCCTGCCCAGGAGCCCAGAAAAAGCCCTCTAGAAGACTCCATCATGCCCAACCCCCTTGGCTGTACTGCACCACTTAGTACAAAGCCAGGGCCAACTCCAGAAAGTTCTCTGAATACCCCTTTCCAACTCCCCCTTCACACTTCCCATCACAGCCATGTAGTTCTCAGGAAAGAGAGTTTATAACCCAGGAACCTGAGGCTTCCCCAAGCCAAAGTTAAGAGAAGGCCCTTGGACACCAGAAATGGTCAAATCCATTGGGGAAACATAAAGATGGCATAACAAGAGCTAAGGGCCTGGACACTACGGGTGCTCCATGATAATCCTGAACTGTATTCTCCTCTCCTGACTGAAAGGAACTGCAAAATAAGGCGCTCCATCGAGAAGAAAAATGCTCAAGAAGGGAAGAAAATTAAAAAGAAGAAAAAGAAATCCTGGCATATTTCTACTCTTAGAAGCATCTTCTGAGGACTTCCGCCAAGATGGAGGTGTAGGTGGAAACACTGTGCCTTCTCCCACAACCAAGTTTGAATACAACAAAGGTTTAGTAAACAAAGACACAGCCAAAGAACAGAAAATTGAACTATATGGAAGTCCAACAACAACGAACCCTTCAACCAGGACCAGTAAGAGGGGCGGAACCAGCAGCGGATCAGGGTTGGGCAGGAAAGATCCCCCGACCCAGGTGCGCAGGCAGCCAGGGTAGCAACACGGACCCAGTGAGGGTGCAGGGCAGGCTGAGCGTAATCGCACATTTGCACGAAGATAAACCAGCAGAGGAGTGAGATAGACCACGCAGGCCCCAGCGGCGAACCTAGTGAGTGCAAAAGGCGGCAGGCTAACCACGGTTACACATTTGTGCGAAGTGGGATGGACCACCCAGCCCAGGGGGAGGGAGGCGGCAGAGGGGGCCGCCACTGCTTTCCTTTGACCCTGCCCCAACATACAGTGTCACAACCCAGCATCTGAGTTGCCCCGCCCTGGTGAACACCTCGGGCTCCGCTCCTCATATGTAACAGGTGCGAACAGTCCAAAATATGGCTCAAGAAGAACTCAAAGCCCCAGAGCTGATAACTCTAAGCGAAAAAGAAATAGCAAACCTCTCAGATGCACAGTTCAAAATATTGGTGATCAGGATGCTCACAGAACTGGTTGATTTCAGTCACAAATTAGAGGAACATATGAAGGCTAAACTAATTGAAATGAAGGGAGATATACAAGAAACCAATAGTGATGGAAAGGAAACTGGGACTCAAATCAATGGAATGGACCAGAAGGAAGAATGAAACATCCAACCAGAAAGGAATGAAGAAATGAGAATTCAAAAAAATGAGGAGAGGCTTAGGAACCTCTAGGACATCTTTAAGCGTTCCAACATCTGGATTACAGGGGTACCAGAAGGGGAAAAGAACAGCCACGAGTGGAAAATATATTTGAACAAATAATAAAAAAGAACTTCCCCAGTCTGGCAAAGGAAATAGACTTCCAGGAAATCCAGGAAGCTCATAGAGTCCCAAAGAAGTCGGACCCAAGAAGGAACACACCAAGGCACATCAGAATTACATTAGCCAAGACTAAAATGAAGGAGAGAATCCTAGAAGCAGCAAGAGATAAGGGGACAGTCACCTACAAAGGAGTACCCATCAGACTGTCAGCAGATTTCTCAAAAGAGACCTTCCAGGCAAGAAGGGGCTGGAAAGAAGTATTCCAACTCATGAAATCCAAAGACTTAGATCCAATATTGCTTTATCCAGCAAAGCTTTCATTTAGAATGGAAGGGCAGATAAAATGCTTCTCAGATAAGGTCAAATACAAGGAGCTCATCATCAGCAAGTCCTTATTATACGAAATGTTAAAGGGACTTATCTAAGAAAAAGAAGATGAAAAATATGAACAGTGAAAGGACAGCAAACTCACAGTTATTAACAACCACACTTAAAACAAAAGCAAACCAAGAGGACAGCTAGATCAGAAGTGGAACCATAGAAATGAAGAACACATGGAGGGTTAGCAACAGGGGAGTGGGAGGAGAAGAAGGGGGGAGAAGGTACCAAAAATAGCATAGACAGTAGGTAGAAAATAGATGGGGGGAGGGCAAGAAAAGTAGGGGAAATATAGAATCTAAAGAACTTGAGACACGTGGTCATAAACTAAAGGGGGGAATAGTGGGGGAGGAGGTGTGCAAGGAGGAGGGGAATGAAGGGGGGAATAGAACAACTGTAATGGTATAATCAATAAATATATTTTTTGTAAAAAAGAAGCGTGCAAGAGCGGCTTCATCAACAACCCCTCTAGCACTCACAGATCCTGGCCTCGGTTACAGCCCTGTGCATGCTCTGCTGAGGACAGGCTCCTGAGGCCATAGCCAGACAGTCACCCTGAGATGCCAGGTGTCTGTCAGTGACCACAGAGCCACTGAGACATGACTTCTGAATATAGGCCAAAAATATAACATCGTTATAAGCCAGCAATTTTCAACCTTCTTCATCTCATGGCACACATAACTGATTACTAAAATTCTGTGACACACCAAAAAACATACTATATTTTGGCTAATCTAACAAAATAGCTATAATTTTTATTCGTTCACACCAAATGGCTATAGTTGTGTTGGATATTGTCACTTTTGTATTTGACACACTAAGGAGAAGATGTCAGTGCTCCTGACTAAACAGTAAGGTACTGCATGTTTTAAAACTTTTGTGGCACACCAGTTGCAAATCACTGCAATAGGCAATACCACTACAGCAGGCCAGCTGCTGACTACCAGAGTCTGGACCACACCAAAAAAAGTTCAGTTTCATCAAGTCAGGACTCCATGTATGCCCCTAATTCCTCCTCTGTAAAATAAAGTGACAGGGTTCCCCCCTGCCTTTCAAGGATCTTAATGACAGGCAAAGGAAATGGGGAGTCTATTGATTATCACATACCTGTGACATGCCTGTAAAATTATCATGTGCACTTTAGAATTGAAAACATGAAACAAAGAAAATTGAGTTCAAACCCAAGCCCTGCTGGTTTGGACTAACTAAACGCACTGGGCACTCCCTTCCTCATCAATCCAATGCACAGACACATGCACACTCCTCAGCTTCCCTGTCACTCCACGTGCCTGGTCAAGTGTTTGCCCCCCAGCAAACTTCCCTCTCACCACCTGCTCAAAGAACAGGGTGCAGAAAAATGGTAACTGTTCTAGATCAGGATCAGGGAACACAAGCAGTTTAACTCTTCTAGTAAATTGCCATGCTCTACTCATGTAATGGGTATAAGAAAAAGTTCATGGTTATATAGATTTTGTTTCAAGAAGGAAATCAAACAGCATCAAGTACCCTTTTCGACAATAAATAATATGCATTACATTTTGAAACGATCTATGTCTCCCAACATGCCATATTACAAATTCAGGGCATATATGAAATAATTTTTCTCTGATGAGCTGTTATTACAGAGCAGTATAGCTCTATCTGAATGGCAATGTAAGCACATTTTCAAGGTTTGTAAAATAAACTTGAAGACAATTAGAATACATGACTCAGAAAAGGTGCTTAAAAGAGAACATTAAATATTTACAGGCAAAGTGGGTGCATTTTGCTCAAGACTGAAGCATTAAATCAAGCTCCTGTGGCTTTTGACAGGCTCATAGAGAATTACAGGATTTTCAGTAATCCCCAAATAAACTGTGTAAATACAGTTCTTAGCTCGGGAACTGCCTGCTGGCTATCAAAGTGTATTCTTGACTGAAAATGTGACAGCACCTCAGCTGTCAGTCTTCAAGAAAGATATGGTCTTCATGGAAATTCCCTGTAAACCAAAAGTATTTGATGGGATGCCAAGGGAATCAAAGAGAAGCACTTTGCAATGTAGAGTAGCTCTGGGGACCCTTTTTAATCGATTAGAGGAAATCATCAAATGGGTATGTTTCAAAAACCCAACAACAACAACTAAGAAGTAACAACCACCCACAGGAAGGGGCTGCTCTTTATCTGCTTCCCATGGCGGTTCTAAGCACGCTCCTGATCCAGCCAACTGAAATGGACAGCTCTGCAGAGCTCCCGAAGCCCTTCTGAAAACCCTTCTCAGTAAATGGTGGGAAAAAAAAAAAAAAAACCCACACACCACCTTGATCCAGTTGCTCAGGACAAACAACAGCTGCCATCACTCTCTATCCTCCCCTAACTGCTGCCAGCCGGTTGGTCAGGAGTCAGCCCCGCCGTCAAGGGCAGGTCCCAAAGCCAGCTCCTTCTTTCCTTCTCTCCTGCCCCACCATCCTTGCTCTGGCCTACCACTCAGGTCCCTACTTCCACACTCAGCCACTGTAGCCTCTCTGGGAGCATGCAGCTTGAGGGGTCTCCTCAGAAGATAATCCTCACCTCCTTGCTTCAAACCCTCCAAGCAGCAGCTCATCCCACTTCAACTAAAGCCACCAATCC
Source organism: Sturnira hondurensis (assembly GCF_014824575.4). Lineage (NCBI taxonomy): Eukaryota > Metazoa > Chordata > Mammalia > Chiroptera > Phyllostomidae > Sturnira > Sturnira hondurensis. Next base: position 1,448,193 of record NW_028073091.1, read on the forward strand.
ATACCACCTCTGCACAGGCCGGTTCCCACTCTAGCACAACTCACCCCCTTTCCAGAGTAGCCACCTAATCTCCCTATTGGTCTTTTGACACCCAGACTCTTTCCTGCCACAGAGAGGGAAATGGTGTTTCCTCAGCCAGGTTTCCCAGCAGAATTACCTAAGACAGCTCTTCTGTGCCACCCCCTAAGCCTCCCCACACCGCATGCCCCAGCACTCCATCCCAGCCCTCACAGGGTGGTCTTCATCTCCATCACCTGTGCCCACAATCCCTTCATTTATTTTGTAGTTGTTTGTTGTCTCCACTCTCCTCCAGAATTGGTGGGTTCTGTGTATTTCAAGAGAAATGACATGACAACCCATGGGGGATTTAAATGTGAGCCACGGAAGCAAGGGCACAGGAGAGAAGGGCAATGACTGTCATTTACCACTTGTTACTGGTTTTGAGCCCAACTTCAAAAAGAAAAAAACACGTAAGTGGGATTTTAAAGTGCTTATAACCATTCACTAGCAAATTATACTATTTTAAGTTGTAACTCTTCTAAAAACGTGACAATCCAAGGCTTTTGTATTCCTCTGAAGCCACCATGCATTTCTTAAGAAGAAGAGATGAAGACTTGTGGATGGGAGGCCCCAGGGCTCCAGCCCTCTGTGCTCTGCCTGTCTTCTATGTTCTCCCCTCCCTCGTACAGGCAGTGAGGAGTGCTGACACCCCCACTCCAAACACTATGGGCAACACATCTTCGAAACTCAGTGTGGCCAACCAGTGGCCTCAGTCTCATTCAACTGTACTTCTGAGGTCCAGCTGGGGAAGGAGGGTTGGGACCTAGCTGTGGGGGGCTGACCTCAGTGGGTGTGTCCCCACCTCCCCAAATTCATTCCAGGACAGTGAACTGACTCTATAGTTCCAGAGGCCTTCCATGGTGTCCAGAAATCACAGTAGCCCCCCAGACCTGCAGGGCCACAAAAGCCCTATGGCTAATTGGTGAGGCCAAGTTAGTATCAGCATAACTGAGGCCTCAGAGCATGTGGACTTATGTGAGAAAAGACTGTCTAATGCAAGGAGCCAGAGAAGTGGGTTTACGCCCTGATGGCCATCGCCCCACCTTTTTATACTCACAGGCGCCAGCCTGGCCCCAAGAAGGGGCCTCCCTCAGATCCATGGCCCCTCGGGATACAGGCAGTCCTGTGGCCATCTGGTATCCATGGTAACAGAAGAAAAGTCAAGGCCGGGTTTAACTACCACGATGATTTACTTAGGGAGTAAAAGCTGAAAGAAACCACAACCCGGTGGGTTGTTAATGGGAGGTGGGGAGAGAAAGCAGAGGAGGGGGAGGGGGAGGGCCAGGCTGTCTCAGGGTCTCAGCCTTTGTTTAGAGCTGTTCCAGACAATCTTAAAATTATCAGGTGGAGGGAGGGAGCCTTGGGCAGTGGTCCACAGAGCAATTTATGAAGCATTTCCTCTTCTCTGGGGCCAAAGCTGTGATCACATGAGCCTTTGCTTTTCTAAACTCCATGTTTGTTTTTGTAGTTTCTGCCAAACTAAATCAATTCAGCTTGTGGCAATCTTTAAAGAGTCATGACTTGCTCAAACAGTCTGAAAGTTTGACTTCTTTCCAAGAACACTGATCAACATTTGTATAGGTTTCACATGCCCAGTGACCAAATCCTCTTATTATTCAAATCTGTGTCACATAACTGTAAATTAGTGAATTCTAAGATGACAGATTTCTATTCTTTGATATGCACAGCTAAATATCTTTTGTTCAATTCGGGAAGAACAACTCAACTTTTCCTGCAATAGCACTCCCAGGGTATTAGTAACCTCTTGTGATACCTTTAACTGGAACGAATGGCCAATGTCCCCACGAGTCCCCTTCCTCCACCCATGACACCCACCTGCGTGGCCATGTGGCACTGCCGGACCTCCCCTTCTGAGCCCCCTGGAGCTAACTGGACATCGGGTACACTGAAACCTGAATCGTTCCCGACAGAGCCCTCTGGCGGGCAGGGAGGAAGAATTTACTACAAAGGAGCCCACAGGACTCTCTTGTACAAGGAAAGAGATCAACTGCCAGAGAGCTGGTTACAAAAAAGTCTAACCCTTTCATAGGACAGAGAAAGTACAGGGCAGGGTTTAGGGGCACTTAGCAGTGGCCCCAGGGGACTTGGTGCTGTGGTGTGATGCTTGTGTCCTCTGACAATTCATGTTTTGAAACCTGGCCGCAACATGATGGTGTTAAGTAGTCATGAGGGCCGGTCCCCATGGATGGGATTAGTGTCCTTACAAAACAGATCCCAGAGAGCCCCCTTACCTCTTCCAGCAGGTGAAGTCATGGTGAGAAGAAGGCCATCTGAAACTCAAATAGCCCTCCCCAGAACCTGGCCATGCTACCACTGGCACTCCGGGCTTGGCCTTCCAGTCCCCAGAACTGTGAGGAATGAAGGTCTGTGTTTATGAGCTGCTCAGTGGCAGTGTTTTGTGAGAGCAGCCCAGATGCACTGAGACAGCTTCCAAACAGTAAATAGCGACTGGCTGGCCTCTCTTTGTGACAACAGATACAAACAGCTCCACATAAGTCAGCTTGAATGCTGGCTTCCAGATGGATGCTGGCTCCTTTCCCAAACTGCCACCAGCGAGTGACAGCCACACTGGAAGCAGGGCTCTTGGGCCTGCACAGTCCCCTCTCTGCCTCTCCCTTATGCTCTCCTCTGTGTCCGCGCTACTGGTCTCTGTTCCTAAAAGATTGCAGCCCTCTTTCCCGCCCCACAGAGAAATCCCACTGCTCCCACAGCTCTGCTCAAGCACCTGAACAGCATTTCTCCTTCCTTCCCCTCCTTGGCTCTAGTGGGGAGACTGGTGCTCTGGCTGTGGTGAAACGCCCACAGTGAGACCAGGCCAGCCGCTGAGTGGCCAGCTTCCCTGAAGCCACGAGCAGTGGCAAGGGGCAGAGCCCTGGGACACAGGGAGGTGACAGTGCACTAGCCCAGGGCTCAGGTCCTGAATGAAGCACACACAGTTCATGTTTTTACTGGGATAAGAACTTAGAAAGTGCAGGAATAAAACAATTCCACCACACAAGCATCAGCCACTGCCCACTGCCTCCACCTCTTCACTGAACTTCTGACTCCCTCACTCACCCACCAGGCACCATGCAGAGCTGTCACTACACGGGGAATGCCCAGGCTTCTCAGTCATCCCCACGAGGCCAAGTGTAGTGGTGAGAAGTCTCTAAGTGGGTGTCTATGTCTGTGTGTCTGTGAGCATGCCTGTGTGTATCTCTATGTGTCTGTGTGTCTATGGGTGTGTGTCTATGTGTGTACATCTATAGCTGTGTCAGTATGTGTGCCCACATCTGTGTGTATGTGTCTGTGTGTACTACTGGAAGGAAGTGCAAGTGCGTCAGGAGCCACAGGAGAAATATGCTCATCTTCCTAGACAGTGGATTGTTTTTCTTAACTCAAATTTGGGGTAATATTTGAAAAATGAAGACAAAGATGGATATGGAATGGAGAAGAATAAAAATTCATATTAATTTTTTATATTTTATTTATTTATCTTTAAGAGGAAGGGAAGGAGAGAGGAAGAGAAACATCAATGTATGGTTGCTTCTTGTGCATCCCCTACTGGGAAATGGCTCCTGCCGGGAACTGGCCTGCAACCCAGGCATGTGCCCTGACTGGGAATCCAACCGTGATCGTGTAGTTTGCAGGCCCACGCTCAATCCACTGAGCTATACCAGCCAGGGCTTCATATTAATTTTTAAGTAAAAAGGCAAAAGATCACAAAGACAGCTCTCGTCTGTAAATCTGTGTGCCTCATATGGGCTCCACTGTGACAGCTCAAAACACTGCATCATTTCTGTGGAGTCAGTAACCCCAACTCTAGCATGCTGTACCAGCTGGCAGGTAGGGGCAGTCCTGGGCGCACCTCTAGAGCTGCCTAAGCCCCAGTTTCTTCATGGCTAAGGCAGGCAGTGGAGTAGATCAGAGTACTGCTGCCTACACACTGCATTCAGCTAGGGAACTGGAGCAAGATCAATGCCAGAGCCCCACAGAGACAAGTGAAATCAGAACCTCTGAGACTTGGACCCGGGGCTGAAACAGACATGAGTACTCCATGATGGTGGGACCACACTGAGCAACAGACACTGGTAGCACGGATTCTTAGTCTAAGCTGTGTTTCCCCTGGGTGGAACAGCCCCAGCAGGGCTGCCTCCATCCTGTGACACACCCAGGCCACCTGTGGCTGATGAAGCTGCTGCCTTCCTGAGGGAGCTGGAATGTTTTTACATTTCCTTTGGGGTTTCTGCACAAATGCTCCAAGATTCCAAACTGACTCTGACTCTGCAGGGTAATACACCCTCTAAACCCAAGCCCCATCCCTTCTGGATAAAATCTGAGGGGCTGCAAATCTCTGTCCTCTCAAAGGCTTCTGCAGTCTTCAGGGTCCAGCTCCCTTGCACCCAGCAATGCCTCATAGCTCCTGAGCAGCATAAGCAGTTTTAGGGAAGGGGTCTGGAGACAGCAAGATGACCTGAAGGAGCATCTCAGAGCGAAAGGAAAGCCTTGTTGTGACCAGGTCTGGACTACGGATGAGTATCTAGGAGCTCTCCACTTACAAAAGGTAATAAAAGCAGGTGACTGGGGGCAGGGTATCCTGAGGAAGGGAGGGGCACTGGCCCAGTGCCACATACTCTAACTATATGTACAGGTTGGATCCTGTCCTCAAAACTCATATGCTGAACCCCTTGCATCTTACATGGGCTCATTTGGAGAGGGGCCTTTATAGAGGTAATCCAGTGATAATGAGGTCATTAAGATTAGCCCTAATCCAGTATGACTGGTGTCCTTGGAAACAGGAGAAACTTACAGACATACACCCACAGAGGTAAGACAGTGTTAAGACACAGGGAGAAGACAGCCATCTGCAAGCCAAGGAGACAGGCCTCAGAAAACCCAACCTGGATGTCACCATCTCTCGGACTTCTGTCCTCCAGAGCTGAGACACTGAATGTCTTAGGACATGCATTCTGTGGCCCTTTGTTACTGCCACCAGGCCAGTTCATCCAGTATGTGCCAAGTACTCATACTGCCTTGTTATTACTGTTGATTTTCCTCTTCAGTTAAGACACACTTTCCCTCCACCACAGAGCCACCATTCTGTTTTCAACACCTCCCACAGCCACTGCACCCTGCTCTCTCAGGGCCACCCCCAGGTCCAGCTGAGTCCCTCCCATGTAGCCCCTCTGGTCCAGCTTGACAGACCTGGACAGGCCTAGGAGGAATGGAAAATCACCAGGTGGGAAACTGTAGCCTAGGAAACTGTCTGCCTGGGAAACTGCCTGCCAACCCTACCCAGGACAAACAGATGCTCGGCTGAGATTGGGGTCTGGGGTCGGTCTACCTGGCAAAACAGGACACAGCTTTAACTGCAGGCTGATGAGATGTACCAAGAACAATAGTCAGCAGAAATGGGACCCAGCAACCAGCTCTAGCCAATCAGACTCTGACACACCAACCAGTTACTCTTCGTGGGTTTTTGCACTTAAAAACCTTGACCTAAGAACAACTGAGCAATTCTTAACCTCCCTAGGTTGCTCTCCAGCCTCCCTAGCTTGGCTCCACTTTTCCCTCTTATTCCCCACTAATAAACTCTATTCCTTAGCTCACTGCGTCCATCTGGTTTCTTGAGGAACTCCAACCTAACATGGCTCCTATCACCCCTACCCTTCCAGGGCCAGAGGTTGATCAGTCACCCTATTCCGCTTAGACACAGCCAAACTGCTTGGGTGCTGCACTCAGCCTCCCACTTCCCCAGGCTCAGCTCGGTTCAGATGTTCACTCCAGGACACAAACATATTCTCTGGGGAAGATTCTTATATCTGATCTCAGGGAGCAGTCTCCACTGGAAACCCATGACTACTGAGGAACCCAGACCCCACCCCACCCCAGGAACATGATGCAAGATCTCAGAACCTTGTCTGAAACACAGAGGCAGATGGATCCTGGCCCAAGGAATCAGCAAACAAAGTTGGCTTGCTCAGTGACCTTCAAGCTTCAGTCGCTGAGAGTGATGAAGGCAGGTGAGGCTATAGCAGGCACCCTCAGGGCAGGACTGCATGGGGTTGCCTCTGGCTGCCTGTGAGATCTTATTAGCAAATCACACAACCTGTCTTCACTGAGTTCTACTCAAGGCTTAATTCAAATCTAATCAATAAAATAGTCGAGAAAATAGGTATGCTGTAAAAGCAACAGAGGGGAAAAGCAACACTATAAAACAGAAAGACAAAAAACAAACAAACAAAAAAATCCAACATGATTTGGGCTACTGGATGTTTCTGGTAAGGCCAGGGCTTATATTTCTCCGCCATTCCCCAGAAAACAAAGCCAAAGGCTGTGCTCAAAGTGAATGTTTGGGAAACCTATCACCATCCCTAAGGGCAGAGCCAGTCTGCTGTCATCGCCAACCACACACAGCCCTGTAAGAACCGCTACTCCCCCTGTCAGAGCCACCCCCCAATTCTACTGTCTCACTTCACCAGGGAGTATGCGTGGCTCTGACTCAGCCAGAGCGGGATGGCAGCAGGGTCCTGGGAGCTCTCAGGTGTGGGCTGTAGAGGAGCACCACCACCACAGGTGGAGGCCTGGGCACTGGCCCCATGAACAGCTGAAATAGCAGGACCTACACTTGGCCCTTCCAGATCCAGAAACTTCAGCCACTGCAGGGAAAACCCAGAGACCTGGTAATTGAGTCTTCACAAGCGAACAAAACAGTGACCAAAAAAAAAAAAAATCCAGGTGAATCACTATGCAAATGTAAAATACTTAAACTGTTCTTCAAATTCATAACCTCTAGTCCACAGGCCACAGATGGTTTTCTAGTCCCATGCAATGAGCCACACGGAGGTGGAGTAGAAATCTGAAGGGTTAAGGGAGACCCTGCACCAAGCCCTCTGGGGTCATACAGCAGACTAGATAGCACTCTTTCCCAATAGAGACAGCAGCCACCTGCCCATACACCAAAGGACAAGATGGGACCCACATACTGCCTACCTAGGACCTGTCCCAGCAGGTGTCCATGTGCGTGTTCTCAGATCACTGGGAACGGCACCTGCTCTTGAGGTGCTTCTGGAACAGGTGGCCCAATTGAGGTTGATCCACAGGACACAGGGTCAGGAAGCAAAACTCAAGATGGCTCAGGGCCAGTCCAGCTTCCAAGAGGAAGACCAGAGGAGAATGGAGCTCATAAAAACAAAAATGGGGGGGGGGTTAAGGAGGGCCTGGGAAGGGCTGGCACACTGCTGTGAAGAGTTCCTGTGATATTCTAAAGACAACAGAGCAATAATCTTCCCATGACTGTAATTCATGGGGTGGGGTAGGGGGGGTGGTACATGGACAGTGGATAGTTCCAAGTGTGTAATATACCCTGAGCTCAAGAGAAATGATAGAGTAAAACTGGGCAAATTCTTTCCAGCTGTGAGCCCCAAATGTGGGAACACTCTTTTTTTCTCAGAAATTTATGTTTCTGTAATTAAGCATGATTAGAAATTGGTTGAAAACATAATGTCAAATGGTCCCTGAGCCCAGGATCTAGGGCCCCCATTTTTCATGGCTTTGTATTTCCTGGGCCTAACATAAAACTGGTTCTTAACTTATGTATAGTAAAGAGTATACATGAACAAAGAAGAGATGAGCGTAAGTTAGCTTTAAAAAGTCACTACTGCCCTGACCAGTGTGGCTAAGTTGGCTGGGCATCATCCCACAGTGCCAATGGTTTCCGATCCCATTCCCAGTCAGGGCACAGGCCTGCATTGTAGGTTCAGTGCCAGTCGAAACACGTTCAATAGCAACTACTGGATGTTTCTCTCCCTTTTTTTTCTCCCTCCCTTACCCTCTCTCTAAAAATAAATAAATAAAATCTTTTTTTTTAGTCACTACTAAGCAGAAATCAAGAAAAGATCCTTTAAGGCACAAAGTTGGGATGTGTCAACTCATGAAAGTAATGAAAAGGTACAGATGTCTCATTCCAACAGTAAATTTGAACTGGAACTACATGGAAAAAGTCACAATTTTTCAAACATAGTTTCCCTGGGCTGGCCATGGAGAGGGCCTTGGGACCCTTAGGGCCTCTGGTACGAGATGGGGATGCCTCCCCATCCTGGAGCACTGACAGGGTCAAGGGAGGACACAGGCGCCAGCCTGCACATGCCCAGCAGCTGAATGTACCAGGAAGAATAAAAATGACTTTAAGTAACCATGGTACACGGAGGGTTTTTTAAAAATCCACCCTTAGGGGGTAAGGAGACACTTTGCAGTAGAAATGATTAACACAGAATATCATTATAGAACCTTCCACAAAACAACTGATTCCAGCAAAAGCCCTGAGCAAAGGCTGTTTAGGGAACAGGATCTATGCACAGTGTCCAAGCATGACTAAACAGACTGCTTAGCAATAGCAGATGGCAAACAACAGGCTTTGCCGGAGGTGAGCAGGGCAGTCACTATACACAGTGGGATTTACCTACCTGTCGGTTGGCCCACCTGGCGCCGGGTGCAACAAGCTGAAGTGCACAGCTCCACTCACCAGTGCTCAGGCCAGTGGTGTTCCAGCGCTCTGCCTAAGAGCAAGCCCAAGGGACAGAAGAGCCAGCACACAACCCCTGGGAGGGGAGTCCCAGATTCAGAACCTGTGACAATGCAAAAGCAAACCAGCCTGTGTTCTCCAATCCCTGGTGTCACAGACATAAGAAGATGTGTGGGGAGGGGGACTGTTCTGGATTTAGGAGACCAAATGGTTATAAAAACTAAAGCTGTGAGTGAAACTTAACTGGATCCTATTTTGAGAAGAAAGGAATAAAACATATTTTGGGAAGACCTACAGAAGTGTGAATATCAGGAAACATTCGATGGTAGCACAGAATTAACTGTTCTCTTCCATCTAAGAGTGGCACGAATGCTACGTAAAGAAAGTCATTATTCTTAGGAGGTGGGTTGTTATGTAAAATCTCCTGGGACCGAGACAATGGAGACAGGGACTATCAACTCCATCCTTACATTAAGAGTTCATTGAGGGAATTTACATGAGGCACATCCTGACAGCAGCAGGATGCATGGATGTGTCCCATGCCAACTTCCAGGTGCGAAAAGGGTTCTACGGGATGGGGCAGGATGGTGGGGTGCTGGGGATGACTCCCTCCAGAGAAGGGGTCAGATGATCTCTGGGGGTTTGGGAAGCATTCTGTGTTCTGGCCTGGCTCTCTAGGTGGACCCCACTAGGGTCCAGTGGTGGTCAGATCGAGAAACAGGCTCTCCTCTCCAAGGGTGCTCAAGTATTAGGTGGAGAGAAATAGCATGACATCGACAACTTATTTTCCAACTGTATAGCAAACAATTTTATGAAGGTGGGGAGCAGAGTAGAGAGTAAGAAAACAAGAAACATGGCTTAATATTAAGGACTGTTGAATCTGAATGGAGAGTGTACATGTCTGTGGTACTATCTTTCAACATTTTTAAATATTTAAAACCTTCCATAATCAAAAGATGAGGGGAGTCCTGGCTGGTATAGCTCAGTGGATTGAGCGCGGGGCTGCGAACCACACAATTGTGGTTCAATTCCCAGTCAGGGCACATGCCTGGGTTGCAGGCCAGTTCCCAGCAGGAGACACACCAGAGGCAACCACACATTGATATTTCTCTCTCTCTTTCCTTTCCCCTCTAAAACTAAATAAATAAAATCTTTAAAAAAAACTATGAGGGGAAATAAAAAGGCCACATTGGCAAGGGGGTGCTGGACTGGTACAACAGGTATTTGGGTTAGCTTCCAACACAGGAGGTCCCTCCTCAGTCTCCTAGGTTGTTTGAAACCTGCCGCTCCACCCACCACCCTCAGGTTCTCACGGAGTCCTTACTCAGCAAAGTGTCTCTGAGAAGACAGATCAAGGTTTCCTGATGCGCACTTGCCACTCTCCCTCACACATCCCCTCCATTAGCTCCAGCAGGGAAGAGACTGTAGCTGGCCTACTGTGGATCAGTAAGGACCCCAGGAGGTCAGTGCCCTAAGGAAAGGACCACTGGGCACTGGACACAGTCACTCTGATACAAGAGCACTTACTCTGGGCCCTCCCCATTCCAAGCAAGGCCTCTAGCCAGGGTCCACCTGCACAGAGAGGTAAGTGTGTGAGAGGTAAGGGTGTCCCTCTTTGGGACACTGTGCATTCAAGAAGTCTAATTAATCAGCCCTGGCTGGTGTAGCTCAGTGGATTGAGCACAGGCCTGTGAACCAGAGGATCGCAGTTCGATTCCCAGTCAGGGCACATGCCTCGGTTGCAGGCATTGTATTGTGTGTGTCCCCGGCAGAGGCAACCATACATTGATATTTCTCTCCCTCTCTCCTTCCCTTCCCCTCTAAAGATAAATAAATAAAATTTAAAAAAAAGAAGTCTACTTAAAACAGTCAGTCACCCAAACTGCAGAAGGAAATGGAGGGTGACTGAAAGGCAAAAAGATCCCAGTGTTCACCAACCTATACTGAAAATGTTCTGGGCGAGCACATTTGGGAGCCCACCTGAGGCATGAGGCATCTTCCCCCTGCTATCACCAGGCAGACATGGAGTCTGCCCTACTCTGGAAACAGCCAGGCATTTGCAATTAGGAGGCAGCCCGCTTGGCAGAGGGGAGGGATCAGCAAGGCCAAGTTCTCTTCTCTGCCAAAGCAAGGCTGCCTTAACCCAGGTATGCCACATCCAATGCTAAACAGGTCGGCTGACACAGTCACGGCTTGGGGACAAAGGCTTCACAGAAGCATTTTCTAGCCATGTCGGTTGACACAGTCACGACTTGGAGATGACGGCTTCACAGAAGCGTTTTCCAGCAGGACGGACGTGGCATTAATGGACATATGGTGCTGCTTTTATTCTTACTGTTTCTTAGTATTCTAACCTTTACACTTCTGATAATTTGGAATCTCCTAGAATTAATGACCACTCTCAGAGAAAAAACAACAGTTGGCTCAAGTCCTAAGCAATATCACCCTGGCTGAATTAAGGCATCGTACTTTACTTATTTGTTCCTGTGAAAGCCACCCAAGAAAGAACAGTTCAGGGAAAAATATGTATTCCCACAGAACTGCCTCATAGAATAGCAAAAACCCCTTTAGAAAATAGCCCCTGATTGTTAAAGAGTTGTTAGAGTAACAGCCCCTCCTTTACCTTGAATAGGAATATATATCAATTAGAATTAGGCATAAAAACAGAAGAAGCTGGTTAGCTATTACAAACTAAGCACTTAGAAACAACTACCAAGGAGTCAGAGTCCTCAGTATACAAAAAACATTTTAGACAGCAAGATAGATAGCTAAGTTAGATATTACAAAGGCTTACAATGAATTTCCTAACCTCTGCTTGGTCTAAGCGTACCTGTTGCCAATGACAATTTCTGAGAACTTTAATAAACAATAAGACATTTAAACTGTATACATAGAACTATTTCAAATTGTCTGATTAATGGTTTTCCTGGTCAAAATAACTTTTGTTTAACATAACTGAAACTATGGGAACTTTCGTATTTTCCTGGTTACCTTTGTATTGATTTTTTCTGCTTAACTGATCATGCTGTACACCTGTAAATGTTAATCTATGCCAAAAATGAAAATATAAAAAATCAGCTTGTACTTGCAATAAACGGAACAGTGCTTCACCTGCCTTTGAGCTGTGTAGTTGCCTGTTACCCAGCGCCAACGCCTACTCTCACCTGAGGACCCTTAGATGAGCTGCGGCTGGACCGCGGCACAGGTAACCAACAAGGTCCATGCTATCCATGGGGTTACCCCAGTCCTTGGGCCTCTAAGAAATGAAGGAATCAGGGAGCTCTGGGCTTAAGTCATGGGCTCCAAGTCAGACAGGCCACATGGCTGAGCCCCTGACCCTGAATGGTTTCTTTGTGACCTGCTTAAAGCCAGTGACAGCTAACATGTGTCTTTCAGACATCAGAGACAATAAGCAAAACACATACATCTGTTTCCATCCCTGGCAACAAGTTTGTGATACACAGAAGCCCTTCCCCAAATGTGGAAGGAACCCTTTGGTCATCTCGGATGACTGGCGACTACGAATTAAGTAAAACCCACACTTGGGCTACTTGCCCCACAAAAGAGTGGTGCTCTGAGGCAGGGAGTTGGGGGCAGGCCCAGGCCACAGACCCACCCTGAGGAGCCCTTGCGTCCTGCTCACATTTAACTGGCCTCCCAGGACCCTGGTGAAAATGTGAAACCGAGAACTTGGAAGACCTGGAGAGCTACCACAGCCCAAACTATCAACACTTAGGAAGATTTCCACAGGAATATCCATCCTGAGATCTGAGAAAAGGTGCTTTGAGGAACACAACCCAACTCCCATCTTTTGGGAAGGACCTCCAAAACAGGGGCAACCAATGTCATGTCCTATTTTTATAAACCCCAGGACTACAAATCAGCTCTTAATCGGACTGGGAAAGGAGAAGCACCAATTTAGCAAAGCCACAGGGGGAGCCCTCAGATGTTCTCCACAGCTGCGAACTGCTGACTTGTACCACTGCTCTGATTGTTTTAGCAGGGAAAAGAAAGAGAAGTCCTTCCTTTACAAATACACCAATGACAAGCATTATGGCTTATTTCAATCTGCCATACTCCACAGGCCGAGGGCAAGCTTTTCAGGTCTTCTTCCTGGAAAGCCACTAATTCAGGGGGAGAACAGGAAGGTGCCCAGGGTGGCTCTGGGGAAATACTGCTTTTCGGGGAGGAAATGCTGGTGTCATTGCTGTAGATGTTTTATGGTTTTGCTCCCTGCACTCAAATTCCAGCTCAGCCAAGTACTAGCTGGTCAACTTGACATTCCCTGGACATCTGTGAAAGAGGCGGAGGGGATGCCATCTCATCTCCCAGGGTGAAATGCACAGCACACAGAACCCAGCGTTCCGCCAGTGCTGACATCACTACATTACTTCTATACCTTTCAGTAACCCCATCCACACTGCAGGCCCCATTTCTTGTTTCATGGTGTTTTTAATCTTGACATACCCACATTTTTATTTGTGTTACAGCCAAAGCATTCCTAAATAATAAAATCTAATAAATTCCAAGATGCTGCAATTGTACAGGGATGACTTTCTGGACAGAAACCCTTGGGTTAAGTAAATGATATTTTGTTAATGTAAAAAAAAAAAAACAACAATTACTGTGTTCGTGGGTACTGTTTTGAGAAGAGGAGACTATGAGGCTTTCTTTCTTGACTTCGTTCGGATTATCAAACTATAAGTCATATTTTATAGAAAGTTTGGAAAGTACTGAAAAGTATAGTGAAAGTACAAAAAAATCACCTGTCATACTTTGACCCTAACAAAACCAGTATCAAAATTTTGGTGCATTTCTTTCTGACTTCCCAAACTATATATCCTCTATGTACTGATATATACACTTTTTGTTAGAAGGTCACAATCATTTCATTTTTTAATATATTTTATTGATAATGCCATTACAGGTGTCCCATTCCCCCTCTTCGTTCCCCTCTACCCTGCACACCAATGCCCCCCACATTCCCCCCTTTTGTTCATGTCCGTGTGTTTCAAGTTCTCTAAATTCTCTATTTCCCATAGTATTCCTGCCCTCTCCCGTCTATTTTCTACCTACCATCTATGCTACTTATTCTCTGCACCTTCTCCCCCCTTCTCCTCCCACTCCCCTGTTGCTAACTCTCCATGTGAACTTCATTTCTATGGTTCCACTCCCAATCTAGCTGTCCTCTTAGTTTGCTTTTGTTTTAGGTGTGGTTATTAATAACTGTGAGTTTGCTGTCCTTTCACTGTTCATATTTTTTATCTTCTTTTTCTTAGACAAGAAAAAGTCCCTTTAACATTTCATATAATAAGGGCTTGGTGATGATGAACTCCTTGTATTTGACCTTATCTGAGAAGCACTTTATCTGCCCTTCCATTCTAAATGAAAGCTTTGCTGCATAGAGCAGTCTTGGATGTAGGTCTTTGGATTTCATGACTTGAAATACCTCTTTCCAGTTCCTTCTTGTCTATAAGGTCTCTTTTGAGAAATCCGCTGACAGTCTGATGGGAACTCCTTTGTAGGTGACTGTCCCCTTATCTCTTGCTGCTTCTAGGATTCTCTCCTTCATTTTAATCTTGGCTAATGTAACTCTGATGTGCCTTGGTGTGTTCCTTCTTGGGTCCAACTTCTTTGGGACTCTCTGAGCTTCCTGGATTTCCTGGAAGTCTATTTTCTTTGCCAGACTGGGGAAGTTCTCCTTTATTATTTGTTTAAATAAGTTTTCCACTCGTGGCTGTTTCTTTTCCCCTTCTGGTACTCCTATAATTCGGATGTTGGAACATTTAAAAATGTCCTAGAGGTTCCTAAGCCTCTCCTCATTTTTTTGAATTCCTGTTTCTTCCTTCTTTTCTGTTTGGTTGTTTCTTTCTTCTTTCTGGTCCACTCCCTTGATTTGAGTCCCAGTTTCCTTCCCATCACTATTGGTTTCCTGTGCATTTCCCTTCATTTCAATTAGTATAGCCTTCATATGTTCCTCTAATTTGTGGATAAAATCAACCAACTCTGTGAGCATCCTGATCACCAGTGTTTTGATCTGTGCATCTGAAAGGCTGGCTATTTCTTGGTTACTTAGAACTATAGGCTCTGGGGCTTTGAGCTGTTCGAGTCATAATGTTTGGTCTGTTTGCACCTGTTATGTATGAGGGGTGGAGCCTTAGGTGTTTGCCAGGGCCAGGCAACCCAGTCACAGGGCTGTGACGCTGTATGTGCGGGCGGGGTCACACAGGGTAAAAAATGGCGCTTTGCTCCACTCCACTCTCTCTCAGATTTCTGTCCCCTCTGTGGCTTCCCACAAGCAAATTAAGCTCCTCTGGTGCTGGTTCCTGGGTGTGTGGGCCCGTGTGCTCTCCAGGACCCTGTGGGTTTCTCCAACGAACTCTCTGAGCCTGAAAGCCTCTCCTGTCCCCTCGACCCCAAAAAAGTCTTTCCAGTTGGTGCTTTCAGGCTCTAATTCCCCCACTGGGGTCCTAGCCTGAGCAGTCTGTCTCACTGTTCTCTCCTTCGCTTGGTTTATCTGCACACAAATGTGTGACCATTGCCAGCTGCCCTGCGCCCTCACTGGGTCTGCCCCTTGCCACCCGACACCTGGGATCCACCAACCGCCTCCGTCTCCACTCCTGGGTTGGTAGGACCCAACAATCTTTCCAGCCCGACCCACTCTGCCGCTGACTCTGCCCCCTTACCAGTCTGGCTGAGTGGTTCGTTGTTGTTGGACTTCCGCACACTTCAATTTTCACTGTTTTGGCTGCATTTTTGTTTCTAAAACTTTGCTGTTTTTAAATTTAGTTGTGGCAGAGGGCACAGTGTTTCCACCTATACCTCCATCTTGGCCGGAAGTCCATTTCATATATTATTTTATTCCTCCCCGGACTACACACTCTATAAGGGAGAGAATTCTCTTTATAGTGGGAACAGACCCAGGAGTGGGGAACTGCCTGGAGCACCGTGAGCACTCAGTATATCTACACTGACTAGACAGGTGAATACTGTAAAATAGTTCCCTCACTGTAGATAGTTTATGAAGATTTTGCTGTGCCATTAATTACTCTTTGAAAGTGTGATTTGTTCACAAATGTCTGTAAAATACTTCTCTATGTAGCTTACGAAGTTCACTTAACTATACTCTTGCTACAGAACACTCAAGACTTTTTGCCATCGTTAACTGTACCAAATAAAACTATGATACACATTCCTGCCTATAAAATTTTGTTTATTTCCCTCCCAATGTTCTTGGACAGATTCCTAGAAGTGAAAGTGGAATAACAAAATTGGCCCAATTTACACATCTACCAGCAGTGTATAAGAATATAACTTTTAAAAAATCTTTGCCATTAGATAACCAAAAAGTGATCTACCCTCCTTAAAACTGATTTCTAGTTCTGGATTTTAAAGGATTCTAAGGACTTCTAAATTTCTGTACCACCCATGAGTATTTTACTTCTGCACATTCACTACTTTTCATTGCCTATTCTATTAG
This sequence comes from Sturnira hondurensis, assembly GCF_014824575.4. NCBI lineage: Eukaryota > Metazoa > Chordata > Mammalia > Chiroptera > Phyllostomidae > Sturnira > Sturnira hondurensis. The sequence goes on from NW_028073091.1 coordinate 1,464,257, forward strand.
TAGTCATTATTTGGGGCAATACCACATTGTTTTAGCATTTGCAGCTTTATATTATATTTTCAAACATAGTAAAGATCTCCTTTTACCACTTTTCATACTAAAAATTCTCTCAGCCATTTAACAGTTTTGTTATTCCTCCAGATAGGCCACAGGGCTGTGCTGCTGCCCAGCAATATCTGAAAGTCCTGTTGGGAACACACTGAGGTTATTTTACATGTTGCTACACTGGGAAGAACTGACGTCTGTAAAACATTTAGCTTCCAGAACATGAATAAATTATTGTCCTTATTTAAAATCTAACCATTCTAACATGCTTCCATTATCCTTCAGTAAAGTTTTTAGGTTACTTCAACGAAACCTACATGTTTTCACTGGTATGGTGGTGGGTGGTATGTGGTTTTTCTTCTGCCAGTGGGATTTTCCCTCTACAAAGCCTCTGATACTACTGATACATCAGAAAGCTTTTCCAATATATTTTACACAAATATAATAATGAATTCAAAATTAATTCTAAAAGTTGCTAGTCTGTTCACTTGGGATTTTAAGGCACAAAATCTCATCAAATAACTTCATTTTGTACAATCCATTAAAGTTCTCCTTGCTCTGCTTCATGTCTCAATACATGGGCAAGTCTTGCAGAACAATATCATGTAAGGCTTTTTAACTGGCCTTCATATTAATGGGAATATTTAGGTTACACCATTAACACTTATTTTTAGTTTGGCATAGATATTGATGTTATAAAAAGTTACCCTTCTATCTTTAGTTTCCTATGTTTCCTTTAATTAAAAATATGTGATTAATTTTCTTGAAAGCCTTTTGGTTATCTCATAATCTCCCTATTCATAATGTCTAAATGATTACAAACATCAGAAAGTAAACACAGCTGGGAATGAAGGAGAATTCCACTTTCAAATGACCTTAAGGTATAGCTTAAATTCCACTAACCAGCCATCACCCCACTGTCCCACCTCTAAATAAACCGAACTGTGTGTGCAGTCACCTCTCTGAATTGCGTTCAGAGTGAGACAAATGCATTCACACTCTATGTCACTCCTGTAAGTGTGGGGCTGTGTTTACATGCACATTGCACAGCAGGCAGCAAGCTCAGGCGTGAGCTGCGAATGTTTCCACATACCTGGAGCTATGGAGAAGAAAATTTCAGATAACTAGAGCAGGAAGTGGCAAAATGAAGGCAAAGCCAGGTTCCAGAATGCACATCAGCTGACACCTTCTTACCAACGTGATTAATGGAAGCCCATTATATATAATGAAAAATAAAAATAATGCACCCCTATAATAAATATTTTAACCTAAAAACACAAATAAATCATCATTAATCAGTCTACTGATTTCTGTTTATGTTAATTTCTTCATAAATCACATCTATTATAATGTATCATCTATTTCCTGGCTTGGTTTTCTTCAAGTGACATGTTTAAATATACCTATGAACCTGAATACAAAACTCTCATCGATATTCATTATCAGATCTAATTCAACTGCAACTTTTTAACAAGTTTCCCTCATTCTTTCTTTCCAAAGCATTTAACTTGAGTGTGTCCTTGCTCTTCATACTGAACTCCCCTGGACTTACGGAGCCACAGGTGCACACAGCTCCCAAGAGCATATCTGAGAAGGCACATGGCTAACAGCACACTCCCCACTGTGGAGGCGGAAACTTGAGCTGAGGCAGCAGCTTCAGGAACAGAGCTTCTAAGTTTATTTTGCAGCCACTGAAAAGAATACGAAAGAAATATACATCCACACCTGGAAGCGATCGATGTTTATGCTGCCATATCAAGAGGAAAAAAGCAAGTTTCAAAGAAAGTGAATATAAACACTTTCTTGCGCAAAAAATTTTTGTATGTAAACAGAAAAAGAGAGACACCCAGCAGTTACTTTTGGCCTTTGAGATATGAGATTTTCACAAAATTCCTATCACTATTTTTGCAACATAACTTTGTTGTTTTTAGAAAAAGGAGAACAGGAAGCCATGTTTGGGGATGGATACAGTTTAGGTGACAAAAAGGAAGATCTCCAGTGGCTGTATCTCAGACATCTGTGCATGTAGCAGCAAGCAGGCCAAGCAGCTCCCTTCCAGAAGAGACTGCCCATCTCCCGTCCCCTTAAAGAAATGCTCTGTGTGAAGCCAAGCACTAGTTAGCGATAATGTCCCCAAGTCAAGAATGCAAACCAGGGCCCCTCCAGACCAAAAACATCATATCTCAGGCTGAGCATGGGTTTCCTGCCCTGTTTGGACTTGCATGTGGACTATATGGTCATCTTGACCAGTCATTGCAAGGCTGACCTTGTAGAAATGGGGTGAGGAACAGAGAGGCACTCACAGTGCCCAGAACACAGTGGGGTATCAGTCCATGCCATGCAGGTGAGCAGGAGGCAACCCTCCTTAGATTGACACTGGTACATTTTTTACTTTAAATTTAAACACAGTCACTAGCTACAGAAGAAAGCACTGATTATTTGTTTAAAACATTAATAAGATGTTAAATTAAGCAGGAAGAAAAACAAAAGCTTCCCCCTGTGATGGCCAGATTCATGTGGCTGGCCATTCAATCAAAGATGCAGGTCTATGTTGTACATGTGATTAATGTCCATCACCCAAAAGGTCTGGTGGGCCTGACTGATGGGTGAATGGTTTCTCTGCAGACAAAGAGCTCCAGAGTCGGGCTTGCCTCAGCCCTTCCTCACACCTGTTTGATGGTCTTCACTTTCCTAGCAACACCAGGAGCCAACTCCTTGGGATAAATCACTTCATATGTGCACCTCTTCCACTGATTCTGTTTCTCCTGTTGAACCCTGACTGATACACTCCCCAAGTCATCCCCAAACAACAGAGAAACGGAAATGCAATCCCCAATCTTGGAGGAGACTGGGAGCCCCCTACAGCCCTGAGCCCCAGTGGAGAAAGGACTCCAGGTGTTGTGAGTAGGGGTCCCAGAGAAGAGGCTGCAGTGCCAGCCCATGGGCCTGGCCACACGTAGCCCTATCAGCAGGAGCCCCCTAGCACCTCTTAACTTGGAAAACACAAGCAGGGAACAGGTGCAGGTGTACATTCCCCAAACCCTGCAGTAGCCCCAGAGGGAACAGGGAGGTGGACAAGTGTGCTAAGCCCACATTGCAGCAGCTCCCCAGCCCTGCCCAACCCACCACTCCCAGCACAGGCAGCCACACCATCCAGGTACTTGAATCCCTGGTCTCCCCAACCAGCAACCACACATCCAGCTCAGTGCCTTCCCCTCCCTAACAGAACAGTCCATCCCGCACTAGCCTGCGACCCATATGACCCAAATACCTCTGCAATTCCTGTCCTGCCAGCCTTCCCCCAGTCCACTGTGCTGGGCTCTATGCAAGGAAGAGTGGGCTTGAGTGCCCATTTCAGTGAAGAGCAAGCTCCTTGGGCCCAGCTTGACTGTACCCTAGAGTACCACCTTTCTCCAGGCCAGCTTTTGGGAAACGCAAGGCCTTTGTGGGCAGCACGGTTTCTTCAGGTGGTCTTGCCCCAGCCTCGGGCAGTACTGGCTGAGGTCAGAAATGGTGAAAGAAGTACAGAGGGGGACTGGCTGGCCTCCTGGGCTCTAGGGCTATATAGCTTATCCAAGGTCCATTCCAGCTGATGAGAGGAAAGTTAAAATGTGTTTCAGCTTGCAAATAAATCTCCTAGACAAAGACCAGTAAATCTTGCCACCCAGAGAGAAAAGCACACACCCTTGGCTCAGGGGACAAGACGGGGGCCCTAGAGACATACCCTGGGCACGCTTGGGGTGGTCCTTTGCTCCCTCACTTCACCAGAACCAGCTCCCCACTATTCCTACCTGCTGCCCATTTTCAGTTGGCTTAAAGAACAACTGTGTCTGGTGATTTATTTTTTAACTGAGCCACCAAGCTAACATGAATCCTGAACTGGACCTGGCACGTGCACTGTCTGAATTTTCCTTACATCTTCCTTCCCCTCCAAGCTTCATGGGTGAAATAATGGGGGACAGAATGTCCCCAGCACAGTCAGCGGTGCTGTTCTCTCAAAGCCACAGTAAAGAAACGTCAGCCAGATTTATGTTCTAGCCTAAAGAAAAACACCACACTGAGTAATAGACACATCTATTCACACACAATCCCAGAATGAAAAATAGAGTGGAATCCAATTTTTAAAGCCTTCTCAATAGGCATGAGTCCCAAGTGAAAAGCCTTGCAACTCTAAGGCAATGCATAGGGTGTGAAAGAAGGTGGAGCCCACCAGACGCAGCCCACAGGGTTACCTCTAGTTCCACTGGGCAACACTGACTCCTGCGAGACTTAAGTGAACACAGCCCCAATAACGATGGATACCACAGGCTCTGCTCCAGCAAGGGCACATTACAACTCGACCAAGCCCTCTGCCAGGAAATGATTGCTTTCTCATCCAGCACAGAAATGCACTCTGCCTTCTGTTTCTGAGCACATTAATGTGGGGCTAGGGAAGGGGCCAAGGAAGGGGCCAGAGGCTGCACAGGTCTGAAAACAAGGGCCATCCAGAAAGATGGCCCCTCTGAGCTTCATGCTGCCTTCCTGCTAGAAACACCAGAAATGGAAGTGCCAGAAGCCCACCCAGCTGTGCTCGGTCTCCTTCTTCATTTCCAAGTGCCCATCGCTAGCCCAGCTAGAGCAGAGAGAGCTATTTGCTAATGAAAGCCAAGATGTACCCCATATACCAAACATGCTGAACACATAGCCTGGTGTCCTTCTCTGAAAACACTCCAGTTTCAGTGGCTTCTTTAATTCACAACTGCACTTGCACTGTGAGGGTAGCATCTTCTGGTACTCTCTGCACACACCCACAGCCCAGCCCCCGTGCCATATCCTCAAAAGGAGCCCGGCAGCAGGAGCAATGCCCCTGCCTGAAGGTCTGTCCACACTTGGCTGCCCCAGTCCTGGCCCCCCAATGTCTCCCAGGGAAGATGTTCCCAGTACTACCCCAAACTCACAGCCATGGACCCAGGGCCTAGCAGCAGTGGCCTGGACATATTTGAAACAAGCCAAGACCAAAGTTTCGGCAGGCAGCTGGCAGAGAACAAAAGGGTCTATGGCCTGAGAGTACTGGAGGCGGAGGAGTACACTGCAGAGGCGGGGGCTGACTGGGGAGGCAAAACTGGGAAGCAGACTCAGGAGTCCTGGTTGTGGAGAAGTCACAACAAAAATACCCTCCAAGGAAACCCCTTCTTCACTTCTCCAAGCCAGACCAATGCTTCTCTGGCAATCACTTCCCTGCTTCCCTAGGCTTCTACCACCTACACTGGTGCCCAATGAAAAACACCACCCCTGCACATGGAGCCTGCATGCTGCCCACAGCTTCATCCTTCTCTGGTCTGACCTCCAGGTGGTGGGATTCACCCATGAGGTTGCATGTGGCCAACCTGGCTATTTGTACTGGTGTGTGTGTGTGACTCCGGTGTTAAGAAAAGGTCCTGATTCTCCGATCCACTGCTCCTTCATGAGTATCACTCCCGAGAACATCCTGGCCACTGCTGCCCACCGTGGGGACAACACAGGGACCACCCACCTGGAGCCAGGGCTACACCGCTACCACTCGTGGGCTGCTGCTGCTGACCTCACGGTGAAGTTCAAATTTCTGGGAGCTATAATCTTCCCGGCCTTGTCCAGTTGTGATGAGGACTAAACCATGCAAATAACACACTTGGTGTGCATGTGCACAAAGTTGTCACACTCCCATGGAGGCCTGGAGTGAGGGTCTCTGGACCAAATAACCTTGGCGGCCCCTGGTGGCATCCAGGGCCTTACAGTCAGCTCCCTAACAATGTGTGCCCTGCCCAAGCAGCCACCTTAGGAAAATCCACCCCACTAAGTATTTACTGAGGCCCTACTATGCACAAATTACATGCCAAACACGTAGTTCTATTCAATCATGACCTTGGTAATGCTTTAGAGCTACCTTAGAGAACTACCATTTTAAAAACACATATTCTTGCCCTGGCTGGTGTACCTCAGTAGATTGAGTGCGGGCCTGCGAACCACACGATCGCGGTTCGATTCCCAGTCAGGGCACATGCCTGGGTTGCGGGCCAGTTATTGGCAGGGGACACACCAAAGGCAACCATACATTGATATTTCTCTCTCTCTCTCTCTCCTTCCTTTCCCCTCTAAAGATAAATAAATAAAATCTAGAAAAATATAAAAAAATAAATAAAACAGTTGAGCTTTAAAAAAAAACACATATTCTTAGGCCATACCCTAAACCAATAAACTGTCCCTAGGCATGTAGGCCTAGGCTTCAGCATTTATTGAGATGGTGTGAAGGGAGAAATACAAGTATCCAAGTGGAGCAACAAGATGGACCAAAGACAAAACAGTGCCTTGGTCCTCTTCAACCGTCTCCTGAGTCTGGGGGCTCTGTGGCTGCATAGATCAAGGGAATATGGCAGAAGAGATGCTGTACCACTCCATGGGCCCAGGCCTCATGCCTCATGGACCTGGCAGTCTTTGTTTCCCGACTCCTAGAACACTGCCTTTGGGAACCTGAACACCACCTGCCACAGAGTCCCGAGCACCTACCTGGAGAGAGAAGATGAACTTCTGCTGGCCAGAGTTCCAGCCTTGCAGACCCAGTGCCAGGTGAGGCCACCTCCTGCCACCTGAGCCCTACCCGAGTTCAGTGTGTGCTCCGATGCACTAAACTAACCACTATATTTATTTAATTTATGTTTTTATCCTTAGCTAAGGACTTTTTTTTTCACTGCTTTTAGAGAGAGAAACATCGATGAGACAAAGAAGCACTGACTGGTTGCATCCTGTTTGAGCCTGGACCAGGGCTTGCACACACTCACACCCGGACCACGGATCAGCCTACCACCTAGGTATGTGCCCTGACTGAGAGTCAGACCCCACATCCTTTCCTCAGTCACAGGCTGATGCTCTAACCAACTGACACACATCAACCATGGCTAACCACTATATTTAAAATGTGGTATAAAAGATGTTTGTTTCCAGAAGAAAGAAGCTATAACAATTTAAGTTTTGGATTTGAGAACCATCAAAAGAAAGTTAATGAAATAATTTTTAAGAAATATGTATTCAAGGAAAACAATTTTAAAAACTCATTTCAGATTTTTAAAAACTGTGTATATACACATTATTAAATCTTTCCTTAAGAATTTCTGTTCTGCAGTGTTTTCTGGTCTTAAAACAAGAAAACCATGTCATGAGGTCACATCAAGTATAATGACACTAAAAATTATAACAATAAAAAGATTATCAAATATTATAAGATGAGACTTAAGTGTTTGAGGGGGGAAGGGAAAAACCTGGCTATATTACCAGACCCCCAGCCCTGTGTGTTTATTAACACTCTTCAAAGGTGAGAGATCTTGAGGGGTTTGAGGAGGGGGCCCATCAAGTAAAAAGCTGCACTTACTCTCAAAGGCTTCTCATAAAGTTTTCATTTCCCATTTGAGACAACTGGGAAACTGTTGTCTCATTAAACTGTTTTAAAAGAAGAAAAATTCCAGTTGTGCACAAGAAAATTTCTTAAGGATCAGGGATCTTAGATTGAAGTACACATATTTGGCAAGTAGAAAAAATATTTTTGTGTTGTTGTAGGTTCAATTTATTTTCCCTATACCTTAATTTTAAACTACAAAGTAGAGTAAAAGAACAAATGATGTAGATTAAAGTGCCACTTTCTGAGACATGCTACCTGGAACACGTAAAACAAAAAAATCTCAAGTGATAGTTCTTACTGTCAAAATGCCACATTAAATGCATACTTCAGGGAAAAAACAAATCACACACATTCCGACTGGCCTCACAAGACTGGTTTCCTGTATGCAAGGTGACTTGGAGATTTTCCCGCCTTATCCAGGAGGGTTATTTGGAGATTTGTAGTTTATTAGGCAGTTAACATGTCCAACATACTTCTTAACCCAAGCAAACCTGAGAGTAGAATTTTCCTTTTGGATCATGGACGGTGTGCCCACAACTCACAGAGAAAGACACTATCACTTTGAAAAGCGCAGCTTCGCCTGATAGCAGCATGTAAACAAGAATTAAGTCAGGCATTTCAAGGCTATTTCAGGACAGAGCAAGCCACCCAAACCCCAGAGTCTGGAGAGAAGGTGTTGGGAATGAGCCCACTGTAGCTGTGTGCTGCCTACCCTACACGCCTGCTCCCACTGGTCAGGAAGCCGCATCCTGCAGAGGCGTCTCCTCCAAGCCCACCTGGAAAGGCACCTCTGCCCAGTGCCTCTTAGGCACAGGCAAGGCTATGACCATTCCCCCTCCCACTTCTCCCACCTGGAACATTCCAGAACCACTGCCTTTATCCTGCCTACAGGGCAGCCCTCTATCTTGTTTCCTTCATCATAAATCACCTTTTTATAAAATGAGACCCGAAAACACTCACAGATCCAAAAAACCCAGGGGTTTCCACTCTGATTTAGACCCTCCTCACATTTACAAATTATCCCTTTCTGAGCAGGTCAGCTGCAGCCCAGGGCCCACGCCCTTCCCCCTGGTGTGCAGGGGTCGCCTATAGCACGGCTCTGTCCTCCTAGGAGGGGAGGGGCCCAAGCCTCTGAGGACAGAGACCCTAAGTCAGAAAATGGGGTCTGTATCACCAGGTCCTTTTAAATCAGCAAAGCAGGTATTGTATGTTTACGCATTTTAACCATTACAGATGTTACGAATTTTTGTGAAACCCAGCATTCATAAAAGCAAATGCCCCACTCTGGAGTTTTCAAAAAGAGAGCACAAAGAACAAGAAAATCATTTTTCAGCATACGGCGGCAGTCTACTTCAGCAGAAACTAGAGAGAAGGTTTCTTTGTGAACTCTTGAGGGCAAAGTGGAAAATTTCACTGTCGTAGCAAGGAAACCTAATAACAGATCCTGGGCAGAGTCAAAGGGGCAGCAGAATAAAGGCACTGAGAGCTCACGGTCCAGAAACACAGGCCCTGTGCACTGCCACATGTGGCAGAGTGGCCGAGGCAGACAGACAAGGGGTGACCAGATGAGGAGCTAACTCTGTGATTCAACAGGAGAAAGGGGACGGGGGTCGGGTAGCCAAGAGGTGCTGGGCACTTGGTCTCCTCCCGAACCCCTGACTGATTCCTGGTACGGCCAGAGCAGAGCATGCACCCGGGTGTGTGTGTGTGAGTTCGTGTCTGCATCCTTGCATCTGTGTGTGTGTGTGTGTGTAGCGGTGGTACATCTGCAGCACCGGGGGCCAGAAGCCACTTCTCTTTACTTTTTAGTCCTCACCTGAGGATATGTTTATTGGTTTTAGAAAGAGAGAAACATCAATCAATTGCCTCCCATACATGCCCTGACTGGGGATTGAACCCCCAATATTTTGGTGCACATGATGACACCCCAACCAGCTGAGCCCTCTGGCCAAGCCAGAAGCCACATTTCTCAGCTGACGCCACAAAACTACCAGGAGATCAAAATATGTTTAATGAAATCCCCACTCTCCACAGCCTTTTATTTTTGGATGCAACAATGAACTGTATTCCTGCTTTTTTCATGAGCACATTTATTTCAGTTGCTTGCCAAAGGCCCCTTGGTGGCAGGCACCAAGTACAGTTGTGTTGCTCAGAGCCCAGCTGCAAGTACTGCCCTTCTTCCCCGAAGCTCCACTTGCTTCTCGTGCAGGAACAGCACCCTGCACGTGAGCCTAGCCCATCACACACCAGAGATCCACCCAGATATCTGCCTGGTTATATAGTCCTACCTGGTCCAGCTGTCCTGGGGAGGCGGGAGGGCAGACCTGGGTGACTGGGGACACAGGGTAATAATAAATCAGACAGAATGTACACTGGAGCTAGGTATAGCCCCATGTAGCTGAGAGAATGTATACTATCAGCTACATGGGGCTATATCTATGCTGGACCTCATCCACCTGCCACAACAACCAGTGACGTTACTGCCTCTTCTTTCATTCTCTAGCCTTCACTTTATGGTGAGGAACCCAGAATCAGGCTTTCAAATGGCAAACCCATGACAAAAACCAACACTTTCTAACTGCATGTTTTAGACTCATCTATACCAAACGGCCTCACAGAGGGCCCTAGTCATAAAAACGCCCTCATCCCTGACAGAGAACAAATATCTAATGTGTTGTTTCCAGCTCCAACACCACCTGCGTGGCCATGTGCCATGCATCCACCCTGCGGAGGCCCTGGGAGCCTGGGCTCCTTCTAGGACCTAAGACACAGAGCCCAAGGAGGTTCCCAGTCTTCCAGGGCTTATTTTCAAACCACTGAGCTGCATACATGTTATATTTTACATGTACCAAAACATCATGGATACGTGACAATATGCTGTCATTATTATTGAAAGACCTTATGTCCAACCACTGAAGATAAGTTTAAGCAGCTCCTTAAACAGAACACAAATCACAACCCCAAGACGTACTGCTGCTGAGCAAGACCCAAGGTGAACACACCCCGGGTCCATCCTGCCACCTGGGTCCCAGTGCCTGTCAGACAGCAGTCCCCCAGCACAGCATGCCCCCTTCTCTTCACGTACAGAACAGGACACAGATGACTGGGAGCCATGACTTCCACACCCAGGGCCAGGGCTCATGAGTGAATCTAACTCCTCCATACCACATCCATGGACAAGTCAACGTTTTTGGGGCCTAACCAAGAACTTCTGAAAGTTAAAGCTGTCTTGTCTTTAAGCTATTTCTCTTTTTATGTCATTGACACTTTTAGAAGTCCTTCCACTGTGTGGACGTTTACAAATTCCCCCGGCCTCAGAATGTCAGCACAGGCCCCAGCCTGGGAGCCCCTGAGTCACAGCCCCTCCACAGTGCCCACCAGGACTGCAGAAGTCTGCAGCTCTTCCAGAGCTGACTTTTTAAAAAGATTTTATTAGTTCATTTTTTAGAGAGAGGGAGAGAAACATCAATATACGAGGAAAAGATCAATTGGTTGCCTCTTGCATGTCCCCAACTGGAGACCTGGCCCACAACCCAGGCCTGTGCCCTGACCTTTTGGTTTATGGGACGACATCCAACCCACTGAGCCACACCAGTCAGGGCCAGAGTTGATTTTTAAGAGTGTTTTCAATGGTTTATGTAAAGTGACAATACTTTAAACCTAGCTACTCTGTGGCCTGTGAATGGGTGCAAGCATGGATCTGAAGGGGGAGTTGCACGACTTTATTTCCATGCAAGAGCTGGTTCTCAGCAGCGCTGGGTGGGGCTCAGCTGGCAGCCTCTCCAGTCTCCAGTCTCCAGCCTCCAAGCTGCCCCACTGCTCTCAGAGTTGACTGACTCTCAGTTGCCAGGCCAGTGTTCAAAGTCCTTGGCATCCTGGCTGGTGGGCAGCCCCTCCTCTGCCTGCAACCTGCACCTCACCCCCGGAAAGGTCCTAATGCTATCCCCACCTGGTGTTGCTTTTTGAACTTCCTCTTCTTACATTAATGGGACCTGACCCACCAAAAGCTTGTGCATGTCCCTCTACCTTCCGTTAATGACCTGGCAGCAGCCATCTAAAGGCACCTCAGTTCAAGTTCTCCAAGGCCAGGCAGCCAGGTCCCAGCCAGGGTCCCTCCACATGACCAGAACAGACTGCACCTGCTCTGCTAGGCTGATGGAGAGCGGGGGAAGGAAATAAAGGTGAGGAAAAGCATGAAGAGGAGAGACCATTAAAAATAAGTATTTTCACCAGATGGACAGTCAGCATTGGGAAGGATTTCTTCTTCTTCTCCCCCACACCGCAATTTCTCAAACATACCCCTGATCCCAACCCTCCTGAATATCTACATAGTTACTATTATTCCTGCTACACACATGAGGAATAGCCAACTCAAAATGTGGCATGTGCTAGACCCCATCCTGGTTAATCTTTGCATCTCCCCTATCATCCAAGTCATAGCTGAGGACACTGAGGAACATGCCCACAGGCTAGCACTCAGGTGCCTGCTCCTCACCCTATGCCCAAGCTTCTCCTGCCAGTGGAAACCCCCCCATACAAAGGCTACAACCCTCCCACCCCTCCCCATCACCGAAGGAGAATGCCCAGCCCTTTTCTCATGCTCTGAAGTGTCCCTGAATCTGAGACAACAAGGAGAAACAGGCCACTTTGCTCAGTCTTTTCTGCATATTTCAACATTTTCATTCCACAATGGGCTAGGGACCCAGGCCTATCCCCCAAGGGCCCCCTGAGCTATCCTGCTCACAGGAAGTAGATGGGCAGAGGAAGTGCCAGTGTCACCAAGTCATCCCAGACTCCTGTGTGCAGGTGCAGCAGACAGCACCCTCTCATGGGCCGCTGCTTTCTGCCCTGTGATGGAGGTACCCATAAACCCCGGTGGCAGAGTCCCTGGAGAAGCACACCCACCCCTCCAAGAGGGCTTTCTGTACTTACTTGTACACTCACAAGTATCTGCTGGGAGAAGATGAACTGAAAAGAGAGTCACCTAGGATGGGGATGGGAGAGAAGCAGCCCTACTGAGCAGAAGTACCAGGGAACTTTGAGACAAACAGACTGGGCCTAGGGTCTCTGCAAGAAAGATCCCACCCCAGGGGCAGGGACACAGCAGTTCCCCCTGGAGGAGGTCTCATGCAGGAGCAGGTCCAAGGCCCACACGGCCCCCTCAAAACAACCCATTGATCCAGAACTTACTGATTGTTCCAGAAAATTCTTTATTCCCCACAGAACACATTCTGATGGCCCACAGGCCCTGGAAGAATGCTGACTGGGGTGGAAGAATGTTTTTACTTCAATTCCCAACTTTTCTGGGATAAAATGGAGTCCCCCCAGGATTTTAACCACAGAGCTTGCTTCCACATAGCAAGTACCATGTATCCACAGACCCCATGGGGCCGTGTCTTTCTCCATGTAAATCACTGAGCACAAGAAATAAATCTACAAGGCTGGCTGGACTGGAACACGCCTGCCACCCTTCACTCTTCCCGCTCTGCTTCTGAACACTCTGGCCTCCCCAGACACCTGGCACAGTCCACTTGTCATGTGAGGTTGCCCGTCCACCAAATGAACTACTCAGTAGGGGCCAGATCTGACCACCCCACCTGAGGGCTGAGGACAAATATTCTGAGTGGACCAAGGATGAGATGGGAGACCAGGTAGGCCCAGGGCAGAGGGGTGGGCATCCTGACTGCCCCATCAGAGAAGCACATTCTGCACCTGGCCCACCTGTCTCCACAGGGCAGAGGGGACAGGGAGTGGAATCCACATCCAGCCCCAAACCTACACCTGCTTAATGGATGAAATTGAGACAGCCTCATCACCTATGGAGAGAAGCCAGGTGACATGGTGGCATTACCCAGAACCCAACACAAAGATGGGGACACACCAGCAGAGCCACCCTCACCACACCAGCCTTGACATGCATATGCCCTCCCCAACACACCATGGTTGGCGCCGCCCCTTCTTCTGTCTGAGAAAGGAGGTCTCCAAGACTGAATTCAAGTGACTGTTTAGTCAGAGGGGCAGAGCACAGGTTCCGAAAAGCCTCAGCTCAGAACCAGAGGAAAAGGCCCAGCACACACTCCTGCCAGCTGGCCAGGCCCTCCCACTGCCCAAGCATCCCACCCCATCTCATTCCCCAACAGACCAGGATCCTTTCAGCAGCCACTAGCCAGTACTAAAAACCTTCTGAAAACTCTCTTTCTGGAATGTTTTTCATCCCTGGAGTGGGGGAGGAGTCATCAACTCTGAGCTCTAAATTTTCTACAAGCTGCCTTCCCAGAGCCAACAGCATAAATCAGAATGTGCTTTAGGGCGAGGAAATGGTTCTCCAGCTAAGCTCCCTACCGTTTCTTAAAGTGATTATTTTGATACGAACTGCTGCCTGATGTCAAGACTTCCAGCTCCCAGCTTCAGGCTGTTAGTCCCAGGAGCCAAGAACACAAAGAAGCACTGTTGGCAGGGTCCTGGGCCTCCTCTGGGAAGGCGCGGCGGGCTCTGGGCTCTGCTCCTTCTACAGACAAGCACTTGTTCCTGCCCAAGGATGCTGCCCTCACTTCTCTGCTAATTACTGGCACACACACTGTGGTTTTACTCAAGATCTTTTTGGCTGTCTGTTGCAACACAGCAAGCTCTCTCCCAGGCTCAGGAATACATACTTGCCACCAGGACCTACATGGTTGGGAAGGGCAAAAGGAAAACCAGAAGCAGGATGAACTCACTGGGGCAAAAGAGGCTGAATTTAGCAACTCTTTTCCATAATGTCAGCTGTCACCCATTGGTCAGGGCTGCAGGCAATAATGCCTGTATTTTGCCACACATGCATCCTGATTTAAAAGAACCACTTCAAACCCTGACTGGTGTGGCTCAGTGGATTGGGCATTGTCCTACAAACTAAAAGATCACTGGTTCATTCCTGGTCAGAACACGTGCCTGGGTTGAGGGTCCAGTACCCGGTTGGAGATCTGTGAGAGGCAGTCAACTGATGGTTTCCTCCATCCCTATCTCTCTCCCTTCCCTTCTCTCTAAAACTAAAATATTTTTAAAATATATTTTATTGAGTATGCTATTACAGTTGTGCCATTCCCCCCCTTTCACTCCCCTCCACCCTGCACACGCTCTCCAACCCACATTCACCCCCTTTAGTTCACGTCCATGTGTCATAAACTCTTTAGCTTCTACATTCCCACACTATTCTTGCCTTGCCCGTCTATTTTCTCCCTACCGTCTATGCTACTTATTCTTCTCTGTACCTTTTCCCCTTCTCTCCTCCTCCAACTCCCCTGTTGCTAACCCTGCATGTGATCTCCATTTCCGTGGTTCTGTTCCTGTTCTAGTTGTTTGCTTAGCTTGCTTTTGTTTTTGTTTTATGTATGGTTGTTCATAATTGTGAGTTTGCTGGCATTTTACTGTACATGTTTTTTATCTTCTTTTTCTTAGACAAGTCCCTTTAACATTTTATATAATAAGGCCTTGGTGACGATGAACTCCTTGAACTTGATCTTATCTGAGAAGCACTTTATCTGCCCTTCCATTCTGAATGAAAACTTGGCTGGATAGAGCAACCTTGGATGTAGGTCCTTGCCTTTCATGACTTGGAATGCTTCTTTCCAGCCCCTTCTTGCCTGTGAGGTCTCTCAAGAAATCAGTTGACAGTCTGATAGAAACTCTTTTGTAGGTAACTATCTCCTTATCTCTTGCCGCTTCTAGGATTCTCTCCTTCATTTTAATCTTGGCTAATGTAATTCTGATGTGCCTTGGTGTGTTCCTTCTTGGGTCCAACTTCTTTGGGACTCTCTGAGCTCCCTGGACTTCCTGGAAGTCTATTTCCTTTGCCAGATTGGGGAAGTTCTCCTTTACTATTTGTTCAAGTAAGCTTTCCACTTGTTGCTCTTCCTCTTCCCCTCTGGTACCCCTATAATTCAGATGTTGGAACATTTAAAGATGTCCTGGAGGTTCCTAAGCCTCTCCTCATTTTTTTGCATTCTTGTTTCTTCATTCTTTTCTGTTTGGATGTTTCTTTCTTCCTTCTGGTCCACCCCATTGATTTGAGTCCCAGTTTCCTCCCCATCACTATTGGTTCCCTGTACATTTTCCTTCATTTCACTTAGCATAGCCTTCATTTTTTCATCTAATTTGCGACTAAATTCAACCAATTCTGTGAGCATCCTGATGATCAGTGCTTTGAACTGTGCATCTGATAGGTTGGCTACCTCTTTGTTGTTTAGTTGTATTTACTGTGGAGCTTTGATCTGTTCTCTCATTTGGGCCATTTTTTTGTCTTGTCTCACCTGTTACGTATGAGTGGCAGAGCCTTAGGTGTTCATCAGGGTGGGGCAACCCAGTTGCTGGGTTGTTACACTGTATGTGGGTGAAGGGTCTAAGAGGGAACAATGGTGCTTGCTCCACTCTCTGTCAGATTTCAGTCCCTTCCACTGCTTCCTCCAGGCAAACTGGGCCTTTCTGGTGCTGATTCCCATGTGCGTGGGCTTGTATAGGTTCTAGGACCCTGTGGGTTTCTCCAACAAACTCTCCTGTGAGGCTGGGAGTCTTTCCAGGCACCTCACTACATACAGGTGTTTTCAATCAGTGTTTTGAGGCTTCATTTCCCAGTGCTGGGACCCTGGGTTGCACGGTTTGTCTCACTCAACAATTTCACCCAGTTTATCTGTGCTTGAATGTGGGACCTCCTGGTCAGCCAACTGCCTTGTGTACAGTGCCTCGCTTCACAATTGCCGCCTTGCTGGATGTGCCCATTGCCACCCCGGGGTCTGCCAGCCACAGCCTGCGCACCTGGGGCCCGCCCACTGCCATCTTGCATGCCAGGTGCCACCGCCTTTTGTGCCACAATCCCTCTCTGCCCAGCTGCCCAACTCCACCCCCGCTACCAGTCTGGATAAATGTGTCTATTTTATCTCCTTGGTTGTCCGACTTCCATACAGTTCAATTTTCTGTCAGTACTTGGTTATGTTTTGTTCCTAAATTGTTGTCCTTGTTTTGGTTGTACACAGTGTGGAGGAGGCACAGTGTGTCTACCTATGCCTCCATCTTGGCCAGATGTCCAAATAAATAAAATCTTTAAACAATAAAAAGATAAAAAATAAAACAGCCACTTCAAGGTTTGCAAAGTATTGCTAGTCAAAGTATATGCATTCATGACACAGTTCCAAATTATGAATCCAATCAGAAATAAAGGAGAGAGTACAGTGGTCTGCTTGAGTATAGATAGTTTTTGATTTTTTGTCCTTTCTCGAGATCAAGTAGCTGCCCTCCCAGCCTCCACGGTGCTCAAGCAGGACAAGGGTCACTTTCTCAGAAATGACCCACCATCCAGCAACATAAAGACATGGTAGGGGCTTGGGACCCTGTCCTCCCAGGGTCCCTCACCATGGTGTCTAGTCTGGGAGCCCAGGGTCACTGCTTGTCCTGGGGAAGCCAGGCCCTGACCCAAAGTAGTCTCCTCAGGGCTGTGGCAAACTCAGGCCTCCCACTAAACCCAAGAACTCCCAGTCAGCTCTGCTCATAGAAGTGTGAAACCTATAGAAGTTCATGGACACATCTGTCCTGGAAAATCCTCTTTCCTCTCACAGCCATTCAATTCTTAGTAAAAAACTCACCTACTTGGTAAAGGCATGGGAATTCTGATGAGCACACTTCTAACTGCCACTCTTACGGGGTTGAGTCCAACTCACATACACTCAATCCAGCACTGTTTGCAACATGCAACGACTCTTCACTAAGTATACCTTCACAGCATACCTTCCTAAGTAAGGAAGCCCTAACTTAACATCAATATGTCCTCTGAAACTGCAACTTAAAGCAAAATGACACATAACAAAACCAATTCGACCAGGAGTTAAGTTCCTATAGCATATTTCTGGTCACAAAAACACCATCAAACTTCAAAATAAACACCCAAACGCTTCCAATATTAAACACTGAAATAAATGCGAGCTATGCATACATTTAGAAAGATGAATAAACACAAGGAAGATCATTCTTTTCCCATACGTATTCCACTCAGGGTCACAGAGGGCAGGTGCCTATGGTGGCAGCTCAGGGCGCAGGCCGGCCCAACCTTTCCATCAAAAAGACAGACTCACTAGCGCGCACACACATGTTCTCTCATTCAGATGGGGCAATGTCAACACATCCATCAACCTCGCCTGCACATCTTCGAGATGCGGGAGGAAACCAGAGGCCCAGGAAAAAACCCATACAGACATGGGGAAAACGTGCACACTAAACAGACAACGGTCCCAGATGGGAATCGTCTGTTTTTTCTCAGCATTATGACAAAAAATATGTTGAACAAAAAGACGTTATTCAAGGACCTGCTATAGTAGTGTATAATTTACTCACAATAAAAGGTACCTGCTTAGGGCGTACAACTTGGTGAGTGCCAACAAATACAGACACTGAGTTAAGCACTTCCACAAGCAGCCCTCAGAGCAGCTGGCAGAACAGTGATGGAAGTGAATGAGCACAGTCAGAGATGGCCTTTACATGAGCAAGGGGACCACCTGAGGCATGCATCTCTGAGAACCTCAAGCTGGTCAAAAGAAAGGGTGGGCTAGGAAAGGGTCCTAGCCCTGGGCCTGCTGGTCACACCTGGACAAGCTTGATCAAGTTAAGCCTCAGGCTCCTCATTTTAAAACTAAGGATGCTATTTAGTGGATTTTGATTCTGCTATGGACTGGCTTATGTCCCTTCAGAATCCACATGTTGAAACTGTAACCCCAATGTGACTTTGTGTGGAGATGGATCCTATGAGAGGGACAGAGGTTGCATGAGGTCTTGGGCCTTGGTCCCAAAGGACAATTGCCTCCATGGTGTGAGCCTCCCACAAGCCAGCAGGAGGGCCCTCCCTAGTGCACAACCACACTGGCACCTAGGTCTCCGACTTCCAGCCTCCAGAGCTGTGAGAAATAGACATCTGTTGTTGAAGCCGCTTAGTATAGAGTGTTTTGTTACAGCAGCCAAAAATGACCAAGACAGACTTTCTCTCTGCAATAGGACCCTCTCCATAATGGAAATCTCAGGTGAAACCTTACTACTGAACATGTGATGGTGTGCTCTATTCAGTGGGCTTGGCATCTCTAGCCTCCTATTGTCCCTTCAGCGGCGGACACTCCTTAGAATTCAGAGCCCTAGACAATCCCTTAGAAGACTGCTGGGCTGGAAGATGAAATGTATTCCCCTGGAAAACACCAGGTTCAAATATCAATAACTTCAGTAACAGAACAGTGCCCCCAGAAACTATGCCAAAGTGCCTAAAGACACACTTCAGAAAGTGTCCCCATCAGATACTGGGCAGCCAGAGTGCACAGTGTGGAGACTTGTAGGGCAGAGCCAGGACTAACAGATGAGTAGATGTCTCTGGAAACAGAGGAGAACAGACAGTGCACTTGAGGAAACAGCACGTCCATAAGTACGCAGTGCTACAGCAGGGATAGCAGCCACTCACAATAGCCCCAGGAGCCCAGGACAGACCCTGTCCCCACAAAGAAATCAGATGGGATTCAAGGTGTCACCACAAGTCACTCCTGCACATAGCAAGGGTGGGCTGGGCACTGGAACAGAACACTGCCCTGCCTGGACAGACTCCAAGCCAGGGGCCCCTGGGGCAGGCTACTCTCCCTCCCTCCACAGCCCTTTTATTCAGCCCAAGGCTGGGCCTGACAACAGCAGTCAGGGCCATCATCTTTCTGAGCTCTAGGAGGTCCTTTCAGGGCCCATCGACTGTAGAGTACTTACCGATCACCTGCTCCTCTATGTAGTATGCCCCAAAATGAAAGGCTACATTCACACACCCCAAAGAAGCCCAAATGTGTCTCCAGAAAGGATTCCCAAACCTAACCCCCATCTCAGTCATCTCAGTCTGCCATAACAGAACAGCGCAGCACAGCACAGCACAGCACAGACTGGGTGGCTTAAACAGCATACACTGACTTCTCACAGTTCTGGAGGCACAAGTACAAATTTAAGGTGCTGGTAGATTCAGATACTGGTGAGGACCCTCTTCCTTGCAAACACCCTCCTGGTCCTCACTTGGTATATCCTCCTCTCCTTACCTGGGCACTGATCTCTTCACAGGGGCCCACCCTGATAATCTCATCTACCCTAATCACCTCCACAGGCCCTGCGTCCACATGCCATCCCATAGGCGGGTAGGGCTTCAGCCTGCGAATTAGGGGGACACAGACATTCAGTCCATCGCAACTTCATGTAGGCAGGTTCCAAGGACACCAGAGGAAACCGTGTGAAGGGCAGCAAACATTACAGTACAGGTCTCTGAAAATAAATCTCAACTGACAAGAAAGACCCAACTATCTCCTAAATCACATCTCTCTCTCCCACAGCCACTTTCCTCATCTTCATGTCACATGTACCAGGGGTGGGGGTGGGAGATGGGGGAAAGAATACCCCCAGCACATGATGAACCGAGGGGTGCTGTCTGAACAGAAAGTCATCCTGCACCTCTCTACTGCCACCAAAAACTGCACTCCCCAGAGCTCATGTTCTGCTCAGCTGGACACAAGTACATCTTTGATCTTGAAAGGAGCATGCAGCCTCGTTCTCGAAAATGGGAAGCACACAAGCACCAGCTTCAACCGATTCCCAGGCTAGCACCCCCACCCGGCAGTGTCAGAACTGCCCTAAAATATAAAACAGGTGAGTCTTTTACAGAAAATATTATTTGTATTGTGGAAGCTTTCAGAACAAGCAGAAACTTGAAGAGTTTTATCACCAGGGGCACAAAAGTAATGATACTGGAGTCTTCTCAAACTGAAGGGATGGATGTGTTTTATGGAAAATAAAGCAAGAAAATCTGTTGCCTTGATTCCACATCTTGGTTTCTTTTTCCATAACAGATGCATGTGGTGATCAACAGTCGAGGAAAATGCTGCTCAATGAACCAGGTGAAAGACTCTCCTGAGAACCCCTCAAAGGTCAGGATCTAGGGGTAGGTATTCACAGAGATCACAGCAGGGAATGGACACTTACCTATACTCTTCAGGCTTCTCAGAGAGGGGAGAAGGCCTCTGCCCAAGGCCATCTATTTTCTACATTAGGGTAACAGCAAGACATAAGGCTTTTCAGTCTGTAACATCGGGCTGAACTCATGTTGGCTGGCAGTTGGGGTCATTTTTATAATGATCTCCAAATAACAGGAGGGAAAAACACACACATTATGAAATTCTTTTCTGTTCAAAGACTTCTAAAGCACAACTATAAGAGTATTCTTCTTTAGGAAAATCTGGATTCTTTTTTTTTTAATTTTCACTTGAGGATATGCTTAGAGAAAGAGGGAGGGAGAGCAAGAGGGAGAAACATCAATGTGAAAGAGAAACACTGATTGGTTCCCTCCCTGTATACCAGGGCTTGAGCCTGCAACCTAAGTATGTTCCCTGACCGAGGATCAAACCCGAAATCCTTTGGTGTACAGGGCAACACTCCAACCAACTGAACCACCTGGCCAGGGCAAAAATTAGGATTCTTAACACACAACCAGCGAGAACTGAGAGTTCAAGTTCACAGAAATCACTGTCCACAAACCCAGTAAAGGGTCCACATTCAGCCCCAGCATCATCCCAATATGCCAAAGTTGTGGGTTCAATCCCCGGTCAGGGCACATATAAGAAACAACCAATGAATGCATCAATAATTAGAACAACAAATCAATGTTTCTCTTCCCTTCTCTCCTCTTTTCTCTTCTCTTCTCTCTCTCAAATCAATAAATAAATCTTTTTTAAAAAAGGGGGCCCACACTCAAACTGTGCCATTCTGAAGGTGACAACGGGATGGCAATCACCTTGGACAACCTCACCGCAGGACCAAACCCTTTTTTCCCCATGGTTTTGTGATTACAGAAGCATCAGAGGAACTGTGCTCACAAACTCTGCTCCGCATCCTAATCAAAGCCACACTATTCCCAGCCTTGTCAGGACATCAAGCCTGAGGACCCAGCATGGGAAAAGAGAATGTGAGCAGCCCAAGAGGCCCAAGAGGTACAGATGAACTGTGACACCACAAGGATCTCCACAGAAGAGCCAAATGGGTGTGACCGGGAGAAAACACAGCACTCTCAGGCTCAATTCGACAGCTCTGGGTGAGGACTAATGCTTGCTTTTTTGAGAAAGCCCACTACAAAGAGCTGTGACTGGAGTCCCCACCCAGCCACATGCCCAATTCACACAGAATCCACAGCTCAAGAACCAAGTTCACTTTCCTCAAGGGTGCATACTACTTGTGCTCACTGCACAATGACCTTGCTTTTCAAATGTGTGTGAATACTCTGACCCCGATGAATCATGCTCTTAGATAAAGCTGAGCTCCACTTGGACATACCTCTATCCCCCACCCCCACAAGATACAACCGGTTAGTACTTTGTCATTTATGCTTCCAAATCTTTCTCTATCTATGGAAATAGGTTGTTCTGAACATGTCTTTTTCCCTAAATAAATGGCACACATGCAATTTTGCAAATGACTTTTGTGCACTGAGCCATCATGATCTTGGAAGTCAGAGTAACTTCATATTTTCATTTCATTCTTAAAGGATGCATAACATTCCTTAATATGAAGATGCCATGTTTGCGGGGTTTTTGTTTTTTACTACTTTCAAAATGATGAACAGTAAATGTTCCTTTTCTCTCTCACAAACTGCACTGCCGTGAATACCCTCACACCCTCTGTTGCCCTCGCTCAGTGAGTCTGGAACACAGCCCATGACATGAAATCACTAGGTCAATGGCAGCACACACTGTTGACTTTAAGAGATATGGTTAACTGCCCTAGAAAATGGATGTGCCAATCTATACTTTACAGTTTATGAAAATGCCCATTTCCTTACCCTTCATCAGCCTTACCACACTCCTCCTTAACCCTTGCCAAAATGATGACTAAAAATCTTAACCTCTTTTGTTCCCTAACAGGAGTGTAGTAGAATGGTCCACTAAGGATGTCCATCTCCCAATCCCTAGAACCTGTGAATATGTTACCTTACATGGCAGGAAGGACTTTGCAGATGTGATTAAATTAAGGACCTTGAGACAGGGAGATGTTCCCCGTTTATCAAGTAGGTCCAATCATCACTCAGGTCCTTGGTAAGAGGGAGGTAGGAGGGCAAGAACAGTCGATGTGACCGTGAAGCAAAGGCAAGAGATGAGGTGGCTCTGCTGCTGGCTCTGAAGATTAGGAAGGGGCCGTGAGCCAAGGACTGTGGGCACCTGGAGAAGGTGGAGAGGCACAGAAATGAACTATCCCCCGAAGCTCCCAGAAGGAGCCACTTTCACTGAACCAATTTTAGGTTTCTGACTCCAGAACCGTAAGAGAATAAATCTGTGTTGTTTTAAGCAACTAATGTTATGGTACTTGTTACAGCAGCAGTAAGAAAATATTACACTGCTAAGGAAGAATGAGGTTTCTTCCTAATTTTACTGGCTATTTGTATATTCCTTCTACAAATTTCTTTCTTCACTATTCTTTGCCCAACAGAGCTCCTATTAAGATGTATCAATCATTCCTTTTATTTTTTTGTTGTCTTACTTGAGTTTAAATTCTTTATCCAAAAGTCATAAACAAATTCTTACATCTATTTTTTTTCTGGTGACTGGTATAAAGCAGATGCCTGACATGATACTCTCCCAACACTATTTATTAAAAACTTAGTTATTTTCCCACTCAACTGAAAAGGCACATTTCATTTAATAAATGTATATCCCATAGATTTGTTAATGGATTACATATAATCTATCCCTTTGATCTATTTGTCTATGTAATTACTAAAATAAATTCTGATATCAGAGCAAAAATAACATTAGTTTTTCTTTTTCAAAATTATCTTGGCTCTTCTCGCCAATTTCAATTCTACATGGATTTTGGAAACAGCAAGCCAGATTCTGGGAAATAACTTAATGAGGTAATAAATGGAACTGTATTCAATTTGTATGTTAATTTCAGAAGAACTGACTGATATCTTTATAATATTGCTTTCCCATCCAACAGCTAGATTTCCCTCTCTAATTATGCCAAACTTCTTTTACATTCTTTAGTGAAGTCATGGAGCTGATGTACATTCTCATTGCGTTTATTTCTGGGTATCTGATTAGTTTTGTTGCTATTGTGAACAGGATTATTTTTCATTACTTGTTCTCAGTGGGGTTTTTTTTTGCAGGTATATAAAAATAACACTGATGTTTCTATGATGATCTTGAATACAGCCAGCTCACTATATCCCCTTTAGGAGCATATTTTGCTGTGTATAATGCACGCTTTTTGCCCAAATTTTTGAGAGAAAAATAAGGATGTGAATTATATACATGGGGTATCATAAATTTGTTACCAATACATAAAATTTCTTGTGCTTGTATCTGGGTCTTGTGATTTGTAATTATTTGTTACATAAAATTTCTTGTACCATAATATGTTCAAAAATAAATGCTAAAATTCTTTTATAATACAAAAAACCAAGAATCTAAATATAAATTAAAAATTTAATTAAAAAATCAAAACAAAAGATTTTTTCCTGAACGTTTAAGCCAAAAACATGGATACATGTTATACATGGGAACACATTATACACAGCAAAGTATGGTAGTTCCAAAATGCTTACCTGAGTTCCTTGCATTTTTTATACACAGAAAAATATATAGTATCAACTGCAATTAAAAATGCTTTTATCACTTTAAGAAAAGTATACCTATTGTTTGCCTTATTTTAACTTCATCTTAGAGAAATTTTACTGTACCAAATAAGCTCATTTGGCACTTTACAACCTCCTAGTGTGCCTGAGACTACTTTCACCTCTCATAATGGCAAATACAATAGACCACCTTCTTACACTAGATATAAGTTCAAAATGGATTAAAGAGTTAAATGTAAGGACTGAAACCACAAAAATTCCTGGAAGAAAACATGAACAGTAAAATCTCTGACACTGCTTAATAATATATATTTTTGGATATGTCTCCTCAAGCAAGGGAAACAAACAAAAAATAAACAAATGGGATTACGTCAAACTAAAAAGATTTTGCATAGCAAAGAAAACCATCAACAAGAAAAACATCCCACTAAATGGGAGAGCATATTCACTAATGATACCTCCAATAAGGGACTAATATTCAAAATTTATAAAGAACTTACTTATAAAAGTCAAGAAACAAACAATCTGATTTTAAAAATGGGTAGAGGACCTGAATAGACCCTTCTCCAAAGAGGGCATACAGATGGCCAACAGACATGTGAAAAGATGCTCAACATCACTAGTCATCAGAGAAATGCAAACTAAAACCACAATGAGCTACAATCTCATACCTGTCAGAATGGCCATCATCAATAAATCAACAAACAAGTTTGGTGAGGATGTGGAGAAAAGGGAACCCTCATGTACTGTCATTAGGAATGCAGATTAGTGCAGCTACTATGGAAAACAATATGGAAGTTTCTGAATAAATTAAAAATAAAACTACCCATGACCCAGCAATCCCACTTCTGGGTATTTATCTGAAGAAATCCAAACCACTAATTTGAAAAGATATATACACACCTATGTTCACTGAAGTGTTATTAACAATAGCCAAGACATGGAAGCAGCCTTGGGTGTCTACCAACAGACATCTGGGAAAAGAAGATGTCATACATATATATGATGGAATGTTATTTGTACATGAAAAATGAATGAAGTCTTACCATTTGTGACAACCATGGATGCACCTAGAGAGTTCTATGTTGAGCCAAATACATCAGGCAAAGACAAATACCATATGATTTCACTTAATGTAGAAACTAAAAAAAAAAAAAAAAAAAAACTAAACCAGAAAACAGACTCATAGACACAGAAAACAAACTCGGGGTTGCCAGATTTGGTGGGGGGTGGAGGTTAGGAGACTAGGTGAAAAATTAAGAAGTAGAAATTGGCAGTTACAAAATAGTCCTGAGGATGTGGAGTACAGCATAAGGAATATAGACAATGATACTGTAATAACTATGTTTACTGCCAGGTGGGTACTAAACTTACTGGAGGGATCACTTTGCAAAGTACGTAAATTTCTAATCACTATGCTATACACCTGAAGCTAATATAAAATAATACTGAATGCCAACTGTAATTAAAAACATAAAATTAAATATTAAAAAAAGACCGTGTATATGACTATAATAAGACTATCCCATGTGCAACAGGAAGGAAAGCAATATATCCCTCCTAGGCTGTGGAGAAGGAGTGCATTCAACTTCTTTCAGGAGGTGTATGATGGGCAGAATTTTATCCCCAAATGCAGGAAATCTGAGCATATCTAAAAGGACACACAAAGAATTCAGTTCAAAGAGCAGGGCTACAACAAGTGAAACAATGCAAGAAGATGTTCTGGAGGAAGCTGAAAAGGAATGGGGTCCACAAAGTAAGTCAAGGAACTCAAAGAAGGAAAGAAGGAAGGAAGGGAGGGAGGGAGGGAGGAGAGGGGTGGGGCAAGTGGGGGAAGGGAAAAGACGGGAAAAGGGAAGGGAGAAGGGAAGGGAGAAGGGAAGGGGGAAGGGAAGGGGGAAGGGAAGGGGGAAGGGAAGGGGGAAAGGGGAAGGGGGAAGGGACAAGGGAGCATCTCCCTTGTGAAGTCTTCTTTCTTCTCTGTGATTCAAGAGGCAAGAACACCTAAAGAAGTGAAGGGAGAAGATTTCTCAACTTTATGTGAGGCAGGTCTCAGTCACCCACCTCAACATCCTATTTTGCCTGCACGCATCACCTAACACTACCTAACACTACCTGTCCATTTGCTTATTGCCTTTCTCACTCTGGCTCTCTCTGGAATATGAGTGCAATGAGAGCAATTCAGAAATGTTGGTTGTGTAAACAGATAAAACCAATCATTATAGTGTTTGGGAGAATGAGCCCCCTGAACAAAGTAAAGTAGTGAGTCTGCCAAACAATGCGAGGCTCCACTGGGGTACTGATGACAAACAGGGTTCAACCACTACAATATGGGATGTCCTCCAGCTATGCACAGCTGCCCAGGTCGGGGCTCAGAAACTACCCACCCACTGGGCTCCTCTAGGGCAGGACCTTACCAGATGACCCTCACCAGCAATAATCAGGACTAGGTAAAGAAATACGCCACCTCTCTGGCCCACTGAGCCAGAACAAATGAGCAGGTTACTAGTACTCACCTTCTCTGGGTACGCCAGTAGGCCACACATTGTGGAGCTGACTCACCCAATGAGCCAGGCAGCCACTGTATTTCTTTACCCAGTCCTGGGCATTGCAGGTGAAAGCTGCTGGAGGCAGGGGATATGTGTTAAGAGATCCTGCATCTGCATTCTACCTGGCTTGTGGCCAAGAATGGCCTGAAAAAGCCTGAGGCAGTCTCAAGGGCTTGGAGTCAGTAGCCTGCATGACCTGGTAGGGGTCAGGGAGGGCGGGTGCCAATGACGACACTGCCCACTACACAGTTGCTGCCTTAACTTTCCTCAAACACTCCATCCTAGCCCATTCTGTATGTAGACATTACTCATTTGCAGAGTCTTCACTGGAGAGTAGTAAGTAATCATTTTCTTTCATTCTAATCTGTGGGTGAAGGTGATCTGACTCCCTATTACTTCCCAATAACTTAAATTAACAAAGAGATGAAATATTCTCTTTTAAGGAGCCAAAGTCATGTGACAGGAATGAGCGCTTCAATCTCACAGCAGTGATGCAGGTCTCTTCAGAGTCCAGGAGGCAGGCTTTGTTTGTGAGACACAGAGAAGACAGCCATCTACACCCCAAGGAAAGAGGCCCCAAGAGAAACCAACCCTGACCACACCATAATCTCACACTTCTACCTCCAGAACTGTGAGAGACTAAACATATGTTGTTCAAGCTACCCTATCTGTGTACCTCCTACGGCAACCCAAGCTGACTGGGACTGTGCAATGGCCCCAGGTTCACTTCCTAAAAGATACCCCATAACAGCAGTGACAATTCCCACTGTTCAGCAGGTGCTCCCTACCCTACCTGTGTAACAACTCCATGCAATGGGTATCATGTTTATTATGCACAATGGACACAGCAATAAATTCAACCATTCTCCACTGAAGCCACCTGGCCAGGCTCAGGGGCCCCAGAGCTCATTTCCTACCTACCCCAGAAATGGCCCTTAGTCTTACGTGGTGTGGCAGAATGGGGACTGAACAATGCTATCCCTCAGTGACTGGCACCTCTCCTCAGTCATCTCCTTGTCCCATCCCTGGGGGACTCAGCAGGTCTGGGACATCAGAGGTCTCACTCAACATTCCAAACACCCACATACATGACAGAGATCATTTCGCAAGCACTAGCCAGTCTGTTTGCCCTTTTGCTTCAAGACCATCATACCTACAAGCCTTGACCTCATGAGTCAAGACCACAGAAGCCCCAATGAGGAGTGAGGGCTTTGTGGAGGGAGGCATTGGGACACTTACACAGTGTCACCATGACAGGTAGCTGTTCAGGACCAAGAACTTAACTAAAAGCAGGTCTTCACAAAGTGCAAGTAGGTCGGCCAGAGGGGACTCACAGATCCCAGCAGAGAGGTTTTGGGAAGCAGTGTGCGCAAATGCCCTGACCTTACTCAGGTCATCACTTCAGGCACTCTGCCCCAGAGAGCCTGCCTGCAGGTAACAGGACCTGGACCTGGGGCCTCCTGTCCTCCCCACTGGCTCGGCAATCTGTTTTCCATTGTGTGGCGTCTGGAGTGCTCTCCAACCACATTTTCCTTTAATTAAGATAAAAGAGGGTAATTTAATCAAGCATAAATCCGGTTGAAGTGAGCATGAAAAAATAAAGGGGTGAACATGGAGAAGGGGGTGGAAATTGTGCCCACAAGTCCTCTGGATTTAGGAGGAAGCCAGTACAGAACCAGCAGCCCACTCAGTACAAACGAAGCCTGGTCCCACTAGGCATTGGGCCCTAATCCTGCCATGGAAAGAGAAATGGGAAACAAAAGTAGTGTCCCCCTAGGCTGGCCTCCAGGGGAGGATGTGTGCTCCTACAGTCCCCAAGCTGGGCTCCTGTTCCACCGAGGGCTAACCTGGGGAGGGTGGTAACCACCACCAAGCCACCCAGGCAATGGAAAGATGCATGTGTGTGTGCACACACATACATACATGTGCACACATACACACAGTGCACATGTAGACATTTACACTGCACATATGCCTCACAGAGCCATGCTTCCAAAGCACCTAGTGGCCTGCTACAGCCCCAAGCAATCCTCAGAAATACACAATCTGAGCACCATCCCAGACCTACAGAAACTAGCACTCTGGGGACAGGGCTGGATAAGCTGTACGTAATAAGCCCTCCAGGTGAAGGCTGAAAACCACTGCTACTCACACCAGGTCTTAGTCATACAGAGGCAAGATGATGGTTTAAAAAATAAGACCTTCATCCAGACAATGAAATATTACTCAGAGATAAAAAGAAATACCTATCCAGCCACGAAGACATGAAGAAACCTTAAATACCTATCAGCAGCTGCCAGGGCATTGGGGAGAAGGGCTTGGTAAATAGGTGAGGCGGAGGGGAATTTCAGGGCAGTAATGCTGCTCTCTGTATGGCACACTAACAGGGGGTACATGTCATTCCACATTTATCCAAAACCACAGGATGCACACCAGGAACGAATGTAATGTAAACCGTGGACTCCAAGCGATAAGGACATGTCAGTAGAAGTTCAGTGACTTTAACAAATGTACCACGATGCTGGGACACTGGTGACAGGGAGGCTGTGCTTGTGGGGGCAGGGGTATATGGGAAATCTGTGCCTTCTACTTAAATTATCTGTGATCCGAAAACTACTCTAAAAATAAGTATTCATATTTTTAAAAACAAAAGTGATTTTGAGCTCACTTAGTAATTTTCCTGCTCACAAGCATTTCCTCAGTGCCCACACGTGTCATGTATATCCTAAGCACTGATATATAGCAACTCATCAATCTCCGCAATGACTCTCTGAGGTGAGTAACAGCATCTCCACCACATGGGCGAGGAAAGTGAGTACAGAGAGGCTGACCAACTTGCACCTAGTGAGGCATCAGGTACTAATGTCTACCTTCTAAACACACCACCCTGGCACTCATCATGCAGGATACGGCCCTGCCTCAGAGTCACCACTGAGGAAAGCTGAAAGATACATGCTGCAAAGGTGAAAGGGGCAGGGTCCTAGAAACTGGTGGGCCTGAGTCCAGACAAGTGTGAGGCCCATCAGAGCAGGCCAGTTAACAGGAACTTTGGTGACTCATGAGGAGACACCAGCACTAACCTTGCCCAAGGTGAAGTCAGAACTCAGTTCTGACCAGATGAAAGTCCTTCTCTCACACATCCAAGAAAGACTTTGATGAAGGCAAGGGTATTTTCCGGAATCTTCTATACCAGCAGTCCCCAACCTTTTTGGCACCAGGGACCAGTTTTATGGAAGAACTGGGTGGGTACAGGAGCACAGAGCTCAGGCAGTAATGTGAGCTCACCTTCTGCTGTGTGGCCCAGCCCCTAATAGGCCATGGACCGGTACCAGTCTGCAGCCTGGAGCTGGGGAACCCTGTCCTAGGCTAAAGTTCTTAAGAACACTGGATTAGGCAGGAGTGTCAAACTCATTTTCACTGGGGCCACATCAGCCTCATGGTTGCCTTCGAAGGGCTGAAATAATTTTAGGACTGTATAAATGTAACTACCCTTTGACTGTTAAGGAGTTGAAATTACAGTCGGCTCTTTGCAGGCAACCTCGAGGCTGATGTGGCCCCTGGAGAAAATGAGTTTAATACCCCTGGATAAGGGATGTGTTTGAGCAACAACAGATGTGGACAGCTCCAGCTGGCAGGGGCATCACAAAGGAAACCACACAAAGAAGACCAGCCACCCCCAAGCCCAGCCCACACTGAGGGGCAATGGAGCGTGTGGTCCTCTAGGCCCTGGGTGTGTCTGCAAAGGTGACAGCTGCAAGGCAGGCCTGTCTCTGGGAGCTGAGCAGAGATTCTAATCAGGATGCTTTCAGGAAGGCACAAGAGGTAACAGGAGACCCCACTCCCCAGGAAGGGCCCAGGGTTGCAGGCCCCCTGGAAAGGTGAACCCCTGACCAACTTACAGAGACCTTCAACGTCTGCCTGAGGGAAAGGGCAAGAAACCCAGCCCACCTTCCCACCCTGGGAGAGAGGAACTGTGGGATTTCTGCAGAGGTGAGCCCTAGGCCTGCCTAGGGCAGCACTCAGTGAACCCTTGGTTGTGAGAAAAAGTCACATCCTACCGGAGTTGTTTCCTGCTCTCTGTACAAATGGAGAGAGCTGATCAGGGCAAAGAGAGGAGAAGAAAAGCTCATTTGAAAAGGGAGATATTTAATCCACCTGTGAGTGTGTTGATGATCATATATATATAAAACAGAAACATAAAAAGTACCATATTTCTTGTAATGTTTAATGCACATGTTTTTGCCCAAAACTCTTGAGGGAAAAAAAACTCATGGGTGCACTTTATACATGGTTAGCATTATTTCCATGTCTATACAAATGTTTTTGATTCTTTTATTTATGTTTACATGTTAAAAGTGTAACTCTAGAAAGCAATAATGAAATCCTTATGCAAAATAATACCGGAATAAAATAATCAACTTTGGTTTTAAACATAAATAAATAAACAAACAAACAAACAATTTAATTTAACCTAAATAAATAAATAAATAATTGGGTTGAAAATTCATAACAAAAAATGTTTTTCCTGTGAATTTGAGTCAAAAACTTTCATTAAGTGGGTGAGCATTATACATGGCAAAATATGGTAATATACAAAGAGCAATTATATTCCTATACACTAGCAATGAAAAACCTGAAAATGAAGTTAAGAAAACAATTCTATTTATATTAATATTAAAAAGAAAGAACTACTTAGGACTACATTTCACCCCAAAAGAAGTACAAAACTTAAAAGGCTGAAAACTACAAAACATTGTTAAAAGAAATTATAGATGACCTAAATAAATAAAAAAGCATCACATACTCCTGTATTGGAATACCTAGTATTGTTAAGATGCAATACTCCCCAAGTTTTCCTATGGCTTGAACACAATCCCTACCAAAATCTCAATTTTTTTCTTTCCAGAAATTCATCAGTTTCTCCTAAAATTCCTATGAAAATGCAAGAGACACAAAATAGCCAAAACAATCTTGAAATGGAGGAGCAAAGCTAGAGGCTTCACACTTCCCAGTGATTGAGATCGTGTGCTAATAGCATAGAACAGACACAGAGATCAATGGAATAGAATTCAAAATCCAGAAATAAGCCCTCACTGTCACGGTGAACTGATATTTGTGAAGGTGAAACAACTCAGCTGGTGCTGGGACAACAGGATATCCATGTGTAAAAAATTAGGTTGAGCCACCTCCTCACAAAATACACAAAATTAATGCAAAATGTATCACAGACCTACATATAAGAGCTAAAACTATGAAAAGCTTAGAAAAAAACATGGATACAAAACACAGAGGTATGTAAATGACATGGACTTAAACAATGGTTTCTAAGACAGGACACCAAAGAAAAAAACTAAAACAAAGCTATATAAACTGGACATCATCAGGAAAGTGAAGAAAGTGAAAAGAGAATAAAAAATGAGAGAAAAATTTGCAAATCATATGTTTGATCAGAGACTTATAGCTGTAATACATAAAGAACACTGTTATAAATGGAATGTTTGTGTCTTCCTAAAATTCACATGTTGAGCCCTGAAACCCAAGGTGACAGCATCCTATGGTGGGACCTTTGGGAGGTAATTAGGTTTAGATGAAGTCAAGAGGGAGGGGCTGCCATGATGGGATTAGTGTCCTTATAAGAAGAAAAAGAAACAAGAGACCAGAGCTCTGCCACATGAGGACAGCCAGCAGGTACTCAGCTACAAGCCAAGAAGAGAGCCCTATCTAGAACCCAACAACGCCAGCAGCCTGATCTTGGACTTCCTAGCCTCAGAACAGTCAGAAGTAAATTTCTGTTGTATAAGCCACCCAGTCTACAGCATTTTGTAATGGCAGCCCAAGCTAGTAAAAACAAAACTAAATAATTAAAGAACAAATAACTCTATCAAAATATGGCCCAAGAATCTGAGATCATTTCTTCATCAATGACATACAAATGGCAAAGAAAGTCATTAACTTTGTTCAGCTTCATTGGTCATTCACAAGATGCTAGTCAAAATCACAATGAGATAGCACTTCATACCTACTAAGATAGATATGAAGAGACACCTAACAAGTGTTGGCAAGGACGTGAAGCAATCGGAGCCCCCCATGCATGGCTGCAGGAATAGAACGGTGGAGCTGCTGTGGAAGATAGTCTCTCAGCAGCTCAATGTTCAACAGAGCTACCTCAAGACCAGGCATGTACCCAAGAGGTGAAAAAATGTCCACACAAAAACTTGTACAGGGATGTTCACA
This sequence comes from Sturnira hondurensis, assembly GCF_014824575.4. Taxonomy (NCBI): domain Eukaryota; kingdom Metazoa; phylum Chordata; class Mammalia; order Chiroptera; family Phyllostomidae; genus Sturnira; species Sturnira hondurensis. Next base: position 1,497,135 of record NW_028073091.1, read on the forward strand.
GCACCACTGTTTAGAATAGCTGAACAGCAGAAACATCCCAAACTGCCTTTACAGTGATAAATAAATAACGTGTAGTACATCCATACAATCAAATGTTATGCAGCCATTAAAAAAATGATGTTCTGATATTTGCTACAAACAAGGATGCAAACTTGGGGGAGGGGGAGCCAGACACAAAGACCATATATTGTGTAATTCCATTTTATGAAATGTCCTGAATAGCATACATTTTCCAAAGAGCTAGGTGATGTGTCTATGAATTTTTACCTATGTTTCTAAACATTTGGATTTCTTTCATAATACAAAGTTAAAAAGGAAATGCTATATATTAGGGAGTTCTGGCCAAGATGGAGACGTAGGTAGAAATGCTTCCTCACACAACCAAAAGAAAGATAACAATGAACTTAAAAACAAAACACAACCAGAACTGCCAGAAAATCAAACTGCATGGAAGTCTGACAACCAAAAGAAAAATAAAACTGAATTTAAAAACAAAAAACAGCCCTAGCTGGTGTAGCTCAGTGGATTGAGCACAGGACTGCAAACGGAAGGATAGTGGTTTGATTCCCAGTCAGGGCACATGCCTAGGTCATGGGCCAGTTCCCAGCAGGGAACGCATGAGAGGCAAGAAATACATAGATATTTCTTTCCCTCTCTCCTTCCCTTCCCCTCTAAAGATAAATAAATAAAATACTTTAAAAATAATAAATAAATAAATAACAACCAGAACTGCCAGAAAATCAAACTGCATGGAACTCTGACAACTAAGGAGTTAAAGAAGAAACATTCACCCAGACTGGTGGGAGGGGTGGACATAGGAAGCTGGGCAGAGGACATAAGGCAAGACAGCAATTGGCAGATAGGATTTCCCACATTCATGTGCAGATGAGCCAGGAAGAACAACTGGGGGGGGAACAAAACAGACTGTGTGACCCAGGATTCCAGAGCAGAGAAATAGAGCCTCAAAAACCTCTGGCTGTAAAAATCTGTGGGGTGTGCACTGGCGGGAGAAACTCCCAGTCTCACAGGAGATTCCACTGGAAAGACTCACAGGGTCAAACATACACAAGCCCACCCACCTGGGAATCAGCACCTGAAAGGGCACAATCTGTTTGAGAGGCAAAACAAGTGATGGAAAGCAGGGCCAGAGCCAAGCAAGCTAGCAAGCGGCACTATTCCCTCTCTGACCCCTCCCCCACATACAGCACCACAATGCAGCAAAGTCCATTGCCCCACTCTGGTGAATACCTAAGGCTCCACCCCTTACAACATAACAGGTGCTCCAAGGCAAAGAAATATAGCCCGAATGAAAGAATAAATCAAAACTCCAGAGAAAAAACTAAGCAACAAAGAGATAGACAACCTATCATATGCCGAGTTCAAAACAGTGGTAATCAGAATGCTCACAGAAATGATTGAGTTCAGTAGAAAAATGAAGGCTATACAAAGGAAATAAAAGAAAATATAGAGGTAACAGTGAAGGGAAGGAAACCAGGACCCAAATCAACAATTTGGAAGAGAAGGAAGAAATAAACATTCAACCAGAACAGAATGAAGAAACAAGAATTCAAAAATAAAAAATGAGGAGAGGCTTAGGAATCTCTGGGACAACTCTAAATGGTCCAATATCCAACTCATCAGGGTGCCAGAAGAAGACAAGAGCAAGAACTTGGAAACTTATTGAAACATATAATGAAGAAAAACTTCCCCAATCTGGTGAAGAAAATAGACTTCCAGGAAGTCCAGGAAACCCAGAGTCCCAAAGAAATTGGACCCAAAGAGGAACACACCAAGGCAAACCATCATTAAGTCACCCAAGATTAAAGATACAGAGAGAATCTTAAAAGCAGCAAGAGAAAAGGATATAGTTACCTACAAAGGTGTGCCTGCCCACAAAGCTATCAGCTGATTTCTCAAAAGAAACCTTGCAGGCAAGAAGGGGTTGGAAAGAAGTATTCCAAGTCATGAAAGGCAAGGACCTACATTCAAGATTACCCTACTCAGCAAAGCTTTCATTTAGAATGGAAGGGCAGACAAAGTGCTTCTCAGATAAGGTCAAGTTCAAGGAGTTCATCATCACCAAGCCCTTATTACATATAAAGTTAAAGGGACTTATCTAAAAAAAAAGATGATGATCAAAACTATGAACAGTAAAATGACAACAAAGTCACAACTATCAACAACTGAACATAAAAAACTGAAAAACAAAGCAAACAACTAGAACAACAACAGAATCACAAAAATGGAGATCACTTGGGGAGGGAGAGCAGGAGAAGGAAAGGAAAGGTACAGGCAATAAGCATAACTGGTAGGCACAAAATAGACAGGGAGAGGTTAAGAGTAGTATGGGAAATGGAGAAGCCAAAGAACTTTTATGTATGACCCATGGTCATGAACTAAGGGGGGGGGGATGCTGGAGGGTGGGGGTGGGGAGTGCAGGACAGAAGGGGATAAAGGGGAGAACAAATTGGGACAATTGTGATAGCATAATTAATACAGCATACTTTAAAAAAAAGAAATGCCCTGAATAGGCAAGTCCACAGAGACAAAACTATATTAGTAAACCACTGGACTAGAGAGGATTAGGAGACAGGAGTGGTAGCTAAAAGAAATGGGTTTCTTTTTGAGGTGATGAGACTTTTCAAATTAATTATAGAGAGGGCTGCACAACTCTTTGAATACATTAAAAATTACTAAATTGTACACTGTAACTGGTGAGTTGCATTTGTATATGAATTAAACCTCATCCAAAGTATATCACAAGTGACTAATTTGTAGATGCTGGAAATGAGAAGGAAAGGGGGACAGGCTCAAGCAACATAAAAGCTACAGCAAAAGCAAAGAAGTAGAAGCAAAGGGAAAATGAGGCTGGCTTCAAGAAAAGGCAGAGGCGGGCTTACTTTGAGAGATAAAGTCCTGGACCCACTCCACTGTGCAAGGTGCCCATTCTTACCCTTGTGTTTTCCCTAGAATTTAAACTCAACCTTAAAGGCCTGTGGAAAAGAGGTCCTACCATTTCCAACACACTTGTCAATGGTTTGGTCCAGAACAACGCCTGGTTCTTGCAATGGAAAATAACCTATGTTCCAGTCTGAGTCAACAAATTTGTTCTGGGTATCCTTCCCACCTCCCCTCCTGGGAACTGAGAACCTGGGCCACAGACACGGAGAGGGGAAGGGGAAGGGGAAGACAGAAGCAATGTCAATGCAAAAGGGGTGGAATTCTTCCATCCTGTCACAGAATCTTAATACTGAGTTAGCCAAAAAGTTCATTTGATTTTTTCTGTAAGATGCCTAGAGTTGTGCTTGGCTCTGTTTAACTTCATTTGAAACAATTCTGTTATATTGTATTGTGACAGCTGTCATATCAATGTGCATTTTTTAAAAACTTGTCAAAATTGGTGAATTTCTGTACAGCCATTTTAATACTGAAGATGGAAGAAAGAGACATTTTCGGCACACTATGACTTATTACTTCAAGAAAGGTAAAAATGCATCTAAAATGCAAAAAAAGATTTGTGCAATGTGTGGAGAAAGTGCTGTGACTGATCAAACAGGTCAAAAGTGGTTTGAGAAGTTCTGTGCTAGAGGTGTCTTGCTAGATGATACTCCACAGTCAGATAGACCAGTCGAAGGTGATAGCTATCAAATAAAGACAGTCAACAACATACTCAAAATATCCAAATCAATAAATACTAATGAAAATAAAAATGTCTTTTAGTTTATGGACAAAAATCATACAGACTTTTTGGCCAACCAATAATGACTTGAACATGCCATGATGTTTATGCCCCAGTCTGCAGCAAAACACTGCCATAGATCAAAACATGTCAAAGGTACATAGCCTGGATGGCCAAAGTCACATGGGTCAAGAGGGTCTGCATATGCTTTCTGGAGCAGCCCTCTGCACAGTTCTTCCTTCTGAGAAGAAGCTCTAAGAGTCTGCTGTTTCCACATCCATGAGGGAATGCCAAAGAAGTCACAGAGGCCGGGATGCTCTCAAGATGTGCTCATTTCAGACAACAACTAACTCACACATAGATCATTTTCACTACAACAATACACAGAAAAAAGTAACAGATAAATCAGATCTAGGTTAATCCAAATGTACCATATGTTTTATTTCTGCAAATGTTACACAGGCTGTTTTATCTGCCTTCTGGCTGCTCAGAAGGGAGGACCAAGTTCTTGTTATGGCTTTAATGAACAGACTTTCTCAAAAGGGAAATTTAAATAGCCACAGTATGTCCCTTAGCCAAGAATTTTTGTGCTTTGCAAAATACTCTCCCCCAACAGCAAAGTTCGACTAAGTTCTCCATCACTTAGAAAAATCCCTCAAAGAACTATGGCTAAAAAAACTTTTTAGTCTAGTTTTCAAATACAGTAATTCTATACAGCAATAAAAAGCTTAAACTCTTTCCACCAGTTCTTTCATAGGACAACAAAGGGAAAAACCACATGAAGGCACTCAGTGTTCCTAAGCCTGCCACTTGAATAAAATAGGCAGTCTGCACACTTTCAACCAGCAGGTTCTCCCTCAAATGACAATGACACCTCTCTCTAATTGACACTTCAGTTTACAAAAACAGTCCCGAGACTAGAGACTCTGGGAATCAAAAGATTCAACTGTGAAATTTCTTTTTTCATTGAAAAAAAAAGTGATTTTAATCACATTAACCTTCCTCCTCCTTACAAATTAGGATATCAAAACACTGACTTTGCAGAAATAACATCAGAGAAGGTAGAAACACTTAATTTTCACTTAAAAGAACACAAAGCAGCCAAAAGCAATTTGATATCTTACTATAAGCACTACAAAGAAACACATTTTGAACATTAAATCTTTGTCCTTTCTTAAAAAAGTTAGAGAAAGCCCTGGCTGGTATGGCTCAGTAGATTGAGTGCTGGCCTGCAAACCAAAGCGTCACCAGTTCAGTTCCCAGTCAGAGCACATGCCTAGGTTGCAGGCCAGGTCCCCAGTGCAGGGCACATGAGAGAAAACCACACATGATATTTCTCTCCCTCCCTTCACCTCTCTTTCTTCCCCTTTCTAAATAAATAACTAAATAAATAAAATCTTTTAAAAAATTAGACAAGAACTTTCTGGCTTCCAGCCAAGATGGAGGCATAGGTAGACACACTGTGCCTCCTCGCACAACCAAAAGAAGGACAACAACAATTTTTAAAAAAAAAACTGACAGAAAACTAAACTGTATGGAAGTCCAACAATCAAGGAATTAAAGAAGACATATTCGTCCAGACCAGTAGGAGGGGTGGAGATGGGCAGCCAGGCGGAGAGGACTAGCCACAAGGTGGCAGGTGGCAGACCCAGTGAGTTGGTGGATTGTGTAATGGGGTGCACAAGGCTGTAGCTGGCCAGCAAGGCAGCAGCTGGCGGACCTGGTGAGGCAACGGACTGCAGACCAGGCAGTCCTACATTCACACACAGATAAACTCGGAGAAACAAATGGGAAGTGGGATGGACNAATAGTGAAACATTCTGCAAAACTGGGCTTTTCCCTTCACAAGTACCAAGAGTGTAAAAGTCAAGAACAGGTTGAGGGATACTCCAGATTGGAGGAGACCAAAGAGGCCTGGGGCCAACTGGAGCATGTGATCCTAGATTAGATCCTTCTCACAAAAGGAGAAGATTCCTGGGATGGCCAGTCACACTGTCCTGGATGGGGTCTGACCGAGGCATGGATCAACCCTAATTTCCTGACTTTGATGGTGATTGTAGAGGTGCGTACAAAAATGTCCATATTTGTTGCAAACACACACTAAAGCATATGGGCTAATAAGGTACTTTGTCAGCTACTTATTTTCAAATGGTTCAGAAGAGAAAGTTCTGGGTGCTGTACTTGCAACTTTCCAGTAGATTTTGAACTTCGTAAATATAATTTGGAAAAATAAGAAAACTTTACGTGACTAAAATAGCAAAGTGTTTCAACTATTACAGATATCACACTAGATAATAGGCAAACATTAAAAATTATGGTTGGGCCCTGACTGGTGTGGCTCAGTGGGTTGGCCATCACCCCACAAACCAAAAGGTCATTGATTTGATTCCAGGTCATAGGGTGGCAAGCCAGGTCCTCTGCAAGGGGTGTGCAAGAGGCAACCAATCAATGTTTCTCTCCCTCTTCCTCCCTCCCTTCCCCCTCTCTAAAAATAAATAAATAAAATCTTAAAAGAAAAAAAATGATGGTTATCAAAGGATTATATAGGCAATAAGAAAAAAATGTCTAAAATAAAAGCATATCCTATGATTACAAATGAAAATAAAAGTAAATATTCCAATTTTTAACAATGAGTTATCTCCAGCGGCATAATTATAAATAATGTTTTCTTTTTATATTGTTTTCCTTCCAAATATTGACATACATGAACCAGCTTTATCACTGGTGAAAATTGGAGTGGGGGGACGGGGTGAGCATCACTGAGCTATGACACCTTGACAGTGAAAGTCATTAGCAAGAGTTAAAACAAAGCTCTGTGGGATCATGAGAATGTTACAGAGAAAAAGAAAGCTTACAAAGGCCCAATGAGGGCAAGTAGACTGCTATGGTGAAGAGAGAGCAGAAAATGCCTGCCAGGGAGAGTTGTTTTCAAAGAGATCAAAATTCTTAAGTGGAGGCTGGGACAAAAGTTTTATCATGGGGCAAGGTGGGCAGTGGCCACTCACTGTGAGTGTTGTGTGTCCGGATCTGGCTAAGGCAGGAGTGCAGGGCTCCACAGGGAGTTTCTCCTTGTCATAGCCATGTGAAAGCCTTCTAAGCCAACAGCAAGTGTGGTTTGGTTCAGGCCTGTTCAACCGCAAACAAGAACCCAGAACTGACCCCCTGGCCCAGAAGTAGAAGGCAGCTGAAAGGCATCTCCCACTGAGCATGAAGGTACAATGAAAATATTGAGTAAAAAAAAAAGCAGGCTGCACAGGAATACATATAAAGGTCAAAAGCCGGTAAAACTAAAGCCATGTATTAACTGTACCCCTTGAAAATTCATGCTGTAGTCCTAACCTCCAGTACTTCAGAATGTTAGTGTGTTTGGAAATAGGATCCTCAAAGTAGTTAAGTTTAACTGAGCTTGTTTGAGTGGGTCCTAATCTAATATAATATAGCTGGTGTCATAAAAGGACATTAGTGGGTAATCACATTGTAAGGTATAAAAATGTGGAGGCACTCACTATAATGTACACCAACTATACTTAAATTTTTTTCAAAAAGAAGACATTAGGCTTCTGGCCAAGATAGAGGTATAGATAAACACACGGTGTCTCCTCACAAAACCAAAATTAAGGACAACAAAAATTTAGCAACAAAAAATAACCAGAACTGACAGAAAATTGAACGGTACAGAAGTCCCGACAACCATTCATCCAGAACAGTGAGAGGGGCAGAGTTAGCAGCCGGCAGAGAGGGGTCGTGGTAGGAAAAGGAAGTGGTTGGTAGACCCCAGGTACAGGGAGGAACCGAGCAGACCCAGTGAGGCATTTGAGGCAGCTGGCTGACGGGGTTCACACATTTCCTCGCAGATAAACCAGGCAAAAATGGGTAGTGAGACAAACCACGCAACCCAGGGCCCCAACGACAGAAAATAAAGTCTAAAAACACCGACTGAAAAAACTTTGGGGGGTTGAGGTGCCAGGAGAGGCTCCCAGCCTTGCAGGAGAGTTCATTGGAGAGACACACAGGGTCCTAGAATGTGCACAGGCCCACCTACTGGGAATCAGCACCAGAACAGCCCAATTTGCTTGTGGGAAATGGGGGAAGTGACTGAAATCTGGCAGAATGGAGCAAGTGCCATTGTTCCCTCTCAAACCCTTCCCGCGCATACAGCCTCACAACACAGCTACGTGGGTTGCCCCACTGGGGTGAATACCTAAGGCTCCCCACCTCACTATGCAACAGGCGCATCAAGACAAAAAAAATGGCCCAAACGAAAGAACAGATCAAAGCTCCACAGCAAATACAACTAAGCAACAAAGAGATAGCCAACCTATCAGATGCACAGTTCAAAGCACTGGTCATCAGGATGCTCACAGAATTGGTTGATTTTGGTCACAAATTAGATGACAAAATGAAAGCTACACTAAGTGAAATTAAGGAAAATGCACCGGGAACCATCAGTGACAGGAAGGAAACTGGAACTCAAATCAACGGTGTGGACCAGAAGGAAAAAACAACCAACCAAACAGAAAACAATGAAGAAACAAGAATTCCAAAAATTGAGGATAGGCTTAGGAACCTCCAGGACATCTTTAAACATTCCAACATCCAAATTATAGGGGTACCAGAAGGGGAAGAGGAAGAGCAACAAGTGGAAAGCTTACTTGAACAAATAGTAAAGGAGAACTTCCCCAGTCTGGCAAAGGAAATAGACTTCCAGGAAGTCCCAGGAAGCTCCAAGAGTCCCAAAGAAGTTGGACCCAAGGAGGAACACACCAACACACATCAGAATTACATTAGCCAAGATTAAAATGAAGAAGAGAATCCTAGAAACAGCAAGAGAAAAGAAGGCAGTTACCTGCAAAGGAGTTCCCATCAGACTGTCAGCTGATTTCTCAAAAGAGACCTTACAGGCAAGAAGGGGCTGGGAAGAAGTATTCCAACTCATGAAATCCAAAGACCTACATCCAAGATTGCTCTATTCAGCAAAGCTTTTATTTAGAATAGAAGGGCAGATAAAGTGCTTCTCAGATAAGGTCAAGTTCAAGGAGTTCATCATCACCAAGTCCTTATTATATGAAATGTTGAGGGGATTTATCTAAGAAAAAGAAGATAAAAAATATGAACAGTAAAATAACAGCAAACTCACAATCATTAACAGCCACACTTAAAACAAAAACAGAAACAAACTAAGCAAACAACTAGAACAAGAACAGAAACACAGAAATGGAGATCACATGGAGGGTTATCAACAGGAGAGTGGGAAGGGGAGAGAGGGGGAAAAGGTAAAGAGAATAAGTAGCATAGACGGTAAGTAGAAAATAGGAAGGGAGGGTAAGAATAGTATAGGAAAGGTAGAAGCCAAAGGACTTATATGTATGACCCATGGACATGAACTAAATAAAGGGGGGCAATGTGGGTGGGGAGGGGTACACAGGGTGGAGGGAAGTAAAGGGGAGGGATGGGATAACTGTAATAGCATAATCAATAAAATATATTTAAAAATTAAACAAGAGCATGATAATATTTCAATATATGGACCCAAGATATGAGTTTATTATAAATGAGTGATTAAGAGAGTATGGACTAAGTTCTACTTTGGTTTTCAGCTGAAAGCATGGGTGGATGGGTACAGTGAAAAAATGTTGGCTTCTTCAGGGCCTATGTCAACCTGCTTAAGACGACTGCTGAAACAAAGGGAACAGTTAATCAGAGCTGCCAGCAATGTTCAATCAGGCCCCATCCCTAAAGTGTAATGAAGATGTTTTCTTTAAACTGCTCCAAAGAATATGCCTCTAACATTGGATGCTATCCAAATTTAGCAACACATAAAAAAAAAACAGCCACTTCCTAAATTACCTAAACCAAAACATCACAGCTAGGTATTATGTTACAATAGTGAAGTCACAGCAAAAGTGTACTCAAGGAAACCAGCAAAGAAAGAAAAGAGTGGTATTATTTCCCTCGGCCCAAAACCGAGCTTACCAGCAGCATGTCTTAAAGCTGCATCATACTATAGGAAATGTCTAAACATACAGGGCTACTGACATTTAAATTAGTTAAAATTAACAATTTAAAATTTTATTACATAGTCCAACTAGCCACATTTCAAATGCTTAATAGCTGCATGAGGCTACTGGCCACCATACACAGATACGGAAATTTTCATCATCCCCAGAGTTCCATGGGTAGGAGAGAACTGAGAAGCAACTGTAACAAAACACTGCAAATACATGTTTTTGCTTAGAAAAAAATGGATAGAATCTTGAAACAACTGAAATCTGCCAATCCTCCTCAAATTGGGGTTAGTGTTACTATGTTTTAAGACAAAACAGAAAAATAGATCCAAATAGCAAATTATCTATCATAATAAAAAAATACCTTAGAGGTTGTGGTTCTGGACAAGATGGAATAGGGACACCCTGCCTGTGTCTCACACTGAGAGAATGCAGGAGTGGCTCCGGGACGTCAACAGGGACCCAGACCAGAACAGACATGGGCTGAAACTCAAGGGTGGCCATGAGCACAGAAGAGAGAGCCACAGGGGGAGCCTTCTGGCTCTACTTGAAAAGTGTAAAAATAAATGTATCTTTACCTTCTAGAAGAGTATTGGGAAGCACACAATTCTTTTATTTATCACTTTCTTCATTCTGTTCCTGCCCAGTCCCTATGGGATGCTAAGGATGTGGGGGTGGAGGTGGCAACAGGTGAGTGTGGGGACATAAAATTCTGAGGAAGAAGAGCCTATCTGCAATCAGAGGAGCTGGGGTCCAAGTGATAGTGAAATACGTTGCATTTTTCTCTTTCTGTCCTCCAACTGCTTAGCCCTAGACGCAGGAGAGTATGCTGCACAGCAGGCAACTGAAGCCCAAGATTTGTGCCAAAAGGTTGAAAATGAAGCCTCAGGAAACCAAAAGGTACAGGGGAGGTCATGGGGAAGAAGAAATTCAAAAAAGTGATCCCTTAAAGTTTTTTTGTAAACTCTTGAGACCACCCATGAGCTGCACATGTGTGGATCTGACCCTAAACAGATGTTGAGAATAGAACTGAAAAATAGAATACCACTCAGGTCCCAATTGGGCCAGATCCAAACAGCACTACAAAGGCTTTGAAACCAGAACTGACATTGCAAGCACACATCTCAGAAGGTGTTTGGGAACTTGCAGCCTAAACCCAAAAGTATAAACAGTATCTACATTCCCCATAGGGGTGAAACAACACTCAGAGTCTCGGAGCCAAAATATAGTATTTTAAATCTCCATGATACAATATAAAATTACTCAACATACAGAGAACCAGGAAAATCTCAAACAACTAGCAGACATTAAAAACAAGATGACAGAGCCCTGGCTGGTGTAGCTCAGTGGATTGAGTGTGGGCCTGCGAACCACACGATCACGGTTGGACTCCCAGTCAGGGCACATGCCTGGGTTGCAGGCCAGTTCCCAGCAGGGGACTCAGAGAGGCAACCATACATTGATATTTCTCTACTTCTCTCCTTCCCTTCCCCTCTAAGGATAAATAAATAAAATCTTTAAAAAACAAGATGACAGAGATGTTGAAATGATCTGACAAAGACTTTAATACAACTACTATAAAAATACTCCAAGTAAGAACAAGTAATGATAAGCATGTTGGAAATCAACAGAAAGATACAATTTTTATATAACACAAAATTGAAGATATAAAAAAATTTAAACTTTAGGATGAAAACAATAAATGGAAGCAAAGCTTCATAGGATGGGAGAGAGAGTAGTATGGAGATGACAGGGATGTCAATAAACATTGTACAGTCTGAACAAAGGGGAAAAACATTGAAAAAAGGGACCCTAACAGACCTGTGCGGCAAAATTAAATGGTCTGACATTTGTATCATCAGAGTCCTACAGCAAGAAAACAAGTGAAAAAATGAACTTCCTAAATGTGGAAAAAGCATAAACCCACAAATAAAAAAACTCAGGGAAACGCTAGGAAGATCAACCCAAAGAAATTTACACCCAACCGCAACGATCAGTCTGCTAACAAACTAAAGACATGACAAAGACAGAAAATCTTAACGCCAATCAGAGAAAACAAATTATATACAGAAGAAAAACTACTGTGATAGCTACAGATTTCTCAGTAAAAACAGTGGCACTCAGAGGACATGGAACAGTAAAGCACTCAAAGAAGCAAGCTACTCACCCAGAATTCTATGCCCACACAGCAAAAACGCCCTTGTGGAATGAAGGTGTCATTTCCAAATAAAGAGAAACTACCAGCATTTACTGTCAGCAAACCTGTAGTTAGAGTTAAAGAACTGCTAAAGGAAGGGAATTGTGTCAGAAACAGAATGCGGGTCACCAGCAATGAAGCAGGAGGAACAAAAATGCTAAACTTGAAACCCTCCTATATCGCTGGTAGGAATGCAAAAAGGTAGAGATACTCTGGCAAACAGTGTGGCAGTTTCTTATACACTAAACATACACACCATGTGACAAAGCAATCCCATTCGTAGGTATTTACCAGAGAGAGATAAAAACTTACGTTCTTGCCCTGGCTGGTGTAGCTCAGTGGATTGAGCACGGGCGTGCGAACCAGAGTATCACAGTTCGATTCCCAGTCAGGGCACATGCCTGGGTTGCAGGCCAGTTCCCGGCAGGGGACACACCAGAGGCAACCATACATTGATGTTTCTCTCCCTCTCCCCTTCCCTTACCCTCTAAAGATAAATAAATAAAATATTTTAAAAAAACTTACGTTCTCCTGAAAACCTCAACACTAATTTAATTGTCAAAGATTAGAAATAACCCAAATGTCCTTCAACAGGTAAATGGACAAGTGAACTGTGGTTCACCCATACAATGGACTACTGCTCAGTCATAAAAATGAATGAACTGACACTGAGAATAAGGCGAATAAGTCACAAAGATATTACGGAGACTCAGAAGTTAACTACTTTATGATTCCATGACATTCTTTTTTTCTGCTTTTTTTGAATATATATATATATACACATATATATATTCAAAAACCTATATGTACATGGGTTTTTTATTTTGTATTTGTTTCAGGTGTACAGTGTAGTATTTAGACAATCACATACTTTACAAAGTGTTCCCCTCCAACATTTCCAATACCCACCCAGCACCATACATACTTGTTACAATATTATTGACTGTATCTCCTATATTGTGCTTTACGTCCCAGTGACTATTCTCTAACTACCAGTTTGCACTTTTTAATCCCTTCCGGTTTTTCACCAGCCCCCAACCCCTCCTGTCTAGCAACCATCAGTCTGTTCTTATCCATTAAGTCACTTTCAATTTTGTTTGTTTATATTGTTCCTTAAATTCTGTGCATAAGTGAAATCACATGGTATTTGTCTTTCTCCGAGTGACTTATTTACTTAACATAGTACCAATCAACATGGATGTAACATACTCTGCAGCCAGACACCCATCTGCTTGGGCAAAGTGCCCATCCCCAAAATGAACCTGAAGTGAGTCTACCCATCCACTCAGGTGTATGCTATTGTTTCAATCAAGAATCAAACAAGAATTAACACACATCTGAAGAAAGCATCCAATATGAAAAATAGGCACCAAGATTTTTCTTAAAAAATGACTCCAGAGAAAACCAAGATAATTGCAAAAGAAAGTAAAAACATTAAATTTCTAGAGACATTCGAAATTGTATTGAACTCTTAGAATTATCAGTATGCAATAAAAAAGGAATTAGCAGATTAAGAACTACTGGAAAATTAAGATGTCAAAATAAAAGCAAAAATTCAATAGAAATGTTCAAAGACAAAGTTGAAATGTCCCAGCAAGAAAAACAGAAAGGAAAGAGAAACTTTTGGAAAGACAGAACAAAAAAAAATGGGAGAGGCATTATTTAAGAAAGGATACAGGATGGGAGTAAAAGGCAAAAAAACTGTACTTGAACAACAATTAAAAATTTTTTTAAATAAAATAACACAAACAGCTTTGGGGGCAGGGGGAAAGAAAGGACATCCTCAAACTTAAAGACTCAAGTATCCATATAAAAAGAACCAAACCTGCCCTCAAAACAACATACCAATACATGTGCATCTAACAGATGATCGTGAAATTTCTGAGCACCATGGATAAACAGAAGATCCCCATCTCTCCAAACTAAAGCAAGTCACCAGAAAAGAAATGAGGGACAGTTGCACAGGTTCTAGCAACTGTGGGGTGATGTTCCAGAAAACATGACCTTCACTTAGAATGATATCCAGCCAAACTATCAGTTGAGAATGATACCCAGCATGTGGGTGTGTGGAACTCAGAAAACATACCATTTACACATCATTTCTTGGAACATTCCTGTCTCAAGTGCCCATGCGTCCCTCCACTCTTCTGATTTCCCTCACCACCACACACTCAAGGTTTCACCTACACTTCCTAAGAGAAAAAGAGGATCAGAAAGTACCAGGGTTGACTGCTGTGGAGCACATGCCCATCCCTAAGTCATGTACCCAGCCCAGATTGATGGGGACAGAAAGACGTAGAATGAGCTTACCAGGGAATCCAGGGTTTCTGTGACCAGAAAAGGATCAAAAGAGCCAAAGAGTATGGCATTCAGGGAAGAGAGAGAGACTAATAATGAAAAAATTACCATCTATATGTATACAATTTCTAGGAAACATATTAAGTGTTGCCAGATAGACAATATTACATTCATCACTAAGAGCCAATTCTTCTTAAGTCTGTAATAATTCCGAAGAATCATCAGTGTTATCAAGTCATTTTATAGCTGGGGTTTGTTTTACAGCAGTTTTTCCTATTATGTCTATCGACAGGCTAAATTATACTCAGGCAACTCTCCTCACCTCCTAGGTTTAGGTTTATGTTAAAACAAGAAGGGGAAGGGGCCTAAGGGGCAATAACATTTGCCTCCTACCTCAGTGGGAGGTTGTGAGAATTATAATTAGATTGCATCTGCAAACTGTTCTAGAGGTCCTCAGGGAGAGGAGCTATAAATAAGTCAAGGTATTATTATCCCCAAAGATAATCAATTATTTCCTCATCAAAAGGAGGCTAACAAAGAAAGGCTTTATGAGGGACACCCCTTAATTTGGTTAAGCCTCCAGCTTTAACAAGATTTCCACAGTATTTAGAACTTCACAGGGCCCCAGTACCAATTCCAGCTTCCTGTAACAAAGGAAATATTTACAGTACCTGAAAAATCCCTTTGTGCTAGAAAACTACCAGAGTAGCACTTTAATTGTGCCTGTTAATTACATTCACTTATTCTACAGACTGGTGGAGGGTAGAGGGAGATGGGGACAATGGGAGTAAATGAATCTCACCTCAGTGGACCATGTTAGCCCTTCCCCTTACGAAGTCAAAGTTCCCACTCTTCTTCACACCTCCATAGTTCTCCTCCTTCTGTGAAGATGACTCACCCTCCATGGGCAGCTTGAGGCCAAATGCTCTCCACAAAGCCTTCCTGGCCTCACCTGGCAGAAGCAGGTGTTCACCATGTTTCATATAGCCCCACCTCACTGCATGTACCAAACTGAACATCGATTCACTTAAGGGCTTGTTCTATAAAATGTGAGTTCCCTGAGGATAAGATCTGTGTTAATTCATTGTAAGCAGTCCCAGAGGCTCCTCATTTCACATTCAGCACTCTTTCGGGGGTGGGGGGTTGATAATAACTAGCCTTTTTTATATGCCACTCAAAGGCCTAAACCAAACGGTGGCCACCCATCATTTTCTAAGATGCACAAAATGAGGAGGGCCCTCACTCTGTAGAGACCAAAATTAAAAGCCAACCATATTTCCTGAATCCTCCAGAAAGAACTCATTACAAAAATCTCCAATTTTCTTAAAAAGTCAAATCAAAAGAAAGGCACCTCCAAAGGCCATGGAAATTAACAAAACACAGAAAAAGTCACTCTTCATGGGTGGCATCTATTTACCCGCATCACCAGGAATGGACATGTGCTCTGTTCACAGGATAGGAGACAGAATCCCAGTTTTCTGGGCCACCTGACCACACGGGGCCGCAGGAAAGGAGATAGCATTCTTCTAAATCTAAGGACAAAGGACAGCATGAGAGGGAACACTGAACCTCTTTACCTCTCTTCCTTTTTTCAGAGATAAATTTTATCTGTTTTCTTAGTAGGCAACATATATGTGCATGGAACAAAATTCAAAAGTTACAAAAGAAAGGGAAGGCCTCCTCCCACCCTGCCTCCCAGCCCCCCACCCACTCCACAGAGACAGCTTCAGCTTCCTTTAAATTCCCACAGATCTGGATTCACGGGCAGCCACTGATTGGACTCCTCTCCTTTGTGCACCTCACCTCACTTCCTCTGCAACCATGTTTGACAAACCCAATATGGCTGAGATTGAGAAATTTGGCAAGTGGAAATCAAAAAAGACAGAAATGCAAGAGAAAAACCTACTGCCTCAAAAAAGAGGCTGAAAGGAAAAGCAAGCAGGAGAGTTATACTGAGGAGGTACCACCACTATTCACTGTACAAGTGTTGCCTTCATATTTTACTTCTTTTAGCTATTTACCTTTGTAAGATGCCAAGAGGTTGGGTCAGTTTAAATGATGGTGCTGCCCCTTTTCACATCAGAGAATTACTGACAATGAAGGCCGCACCTGCCTCTCCCATCTGCCTGTATAACTGGCAGGGAAGGAAAAGAACTTGCATGTTGGTGAAGAAAGAAGCTGGGTGAGACAACGGTGAAACCCAGAGTAAAAACCAAGCTAGTTCAAGGTGTCCTGCAGGCTGTAAAATGCAGTGTAATCAGAGTACCATTTTCTTTTTCTATTTAAAAAATATTTTATTTATTTTTAGAAAGAGGAGAAGGGAGGGAGAAAGATGGGGAAACATCCCATCAATCAGTTGCCTCTCGCACACCCCCAACTAGGGATCTGGCCTGCAATCCAGGTACGTGCCCTCACTGGGAAGAGAACCCAGTTCAAAGGCCAGCACTCAATCCACTGAGCAACACCAGCCAGGGCCAGAGTGCCATTTTCTTTGTTCAAATGATTTTAATTATTAAAATGCATAAATTTTTTAAATATGCAAATAAAAAATTTAAAAACTTGGAAAATAATATCCACAAGTCCTTGAACTCTTCTGGTGGATAGCCATGAATTTACATAGGTCAGAATTAAGTTGAGCCTTGAATGAAGTCACTACATCACTCCCTCAACCTCATCTTGAGTCTTGCAACACCAGGTATGTTTACCAAGAAACAAACCCTAGAAAAAAGTGTGGGGGTGTAACAGAAGCCTGGGCCCCACAGACACACCAAGTGTCAAGATACTCCTATTGCCCTGGCCAGTTGCTCTGTTAATTGGAGCGTTGTTCTATACACCAAAAGGGTTGTGGGTCTGATCCCCAGTCAGGGCACATACCTAGGTTGCAGGTTCCATCCTCAGCAGGAACACACACACACAAGGCAAGTAATCAATGTTTCTCTTTCACATGATGTTTTTCTCTCCACCCTCCCACTCTCTCTAAAATCAATGACATATCCTCAAGTGAGAATTTAAAAAAGAGAGTCCTATTAATTTAGACAAGAACCACAGGGACTTTAATTCTAACCCCTGCCCTGCCTGTCCCTTTTCTTAAAGTCACACCCTTTGCCTCTCTGATTGCACTCACGCTGTCTGAGAAGATTCTTAGCAAGACTGAGGAGGTAAAACTGAGTTTTCATCATAGTAAAAAAGTTAGCCAGGCAGAATGTCAGTACCCCCCAAAAGCCAATTTATGAAGTGCTACAGGCTGAATGGTATCCCTCGAAAATCCATATTTCAAAACCCTAACAACCAGAACTGACCTTAGTAATAAGGTTTACCTGTCAGGTAAACCTCAGGACTGACACCTCAAAACTGACCTTATTTGGAGATTGGGTCTTTACAGAGGTAATTAAGTTAAAATGACATCATTAGGATTGGATCTAATTCAATGTGACTGATGTCCTTAAAAAACAGGAAATTTGGGCACAGAAACACACATACATAGGCAATCATGTGAGGACACAGGGAGAAAACTGCCATTCACAAGCCAGGGAGAGGCCTTAGAAGAAACCAACCCCGCCAGGACATTAATCACAGACATCAGCTTCCAGAACTGTGAGACAATAAATTTCTGGTGTTTGGACTACCCAGGCTATCGTATTTTGTTATAGCAACCCTAGCACACTAATGTAGTAGTATGTTTAAAGCAGCTGTGTTTGTAGACACATTACCAATAGACAATGACAGTCAGGAGCCCCTGTGGCAGTATGATAATTCCCTGAATAAAACAGGAGTCCTGATTCCATGTTGACAGACAAAACATGAATAAAGTGAGAGTCTGATGAGGAATGTGATGGTTTTGAAGTATCCCTCACCAAATACCAAATACTGATTCATTTCAGTGGGAGAGCCTGGCAGGTAAACCTCATTACTGAGGGGCAGACTGAACCTGCACATCTGATAGGATGCAATGAGAGAGATACACAACATCACATCCTGGCCTTGCCGAACATGCCAAAATGATAAGCCCAATAGTGAAACATTCTGCAAAACTGGGCTTTTCCCTTCACAAGTACCAAGAGTGTAAAAGTCAAGAACAGGTTGAGGGATACTCCAGATTGGAGGAGACCAAAGAGGCCTGGGGCCAACTGGAGCATGTGATCCTAGATTAGATCCTTCTCACAAAAGGAGAAGATTCCTGGGATGGCCAGTCACACTGTCCTGGATGGGGTCTGACCGAGGCATGGATCAACCCTAATTTCCTGACTTTGATGGTGATTGTAGAGGTGCGTACAAAAATGTCCATATTTGTTGCAAACACACACTAAAGCATATGGGCTAATAAGGTACTTTGTCAGCTACTTATTTTCAAATGGTTCAGAAGAGAAAGTTCTGGGTGCTGTACTTGCAACTTTCCAGTAGATTTTGAACTTCGTAAATATAATTTGGAAAAATAAGAAAACTTTACGTGACTAAAATAGCAAAGTGTTTCAACTATTACAGATATCATACTAGATAATAGGCAAACATTAAAAATTATGGTTGGGCCCTGACTGGTGCGACTTAGTCAAGCAAAGTTTATTAAGGCTGAGTTCTAATAGGAAAGCAAAGCAAAGGTGGCAAAAGTACAGGCCTGGTGGCCAAAAGGGGTGGCCTGGACCCCCCCAAGCCAGAGGCCAGCTGGCCAGGGGTCCTCCATGGGCCAAGAGAATCACAAGAGCAAGAGAAGGGAGTGAGTCCTTTGTTCTGAGGACTTATATCGCTGATGGGGTGGGGCGAAGAAGTTACATTTTGATTAGCAGGTAAAGGTGGTGCTGGTTTCCCCTGGAGAGATGTGACTACCCCAGGGCAGGTATGGGTGGGGGTCTGTTAGCTGAATCCTCATCTTGCTCCAGACTCTATTTGTTCATTTTGGAAACATGATGGGAGTCAGGTCATTAACCAAAGTTGTTTATGGTTTTTGTTTTCCTTTGGGCACTGTGGACCCCTCCCTTTCTACCTGCCAGGCCTTGGGATGAACATACAGCCTTTTCCCAGCTAGTGGAGAAGATAGGCACAGACTTTCCAGGGCTCCCGCCTCCTACACTATCATAGTTTCACTTGTTGTTTGGGACTCCTGACAGCCTTTTTGGACCAGGCTCAGGAGTGTGCGCTTTGGCTTGTAGCCTCCTGTAAGTGCTTGTTAGATTGTAATGGAGAGGGCCCTGCCTTTATTTCCCCTCTGGTCGCTCATTCCACCATAACATTCTCCCTCAAGTAATAATGACCCAAATCTATGGGGACTTTGGGCTCAGGGCTACTGGGTCAGTGGGTGAGACATGTCTGCCCCCTCTTCCCTGCCTTGGTTTGCTCTCTATCCTACCTAACATAATGACCTTTTAATTTTTTTAAAAAAAGCATAACAGACAGCACAGCTGTGTGGCTAAAAGTGAAAAATACTTGTAATTGCATTACCCAGGTTCGGGAAGATGTTAAACACTCTTGGCTGGTGTTTTAGTATTTAAAAAATACTGCATATAGCTCTGGCCAGTGTGGTTCTGTTGGTTGGGCGTCACCCCACACAGCTAAAGGTCGCCAATCCAGTTCCCCATCAGGGCACATACCTGGGTTGCAGGTTTGGTCCTGGTTGGTACTCATGCAAGAGACAACTGATTGATGTTTCTCTCACATCAGTGTTTCTCTCCCTCTCTCTCCACCACCTCAAAATAGGTAAACAAAATATTTTTAAAATACTGCATATAATAAATAAATATTTTGAAATTATGTGTACATTAAAGACAGTGTCTTTAAACAGAAATATACACAAAACAGAGCTGTGTTTTCATTAGTTGACCAAAATGTTCTGACCAGGGATTCACAGGAAGTCTGTGTTTTCCCTACGAGCAATGGATCAGTGTTTATTAACTTAGTGTTGGCTGTGTCTTCAACACAACAGCCACAACCAGTAGGAATGTAGTGTGTGTACACACCTTGCTTTGCTCTCACTTCAATCCTGACTATCAACAGTGGTTCCCTTTTCTTGGCCATTTTCTGTTTCTGTAAAACACTTGCACTGCTACCTCTCTGAGTGCATCTTTATCAGCAGTCCCCAGATTTTAATGCACCTAACGAATCCCTTGCTGATTTTGCTGAAGTGGGATTATGATTCAGTAAGTCTGAGGTGAGGTCCAAGGATATAGATTTCTGCCAGGTCCAAGGATATAGATTTCTGCCAGCTCCAAGGTGGTAACTCTGTTTGTCCCTGAACCACAGTAAATAGCGAAGACTGTATCCTGCCTTTCTCTTTTTTGTTTAAAATACTTGGAACAAAAATTTCACACAAATAGGTCTCTACAGTTGTAAGAATGGTTAGCGGCAAAATCCTGTTTCTCCTCAGGACTCAGAGAAGTCACCGAGGAACTAGTAAAGTGTGAAGACTTTTACCGAAAAGCATAAAATGTCTCAACTACAACACACGACAAGAAGATAAAGAAAGAGAAAAGAATTTATATTTGGCATAAACTTAACACAGGGTTTTTATTAAAAGCGTACTACATACAGTTCATATGCTTTATAAGTGATACAAACTTTAAGAAGATATAGACTTTGCTCTCAGGGAACTTAAAAATTAGAAGGGAAAAGGGACGTGCGTAGTTGTGACAAAGGATAAAAAGTATAAACTTGGCAAAGTGTGCTGCAGTGTGGTGGGAGTTCAGACACTGCTTCCACTTGTGAATCAGGGAACGTCCCCCAAAGAAGTGACATGTTACATGGGCCTGAGATTCATTAATTTTCCAATATGTAGAGGTTACTAGAATCTCATTTTCTCCAGAGTTAACACATGAGTTTTAAAATCTCAGAACCAGGTCAGAAAGGAAAGCCTGCAAAATTACAATTAGTGTATTTTAATAACAGACCATTAAATAAACATAGGTAAACGACAACAAAAACTGTACAAAAGAGAGTTGAAAGGAATTGTCACCATGCTGAGTTTTAAGTACGTTTTGAGTCCGTGGGCTGCTGAAATCTCTCCAAGGGAAGAAGAGTGGGAGGAGGTTCGCTGTGTGTTCTAATAGGAACAGAAGTCCAATGGGCTATCCATTGCACCACGGAGCCACCTAGTATGTCCTAATAAGAACAGAGATGAACGTTACTGTGCATGAGGTGGAGGTGAGAATTGAAGAGTAAAAGGAAAGGGCCTGGGAAAAGAAGAATTAAGAGAGAGAGAGGAAAAAAAATACAGGACAACAACTAAGGAGGGGATAAAAGAAAAGGAAAGATGAATACAGAGGGGAGAGAAGATGGCAGCTAGGTAAGAGGGCACAGATTCCACTTCCGCCTACACATGGGAGGGAAACCTGGCCGATCTACGGAGAAACAGAGAAGAAAGCCAACAGTACCCCAGCATATATGAAAATAGGAGGCCAAAAATTGTAGCAGACATTGAAAAACCAGACAGTAAGGACAGTGCTTCAGGACTAAGGTCCAAGGGATCAGGTTGGGGACCAGGGAGGCTGCAACCCCAGGCCCAGGCAGCTGGGCTAGCCACAGGGCTGCTAGGAGAGAGCTAGGTCAGGGCTCCCTCCCCAGACAAGCAGGGTTTGAGCAGCACCAGGAAAGACCTGGTTTGCTTGAAGTCGCAGAGAGGGGAGTAAGGACTGGGTGGCAAACACACAGGAGCTGTAAGCACCCACGTGTAGCCCTGGGAAAAGTGTGTGCCTGAGCCGTGTGACTGGAGGTAGCCTGGTGGGGGGCGCGTGCACCTGCAACCTGGGGAGAGAGAGCTTTGTGGAACAGTGGTGACCACACCCTAGGACTGCAGAGAGCACACGTGCCTCCGGAGACATGAAGACCACTCCGGTAAACTCGGTAAACTTGGAGTGAGACCCACCCACATATGTAAACCCACACATCAGCCTGCTGCAGCCAGCAAAAGTAGAAAAAAACAGTTTGGCAAGCTTGAAACCAGCAAGAGGTTGTTTCGTTTGTTTGTTTGTTTGTTTTTGTTTGTTTGATTTTTCTTAAAGTAATTATTTTTTTCATTTTTATTATATTTATCTCTCAATTTCTTTTATTTCTCTTTCATTCTTTTTTATTTTATTCCTTCTTCCTTTCTTTCCAATTTTATATCTTCTATCTTCCTTAGTCTGCTTATTTTTTTTTTGGAAATTCCCAGAAATGAGATAAAAAAACCCCAGCACTGTGAAAAGACAAGAGTTGAACCCAAAGAGGGGGCATCCCAACAGCTGAGTCACAGAGACAAATTTCACTTTGCTATTACAGAGACCTGCAAGATATTGCATATTTCTATTATTATTTTTCAATATTCTTACTTCTTTTATTTGAATAATATTTTTGTATTCCTCTTCTTTCTGTTTAGTCTTCTTTGCTTGGCTGGTTATATTGTATCATTTGACAAAGTTTCCCCTGATCTCTCTTTCATAGTGTATTGCTCATTTATTGTCCTTCACGTGACCTGTGTTCTATTAGTACACTACTGAAGGTCCCCTAATCCCTATTCTTGGCATCTAGACCATACAGATTCTGTCATATGATTGTTGCTCTAGTATTATTGTAAATAATACCTCTTCCATACTATTGTAAATACTACACAACACTCTTAGATCTCAGCCCACTTCATGGTTTCCAGAATTCTATTACTATAGCGGTTAACTCTATTCTCTCACACCCTACACCTACTTACCATCCTTTCTTCTCACCTTGCCTCAGAATCCACAACCTCAATGCTTTCTAGATCCATCTCACAATCCTTCCCTCCCCAACAAGAGTCTTATCTTCTTTCCATTCTTTCTAAAATGTGGCTACTTGGATGGAATATAACAGTTAACACTATACATAGCCAAAGGATCTCCTATCTCTTCTTTACTGGCTGCTACTGTAAATAGCATAGAATACTCTCTTAAACCATTTTGCCTTACCCCTCTAACCGATCACAAAAAAGGGCAGGTGGGAACGGTGAACACTAGGATATTCAAAGGGCATTGCACCACTGAATTTCACCGGTATTATATCACAGAAGTTCACCATAACCCAGTGAGTCATAACAGATCAATTTAAGAAGTTGAGGCTAGCAAGAAGAGTCTCATAAACAATGGGAAGAGAAAGGAACAATCCCCAAATGAAAGGAAAGGAGGAAAACCACAGAAAGAATGCTAAATGAAATAGAGGCAACNGTGACAGGAAGGAAACTGGAACTCAAATCAACGGTGTGGACCAGAAGGAAAAAACAACCAACCAAACAGAAAACAATGAAGAAACAAGAATTCCAAAAATTGAGGATAGGCTTAGGAACCTCCAGGACATCTTTAAACATTCCAACATCCAAATTATAGGGGTACCAGAAGGGGAAGAGGAAGAGCAACAAGTGGAAAGCTTACTTGAACAAATAGTAAAGGAGAACTTCCCCAGTCTGGCAAAGGAAATAGACTTCCAGGAAGTCCCAGGAAGCTCCAAGAGTCCCAAAGAAGTTGGACCCAAGGAGGAACACACCAACACACATCAGAATTACATTAGCCAAGATTAAAATGAAGAAGAGAATCCTAGAAACAGCAAGAGAAAAGAAGGCAGTTACCTGCAAAGGAGTTCCCATCAGACTGTCAGCTGATTTCTCAAAAGAGACCTTACAGGCAAGAAGGGGCTGGGAAGAAGTATTCCAACTCATGAAATCCAAAGACCTACATCCAAGATTGCTCTATTCAGCAAAGCTTTTATTTAGAATAGAAGGGCAGATAAAGTGCTTCTCAGATAAGGTCAAGTTCAAGGAGTTCATCATCACCAAGTCCTTATTATATGAAATGTTGAGGGGATTTATCTAAGAAAAAGAAGATAAAAAATATGAACAGTAAAATAACAGCAAACTCACAATCATTAACAACCACACCTAAAACAAAAACAGAAACAAACTAAGCAAACAACTAGAACAAGAACAGAAACACAGAAATGGAGATCACATGGAGAGTTAGCAACAGTGGAGTGGGAGGAGGAGAAGGGGGGGAAAGGTAAAGAGAATAAGTAGCATAGATGGTAGATAGAAATTAACAGGGGGAGGACAAGAATAGCATGGGAAATGTGGAAGCTAAAGAACCTATGACACATGGACATGAATTAAAGAGGGGGAATGTGGGTGGGAGGGGTGTGCAAGATGGAGGGGAATGAAGGCAGGGAATGGCGCAACTCTAAGCATAATAAATAAAAATATTTTTTAAAAAGAAGAGATTAGGACACAGACACACAGATGGACAACCATGTGAGGACAATGGGAGGAGCCGATGACTACCAGCCATGGAGAGAGGCCTCAGCAGAAACCAGCCCAGCCGGAACCACACCAAAATTTGGGACTTCAAACCTCCAGAACTGGGACTTCCGACTAAGATGGAGGCATAGGTGGAAACACTGTGCCTCCTTGCACAACCAAGTTTAAAGACAACAAAGTTTTAGTAACAAAAACGCAACCAAAACACAGAAAATTGAACTACATGAAAGTCTGACAACAATGAACCATTCGGCCAGACCAGTAAGAGGGGTGGAGCCAGCAGCTGGTGGAGTGAGGTTTTGCAGGAAAAATCAGCCAGACCAACCCAGGCACTTGGGCGGCGGTTGGTAGATCCCAGGCGTGGGGTTGCAATGGGCAGACCCAGTGAGATCGCAAGGTGGCTGTCCGACCGCGGTCACACATTCGTGAACAGATAAACCAGGCAAAGGAGCAAACAGTGAGATAGACCCCACAGGCCCCAGTGGCAGGAAGCAGCAGAGGAGACTACCATTGCCCCTATTTGACCCCACACCCACATACAGCATCACAACCCAGCAACTGAGTTGCCCCGCCCTGGTGAACGCCTAGGGCTCTGTCCCTCATACGTAACTGGCGCAAACAGACCAAACATTATGCCTCAAGAACTCAAAGCACCAGAGCCAATATCTAAGTGACCAAGAAATAGCCAACCTATCAGACGCATAGTTCAAAACACTGGTGATCAGGATGCTCACAGAATTGGTTGATTTTATCCACAAATTAGAGGAACAAATGAAGGCTAAACTAATTGAAATGAAGGGAAATGCACAGGAAACCAATAGTGAAGGAAAAGAAACTGGGACTCAAATCAAGGGAGTGGAGCAGAAGGAAGAAAAAAATGACCAAACAGAAAAGCATGAAGAAACCAGAATTCAAAAAAATGAGGAGAGGTTTAGGAACCTTCAGGACATCTTTAAACATTCCAACATCTGGATTATAGAGGTACCAGAAGGAGAAGAGGAAGAGCAACAAGTGGAAAGCTTACTTGAACAAGTAATAAAGGAGAACTTCCCCAGTCTGGCAAAGCAAATAGACTTCCAGGAAATCCAGGAAGCTCAGAGAGTACCAAAAAAGTTGGACCCAAGAAGGAACACACTAAGGCACATCATAATTACATTAGCCAAGACTAAAATGAAGGAGAGAATCCTAGAAGCAGCAAGAGATAAGGGGACAGTCACCTACAAAGGAGTTCCCATCAGACTGTCAGCAGATTTCTCAAAAGAGACCTTACAGGCAAGAAGGGGCTGGAAAGAAGTATTCCAACTCATGAAAGGTGAGGACCTACATCCAATATTGCTCTATCCAGCAAAGCGTTCATTTAGAATGGAAGGGCAGATAAAGTGCTTCTCAGATAAGGTCAAATACAAGGAGTTCACCATCACCAAGCCCTTATTATATGAAATGTTAAAGGGACTTACCTAAGCAAAAGAAGATAAAAAATATGAATAGTGAAAGGACAGCAAACTCACAGTTATTAATAACCACACCTAAAACAAAAGCAAACTAAGAGGACAGCTAGATCAGGAGGGGAACCATAGAAATGAAGATCACATGGAGGGTTAGCAACAGGGGAGTGGGAAGAGGAGAAGGGGAAAGAAGGTACAGAGAATAAGTAGCATAGATGGTAGGTAGAAAATAGATAGGGGGAGGCAAGAATAGTATGAGAAATATAGAATCTAAAGAACTTGAGACACATGGTCATAAACTAAATGGGGGGAATGGTGGGGGATGGGGTGTGTAGGGTGGAGGGGAATGAATGGGGGAATAGAACAACTATAATGGCATAATCAATAAAATATATTTTTTTAAAAACCCTCCAGAATTGTAAGACAGTAAATTCTGTTGCTTAAACCAGTGTATCATATTTTCTTACAGCAACCCTAGGAAATTAATTCATTACTATGTGGTAAAACTGCAAAAATAAACAAGGGAATTTTTAACACAGAATGGAGGACAGCTGTTACTTTAGAAGCTAAGGGGACCCAGAGAAACAGAGTAAAGCTTAATTTCTTAAACTAGGCGGTAAGTACCGAGCTATTCATTTCATCATTCTTCACGCTGCATGTTTACATGGTATATATCCTTTTGAATCGATGATAAATATTTAAAGGTAAAATCTTTCCACAGCACTGCCCAACATGGTAGTCACCAGCCACATGGGGCTTTTAAAATCTAAATTAATTAAAATCAAGTAATAAATTAGAAATTCAGTTTTCCAGTCACATTGTAACTGCTCAATGGCCATATGTGGCTGGTAACCACAATTTGGACACCACAGATAAAGAATGTTTCCATCACAGCAGAAAATTCTACCTGGGAGTGAGGCTCCATACAATTTCACAGCCAAGAGGGTTCAGGACAAGATATCCAGTGACTGGAACCCTCTTGCTCCCACATGAAACATCTGTCTCCATTCTGTGCTCTGGCAGCCACAGCCTCTCCAAGATGCCCTTGCTGCTGGAAGCTGCCATAACTTTCCAACAAAGTCCTTGCTAGAGCTGCCATGCCACCAAAATGACTTCTCCTAAGGCCATCTCACCAGCCTCACACCACCCTATCCCCACCCAGGCCCCTTTCCAGCCTGACTTCCAGCTGGGAGTAGAATGTCAGGAGTTCTTGCCAGGGCACAACTGAGTCTTGAAAAGAGCATGTTATGACTGCTGCAAAAGCCAGATGAGAGAAAACACTCACCACCCAACTAGTTAGGTGGAACCAGCAAGCCACTCAATTAGAAGGAAGCTGGAGGAATCAGTTACCAAGGGAGATCGCCTCGTGGAAAGGTGTGGCACTTGATTACCTTTCCCCCTCTTTTCACCACCCTGAGCATTTGTCAGTCTGGTACAGTTCCATTCAGTCCCACACAGTAATGCCTACCTCCCCAGTCCCTGTATTCGCCTCTGCCGATTTAATGCAAACAGACACAGGCACTGACACAAACCAGTCAAGGCCCTTCCCAGGAGCATTTCGCCTCCAGCAGTGTGTTGGCAGGAACTCACAACACACAGTCACCTCCTCCAGGAAGCTGTATGGAGATAGGGTACGGGGAGGATCCAGGCACAACCTACCTACCTGACTGACCGAGAAGATTACTGACTCTCAACCTAGGCTTGATTTCCTTGTTTTAACCAGGACTTTCAGGTACAGAAATTCTATATTCTACATTCCCCATTCACCATGCCTGTTCTTCTGACAGTTTTTAATACCATCAGAATATTAATGCTAAAGGGCTTTTCCTCAATCTTCTCTGATATCTGATCTGAAAATGTATGACACAAACTTGTTTCTGTCCTAGATTTGCACCCTGAATAAGAGCTGGAGAGTACCCCCAGGGCTGCCAGGCACATCCAAAACTATTTCTTCCATCCGCTGAGCATACTTCCATTTCTGTGTTTTTTCTTTAATAAATGCCAGGATATAATTTGGTTCGATACTAACATGCACTGAATTAAGTCCAAACAGCCTCTGGACCAAATTTTTTTAACCATACTTTCTAAATTAAATCACAGACTTCCTGTGCTGAGAAGATGACTCATCAGTGGGGAAAGGAAACATTTTGTTGCCTTAACTCAGCATTTTCCAAGTCAATAAGTCTCCTACTGAAAATGCCAACACCTTTTAGCTCCAGAGCCCAGATATGGCAGACCCCAGAGCAGAGGTAGGAAAGCCAGCAGCTCTCTCCTTTCACCAGAATCTTCACTGAATGGCCTGAACATCTGAGTCCCAGCTCTTTCCCATTTGTTAGTCAACTCTCCAGGAGACAGCCTGGTTTCCAAATGGGAGTGTGGCCCACAGCCCGCAGGAGATGAACAAAGGAAGGCATGAGCAAAGGTCCAAGGTCAAAAGGTACAAGAACAGTTACAAAACAGCCTCTGCTGAAATGAGGGGAGGTGGGAAGCAACGGAGGTCTAAGCTTCTAGAAGCCCAGTTCCTGGACCTCTTATACAGGAATGAACCTCCAAGGACACTGCTTTTCCTCAAGCTGAATTATCAGCACAGTCAATAGGTCAGGACAACCACTGTCCTCTGTAAACTAGCCTCATGATCCCTTCATCTCTCCCTGGGGATGCAGGGCCAGAGCTCAACCCCATCCCTGACTGCATTACTGTACCAGGGAGAGTAGGATGGAGGACATCATTAAAGGACACAGCAAAATGCCTGGGTGCAGCTAGGATATGACAGAATTTGCGGGACTCACTAAAATGTCATTGCAAAGAGGAACATTAGAAAAACCCCAAAGCTCCTCCCCCATGTTGTAATTTTCTCCAGTAGTAAGATTTCATTTACTTTAAGGGGTTGAAGTCAATCACCAATTGCAGCCCTGGCTGAACAATAAAAAATAAAATAATCGTGAGATAAACAGTAAAATGTGAGCACTGACTGCATTTTTATATCATTAAATTATTGTCCACTGTTTCAGGTATGGTAATGGCAGTCCAGTTCCTTTGTAAAGGAGCCTTTATCTTTTTGAGACATGTAGGAAGATGTTTACAAATGAAATGATGAATTTAGAGAGGAAGGGAGAGAATTAAAGCGCAAGTGGACAATTACTGTTGGAGCCAGTAAGGAGTCCATGGGTTCATGCTATTCCCTCTACCTTCATAATGGAAACCACGCCAATCCTTCTCCCTCCATGTTTTGAGGGCACCCCCCAACCCCAGCTGACCTGGGCAGGACTCATGACATGGATGTAGGCCTCTGTCTACACCACAGGCTATGTACGCTGTGGTGTCTGGACCTTGAAGCCGGAATTGAGAGCAGCTAGTTCCCAACCCCTGCACTGAGACAAAAGCCTTCCTCAGGCTCCAGGATGGAGTGGCCCCTCCTGGGGCTTCAGGAAGATTAGGAAATGATTCCTGACCACCCCAAGCTTCTCTGGAAATATACAACAAATTCCGTCCCCCATAAAGTTTATTTTCTCCTTAAGCAAATGAAGTTTCCCACTTTAGGGGTGGCAAAGCGTATGGGTGTAACAGCAGGTTTCTTGTGAGCACACAGATGCAGTATCACCAGAGGATGTTCGTCCGGCAGCAGAAAGATGAGCAGATGAAAGGGAAAGATAATACTACTTGCTGGGGTTATTTCTCTTCTCACCAAGGGTCAGGAACCCATTCCATTACTTAGCATTTAAAAGCCTCACAGGAGAGAATCCTATGCATATGGTTTGTAGGAGGAAATTCAACCTCTTCAAGAATCCTAAGCAAGACAGCTTTTACCTTCCTGGATCCCAGAAAAGACAGACCTTTCTGAAGGCAAGGCTTCGAGGACAAGCCAAGTGGGGTTCCACTTCAGGTGACTATCTCCAATCCTGGGCACAAGACACACCAAGTCAAAAGGAAATCTTTTAGACTTCCATTTCTAACATCCAATTATTCAAAGGTTTCAGGGCCCATCTGTTTTTCAGGTTTGGAAAAACTTTAATTTGGTATATAGTATTTCAGATATATCCCCAAAAAGTGAATGAGTAATACAACAGCCAAAATGAAAGCCCTCTTCCTTTCTCAATCTCCCTCTAAGGTTCCCATGGCCCTTTGGAGCAACAGCCGTGGCCTGGGTTACACTCTGCATGGTTCCTGGCACAGCGAGAGAGCCATGAGCGCCCACCAAGTCTGTTCTGCACCCACAAGCTGCCCACCAAGTGGCTTAGTGGGATTCTTTTTAACATGAATGGCTCTGTCTGGTTTTTTGTTTGTTTGTTTGTTTGTTTTGCTTTCTAACTGGGACTGAACAACTTCTTGGAAAAACAAACAATCAGAGGATAACTCCATTTGGAAGAAAAGCTGTGTAATTAAAGAGTGAGAGCTTTATTCCCCCATACCTAGCCAGAACAATACTAAACCTTGGTGCCCCTCCTGGTAGACTGGTGGAATGACTCAGCAGTCCAAGTACTGACTGAGCACCCACACCTGGCACTCAGTCAAGCCCCTGCCTACAGAGCTGAGTCTGACCTGTGTGGGCCAATGCCCAGGCCTTTACAAGCCCCAGAGCACACAACTGTTGGGCCTCTGTGCAGGTGGACACACTGTGGAGGCCCCATCTCAAAACTAAGTCATGAAAGTCACCCTATGAGGACTGAGAATAAATGTCCCGAAAGACCTGGTTTCAGAAAGGATGGCTCAGAAATTTCTTGAGATCTGAAAAATTATAGGTCAACTTGAAGATCCATATTTGTGCACTTTGCCCTTTTAAGGGGCTCTCAGACTGAGAAATCGTGTTTTACAGCTGGCTCACACAGGAAACCTCCTAGCCTAGGGCATATTCCAAAATAATTCTGGTTTGGGCCTCTGAGAACACTGGAGGGGGTAATGGTGTAGTGGGGTCAGCGGGGGTGGGGGGGTGCAGTGCAGTGCATTTCTGTAGCCAGAGACTCCAGGACAGCCATCCCAGAGCCAGACAGGCAGACAGGCCTCACCTTGGTCCCTGCCCTGGCCAGTCAGACCTCACCCTCCCATGGGGGGAGGGGTGTCCAGGCCTTCAGACCAGTCAGCAGTAAGAGCCTAGTGTGGGTCTGGCTGGCTTTTCTCCATTGTTCTTTTCTAAGAACAATGGGAACAACCTCTTTTCTTCACTTTTCTGAAAGAAAGGCCTGAACAGAAAGCCAGCCCTGACCAGTGTGGCTGAGTTGGTTGGAAGTCATCCTGCATATCCTGCAAACTGAAAGGCCACTGGTTCAATTCCTAGTCAGGACATATGCCTGGGTTGCAGTTAGAGTCTCTGGTTGGGTTGGGGGCATGTGAGAGGCAACTGATTGATGTTTCTCTTGCACATCAATGCTGCTCTCCTGCTCTTTCTCCATCCCATCCCCTCTCTCTTAAAATAAATGAATAAAAATCTTTAAAAAAAAGAGCATCAGGGGCCAGAGAGGCCACATCTGGGGACACTGACAAGACAGGCAAAGACACACCTGTGCACAGAGGGCTGCACTCAGCCTTGGGCAGGGAAACTCAAATCCTGGCCTCTAGAAAGTTCTAGGGAACCCAGGCAGCCTTTCCTCAGGACAGTAGAAGCACCAGCAGTGTCTCCCACCATCCTCCCAGGCTCCTGTCTGACCAGCAGCCACTCCCCACAGACCATCAGTGGGCCAAATGCTCCTGTTCACCAGGACACTGCCAGGGCCCAGAGGGGATGGTGCTGCTCACCCCCAGTCCAGACCTCTGGACTGGATACTCTACCACTTCCAGAAAACAAGTGGGCTTCAAAGGGCTAAAAAGCACAAAACGAATGCTGTTTAAAAACCAAGGTTCACACACATTGAGTCCATTAAAAATAGAAAAAAGGAATCCCCTATCCAAAGAGCCATTTTCCCTGCATGTTCTGAGGTAAGTATCACAATTCTATGCCTGACACATATGGTTTAAAACAACAGCATGCAAGCAAACACTGACACTGGCTGCCCCATGAACATGACCTGGCAGGAATGTGCCTGGGTGTTAGTGGCTCTAGAATGAGGCCCCTCCCACCACACAGCTCAGGGGAAATCTCCACCAGGCCCCTGGTGTTGTCTACCACCCCGCTCCCATCAGCCTGGCATTCTTTCTTCAGAACAACAGACCATGCATGCATGTCAAAGTGGAAGCTTTTCTCAGGAAACAAATGAGAAGAAATCACTCAAAGATATCTTCACCGTGGAATGATAATATTTCTCGTAAAGAAAGCAGGAATCTTCTCCCACGTAGCTTTTGTATTCACTAAGGAGACTTCCAGACCAAGCTTATAAACTTCACCTCTTCCACATACTTCTTAAACCTCTTAGACCAACACTGCATCTGAAATTTATTATTGTGAACAGTGAGGAGAGAGCCATTTTTCCCCAAATGAATACCCAAGGGCCCCAACATCTTTATTACGTGAAGTGTTCACAAAGACAAGGCTCAGTTCCTGGATTCTTCTGTTTTCTTACTTGGTTGTTGTATTAGTTTTCCAGGGTTGCCATAACAAAGCACACACAGGCTGGGCAGCTTACACAACAGAAATGCATTTTCTCACAGTCCTGACGCTAGAAGTCTGAGATCAAGATGACGCAGGGCTGGTTTCCCAAGGCCTCTCTCCTTGTCTTGTAAGACAGCCTTCCTCTCCCCATGTCCGCACGGGGTTGCTCCTCTGTGTGAGTCTGTGTCCTAATTTCCTCTCTTTATAAGGACACCAGTCATATTGGATTAGGACCCATCCTAGTGACCTCATTTTACCTTAATTACTTCTTTGAGTTCCCCGCCAAAGATAATTCTAAGGTAACTGGGGTCAGGACTTCAACATACGACAGGGACACAACTCAGCAACTCAGCCTGTGGCAGTTGTCTATTCCACGTCAATACCACACAATTTAAATAATTAGAACCTTAGACTGTGTTTTGATGTCTACTAAGATAACCTCCCCACTTACATCAGCTCACAAAGTTTGATAAAAAGCCTTTTGAGGTTGTGATTAACAATGCACTTAATCCATAGATTATTTAGCAGAGCTGACATTTGGACAAAACTGAGTCTTCTTAGACAGTAGTAATACGGCTTCTCCTTTCACTTGGGTCTTCTTTGGGGGTCTCTTAGTAAAGTATATGGTTTTCCTCTCATGGGTGTTGCACATTTTTACTAGACTTATTTCTAGATGTTTTCCAGTTTCTGCTTTTGTCCTAATAGGTTCCTCCTGATGCATCAGGAAGCTGATAGGTTTCCTACGCAAACACACCTCATCTTATTGCACTTCACCAACATTGTGTATTTTACAAATTAAATGTTTGTGGCAACCCTGAATCAAGCAAGTCTATTGCCACCATTTTTCCAATAGCATTTGCTTACTTTGTGTCTCTGTGTCACATTTTGGTAATGCTCACAATATTTTAAACTTTTTCATTATCGTTATATTTGTTATGGTGATCTCTGATCAGTAATCTTTGATATTACTATTGTAATTATTTTAGAGGCACCACAAACCATGCCCATGTAAGTCGGCAAACTTAATGAGTTTTCTGAGGGCTCCACCAACCAGCTGTTCTCGTCTCTCTCCCTCTCTGTGGCCTCCATACTCTGGGAGACATACCAATATTGAAATCAGTCCAATTAATAACCCTACAATGCCTCAAAATGTTCAACTGAAAGGAAGAGCTGCACATCTCTCACTTTAAATCAAAAGAAAAATGTGTAAGCCCTCAGTTGTGTGGCCCAATGGGTTGGGCATTGACCCACAAAGCAAAAGGTCGCAGGTTTGATTCCTGGTCAGAGCACATGCCTGGGCTGCACGTTCAGTTCGTGGTCAGGGCGTATATGGGAGGCAACCTATCAGTGTTTTTCTCTGGTATCGATGTTTCTCTCCCTCTCTTTCTACCTTCCTTTCCCCCTCTCTAAAAGTAAATAATAAATAAAATCTTTTTAAAAGTATCCTAAGACGATGCTGGTCTTTCAAAAAAGAGAGAGAGAAATGGGTAAGCTTAGTAAGGAAGAAGGCATGTTGAAAGCTGAGACAGGCTGAAAGCTAGGCCTCTTACACCAAATAGCCAAGTTGGGATTGCAAAGAAAAAGTTTTGAAGGAAATTAAAAGTAGTACTCTAGTGAACACATGAATGATAAGAAAGTGAAACAGCCTTATTGCTGATATGGTGAAAGTTTTAATGGTCTGGATAAAAGATCAAACCAGCCATAAGATTCTCTTAAGCCAAAGCATAACCCAGAGCAAGGCCCTTACTCCCTTCGATTCTATGAAGCCTGAGAGGTGAGGAAGAAATGTTTAAAGCCAGCAGAGGTTGGTTCATGAGGTTTAAGGAAAGAAGTTATCTCCATAACATTAAAGTGCAAGGTGAAGCCGCAGGTGCTAATGTAGAAGCTGCAGCAAGTTATCCAGAAGATCTAAGAGAATTAATGAAGGTGACTACACTAAACAACAGATTTTCAAAGTAGACGAAACAGCCTTATTCATACTGAAGGAGATACCACTTAGGACTTTCAAAGCTAGAGAAGAAAAAAAGTCAATGCCTGGCTTCAAAACTTCAAAGGACACTCTCTTGTCCGAGGCTAATGCAGCTAGTGACTTTAAGTTGAATCCAAAACTCATCGACTATTCCCAAAATTCTAGGCACCTTAGGAATTATGCTAAATTCTTCTCTGCCTGTGCTCTATAAATGAAACAACATATCCTGGATAAAAGCACATCTGTTTAAATGTTTCAAGCCCACTGTTGAGATCTACTGCTCAGGAAAAAAAGGTTCCTTTCAAAATATTACTGTGCATGGACAGTATATCTGGTCACCCAAGAGCACTGATGGAGATATACAATGAGATTAATGCTTTCATGCCTGCTAACACAATAGCCGTTCTGTAGCCCCTGGATCAAGGAGTAATTATTTTCGACTTTCAAGTCTTATTGTTTAAAAAATACATTTTATAAGGCCATAGTGGCCATAGATAGCAATTCCTCAGATGGATCTGGGGAAAATACATTGAAAGCCTTTGGAAAGGATTCCCCATTCTAGATATCAAGAATATTCATGATTCATGTGAAAAAGTCAAAATATCAACATTAACAGGAGCTGGAAGAAGTTGATTGGATGATTTGAGGTTCAAGGCCTCAGTGAAGGAAGTAACTGCAGATGAGCTCGAAATTGCAAGAGAACTACAAGTGGAATTACAAGTGGAGCCTGAAGATGTGACTGAATTGCTTCCATGTCATAATAAAACTTTTAAAAGTGAGGAGTTACATCTCATAAATGAGCAAAGAAAGTGGTTTCTTGAGAGGGAATTGACTGCTGGTGAAGATGCTGTAAAGACTGTTGAAGAGACAACAAAGGATTTAGAATATTACATAAGCTTAAGTTGATAAAGCAGTGGCCGGATCTGAGAGAATTGACTCCAATTCTGAAAGTTCTACTGTGGGTAAAAAGCTAACACAGAGAATCACTCACTATAGAGCAATCGTTCATGAAAGGAAGTGCCCATCAATGCATTCAGCTTCACTGTTACCTTATTTATAAAATTGGCACAGCCTCACACCCCCAACCTCTGGCAACCACCACCCTGATCAGTCAGCAACCACCGCCGTCAATGCAAGACTCTCCACTGGCAACGATTATGACTTGCTGAAGGCTCAGACTGTGGTTACAATTTTTTAGCAATAAAGGATTTTTTAATTAAGGCATATAAACATTGTTTTTTAGACTTAATGCTATTGCACACTTAGTATATTACAGTATAGTGTAAATACAACTTTAATATGCACTGGGAAACTAAAAATTCATGTGACTCTCTTTATCGTGGTAGTCTGGAGCTGAACTCACATTTCTCTGGTCTGCCTCTATCAACTCATATCCAGTCACTTTGCTAATCTCTTGCCTTAGTCCTCACAGTCAGTTGATTCTCTTGAATTGTCCAGAGCAGCAGTTATATAACCTGCAAATAATGACAGCTTTCTTTCATCTTTTTGACTTATCATGTCGATGGGACTTCAGAACAGCATTGCATAGTAACAATGACAGCAAACATCTATAACTTTTCCCTGACTTTCAAACGTTTTACTGTAAGTAAAATAGTCACTGTAGATTTCCAAAAGATTCCTTTTATTGAGTTATCTAGGGCTATTTTACTAATTTTTTCATCAGCAAAGAATTATGAAAATTGGCACAAGCATTTGTAGTATCCCTGATATTATTTTTCCCTCTAACATGTTAACTTGGATTTTTTAAAATATTCAATTATCATGGAATTCCTAGAATAAAGATTTTTTTATCATTATTCCTCTAACATAGTGCCACATCTTATTTGCTAAATTCTATACAGAATATTTTGCATCTGTGTTTTCAAGTGTTCAGATGGTATTCGTGTTCAGTATATCTTCACTGATGCATAACAAGTTCCCAGAAATTTAGAGGCTTGAAACAGCACAGCTCATGATTATTACCTCACAGTTCTGTAGACAAGAAGCCCAGACACAGCATGGTGAGTTCTCAGGTCAGAGTGTCACAGAGCTAAAAGGAAGTTGTCAGCACAGCTCTGTTCCCTTCTAGTGGCTCTAGATTCACTTGTATTACTGTCAGACCTTGGTTCTTTGGCCCTGTAGGACTAAAGCCCTCCTTCCCTTGCTGGTTGTCAGCTAGAGGCAGAGAGGCTGCTCTCAGCTTCTAGAAGTCACACCCATTCCCTACCAACTGGTCCCCTCAGTCTTCAAAGCTAGCAGCACCGGTCGAACTCCTGACTTCCTGTCTCTGACCTCTACACCCAGGTGTGTCTCAAGTAATGAGGCCAGGCTGGCTGGACAATCTCCCTTTCTGAAGGTCAACTGTGCCATGTAACATTACCTAATGACAAAGGGAAATCTATCACAAGCCTGGTGGTAGCGGGGAAGTCTGGGAGCACCTCAGCATTCTGCCCACCACCTACAGAAAGATGCAGACGCCTGTAGCTAAGTTCCATTTTCTGCCACTTCTGGCTTGACCCTGAGCAGGGTCTTTCACAACCTAAAAACCAGATCACTGCACTCCTCTGCTCAAACGCTTCCAAAAGCTTCCTGGTGCATACAGAGTAACATTTACATTCCTGCTGTGGCCTACACGGCCCTAGGAGCACCAACCCTGCTCCACAAACACTGCAACCTTGCTCCAGCCTCAGAACCTTTGAACCAGCCATTCGCTCTCCTAGGAATGTTCTTCCTTGGGACATTCCAGTGTTTCTGTCCCTCATTTTCTACCTTTCATTGAACTATGTTTCTCAAGCTCATCTGATCTCCCCACCATCATAATATGTGCAATTGCTCACTAATTAACACCTATTTTAGATTACCATTGAAGAGAAAAATGCAAAACTTGAAAATTCACACAACTACATGCTCTAAAGATGCCCAGAAGCTGAGTATTAAACATCAGATGTTCCTGGGCATTCCCATCGGTATTCTTGGGCATCAAGGACAATTCTGCCCTTTCCCATCCCTGCAGGATACTCAGTCATTTATTCAATGAAAACTCTTCCTGTTCAGAATGCTGACAGCACCAAGCTCTAGAGATGGTGTGGAGCCACAGAACTCTGTCACTTACTACTGGTGGGGCTAAAAAAATGGTATGGCCACTTTGAAAACCAGTTTGGTGGTTTCTCACAAAACTAAACATACTCTTACCCAACAATCCAACAATCATGATCCTGGAAATTTAACCAAATTAACTGAAAATTTATGCCTACACAAAAACCTACACAGGGATGTCTATAGCAGCTTTATTCATAACTGTTAAAACATGCAACCTGGATGCCCTTCAGTAGGTGAATGGACATATAAACTGTGGTACATCCGGACAATAGTAGACATTATTCAGCTAAAAAGAAACGAGCTGTCAAGTCCTAAAAAGACATGGAGGAACCTGAAAAGCAAACTACTAAAGCGGATGTGCCAGCCTCCGTTATTGACAAATGCCAAAGTTTAGTATTTCAGGCAATAATAAAATCCATAGGGTCCAAGAGAAATTAGGACTCGTTACTGGAAAGGTTTCCCAGTATCTTTCTACCTCCCACTAAAAGAAAGCTCCAAGCAGTCTGTATCCTGTAGTCTATCAGAAAAAGTGGCAGTAAGGGAACCATTAGGCCCTGCCCGTACCATCCTGGCTGCTGACTCGGTCTCTGGTGGGATCTTCTAAATATAGCCTTGGACCTCTGCTTCTCCACAATTCTGTCCCCACTGAGTCTATATGCAGAAATACCACTAAAAACCAACCAAGTTTATGCTCCTCACATCTTCACTTCTTGCTAGATGGTCTAATTCCAGTTTTCTCCCTTCAGCCTCTGGGAAGACCTGCCCCATCTGGATTTTGTGTGGCGGTCAGGACTTCAAGTAGCCAGATGACTCTTCTTTGCTCAGACCAGTCTGTTTCTCACTCATCCTCCACTTCCGATTTCCATTTTAGAAATTGCCTCATTGGAATGAGGACTAAAACCAGAAATAGCAACTTGTCTGGCCCCTTGCCCCTGAGAGTTTTAAACCCCTAACTGAACACCTAAGTGGAAAACATTCACATGGATGCTGTAATCCTTTTTTAAGTGACTTCTAAGGGTTCTTTTTCTTAGGGGCTTAAACTGATTAAACAAAACAATGTTCTCTCCAAATCCGTGTTTTTATTATTACTTCCTAGTCATTTTACCACCAACATAAAATCACACTGGGCTTTTTAATCACACTTGACAGGCCTGCTTTCCGCTTGGCAGGGCCCAGCAACCCCAGATGGACAGCAGGGTCCCCCACACCCTCTTGAGTATTAAACATCAGATGTTCCTGGGCATTCCCATAGGTAATGGGACCCTCTGCTAGGGAAACATGGCTCATTAGGAGGGGGGAAGGGTGCTTCTGCCTCAGAAAAGCTCCTCTTCCTTGTTGGTGAGGGTAAGCGCTGAAAGCCGGGGACACACTGGACATCATGAGGGAGCTAGGGGCCCACGGAGCCCAGTGAGGCACTGTGATCAGAATCAACATCCCAGAAGTGGAGACAGGAGTTTGCAATCCCATTAGACTTTGGGCTAACAATTAGCACTTAAAACTATACTACCCAATTTTACTTTTTATTTTTTTAAAGATTTTATTTATTTATCTTTAGAGGGGAAGGGAAGGAGAGAGGGAGAGAAATATCGATGTATGGTTGCCTCTCGTGCATTCCCTGCTGGGAACTGGCCTGCAACCCAGGCATGTGTGCCCTGACTGGGAATCGAACTGTGATCCTTTGGTTCACAAGTCGGCACTCAATCCACTGAGCTACACCAGTCAGGGCAAAACTATACTACCTAATTTTCGAAGTGCATCCAAATACAATCTCTTGTTTGAGGTCAAACTGATGGCATGGGGAAGACATTCTCGCCCATTTAAACTAGAGGAGAAAACTGGGCCTCCTGGCACAACCTCCTTTCAGGTGCTGTCAAAGGTCATGGGGCTAATAAACAGTACAAAGGATCCATGGCTGAAGCCCCACTCTTTGAGTCCACTTATGAGTGCCACTGTGTCCATGCAGGTATTTCTGGTAATGGAGGGAGTGGGACACCCAGGCCACATGGACATCCTACAGGTTTGGTCCAGACCTCCCCCTGTCTGGGCTCCACCCCTAAGCCTCACGGCCCTAAGTCTCACCATCAGGTCGCCTCCTCTGGAAAGGAAGTCCCCAAAGCTGTGCACATTTAAAGTGCCCACCCATGCACATGTCTAGGACTTCTCCATAAATGGTCCATTCCAAACCTCCCTCAGAGAAAGGGACCTTTGGCCCTCTGAAAGATCCCAAATGCTGACAGCAGTGCTCCAGG
The DNA here is from genome assembly GCF_014824575.4 of Sturnira hondurensis. Classification (NCBI taxonomy): domain Eukaryota; kingdom Metazoa; phylum Chordata; class Mammalia; order Chiroptera; family Phyllostomidae; genus Sturnira; species Sturnira hondurensis. Next base: position 1,536,827 of record NW_028073091.1, read on the forward strand.
CAGCACCAGGAGGCCAGCACTGTACTGCTGTGCACCCCACGCCACACCCCCTCAAGGGAGGAGAAGTGGTCCCTGCAAGAGGAGAGAGGAGCATTGGGATATTAAATGACCTGGATTAAACTGCCAGAATTAATTAAACTGGATTAAACCCAAAACACACAATAGGGTCCCAGCCCCGAGAGGTGACACAGAACCCACACACCAACTTACAGAGGTGTGACTCGCATGTGCACCTATTTTTAAGGAATGACAAATGCACTCACCTATGTGAGTGCAACACAGTGCAGAGCTGCCTCCACCAGGGGATGTGGGCCAGGGACCTATTGGCAATGAGAACCATCGCCCCGGTGCCCCTAACTCACAGATGCTTATAAAACTTCACAGGCACCCTGGCTGGTGTAGCTCAGTGGATTGAGTGCGGGCTTGTGAACCAAAGGATCGCAGTTCGATTCCCAGTCAGGGCACATGCCTGGGTTGCAGGCCAGTTCTCAGCAAGGAATGCACGAGAGGCAACCATACATTATTTCTCTTCCTCTCTCCTTCCTTTCCCCTCTAAAGATAAATAAATAATAAATCTTAAAAAGAAAAGAAAACTTCACAGGCCAATCTGTTTACAAGCTGAATGAACACCCTGTCAAGTGCAGCTCCCGCCTCCACCTATGGTAGAGACCTGGAACAGAGGGAAAAAATACTGCACAGATCCACCTCTACCTGTGAGTGGCACCTGCTGGATTCCCTGGCACTCTGCACCAGCCTGAAGACCTCAGGAGGCCAGAGAAGGCCTTGGACCCCTGGACTGCCACATGCTAAGGTACCTCTCCCTGGCCCCAGTCACTCTGCACTGTCCAGGAAGCACAGGCAGGCCGGCTTTCTGAACAAGGTGGCTCAGTGTCTCCAGGACATACAGCTGCCCGGAGCTTCCTGAGCTGCACCAAGAGGCCTGGCCCAGTGGGCCAGACACTAGCACCCCAAAATCTGGCCTATAGGCAAGGCCCAAGTGGTCAATCTCACCAGGGTGGTATGGCAGTGTAGGCAATATTAGCAAGGAAAACTGCACAGGATTAATGAGGCAGAGAAGTGTCCTCATGTGCTGACAGCCTCTAAGAGGAAGCAAAGGCTACTGCCATGAGGAAGTCCCAGATGGAGGGCTTGTGGACATCTGGGAGAAGGAAGAGCAGGGTCTGGTACTGAGGCAAGGCCTGGAGTTTACTGCCAGTGAAACTCTGGGCTGGGCCTCTTTCCCTCCTCTGTCCATGTGCGTGGGGCCCAACTCAGCCTCCATACCCTGAGTACGGTGCACAGGAGTGTCAACAGGCAAGTGGAAGTCACTTGGGAAACAAGTCTGCTTAAGAGCACAGAGGCTGGGAAAGTTGGACTGGGAAGGGCCGGAGAAGGGGAGTGGGCAAGGCAGCCACCTGAGACCAGGTTCCCCAAACTCTGCCTTTACCCACCAACACCTTGAACCCAACACACACACACACACACACACGCCACACATAGAAAACTACACACTCAAGCACATCATGCATACAAACACGAACATGCATGCAAGTACACACACACCAAAAAACCAAGAGTAAGAATTAAACTTCTAAAAGTATAAAATCTCCCTTTCACCTGTGAATGCAACCTTGATAATTTAGTAAAACATTAATCTGTACAGTCCTAGAGACCAAGAGCACCCCAGCCTGGAATCCTAGAGGAGACCAGTCTCACAGCTCATGTGACAGTCAGAGGGGAGGGCATCTGAGCCACAGATCACACCCAGAACTGGGGAAGTGGGGTAAGATAAGGCCCCACACCCCTACCCGTGTGCAGCCCTGCAGTGCGGCCAACCCACTGCACTGGGGTCTCCCAGCTCTACACAGGCTGACAGTCACCCCAGACATGAAGTCACCATAAGCTTTGCATAGTGAGGCCCACTGTGCCCTCAGGGCTCACAAGTGAAGCTTGGGGTGGGGTGGGACAAAGACCTGACTCAGGGAGGGTGGAGAAGTTTGGTGGGCAATGAGTAACCCGGAAGAGAACAATAGCTAATGTGCAAAGTAACTGTTAAAAACAGAGGCACTGAGGGAAATGGTGATGGAGAGTTTTCGAAGAGTCGAGATGCTGCTAGCTTTATGGGGGAGAAAAGCATCCAAAAAAGGGGCTGCTGTGGGCTCCTGATGGCTGCCTGGGAGGGTCGAGGGCAGGAGTTGGGAGGCCCCTCTCACCAGCTTCCATCTGTATCACAAAACCACTGCTCCCAAATTGTCACTACAATTACACCCACTTTGCACTTTGATTCTCTGAAAACAGAGGTACCTAGCCCGCTCCTAAAAGCAAAAAGCTTTTTAAGTCAAGAATGCACATCTATTTTTGAGAAGGAAATCCATTGTTAATTAAAAAGGAACTAAAAAACACAGGGCTGCAGCCACCATCCCTGACTTGTCTCATTCCTGTCTCTCATTCAATGTAAAGAAACAAGGACTGTCTCACCAAATTGTTTCACTTGACAGCCCAACTACACCCATCTGAAATGCAAACTATACCATAAATAGGGACAGTAAAACTTACATGGTATATATAAATAGACAAGTTATGTAGTATATCTAGTATAAATTATAATATATCCAATTATAACCATCAAAATGCAAACCTACATGTTAACAGTTTGTAGACCCGTGTTTTGTATGCCTGTAGGGAGTCATAAATGCACACAGCCAAGGGACAGAGAGAGTTTGCAAATTGCTTCGAATGTATCCAAACCTACAATGACCTTGTTGGCTTACTCACCACCACCCCTCACTTAGAACTAAGCTCTAGGCTCTCCAACAGAAGAAAAGTTTCCTGTAATTTCAAGTGTTGGTTGAGTACATTGAAAGGAGATATCTTCTGCAGAGCACTAAATAGAAAAGCGCTCTGATGGCTCTGATCCTGAGGCATAGGGGAAGCTTTGTTTGTTCGCCCATAGCTCCTGTGTAAACGAGGCCATCTTTACCTGCACCAGATGCCACTGGTTAGGATTAGAGCATCAGGCCAAGAGCACCAAAGGCACTTCAAAAAGACTGTGCACAGTTTCTCCCTCAATTCACTCAACAGGCCCATCTCTGTGTTCCACAAAACAGAGCTGTCACATCCACTTTGCAGATGCAGAAACTGGGACCCTGGGAGATGGAGTAACTTACAAGGCCTCTACCCAGCACAATCTCAATGAGGCTAACTGGCTTCCTACACACTCTGAAAATAACTAAGAGATTGGGACTCCCACAAAAACAGAGGAAGGGGTGAGAAGCAATTATTTTAAATTTTCCTAATGGTTTTCTTTATTTAATTCTTTCCTACCTAGGAGGAATATCTCACTTTTAATCGAAAGCAGAATACACAATTTTCTATCCTTACTTAGCAAAAGGACATGAAGTAAACCTCCCTCCCTCTCAGGGCCCTTCCTTTTCTTTCTCTCAAGGAAACCCAGATCCTGACCCTAAATCAGCTCTCCAGGGGCCCACCCCACTTGCCCCAGCCAGTCCTCAAATGCCTCCCTGCTGAACCAAAGTGGGTCTCCAAAAGCTCATCCTGATGAGAGACCTAGTGATACTCTTGTACTGGGACCTCCTAGCTTCTATGAGTCTGGCTACAATGTCCACACCCCCTTCAGATCCCCCTCGGTGGGGATGCCCTTACACCAGCCCATCCTAACAATAAAAGGACACAGCAGAACTCATTTTAATATGAACCTATTCCTCAAGGTGGAGTTAACATATGAACATTTTATCTGCACTGCAAAGCAAATGACCATAAAAACCGTGCAATCAGGAAGAAAATTCTAACACATGCTACAACACAATGAATCTTAAGGGCATTATGCTCTGAAACCTAGAGCAATCAGACTCATAGAAACAGCAAGTAGAAAGATAGGTGCCAGGGTCTGGAGAAGGGAGAGTTAGTGTTTAATGGGGACAGACCTACAGATCTGCAAGATAAAAACGGTTCTGGAAGTAACAGTGGTCACAGCTACACAAAGTGTGAAGGCACATAATGCCACCAAAGTACACTCTGAAGTGGTTAAAATAGCCCATTTTATGGTATGTATATTTTACTGCAATATTTTAAAAAATCAAGAAAAAACAGACACACATATGTTTAAAATAATAAAACACAAAAAACTCTTTTCCCCCCTAAAGAGAGAATTCCAGGAAAACTGCCACTTCAACACAGCAATGGGACTTTCTGTGCTCTGGCTTGAAGGCCCCAAAGCAAGGCCTGGGCTGGCCTGCCAGAAGGTGCCACATGGACACTGGGTGGGGCCTCCTCTGCACCTCGAAAGCTGAGGGGGAGGATTAGGCTCCACTGTTCCCACCACTGCATACCCTCTCACTTCTGTAACACAAGCCCTCCAAACTAAATGTACTTTAGACTAGTGGGGTGGCTGTGCCCCAAGAGGTCAAGCCATACTTTTTCTTCTCCAGGCAGAAATGAGCCCAGTTCCCTGTCTCCAAACTCTTCCATGGAATATTTCAAAGACAGACAACTGGAAAACAACCTCAACTGAAGTATTCTCTGTAGGAATGACAATTTCCTCCCTGACGCCAGTAAATCTACTCCTTCCCCATAAATGGGTTTTCCCCACATTGTCAATGTTCCAGAAAGCAGCATGCTGCCCACCCCCAGTCAGCCTGGTCATCATGAGCACTGTGAGAGTTCAAGAGGCTGTACAGACAACGGGGCCAACCACACATTCCATCAGTTTTCAAAGCAGGCTTGCCAGGAGTTCACAAAAACACCCACAACTGAGGTGGACCAAGAAGTCTATGGCAATAAAACAGCCACACTTGTTTTATGTATACATGAAGAGCCTGCTACATCTGCAGACAAAATCCATTTGATTTCCAAAACCACAGTCAGGTGATGGCTGAAATATTTTAGAGTGCTTTTCATACACTCAGAGAAACAAAAACAAGGTGAACCATCTGCAAGGCATCACCACCCTCTATGTCAGAGAGGCAGCCTCACATAGATGCTGAACCAGACGGAGCACCAGGACAATAATAAGATACTGAAGCGCAGAGATTCCCCACATCGGAACCTGGCAGCTCTCCCAACTTTCATTCTATTAACACCTGGCTCAAGGACGCCCAGGAGTCACCAGGGTCCAAGAAAGTTCTATCAGGTAGCTTCAGTCTGGGCTATCATCTTCCTCTAGGCCCCGTCTGGGAAGTCAGTGGCAGGGCCTGGGCTAAAGCAAGGCATGTCCTCGCCTTTTCCCAATGGTGAGACTGAGGCAGGCAGTGCAGGAGTTCAGGCACCATGCCAGTGGTCCGAGACCACCCTAAACACATCAGGGCCAGGGCCTCCTCACTGTACTCAAGAGAGTGGCCAACAACCCTGAAGGAAGGCAGAAGGGTGGACAATCAGACACACAAGGGCCCTTCAAGGCTTACAATGTCCAGCTTCCAGAATCAGATACCCCTGGCACATCATGCTTCCCCAATGAGCCTTGACTACTCCAAATTTCTGATGCCACCTATACTTCAGGGGCCCTTGGTTCAAAGGTCACAAGGCAGAGCCTCCAAAAACGAAAATCAAACTGCTCAATACATATCACCTTCAATACTGCCTGCTGCCTGGAACTGTGCCAAGCTCACAGCCGCTGAACATGTGCATGTGTAGACATACACACTTACTCATACAAATGCATGTGTGCTGCACTCATGCATGAGTTCTCATACACAGGCACACATGTGTGCACATATATGCACGCATGTGCAGACATGTGCACCCAAGTGTGTTCTTTTTTCAAATGACCACGAGCCCTTGCTCCACATGGTAGACGAGTGGAGGAGGAGGAGAAGTGGTGGTAAAACCACACACCTTTCAGGAGAGAAAAATGGAAATAAAAGCAAATGTAAAAATATCAAGAATGAGGGAAGAAAGCCAACTGGCATGCTCTTCTTTTTTTTTTAAGAGCCTTTCCTGGGAAATTCTAGATCCCAGTAGAAGATTGCACATTAAAGAAAATGTAGAAAATTACAGACTAGATTTATGTGCAACTCTGAATTGCTGGTTTTAAGAAACTATTATTAACAAAGAGGCAAAAACACTACTCGTTTGAAGAGAATTATTTCAAAAGAAATAAAACAGTAATAACTGCTGAACCAGCATAATAAAATAAAATTTGGGGGAGGGTTTTTAAACCACACTACAACCCTGAGAGGCAGCAGCTGTCCCTGAAACTCCACTGTCCCAGCAGTGACCTCTGCTCTGGTAGGGCTGGGGACAGTGTGCTGGGGGCAGCCTCACCACCCCCAGCCCGGGTTCAGGGGAGCCTGTGTGTTCTCGAGCTGCAGGCGGCTCTCCCTAGGGAGGGCAAATTGACATTTCAGTAACTCATCCTGGATGCAGACTTGGGATGTTCGAAATGACAAACTTACACGTTTATAAGAAAAATTTTTCCCTCACCAAAGGAACAGGTCTGTGCCCAGAAACTTTTGAGAGTCTGAGAATTTGGGGGGAAGACTTCCTGGGGAATAGCTCAGCAGTCTATGCTCCCACCAAACCACGAGGCCTTCCCATCTCCACATGGTACTAAGATACCACCAAATCACTAAACTCCAGCACATATGTACAGACCCAGTTCCAGCCAAAGGGCCACCTAACCTCAGCCCTGGATAGCCCTTGGGTGTCAGCAGCCCAGGAGCCAGTGAAGGGGGTGTCTCTCCCACTATGCACAGCCCCTTGGTGGATGGAGTTTAAGAAAACCCCTTTGGTTTTGGTAATTTGATTGTTTTTTCCCCTTTAAGTCATGGTCATATAATATTTGCATTACTAAATGAACAAGTATAAAGGACACATGGACAATAACTAAGGTGGGGGGTGGAAATGGGAGGGAGGTGGGGAGCACTGGGGGGACAGGGCTGGGAATACAAGACAGAAAACTGTACTTGAACAAGAATTAAATAAAAATAAAAAAATAAAAAATATTTGCACTACTAAATGGACTAAACTAATTATTTTGTCTTATTTTCTATTAATTCTTTTTATTGTGTTTTAGAACAGCACTGGTTCACAATGATTCCCTTGACAGTCTGAAACACCCAGAACATTGCTGACAATACATCCAGGCTCCATCCAGATTTACACAGCTTCCAGTGCATTCAGGTCTGCAGGCTAATTTTTTCTCAGATCTTTTAACTTGTCATAAACACATAAAATAACATGCACTATCTTAGCCACTTCTCAGTGTAAGTTCAGAAGCATTAAGTACATTCACACTGTGGTGCAGCCACGAGGTCATCGTCCATCCACAGAGCTCTCTTCATCTTGCAAAACTGACACTCCATCCCCATTCATAACAAGTCCCCGTTGGAGCTCCTCTATGTATTTAAATCAAGGGAGCAAAACTGACAGACTGAGTCACAGCAGCAAACAAAATCCATGTAAGTGAGAAATCCTCTAAGTCCTAGACAAGGAGCCATTTATTCACACTCCCTCATTCTCAGAGGCCAGCATGAAGACATGCCCTGAGGCCCTTCCTCACTGGGCACAGCACAAGCTGGGACAGTGCCAGCCTTATGCTGACACACGTGAGGCAGTCCTTTTCAAACACAAATGGATGCAAAGAATTTGTTCAAAATCAATGTAAAAAAGACAAGAGTGGGAGAGCATGTCCTGCACCGCCTAGGTATGGATGGGGGTTTGGGTGGCTCTCTGACCCTAGTTCTTTTGGGATGTCATCATTTTAACCCCAGTAAGATTCTGCAGAATAAAAACCAATATATAAAGGACTAAAAACAGTGATTTCAAAGTAGAAGAAATCAAAATTGAACACATTAAGGCATCTTTCTGAGAAAACCATGCTCTGAGCTGCTATCCTAAGGACCTCCTTGACCAGCACACCATGCAATTCAGCTCACTTAATGCCTACAGGGGGCATCTTCCATTCCTTAAATAGAAGTCATCTTCTCAGGACATGCCTGGGGAACTCTTCTAAATGGAACCGAGAATGGAGAGAAATGAGTCACGAGTCTCCTGCCAGCACAGGCTCCTCAGAGTCATCAGCCATAGTGCAGGTTCCGGTCCCAACCCACACCCAGCTCAAGGACTCCCCTCCCCCTGGCCCCCTCCCTGGCCCTGCACATGCTGCTTCCAGTGCAGCCCAGGCAAAGGTTTGGAGTCAAGGGAATGAGAGTCTGGTCCTCAGGCAAACATCCATGGTTTGTTGTGCTGGGAAATGACTTCCTTGGAGTCTGCAAATGCTGTAATGCAAAAGCCCACCCACCATGAGTATTCCAAACCAGACCTACCATCTGATGTAGCAACTCCACTGCCGGGTACCAAAAAACAAAAACAAAACTGAATGGAAGCAGGGTCTTAAAGAGATATTTGTTCACAAATGTCCATAGCAACACTCTCCAGAACAGCCAAGAGACGGAAGCCATGGAAATGTCTAAGAACCAATGAAGGGATAAACAAGAGGTCTACCACATATGACAGAGCACTCAGCCTCCAGAAGGAGGAAACCCTGACACGTCACAACACAGACAGACCTCAAGGTCATGCTGAGTGAAGTAAGCCATGACTAAAGGACAAACAGTACATGATTCCACTTATATGAGGCCCATAGTGGAATACGAGTCATAGAGATAGAGAGCAGGACGGTGGCCACCCCAGGACAGAATTTCGGTTAGAAACACAGACAAGTCCTGTGCATGGATGGTGGTAATGGCTGCACAATAACTGGAGTTTACATCCTGCCACTGAAAGTTTAACTGTTTAACTTCTTGAAGTGAATGGCTAAAATAGTCAATTTTATGTTACATATAATTTACCACAAATGAAAATCTTTAAAGAAATTTTTTTTATTTGGTTCCAGCCAAGGAGGTGTAGTAGAGACCCTTCGCTTCCTTGCACAACCAAGAGGAGGATAACAACCAATCTGAAACCAATAAACAACCAAACTTGCCAGAAAATCAAACTGCATGGAACTCCGACAAAGGAATTAAAGAAAAAATTAACCTGGACAACCAGACTGGTAAGGCAGTGGACCCCACACCAACTCAGAAAAACCTCCACAATGTGGAGGACCTTGGGGGCGGGGCTGGCTGCTGAGCTCTGCGGGCTGCACCAGGAGGGGCTAACTTAAGAAGACTTAGAGGTGGCTGTGGGCTACGGTGATTGTGGAGGTAAGGGAAGCTCTGAGTCTTACAGGAGAGTCCATTGAAAAGTATGGTCCAGACTAGCAAGCAAGCCTAGCAGCTCCCTCTCTGGCCCCTCCCCCACAGACAGCTTGCAGCACAGAAAAGAGGGTTGCCCTGCCCTGGTGAATACCTAAGGTCGTGCCCCCCTACAACCTATCAGCTGCACCAAGACAAAGAAATACCCACACCAGGGTTCAAGGGGAATACCCTAAGGTCGTGTCCCCTACAACCTATCAGCTGCACCAAGACAAAGAAATACCCATACCAGGGTTCAAGGGCAGAAATTGGCCTCTGCTGATCAGTTACAACCAAAGAGGCCTCCAACAAAACATGGACACTGATGACTAAGTGGGGCTAAGATTAAGGTCACAGGGCTGGAGAAGGCAGATGCAAGCTCAGAGCAAGGTCCATCCTGAAACAAAGCAGCCACTGTCCTAACAGCTGCCAGGCACGGCTTCTAATTTGAGATGTCACAGGAGGAAGATGAGGGCCAGCAGCTGGAGGTGCAGCAAGGAAGAAAGGTATGACTAAGGAGCCTGGGTCACTCTCACTGCTTCTAGAAGCCACTTCTGAATTCTGTAGCAGCCCAAGAGTCCTCAAGACTCTTCTGGAAGGCACCTCCAACTGCTTGTGAAGGAGCATCATCCTTGCCCACCTCAATATAGCTACGGGAGGCCTCTCCACATGTCACAAAGAGACTGTAGAACATAATGAGATAAACCTCAGGCTCCTAAGCAGATTTACATGGGCCCATGGTGGAAATGTTGGGTAGGGAACAGGTTCAGTGAGAGGGGGAATCCAAAGTCAATCTGGAGCTGAAATGGACATTGTTGTATCAATTGGGAAGGTTGGGAGAAGACAGGGAGGAAGCTGGAACAACTCCCTAGCTCCTGTCTTGGCCATTAGGTGAATGCAGAGGACATTCCATGTCTTGAAGGACAGGTTGGTAGACCCCAAAGGATGCTGGAGGCAAGCTTGCTTTTGGAGATGCAGCCCCTGAGAACCCCAAGGCATGTCCAACAATAACTGATCTATGGAGAACATCCATCCAACATATCGCAACTATGGGAATTCAGATGATGTTTTACACAGAATATTTAGCTGGGGGGAAATAAGTTTTAATTGCTTTTCAGAGAATATCACATAGGATTTATAAGAGAGACCCTAGCAACACTAACTGATCACTTTCTGCAAGCCAAGCACTAGTCCTAAGAGCTTCGAAACCATTAACTCATTTAATCCCCAAGAGGACAGATGATCCATGAGGTAGGTCAGAACTAGAACTTACTCTCTTGGCAGGGTGTTTACACAGGAATTCAGAGCATACCATCATCACTTGGAAGTAAACCGTATCAGTCCCAAAGGAAGATATATGAATAAATTCAACACCCACAACTCTTCCTTCAAATTGACTGATTATTAATTCATATGAATAACTAACAAAATTAATGTCATATTTAAGAGATTACCCAAAAAAGCTTGACTGAGATTTTAAAACACTCAAAAGAGCCAACAAAATGCACTGAGATTTTAAGTGGAAGGTGCCAATTAACAAAAGTGACTCAAATTTCTAGAAGAAATGCAACCCCCTTATAATTTCATTATGGAAACCCATAAAGCTGACACCTTGGACGGTTGGAGTCCACTGAGCAGGAGGGAAAATCTTCCCTTCCACCACTCCAAATTAGTCATCATGGCAAACCTGGTTGTTGTCGGCACCAAGCCAACAGAAGGAATTTAAAAAGAAACCACAATGACCCCAAAACTCTTTAGTTTACAGAGTACCTGAGTCCACGGAGCCTAATGCAACACATCACTTTGCCAAAAACAACCTATAGAATTTCTTTTGGATGCGAAAATTAAAATGGCTTGCTAACTCCTTTTCCTCACCAGTGTTCTGTCTTGGAAACCCTGGGCCTGGGCTGCCTCACCTGCTGGGCAGCAAGACTCACCTCTGTAATTCCTCTACCCCAGGGCAGGGCACCAGCTCTACATCCAATGACCATGTAAAACCTAGTGGATGTCTTTCCTGAGCTATCCTCAAACCCCCTCTGTTCCAGCAAGACCATGCTTTCAGCAGTCTTAAAGAGTTTAAAATTCTGATTTGCATAAAGCTTCCACTTATGAGGCACCTATACAATCATAACAACCGAAGGTAGAACAATGGGCGTCAGGGGCTGGCAGGGAGAAGGGATAATTGGGGGTTGCTGTTTAATGGGTTAGTTTCAGTTTGGGAAGAAGAATAGGTTGGATGGTGGTGATGGCTGCACAGCAGTATGAATGGATTTAATGCCTCGGAATAGTACACTTAAAACTGGTTAAGATGGTGAAATAGATACATATTTATATTTTTAAGTGTTTTTTTAATGTTTAAAAAAGTTTTCACAGAATAAGATTACTCAGGCCCTCTGGAGAGTTTCTAACCAGGAACTTATCATACCAAAGTGAAATATTCAGCCTGCTGCTCACCAAAATTGACCAGCAGTCCGACCACTGCACCAGCCCAGGTGCACACCCATCTGCTTGCCTGGCCATGCTCCACTGTCAAGGCAGCTGGCCAGCACACCCAGGCTGGAAAGGTATGTTGTGGGCTCAGAGATCTGCAAAAGTAGGTCAACTTCAAGTTACAAGCTAAGAACTCAGGCACAAACTAATCTCATTTTAGTTCATCAGGTCAGCTGTAACTTGATAAATTTTATTTTATAAACATTGCGATGTTTGTAAAGATAAAATACAGACATCGCAAATATTTTACAGAGAATTTAAGCCTGCATTAAATACAATACTCACACAGTTCAGTTCTATTCATGTCTAGCAGTTAGGATGTTTGGGGCTCTTAGTATGACAGAAAATTCTAACCATAAAGATCTTTACTTAGGAAGAGATCTGTAGGGAGGGTCTAGTGACATCACTAAGGCCCAAGTTTCTATATGTCCACCCCACCATGCTTAGCAGTGAGCTTTCTGCCTTCCTGATGGTCCATCTCAGGGCCACAAACGGCAGCTCCAGAGATCACACTTGTTATTCCTGGAAAAGAAGCTCTTCCTTCACTTCCCATTGGCCAGAACCAGGCTATGAACTGGCCCCAGACCAATCACGGGCAAAAAGAATTCAACTGCCATGGCATGATGAGTAGTTCTGAGGGCCAGGGTTGAGTTCAGAGCTTCACCCTGCTCCAGGACACCTGAATGCCTGAACACTGGCCACAAGAATGGGGGCAGGGCAAGCCTCACAGAGACAGCAGAAAGCTCATACAGGGCTCAATTCTTCTGTTTCTTTTCACTGGGATCTGTATTAAGTCTGCTCAACACCACTACCTAACACAAGTAGATTCAACACAAGTCTACTCAAAACCACCACTTAAGAGCCAACTTGCCACCTTTTATATCCACAGGTGGTTCCACCCTCCATGTCAACATCTGCATTCCCATAATGCAGCATCAGACATCAGGGCTAGTTCTAGGGTTAGCCACTGACCCTTTCAACAAAGAAACTGCCTGCCATGCTGAAAATGGTGGCAGTAGCCTGCAGGCTTTTGCACCTAATGTTTCAATACCAGCTTCAGAAGTCAGCCAGTGTCAGCCCCAAGGCACAGTGGTATTCAACTCACACAGGGTGATGAAGTGAACTAAGGACTGTGACTGTCACTGGTGTCCCCCAACAGATGAACTGCACACATGGCCCATGTAAGTGGCCCCCTTTTAACTGGAATCCATCTCTTCTGTACCAGCACAAGAAGTTCAGTACACTTCTGATTCTCCTTCTCAGAAGTGAGGGCAGTACAAAGGGCAGGCTGCTAGTTTAAGTTACAGGATTAAGTGTTGATCATTCTTAACATCTCTATCTCAGTTGCATCACAGCACCCATTAACAGAGGCTCTAAGAACTCAAAATCTTATGGAGGACTTCAGGAAGCCCAGCAGCCTCACACCTTGGCTACAGCTGGCCCCACTCAGGAGAGAACAAGAAAGTAAGACAGGATGACTTTTTTCCTAGGAGCCAGTACTGACCTGATCAAACCATGGAAATTTGTTTACTCAGCCACTAATCATTTTGAAGCACCTGAAATTCTTTCATGGTCTTGGTCCATAACTCTGGAATGAAATTAGAAACCCAAAGTCATGAATAATCTCACATGCCTTCCAAGTCCTGTTAGCTTATTTTGTTCAGCAGAAGCTTCCACGACTTTACTGTTGGTGAATACAGCCAAGCTAATACTAGTGCAATGCCCTGCCTCGAATGCTCTGCGAACAGTCAGTGCCATAGCTCCACCCCTGTTGCTTCCTCTGCCCCTAGCCAGAGCCTCAGTTGGTCACCTTCCTCCCAGAGTAACTAAAAGGGATCATCGCCTCCACCCACTCCCAACCCCCCACCTCTATCCTCAGGACCCCTTCTCTGCTCAACTGCCAATGTCCATTGGACTTCAAGTCCAAAAACCCTCCCTTAAAATCAGAAAATTCTTAAGTAGAAGGCAAGCATTCTAACCACCAGCCAGCCTATCCCCTCTGTTTCCATTATGGTCATTGTTTTCCTTATGGTAATTCATACCTCTAGTAAAGCATCCAAACGGATGAAAATTAGCTGTGGCCTGGCACCCTTTTCTATGTCCTGACACCAGGTACTTCAAAATTGAGGGGGATAATTAAGAATAGAAACTTAACAACTCTTTTAGAATGTGATGCCTTATCATACAAAATGATACTGAACTCGCCCTTTCTCCCAAGAAACAGGCAAAGGGAGGAGAAAAACTGCAATTAGACAGCGTGGCAGAAAGACCCTCTGAGCTCTTTACAAAAAACAGACATTCACAAGCACGCAGAGGTCTCCATCCTCAGATGGAGAGTGCCCAATGCCTACAAGTCTCAGGGAACAGATGAAATCAGGAGGCACAGTGCTCTTCCATAACTGCCTAGGTTTACTCCTTTCAGTGGCTCCAAAACTCATTCCTATGTTTACCCAAGTGCTGCTTATCCATTTCATCACCAGCCACCCCTCCATGACCATGAATTTCCTCCCTTCCTCACTGCATTCCTCCCACTCCCTAAAACAGTTTAAGAACAACACTGGGCTCTGGTAGGTGGGTCTGCCGTGAATTTCCAATTCCCTCTCCAACCGGAATCTCTGCTGCTTTTCGTGCCGTCATTTCCCCTCCACTGGGCTGAAGGTTTCTTAATTCTAAACTCTTTGGCCACTACTACCTAAAAATCAACTCAGGAAAAAAAAATCACAAACCCAGATATACTCTTAGAGAAGAAGGTATCTGGTAAGAAACTACCAAGAAAGAGGTTTCATGAGAAAATATAATTAATGTCACAGAAAAAGGAGTAGAGGCTTGAGTTGAGGAACAATGCTTATTATACAACAGGTGAAAAGACCCTGTACCCTCACCATTAAAGGCACCAGAGGGTCACACCTCCCGGGCCTTCAAAGAGTCCTACTCACCAAGAGAGAATGAGAAAGCTACCTGGAAGGGCCTGAGCACCCAACACCTACCCACCCTCCCAACCTCCTTCCCACAGCAGGCACACACCCCACTCCTTTCTACTCTGAGCCACGAGGCAGATGGGCCAGCTAAACTCCGCAACTGGGTGACACTCAGAAAATGTGTCCAGAGGTGATTTCAAAGAGTCACACTGGATCTCTTTAAACAAACAAACATACATACAAAAACCCACAGTCTATCAAAAAGACAGGCAATTAAGATGACTGCCCGTGTTGCCTGTTTTGGGGAGGATGTAGAGAGCCCTCATACACTGCTGCTAGTGGAAATGTAAGATGATGCAGACACTGGAAAAGAGTCTAGATGGCTCCTAAAAATGTCAAACACACAGTACCATATGACCCCACAACTCCACTCCAGGGTAGATACCCAAAAGGAATTAAAATGTGTGTCCACTCAAAGACTGGTCCAATGTCAGGACAGGTAAACCCACAGAGACAGGAAGCAGATGGTTTTTTGTCAGGCCCCAAAGTTCAGGTTTTCTGTCTGAAGTAATGAAAATGGTCTAAAACAGCCTACAGTAAAAAATGTGCAACTCTGTGAATGCACTCAGAAACCATTCAACTGTGCACTGTAAAATGGTGAATGTTACGGTGTGCAAGTCACACTTTTTAAATCTGGAAGGAAAGTTGAATCATACGAAATTGCTGCTATTCAAACTTTCTGAGTTAACATTTTTTTAGAGCAGTTTGGGTTTACAGAAAAAAATGAGCAAAAAGTACAGAGACTTCCCCATGAAACCCTCCCAGCACACCCCCTCAACTGCTTCTCCTGTTATTAACATCTTGCATTGCTGTAGTACATTTTCTATACTGATGAACCAATATCAACATGCTGTTAAGTGAAGTCCATAGTTACCACAGGGTTGAGTCTTTCTGTTACAAATTTCTATGGGCAGTAACAAATGTGTCAGTCATTTCCCTGCCACCACAGGGTCACGGGGTACTTTCACTGCCATACAAATCACTTGTGTTCCACATACCTATAATTCATCCCTCCCTCCTCCCCAAACCCTGACAGCCACTGGTGTTTTACTGCCTCCATGGTTTTGCCTTCTCCCCAATGTAATCTGGTTGGAATCAGTCTTCCAGCTTCTCAGACTAGCTTCTTTCACTTAGTGTTGACCTACAAAGGCAGTGATTCACACTGGTCACTCAACATGATAGAATCATTTTCCTTCAGGTATACACAAACAAAGCATATGTATTTGTATATGCATATATATGTGCGTGCACACAGGAACACACACACCTGCTTACAAGGTGAGTCTAGTCACTCCTTCCAGAACCCCTCGGGCCTGTGTCCACCACAGAGTGGGCTAGATGTGCAGCAGCAAGAACTGTGGCCACAGTCCTGTCCTCAAGGAACTTCTGGGCCAACAAGAGAGCTGGGGCCCAAGGCCGCATAGGACACAGGCCCAGAGAGGGGTCACACCATCCTCAGCCTGTGGGATCCCAGACAAAGACAAAGAGACCCTGAAGCTGGCATCTTTTGGAACCAGGGCCAACCAGGAATACATGGGGGCTTCTGGAGCAGGCTAAGAATGCTGAGGGCATTCCTCATGGGCAGTGCAGGACAGCACCTGGACAGGTGAGCTAAAGCCAGAGAGACCAGCAGGGAGAGCCCCTCCTGCTCATGCCCTAGTGCTCCCCGCCACCGGCCTCTGCTCATGCTCACCCGATTAACTGGGCGCAGTGCAGAGCTCATGGTTCAGAGAGCTTTGTAACTAGAAAGGTCACTGTTGTATCAAAGTGAAATCTGTGTCCCAATATCCTCCTCCCAGTCGCCTTCATAATGTTCTCCTCAGAAGTCAAGCCCTGGGCAAGTCCTTCCATGAGATGGCCTGAGGATGGCCCAACACCAAACTGCCCACACACAAGGTTTCTGGCCTCAAACACTTTTACATTGGTTTAAAATAAGATGGAGGAACAACTTTACAGTACTTTTCAGGAGGTCTTTTAAGACAAATGTTTGAAAGTTGAAGCATATGAGACTGACATTTTTGTAGGTTACAAACAGTAAAGACAGGCAATTTCATGTGGTACATCGCGTATATTATCAAAATAGGTGTAGGTGATGGAAGTCTTAAAGTTCAGTAGTGGTGATGGCTGCAGAGTTCTGTGAATGCCCTGAACACAGTGCCCTGTACACACTAAAGAGGAATGTCATAGTTTATGCACTCTATCTCAATAGTTCTGTTGTTGAAATAAAAGCACTGCAAATGTCCTGTACCCATAATGTATTAAATCTAAGAGACTTGCCTCTATATAGCAAAACTCCACTGCAGAGGAATAAAGCAGGAAAAATAGAAAAACCCAAGGCAGAGCTCAGCAGTGACTGCCCCGTCTTCCAGATCTTCCCTGGTACCTGCCCACGGCAGCCTCCCTCTGCAGCCCATGTTCTCTAGGCCTCATTTTCCAGGCTGCCCAAGATTTGTTATTGTTAACTCACATAGTCCAGCTTCCCAAATACGCTGGAAAATCTCTTAAGACAAATACTATGTGGCATGAGGGAACTCTTTCATGTCTCCTGGACAACATCTGACTCCTGGGCGAGCCAGCACCGGCGTGTTCATGCCCAACCCCTTGCTCTCACAGCTGGACTCACAGGCCGCCAGACCCCCACAGCCCTTCTGCACAGTATGACGTGCTTGGATCTGAACACAAGTCTACCTCCTTTCACTTCGTTCTTTCTTTAAATGCCAACTTCATTCAGTTTAAATTCATATTAAAGCAAAGGCCAGCTCCTAAAAATAACAACTCAGTAGAACCCAGAGGCCCCTCTCTGACTATGAGTGCAGGACCATCTGAACAATGAACTCTAAATTTAGGATCTTCCAAATATTATTCCTTCACCTCCACCTCACTTCTAGCATTAACACTATTCAAAAATCTCAGAGAGTAATTTCACATATTTAAGGGTCTCGTTTAATTTTTTTCTTTTCACCAATTTTGTACCTGGGTTCCTACAAGACCAGGTGAGTTGTAAGCCTCTGGAGGAACTTGTTCTTTTTGACAGTTGGCAATAAAAATTGTCATTTCAACTACTTCTACCAGAGAGAGCATTGATGTCTTTAATTCTCTCCGGCGGATGGTGGAGAGGTGGGGGGTGTAGAGACAGGCTCACCCATTTGGATTCTGCTTCCTAGGACCCTGCTGGGAAGGTCCTTCTGAGCCACTTAGAGCAGGCACCTACACACACTAAAAGGGTGGATTCGAGTGAGAGAAGAATCAAAAGCTCCAACGTGACTGAACCTGACCTGCATTTTCTGAAACACACAGGCTCTGAGCAGCTCAGGCCCCAACCCTTACCTGCCCAGCTGAGGCCACCTAAACCTTAAATGCCTGCATGGGATGGAAGTACCCCAGCCCCAATAAATTCAGTTAAACCCCCAATATTAAGAAGATTCAAGAGCTATTTCTCCTCTTCTGAGGAACTGGTAAGGAGTTGAAAAAGACTGTATAGCGTTATATTGAGACCACAAAAAGGACACATAGCATACTGTCAGATTTGAAAGTTCTGGAACTATGATGCCAATTTTTTCTAACTTTAGTCCCTTGCTTGTATTTAAGAATAAAACTTGTGTTTTCCCTTCATGCACAAGACGTGCAGAGAGAGAGGGAAAAGCAGGAACCAGAAGGAAAAGGCTGGCATCTCATTCACTAAGCAGATGCTTGAGTTTGCCTGAGCACCAGGCACTCAAGAGTGCATCAACAGAGGAAGGGAAGCTCTCCACCCCAGAGTGAGGAGCTAGGCCGCCAACACATCATAAACAGGTCAAGTAGACAGTATGTTCAAAGGGGACACAGTGCACAAAACAAGAAGTAGGACCCAATAAGGGAACCAGGAGTGATGTAAAGTAACCACAATTCAATTCTGTGGCCCCAGACAATCGGACATGGGAGATGCCTTATTGACCTGTATCAAAATGAAAGTTCCAGGTTTTAGATACAGTACTTTATTAGTACTTTAAAATCTGGACCCAGCTAACAGTGAAATCAGCCAGGCAGGGAGAACAGAGCCAGCATCAGACCTCACACCCATGGTCTCTGCCAATGGACTAGATCCACAGCTGAGAGGGTGGACACACAGTATCCCAAGGTGGACACTAGGCTTCCAACCTGTTCAAGCTCCAGATGACATGTGGCCAGCTTCAAGAAGGGGGGACAGAAGTGCTACCTGTTTTCCACTAAAGACCCATGGACAGACTCTGGACATATTCTAGGGCTCCCTGTGACTAAAGGACAATGTGGGTCAAGAATTAAACCTCAACACAGAGTACAACGTCTGTCCTTAATACAGGGGAGGTTACATGTGGACTTCAAATAAAAACTTTAGGATTGACCAGATATGGTAAACCTTTTACCTGGGTAATTACCCTTGATGCCAGGCTTCTTTAAAGCATATTTAGTTCACAGTATGACAGAAGTAGCACAGTGGTGGCTCGAAGGGCCAGGGAGCCACAGCACATGCAGACTAGAGGGGACATGGTTTGGGACACTGCACTTACTCAAAGGTGCCTCAACCTATTTGTCTCACCAAATTCTCCCCTGCCACTCTAGACAGGATGAGGCCTACCCTCAAACTAACCCCAGTACACAATGGGCAAAGGACAGGAGAAAACTGTCAGCATCACTGGTGTTGAGAAACGCACAGATCAAAACTACAGCAAGACACCACATCACACACATTACAATGACCATTATCAAAAACAAGGACCAGAGAGGACGCTAAGAAGTCGGACGTTCACAGCTGCTGGCAAGGATGGAGGAGGGTGCCACATGGTCCACACAGTCTGGCGGTGCCTGAAATACCACACCATCATCCTACAAGCCTACCCCTGGGCCATGTCCCCGAGAGCCGAAAGCACCTGTGTGAGGGAGACAGCATGCCAGGGGTCAGCACCACCTTCTCTGAGGTCCAGTTTGGGGAGATGAAAAGTTCTGGAGATGGATGGAAGAGATAGTGGCAGCAACGTCAGTGTACCTCATGCCACTCAACTGGACACTTAACATAGTTAAGACAGAAAATTTTATTTTGTGTACATTTCACCACAATTTTAAAAAGGGAATATATGCGTTTTTAAAAAAGAATGGCATATCATTGAAGCTGGTGAAACGGCTGTCTTTTCCCCTATTTTACAGGCCTGATACAGCCCCAAAGAGCAAAGTAACCCTTTTTGGAACATAACTATTTTGTCAACACCTAGTTTCCTAGACTGCACTCTCCGCTCAGAGAAGGGTCTGGGTCACACTGAACCTCCTCCTCCATCCAGAGGCCAGGGGGCCACCAAGGCCTTTGTGCTCTCTGCCCTCAGTCATCCAAATGAGTTTGGGATTTGAGCTCCTCAGAAAAGCAGAGATTCACACTAGAGTCACTGGAAGCATTTGCAAATGATCTGGGTTCCCCTCAAGATGAAAAAAGAAAATTCTCCATAAGTGAGTCCATCTCTCTCAGGCAAGGCTGAAAATCATTTTGAGAGTCAAGAAGTGGAAGACCTGCTGACTACAGAAGCTGAGACACAACCTATGTAAGTGGTGTCCCTGAGACTCTAGCAAATAGGAAAACATATATTTCAAGGGTATAACAGACAAAATAAACTCAAAGGAAGGCTCAATTTGCATGCTGGATCCCAAGAAAACTGGACAAGATCAGTCGTTATCAGGGCACAACCAGTAAAGTTCCTGAATTTCAAGAATTCATATGTATCTGATAAATCTTTGCCCTTCTTTTATGATTTACATTGATCATACAACGTAAAGAAAACAAATCAAATCAAAGGAAAAGAAGAGAAACATTAAAAATAGAAAATTTAACCATAAACAGGTGACAGACTTAAGGCAAAATATATTATCTCAAGAAATACAATTGAGGAAAAACTTATTATCTAGAAGAAAAACAATCAGTAAGAATCAAAACTCAAATACAGCTATTTGTTATATTTAAAATATCTGTCTAAATCCAAACAACTAGGAGGTAGAAAATGTTCAAACATAAAGACTGGCTGAGCAAATGTCACAAATATGAAGAACCATATAATATTAATAAGCAATTTAATCAGAAGCAAAAAGGAAAAGGGACACTTTAAAGGTAAAATCCTCAATGAGGATCCTTTGTATACAGTATACAGCAAGAGTATGTTTACAGTTGTTGGTATAGAAACAATACAATAGATAATACAACAATAAACTCTGTGTTTTGCATACTCACAACAGTAAACCTACTTTTGCCTCACCCTGTATACATCCAAAAAGCAAAGTAAAAACTGAGGTAAAATTAGAGAAACAAACAGAAATAAGGGCAGATACGTGAATTCACTTCTGTCCTAGGCAGATAAAGAAAACAATAGTATAAGAAAGATACAAGAAAATGAAATTACATAACCAGTAAGGTTGCTCTAAACTGAGATTATGTTTTCCTAAGTTCCAAATGGATATAGCAAGCAATAACCAAAGTTTAAGCAATTGAAAAACATGAAATTCTGCCCTGGCTGGTGTAGCTCAGTGGATTGAGCACGGGCCTGCGAACCATACGACAGCGGTTTGACTTCCAGTCAGGGCACATGCCTGGGTTGCAGGCCGGTTCCCGGTAGGGGACGCACCAGAGGCAACCATTCATTGATATTTCTCTCTCTCTCTCCTTCCTTTCCGCTCTAAAAATAAAAAATAAATAAAATCTTAAAAAAATAAAAAATTTTTAAAAAATGAAATTCCCCAACACTAATATATACAGACCATACTCTCTATAAACAAAATATAGTAAAGCTAGAAAATAATTTCCTAGAAATATTAAAATTTCTTCTACAACTCTTGAGTCACAGAAGAAATAAAAACTGAGATTATACACTATCTAAAAAATACAATAAAAAACATTATGTAACACCATCTAAAAACTGAAGCTGATCCTACACTTACAGGAAAATTTACACCTGTAAGAGCTTGCCTTACTTATAATAAAAATTGTTCTAAGAGTCATCTAGAGCAGTGATTTTCAACTGGTGTGCAGCAATAAATATTTAAAACGTACACTACCCGACTATTTAATTAGGGGCCTGACCTCTTTTCCCTTAGACTGTCAAGTAAAAAAAATGACAACAGCCAACACAATAGCCATCTAGGGTGAATGAATCAAAATTATACCTATTTTTGTCAGATCAGAAAAAAATGTGTATTTTGGTATGCCATAGAATTTTTGTAACTAGTTTATGTGTGCCATAAGATGAAAAAGGTTGAAAATAACTGATCTAGAAAACTAAGTGAGTCCAGCCAGGAAAATTCTGGGTAAATGGGTAAAGGAACAGATTAATCTCACCAAATATTAAAATTCATAATACTATAGTAATTAAAAGTTGAACAGACACTGAATGATCTAGAAATAACACCAAACTAACATGAACACCAAATAACACCAAACGTGAAATTTTAAAAAAGATTTTATTTATTTATTTTTAGAGAGAGGGAAAGGGAGGAAGACACAGAGAGAGAGAGAAACATCAATGTATGGTTGCCTCTCATGTGGTCCCCACTGGGCACCTGCCCCCAATCCAGGCACATGCAGTGACTGGGAATCGAACCAGTGACCCTTTGGTTCACAACCCACACTCAATCCACTGAGCTACACCAGCCAGGGCCTAACATTAAACTTTTAATGCCAATAAAAGACTGCTTTTCCAATAACTGAAAAAAATAAATTATTCAATAAGGAATTTCACTTCTCTGAGGTGAATAAATAAAGCTGGATCTAAATTCTATGCAAATGAAAGATTTAACCATAAATGGTAAGTCATAACAACCCACCAAAAAGGATATTTTTTTAAAAATCTTGGTATGGCAAAACTCAAAATACATAAAATAAAAGCAGTTTAGTTTGACACCACAAACCTTTCTGCATGGAAACAATTATCATAAGCAAATTCAAAGGACCACCTGTGAAAAAATATGTTCATATGATCTAGAATAAATTTAAACATTTTTTGAAATCGGTGAAACAACTAAAAACAACTTAACAGAAAGTAAGCAGAGAAAGCAAACAGGTATTTCCCAGAAAAAAGAAACATAAGTGACTTATGAAGACATCCAGCATCATGGACAATTTAAATAATGTCCATGCACAGAATTAACATGACTTTCTCCCCGCTCACCCCCAGACTTACTGAAATTAAAATGCTTGGCAACTTCCAGTGTTAGCCATGGCTTGGAGAATACAGAAAAACTCAAACTCTTGGGGGGAGTATAAACTGCTGCCACCTTCTAGAAGAGCAATTTTGTTGAATCTTAAAAAAAAAATTTGAATAAATACCTTGGACAAAAAAATCACTTCTGAGAACTGACTCCACAGATACAAATACACACACACAAAAAACAAAATATGTATCCACAGATGTTTGTTTCAGCACTGTTTTATGTCAGTAGCTAAAATCAAAAGTATATACCCGTAGGAGACCAGTGAAATGACTTACACACATCCAAGTGACAGATACTAGTGAAGGCTTGAAAAATAAGGTACCTGGCACACACTAATATAGAAAGATTTATAAGAACTATTGTATGTGAAAGAGCAAGCCTAAATTCAGTCTGAATATAATCTCACTGTATTTAAAAACAAATCAAGGATGCTATAACATGGATGGCCCTTGAAAACATTATACCTGATTAAAGACATGAGATACAAAGGTCACTTTGTCATCTATTTATATGAAATTTCCAGGACAGACAGATCCACAGAGACAGAAAGATCAGTGGCTGTCAGAGGCTAGGGCAAGAAATGGGGAGCAACCATTAATTCAGAGGGTTTGCTTTGGGGGCGACACAGTGTTCTGAATGTGGGCAAGCATGACTCATATTGCACAATATGAGTATCTGCAATTCCACTGAACTGTGCCCTTTAAAATGGTTTTTATGTCCTGTAACTTCTACCACAATTTTTAAATATAAGCAAATACAGAAGATGCACAGACAAGCATGTGTGCCTAGAAAATGTGTGGAATGAAGTAGACAGGCTGCCAGTCAGGTTTATTTGGGGGTATCTGGGGGGAAAGCATGGGGAAGGAAGGTGAGAAGCTATGAGATACTTTTTACTTTATACTCTTCTCAGTTTTCATTTTTCAAATCATTGCATGTTACTGGGTTTTTTGTTTTGTTTTTTCTTGATTTTTTTAAACCAAGTAATAATACACTAGCCTGGCAAAAAAATAAGACATTACAGAGAAAGCTAAATGAAGTCTCTTTGATCACACCCAATGCCAGGAGGGAACTCTTGGAAGCATTTGCCTACATAAAAGATTAAAAACATGTAGTATTGTTTTATGAGGGTTTTCACATAGTGATTTTTAAGTAAATGCCTGCAATTATAAACAGATAATTGGACACCTTATCATGAGGACCTCCCCTACCCCCCACCCAAAACTCAGGCAAGGCCCCAGTCTACGGCCAGGAAAAAGCAATTATAAAGAGCATTTTTAAAACTTAATCCTGGACAAACCAACTTACAGGCATACTTGGTTTTCAGTCT
This sequence comes from Sturnira hondurensis, assembly GCF_014824575.4. Taxonomy (NCBI): domain Eukaryota; kingdom Metazoa; phylum Chordata; class Mammalia; order Chiroptera; family Phyllostomidae; genus Sturnira; species Sturnira hondurensis. The sequence goes on from NW_028073091.1 coordinate 1,561,012, forward strand.
TTCTTTTTCTTTTGTTTTATATCAGTCTGGCTTTTAGACCCCATAGGAATGTGTGGTTAGTCGACTAGAAAAAAATCTTGAGTTTTTTTTTACTTATTAAAAAAATGGTATCATAGTTTAGTATAACAAAAGAAAAAGGCAACCTTATTTGAACTTTAAAAACACGTCACTAATTAGAGGTAATTGTGCTTGGGCCTGCCTTGCCAAGCAATGGATTTTCCTTCTTCAAAAAGAAAACAGCAATCTCTACCGCCTTCTCCAGGCACTGGAGCCCACAGACGGCTGAGTGTCAGGATGGTTCATGCTAAGAATTGGACCTTGAAGAAGTACTTTGAAGGCCACCCTACAAATGGTAACTTTGAGATGAAGACAGTTGAACTCCCACCCTTAAAAAATGAAGAGGTCCTGCTGGAAGCTCTGTTCCTCACTGTGGATCCTTATATGAGACTGGCAGCCAAAACACTGAAGGAGGGTGATACAATGATGGGGGAGCAAGTGGCCAGAGTTGTGGAAAGTAAAAATTCAGCCTTCCCAACAGAAGCTACTGTTTCAGCCCCTTCGGGCTGGGCAACACACTCCATTTCTGATGGAAAACAACTGGAGACGCTGCCTGAGGAGTGGCCAGACATGTTACCTCTGTCTTTGAGGTTCGGGACCGAGCATGACAGTCCTGACAGCCCATTTTGGCCTGCTTGACATCTGCAGAGCGAAGGCTGGAGACACAGTTCTGGTGAACGCTGCCACAGGAGCCGTGGGCTCTGTTGTGGAGCAGATAGCTAAGCTCAAGGGCTGCAAAGCTGTCAGAGCAGCAGGGTCTGATGATACAGTTGCCTACCTTAAAAAGTTTGGATTTGATGTTGCCTTTAACTATAAGATGATAGAGTCTCTGGAAGAAACTTTGAACAAAGCTCCTCCTGATGGTTATGATTGTTATTTTGATAATGTGGGTGGAGAATTTTCAAACGTTGTTATCCCCCAGATGAAGAAGTTTGGAAGAATTGCTCTCTGCAGGGCCATCTCCACATATAACCTCACTCGTCCACTTTCCCCAGGCCCACCCCCAGAGGTTATTATCTATCAGCAGCTCCGCATGGAAGGGTTCATCGTCAGCCGCTGGCAAGGAGAGGTCCGCCAGAAGACTCTGAAAGACTTGCTGAAGTGTGTCACTGAGGGTAAAATCTAGTACAACGAACATGTCACTGAAGGGTTTGAGAACATGCCAGCAGCATTTATGAGATTGTTGAAAGGAGATAATTTGGGGAAAATGATAGTGACCGCATGAAAAAAATGACACACAGAATTTAGAAATCACTTGCATGATTACTTAATTTCTTTTGAATCACTTAGTAAAAGTGTATACTGCCTTCGCTTTATAAGAATAGTGGTTGTAATGAGTTTGAGCCATCTAATAAAGTACATTTCAATAAAAAAAGAAAACAATGACAAACTGAATTTTGCAAATAATGAAGAAAAATGGTATGCCACGAAAAAGGTGGCTGACTCTAACCTACACAACAATTATATGCTGAACCAGACAACCAGAAGGTTGTATCTACGGACCCTAGAAAAAAGATGCCTACACAAAGAAGGCTCCTGGGTGGCTAACTGGGCTCAAATTTTTAAAACACCCTCATAGCCATTTCCACAGAGGGGCCTCTCACAGAAGCTGCACTTTGGGGAGAAAGCTGCCTGCCGCCCACCCTGAACTGCCCACCTGCACTGTGTTCTTGCCTTCTGAGCCAGCCCTTATAAAGGAGTTCCTAAAATTTTACTTTAACCAATAAGACTGAGGCATTTCCTGTCCATTCAGAGTTGCACAGCTACAGTCCCCCTCCCAAGAGCATCTTCACAGACCAATCACAGAAGCTCCATTCTGACTAATCAGAACGATGCTTTTTAGATCTATCAAACTATAAGGATTTGGACACTCATTTGTATAAGGATGGATCTATCAGGAACCAGGGGTGGGGACTTCAGTATATATAAGTCAGTTCCCCTCTGGTTCGGAGAGCACACTTTTCCTTTCTATGCAAGATGAGAACTCTGTTTTCCCTGCCAGAACTGATACACCAAAGATATCTCAGCAGAGAAGAGAGCACAGGACCAGGCCAGACAAGACTGAATCAGGTGCAGAACACAGCAGTCGAGCCAAAGAGAAGCCTTGCCCCAGGGCTGCCCTACAGCCATGCTGTTTCATAAGGGAGCGATCTGCACTGAATAGTTTCCTTCTTCACTGCACCCCAAATTCAGCTCCTTGTGATCCAAAGCATCCACAGTCAGAAGCCCTGACAGCCCCTGGGGTGCACACTGGCACCCATATATATAACCATTCCTAACTCTCCCTCTGCATGACTCCCCTCACACCCCACTCTCCAGCACCCAAAAGTGCCTATACCAGTGGCCTCTCATATAAGCAGCTGGCCATAGACCCCTGCACCCCTGTCCACGGTTTCCACAAAAGCTCCCAAGAGACTGGCTAGGGGCACCCCTTGGAAAACTCAAGGCCAGTGTCAAGTCAATGTTTTTTTCTGTCCATGGAAACTTGACACTGCTGGAGAGCTATCCCTGTGCTTTGTAACAAGTGCCACTGATCCAAAGGATAGAAAAATGTACTTCTAGAGCTCCTTCCCTTACCAGACCTCCCAGGACTTTGTGAGTTCAGGGTCCTGTAAGCCAGTCCATGTCCACGTGTCCCTTCCTCTCCATTTGGCATTTCCAAGGCCTCCCCACTGGACCACATTTCAAAGAATCCAATGGCCTCCTACTTCAAAGGCCCTCACACCCCGACAAGTCAACGGGCTGACAAGCTACACAATCCCACTCCCAAAGATGTCTGCTTTCCTTGGGTTTTCTCCTTGTTGTTAGCCAGGCTTCCCTGTGAGAAACAAAGGCCTGGGGAAGGACACACTGGATGTGTGCCTGGTATCTTGGGGCTTTTAGGGGAGTTTGTGAGGGTCCAACTCACTTGCTCTGACCTCTGGGAGAACCCCTATCTAAGCCTCAAGTCCCCTCTTGAGAACAAGACAATCAGCTGGAGAAAGGTGGAGAGGACCAATGGGTGGGTGACCAATGACCCTTGGAGAGAAGGCCTGGACAGGGAGCCAATGGCACAGAAGTACTCAAAGGCTACCCGGGGCTGGCCACAGAGCTGTCTGGGGAAGCAGCACTGGCCCACAAGCTCTCCTGGAGGACGGACTTGCTCATGTCAGACCCTGGGGCACACAGAGAACTCCTACTGGCCCTGGTGACTCTGTGCCAACTTCTCCACCACTAGCGTCCCTGGACCCAGCCAGTTAGTTACCATACAAGGCCCAGAGGACTCAGAGAGAAGGGGTGTTGGTTAGCAATTGAATCTTTTTAGCAAATAAATTCTTTTGCAGATGCTCAAAAAATCATCAAATCAGTAGAAAACAATACCTGATTAGCATGCACATAAGTATAGATGAATAGACATGAGTCAGCTAGGGCTCTCTGCACAAAGAACCACAGCAGCCACGGTGGCTTAACCAACAGACACTTAAGGTCTCTGTTCTGGAGGCTGGAAATCAGAGATGAAGGTGTGGTCAGGGCTGGGTTCTCTGAGGCTTTCCTCCTTGGCTTGCCAATGACCTCCCTGTGGCTTCACATTCAGCTTCCCTCTGTGCAAGTCTGTCTGTGTGTCCAAATCTCCCCTTTTTATAAGGGCACCAGTCATACTGGATCAGGACCCACCCTAGTGACCTCATTTTAACTAGATTATGTCTGGGAAGGCCTCTCTCCAAATAAAGTCACATCAGAGTACTGGGAATTAGGACTCCAATATATTTTTTTGTGAAGAAGCACAATTCAACCTAGAACAATATAATATTCTGCTTATAAAAAGTAATTAAGAACAATGAACCTCCATCTTAACAGCCATAAAAACTTGAAACTGTAAATTATGGTGGTTTTTAAAATTATTTTTCAGTTTATTAGGATATAATTGACTTATATCACTGGTAAGTTTAACCTCTACTGCGTAATAGTTTGAATTGCATGTATTGTGAAATGATTACCATAGTAAGTTTAGTTATCATCCATCATCTAATATAGATACAATTAAAAAAATTAAAAAGGAAAAATAATTTTCCTTGTGATGAGAACTCTTAAAATTTACTCTCTTAACAACTTCCCTACATATCATAGAGTAGTGTTAGCTACAGTCATCATTTTGTATGTTACATCCTTAGTGCTTACAACTAGGGAGCTTGTACCTTGTGAGCACCTTCCTGCACCTTCCTTTTTTTTGTTATAGTTGCCATACAATGTTATATTAGTTTTAGGTATATAACATAATGATGGAGTGTTTATACACCTTATGAAGTGACCACAATAAGCCTAATATCCACCTTACACCATACTTATTACGCTATTATTGACAATATTACCCGTGCTGTATATCACATCCCAGTGACTTATTTATTACTAGAAGTTCGTACTTCTTAATCTCCTTCCCCTCTTTTACCCATTTATCCAACGCCCACCCCTCGGGCAACCAACAGTTTGTTCTCTGTATCTTTGAGTTTGTGAAACTGTAAATTTTGAAAGAGTTCCAATCACATTTCTACCTCAACATCCTGTTAAATGTTTTCCATATTTTGCTCTAAGTATCCCCACAGAAATGGGCAAGGGAGATGGGACTGCTGAACTGCAGATGCACTGCTCAACTGCATGCGGCACATACCCTTCTACGGCCAGATTCTCTCCCCACACAGGAACTCTCTTTGAAATCTCCTTCTGGTGACATCCACCGGTCTCCAGATTCATTTTAGCCATTGTGCAATAATAGTTGAGCTTTGGGGCCAGTTATGGCTCCTGTGAAGAGGCATGTCAATACATCCACTTTCTCCCCATTAGAAATAGTGCAGCAGGGAACAGCATGCCTCCCAGGCACATATGTTGTTTTTAGAGCAGGCAATAGAATATGTGTATTTTAAATGTTAACAGACAATGTCAAACTGCCTTCAATGTAGCAGCTCACACAGCACAGTGCCATGCTCCCCACATCACTGCTGACACACACCGCCTTTTCTGATTGAGCCAAAACTCAATCAGAAAAAAAAAAAAGGGATTTACTGTCTTATAACCTCAGCTTTCTTAAATCCTAATAAGCCCAAGTTCTTTTCCTAAATTTTTGCCCTTTCATACTTGTTCTACAAACTGCCTGCTATACCCTGTGTTCCTCTTTTAATTGGGGGACTTATTTTTGTTATTTATCTTATGAATTCTTTACAAAGCCCCCTCATCTGTCCTGTATGTTGAGAACACATTCCAAACCCTCCACCCTAGGAAGCAAAAAACTGAGTCTTTTGTCTATGAAAAGGGAGAGGGAGGCAGTAAACACCTGAAAGCTAAAATGCCTTCCTCCCTCTATTTCTACACTCAGCATCTTTGCTTTTAATAAGCCCAGGGCACTAAGAATGATAGAGAATGACCCACTCCAGACGGGCTGCTGCAGAGTACTCTCCTAGGGGAGGCAGAGGCAGTAAGGCCTACCCAGAAGGAGAGGTCCAGAATGAAGGGACTGGCAAAGGCTGGATTAGATAAAGCTTGATTGGACCCTCCCTGTGCACTGCCCCACTCCTCTATGTGGGGGAGGGCCCCTGGGCCCTGCCAGCAGCCTTGGGAGCCAGAGAAGCAACACATGCACCTGCTGGAATGCAGAGCTGCAACCTGATGGGAACCCCAGAGTCTGACTGAAGGTTGCTCTGATGGTAAAAACCAAGGTTTGTGGGTACACCTTGCCTGGCTCCCACTGCTGCGAACAGAGCAAGTGTAAAGGCCATTTTCCAGAGAGCTAGAAAAGCTGGCAGCACATGGGATAACGCTTGCCTATGATGCCTGTGATAACAGCATTGCAATTACGTGGAATAGTTCTTACCACTCATGCTTAAGTGTTTCCAGTTACAAAAATTAAGGCTGCCTAGGGCTCATTAAGTGGGCCAGAGGGAATGAACCAAAATTAACAGGACACGGTAACTATTGAACTTGGCTGAAAAATATGTAGGGGTTCATTGTACTAGGCTAACTTTACATATGTTTGACGTCTTCTATAATTAAAAAGCTAAGGAAACATGTGTTAGAAGTTCTGGCAATTCAGTCCCCCAGCCAAGATGGAGGCACAGGCAGATACACTTTGCTTCCTCACACAACCAAAAGAAAGACAACAACGAATTTAAAAACAAAAACAACCAGAACTGCCAGAAAATCGAACTGTATGGAAGTCCAACAACCAAGGAGTTAAAGAAGAAACATTCATCCAGACTGGTAGGAGGGGTAGAGACAGGTGAGTGGGTAGAGAGGAGGAGGCAAGGCAGCAGCTGGTGGATCAGGTGGTTCCATATTAGTATATGGATAATCTGGGAATAACTGGAGAGAGGAAGAGACAACACAACCCAGAGATCCAGCATGGGGAAACTAAAGCCTCAAACCTCTGGTTATAAAAACCTATGGGGGCTGCAGCAGTCGGAGAAACTCCCAACCTCACAGGAGAGTTCGTTGGAGAGACCCACAGGATCCAGGAATGTACACAAGCCCACCCACCTGGGAATCAGCACCAGAAGGACCCAAATTGCTTGTGGGTAACAGAGAAAGTGACTCAAAGCTGGGCAAGAGCTGAACAAGCAGCATTGTTCTTTCTCAGACCCCTCCCCCGCATACAACACCACAACACAGCCAAGTGGGTGGCCTTGCCCTGGCAATACCTAAGGATCCGTCCGCTTCTTACAATGTAATAGCCATGTCAATATAAACAAATATGACCCAAATGAAAGAACAGATCAAAACTCCAGAAAAAGAGCTAAGCAATAAGGAGACAGACAACCTATCAGATGCAGAGTTCAAAACACTGGTAATCGGGATGCTCACAGAAAAGACTGAGTACAGAAGCAAAATACAGGAAGCAGTGAAGGCTATATGCAAAGTGAAATAAACAAAAACATCCAGGGAACCAACAGTGAAGGGAAAGAAACTGGGACTCAAATCAATGATTTGGAACAGAAGGAAGAAATAAACATTCAACTAGAACATAATGAAGAAACAAAAATTCAAAGAAATGAAGAGAGGCTTAGGAACCTCTGAGACAACTTTAAACATTCCAACATCCAAATCATAGGGTGGCAGAAGGAGAAAAGGAAGAGCAAGAAACTGAAAACTTATTTGGAAATATAATGAAGGAAATAGACTTCCAGGAAGTCCAAGAAGCTCAGAGAGTCCCAAAGAAGCTGGACCCAAGGAAGCACACACCAAGGCACATCATAATTACATTACCCAAGATTAAAGATAAAAAGCAGCAAGAGAAAAGGAGACAGTTACCTACAAAGGAGTTACCATAAAACTATCAGCTGAATTCTCAAAAGAAACCTTGCAGCAAGAAGGGACTGGAAAGAAATATTCAAAGTCATGAATTGACCTACAACCTAGATTACTCTGTCCAGCAAAACTATCATTTAGAATGGGAGGGCAGAAAAAGTACTTCTCGGATAAGGTCAAGTTCAAGGAGTTCATCATCACCAAGTCCTTATTACATGAAATGTTAAAGGGTCTTATGTAAGAAAAAAGTAAACAAAAAATACAAACAGTAAAATGACAATAAACTCACAACTATGAACAAATGAACCTAAAAAAAAAAACCTAAGCAAACAACTAAAACAGGAACAAAATCACAGAAATGGAGATCACATGGAGGGTTATCAGTGGGGGTGGGGGGAATGGGGGAAAAGGCACAGGGAAAGAGAAGCACAAATGGTAGGTGCATAATAGACAGGGAGAGGTAAAAAACAGTGTAAGAAATGCAGAAACCACAGACCTTATATGTACGATCCATGAACAAGAACTAAAGTAGGGAGTGCTGGGTGGGAGAGGGGTGCAGGGTGGAAAGGGATAAAGGGGGAAAATGGGGCAACCGTAATAGCATATTCAATAAAATATACTTAACAAAAGAATTCTAGTGGCGATCTAGACACTAGACTAAGACTTGGCGATTCTCAGTCCTCTATTCAGTCCTACAAGTAAAACTCCATCTGGCCTAGAAGGCACGTGGATTCTACCTGCCCCATCCCTGTGTGAGGTCTGACACCATTTCCAGTAAAATTATAACCATTTGAGTCTTCTAAGAGGATCTGCTTAACTCTGTCATGGATTCCACTGGCTATAGCCACACATTTCATCACTGAACAATTTTAAGTTCTTTATTTTGGAACAATTCCAAATTCACATAAAAATAGCAAGATACATGCATAATATGCCCCTGTACTCTTTACTTAAATTCACGAATTTTTCACATTTCACCCCATGTGCTTTATCATTCTCTCTCCATATCCACATTGGGTTGTAGACATCATGCCCTTTATCCTTTAAAACCCAGTATACACTTCCTAAGAGCAAGGACCTGCTCCAATAAAACCTCTGCACTATTAACAAATTCAGGAGCATTAACTTTGACAACTTTTTTGTATATAACATACGTTCACATCGTTTTATCAGAGGTTCCAATGACACCACCAGCATGTCCTCACTCCAATGCAGGTTCACCTGGAATCTCATTCTGCCCGTGGCTGGCTTGTCCTGTGGCCTGTTCCTTGGCCAAGTTTGTCCTTCACTATGACCAGCTGTTTCACAAAATGCTATTTCACCTGGGTCTGCTGGTTTGTGTCACCATCAGATTCTGGCTCTACTGCCCCACTGGAATAGCATCTAAGTGATGTCCTTCTTAGAAGAACTGCATTCCCTGTCCACATGATGGTGTGAGCCTTGGCCACCCAGTTAAGGTGACATCTGGTTTCTCCATCTACAGTTACTAACTGTGCCCTTGCCAATAATAAGGATTCTACAGAAATTCCATGAGCCATGAACATTCCTACACCCTGCCCAACATGGACCTGTCAGTTAAAGTCACCCACTCACTAATCATTCCTGTCCAAATCAACCTTCACAATTATTGTCACAAATGTGGGTTTTCCAACTCACTTCATGCCTATTAGTTGGCATTTTGCTGAAAATAAAGTGGCTTCTCACACTGATCACTGTGGTTCAGTTGGTTGGGTGTTGTCCCACAAAGTGAAAAGTCACCAGTTCTCTTCCCAGTCAGGGCACATGCCTGGGTTGCAGGTTCAGTTCCCAGTTGGGGCGCAGAGAAGAGGCAACTGATGAATGCTTCTTTCTCACACAGATGTTTCTCTCCTCCTTTTTGTCCTTCCCTTCTCTTTTTCCTAAAAAATAAACAAACAGCCCTGGCTGGTGTGGTTCAGTAGATTGATACTGGACAGTAAGGCAAGGGGTCACCAGTCTGATTCCCAGCCAGGGCATGAGCATGGGAGGCAACTACACATTGATGTTTCTCTCCCCTTCTCTCTCCCTTCCCCTCTCTCTAAAAATAAATAAATCTAAAAAAAATAAGAAAGTGTTTTTACCTCCCCCCATTTCCTTTTATTTATGTTATTCAGTAAGTTAAATAATGTGTCCCCAAAATTCAAACCTACCCAGAATGTCAAACATGACCTTATTTGGAAATAGTCTTTGCAGCAGTAATGAGCTGAGGATCTGGAGATGAAACCGTGCTGGCTTTAAACTGGACCTAACTACATTGACTGCTGTTTTCACACAAGCCTGAAGGGACACAGAGACAGAGTGGGCAGCCAGGTGAAGCAGGAGTGGAGACTGGAGGGACTTTGCCACAAGCCCAGGATTGCCAGGAGGCATCAGGAATTGAAGAGGCAAAAGGATTCTCCCTCATGGCCTTTGGGGAAAGCATGCACTGCCTTCCCTCCATTCAGGGCTTTCAGCCTCCAAAACTGCAAGAAAATCAATTTCTCTTGCTTTAAGTCAACCACTTTGTAGTACTTTGTAGTATTTTGTTATGCAAATACATTGGAACTAATACATGTAGTTAATTACTTACCATAATTTCTTCTTTAATCTTTTTTAAAAGATTTTATTTATTTATTTTTAAAGAAAGGGGAAGGGAAGCAGAAAGAGAGAGAGAGAAACATCAATGTGTGGTTGCCTCTCACACACCCTCTACTGGGGACTTGGCCCACAACCCAGGCATGTGCCCTGACTGGGAATCAAACTGTAATCCCTTTGCTTCGCAGGCCCGTGCTCAATCCACTGAGCTACACCAGCCAGGGCTACTCATCATAATTTCTGTTTTGTTCTATGTATAATTCATGTTTGCTCTTATTAATTTGATGCTTAAATTATCTCAGATTTGACCACTGGAACTCTTCCATGTTGGCACTTGTGTTTTTGATGTTCCCTTTTTCCCCCCCAATCACTTACTTTCTATCACTAGACCATGCTTCTGGCTCATCTTGTATTTTTTTCCTGTCCTGAACCCATATCAGTCATTTCTTCAATGTATGCTAGTTCTTTTAATGTGCAACAGTATTTAGAAACCAAGACCTAGGCACTAAGAGCTCATGGCTAACAAGGGGCTATAAAATAACTGTTATGTGTAGGGAAAAATGTTTTAAATTATTCATTATAATCTTAGTATACTATTATATATCTTAACATATATACTATATGACTATATATATGAACACGAGTATATGAAATCATGAATTATTACCGATTTTACCAATTCCAATCCAACCCCTCTGGGTTGCTCCCTGCCTTCCTTCTTTCCACATTCGTATACCCCTTCTTCCTCAGTGGGAACCCTGGATCCAATGCTATCAATACATCTCTCACTTGCCCAATCCCACAATTCACAAAATGGTTTCAGAATTGTTACAATTATACCACTATGAGAAACAAACCCACTAAGAGTGCAAGATCCGTTATCCGGCTGGTTGTTTTTAATCCAGATTGAGGATATATGGTCAAAGTACTGGGTCCACAGTCACTTGAACTAGGTTTCTTTTCACTCCTGTCAGCATAGTTACATTATTCATTTGCAATATAATGGTACTATTTACTTGTTTGAATTCAGTTTTAATTTCCCACCATCTTTAATGATTTAATATTATTTTTGAACATGCAAAAAAACATTTGCACATTCCAAAAGTCAAAACTATACAAAAAATACATAAGGCTAAGAATAGAAAGAAACTATCTTAACATAAAAAGGCCATATATTACAATCCCACAGATAACATGATACTTGATGGTGAAAAGCTGGAAAGTTTTCCTCTAAGATCAGGAACAAGACAAGGATGTCCACTTTAACCACTTCTACTAAACAATGGAAGTTCTAGACTTCCATTGACAAAGCAATTAGACTAAAATTTTAAAAAAAGAAATGAGACATCCAAAATCAGAAAGAAGTAAAATTATCCACAAAAATTCTATTTGAGCTAATAAACAAAATTCAGCAAACTTGCATTATACAAAATCGACAGGCAAAAATCCGTTGCATTTCTATACAGTAACAAAAAACAATCCAAAGTAAATTGAGAAAACATTTTCACTCACAACAGCAACAAAAAGAAAACTACACTGAGGAACAAATCTAATCAAGTGGGTGAGAGACTTGCACACTGAAAACTACAAAATGATGCTAAGAGAAATTAAAGATCTAAATAATGGACAGAGAGACCTGTGTTTGTGAACTGGGAGACATGTTAAGATGTCCATACCACCCAAAGCCATCTACAGATTCAGAGCAATCCTTATTAAAATCCCAATGACATTTTTTGCAGATATAGAAAATCCTCCTAAAATTCATGTGGAATTTCTTATGGAAGTGCTCCCAAATAGCCAAAACAACCTACGTAAGTAGCAAATGACAAGGGTGCCAAAAACATTTGATGGAGAAAGGACAGACCTTTCAAGAAAGGGTGCCTGGAAAACAATATGCACATGCCAAAGAAGGAAGTTGGACCATCACCTCACACAATATACAAAAATTAACTAAAAATCAGTTAAGGACCTAAACAGAAGGGCTAAAGCTATAAACTTTTGAAACAAAAAAATGGGGGGAAACTTCCAATGACTCAGTAATTATGTATTGGATATGACATCAAAATCACAAGTAAAACAAGAAAGCAATAACAAGGATTCGTTAAAATTAAACATTTTTGTGCATTAAAGGACATTATCAACAAAGTGCAAATACGGAGGCATAGGTAGACACACTGTGCCTCCTCACACAACCAAAATAAGGACAATACCAATTTAAAAAAACACACACAACCAGTACTGATAGAAAATTGAACTGTATGGAAGTCAGAAAACCAAGAAGTTAAAGTAGACACATTCATCCAGACCAGTAGGAAGGGCGAAGCTGGCAGTCAGGACGGAAAGGAGTCAGAGCAAGGCAGCAGCTGGCGGACCCAGCGAGGTGGCAGATTGTGGAGGGGTGCAGCGTGCAAGGGGGCTGACTGATCGGGTGGTCCCACATTCCCAAGCAAATAAACCAGGCAAAACTGGGGAGCAAGACAGACCATGCAACCCAGGGTCCTAGCCCAGGGAAATGAAGCCACAAAACACCGATTAAAAACACCTGTGGGGATTGAGGTGCCGGGAGAAACTCCCAGGCTCACAGGAGGGTTCATCAGAGAGACCCTCAGGATCCTAGAACGTACACAAACCCACCCATATGGGAATCAGCACCGGAAGGGCCTAATTTGCTTGTGGGAAGTGAGGGAAGTGACTGAAAGCCAGCAGAGAGCAAGCAAGGACTATTGTTCCCTCTCTGACCCCACCCCTACATACAGCATCACAACACAGCAACTGGGTTGCCCTGTCCTGGTGAACACCTGAGGCTATACCCCTCACTAGGTAAGAGGTGGGTCGAGACAAAAACAAAATGGCCCAAACGTAAGAACAGATCAAAGCTCCACAGCAAATACAACTAAGCAACAAAGAGATAGCCAACAAATCAGATGCATAGTTCAAAGCACTGGTCATCAGGATGCTCAAGGAACTGGTTGAATTTGGTTGCAAATTACATGAAAAAATGAATGCTACACTAAGTGAAATAAAGGAAAATGTACAGGGAACCAATAGTAATGGGAAGAAAACTGGGACTCAAATCAATGCTGTGGACCAGAAGGAAGAAAGAAACCTCCAAACAGAAAAGAATGAAGAAACAAGAATGGAAAAAAAAAATGAGGAGAGACTTAGGAACCTCCAGGACATCTTTAAATGTTCCAACATTTGAATTATAGGGATACCAGAAAGGGAAAAGGAAGAGCAACAAGTGGAAAACTTATTTGACCAAATCGTAAAGGAGAACTTCCCCAGTCTGGCAATGGAAATGAACTTTCAGGAAGTCCAGGAAACTCAGAGAGTCCCAAAGAAGCTGGACCCAAAGAGGAACACACCAATGCACATCAGAATTACATTGCCCAAGATTAAAATGAAGGAGAGAATTCTAAAAGCAGCAAGAGATAAGGAGACAGTTACCTACAAAGGAGTTCCCATCAGACTGTCAGCTGATTTCTCAAAAGAGACCTCACAGGCAAGAAGGGGCTGGAAAGAAGTATTCCAAGTCATGAAAGGCAAGGACCTACACCCAAGATTGCTCTGTCCAACAAAGCTTTCATTTAGAATGGAAGGGCAGATAAAGTGCTGCTCAGATAAGGTCAAGTTAAAGGAGTCCATCATCACCAAGCACATATTATACGAAATGTTAGAGGGACTTATCTAAGAAAAAGAAGATAAAAAACATGTATAGTAAAATGACAGCAAACTCAGTTATTAACAACCACACCTAAAACAAAAACAAAAGCAAATTAAGCAAACAACTAGAACAGGAACAGAACCACAGAAATGGAAATCACATGTAGGGTTATCAACGGGGGAGGAGGAGGTGAGGGGGGGGAAAGGTACCAAGAATAAGTAGCATAGATGGTAGGTAGAATATAGACAAGGGGAGGGTAGGAATACTATGAAAAATATAGAAGTCAAAGATCTTGTAAGTATGACACATGGACATGAACTAAAGTGGGGGGAATGTGGGTGGGAGGGGGTGTGCAGGGTGGATGGGAGTAAAGGGGGGGAAATGGGACAACTGTAATAGCATAATCAATAAAATATATTTTAAAAAAGTAAAGTACAAAGGCAACCCACAGAATGGGAGAAAACACTGAAATATGTGTAAATCATATATCATATAAGGAGTTAATATCCAGACTATATAGAAGTCCTATAATTCAACCAAAAGAAATTTGATTTTTCAAATGGGCAAAGGATTTGGAGACATTTCTCCAAATACATACATATACAAATGGCCATGAAATACATACAGATAATTTTAAAAGATGCTCAGCATCACTAGTCACCAGAGAAACGCAAATCAAAAGCAAATAAGTTATGATTTCACACTCATTGTGGCTATTATCTAACAGAAAATAACAAGTGCTGGCAGTATAGTGGTTCCTTAAAAAATTAGAAATAGAACTACCATATAATCCAGCAATTCCTCTTCTGTGTATATACCCAAAAGAACTGAAAGCAGGACACAGACACTTTCATAACAGCATTATTCACAACACCCAAAGGGGGGAAACCACCAAACTGTCTACCAATACATAGAAAGATAAAATGTGCTATAAATATGGTATGTGTGTACATAATAGAGTACTATTCAGCCTTAAAAAAAGAACTACTGACACAAGCTACAACATGAATGAACCTTAAAAACAGTATGCCGAGTGAAAGAAGCCAGACACAAAAGAACAAATACATTTTGATTCCACTTCTATGAGGTCCCCAGAGCAGGCAGACTCACACACACAGAAAGTACAAGGAAGGATTCCAGGAATGGGGAGAGAGATTGGTAACTACTGTTCAACATGGACAGAGTTTCAGGTTGGGCAAGAGAAAAAAGTTCTGCAATCAGGTAGGGATTATGGTGGCAGAATAATGTGAATATACTAAATGCACACTTAACAGTGCTTAAAGGGGTCTTTTATGCATATGCATAATAATCTTTTTTATGCATGTGTGTTAATAAAGATCTGACTGAGGTCACTTCTGATTTCTCTATTACATGTTTCTTTTTGCAAAATTCAGCAAATAAACAACCAGCCAGTCCACTACTCCCAACCTCCAAGCTATTATCTCACTCAGCCCCTGGACCCACTTGTCCCACTCCCATGCTCCTTCTTCCTCCTACACTCCAGTCTTCCACCTTCTTCTCCCACTCCCTTCCTCCACCCGCCTAATTCTCACACCCCTCATCCTCCACCGGTCTGATTCTCACACAACCGCCCTCCACCTTCCTACTTCTCACACACCTCATCCTACACCCACCTGCTTCTCACACCCCTCGTCCTCCACCTGACTGCCTCTCACACTCCTGTCCTCCACCCCCAATTCTCACACTCCTCGTCCCACACCCACCTGCTACTCACACCCCTCACCCTCCACCTGCCTGATTCTCACACCCCTCAACCTACACCCACCTGCTACTCACACTCTTCGACCTCCACCACCTGCTTCTCACACTCCTGTCTTCCAAACCCGATTGTCACATGCTGGGAACAAGAAAAATAGTCTCAGCCCCAAGGAGCCTGCATCCCTAGCAAACATCCTGTAAGTTGATTGCCATCTGTTTAGTTTCAAAATTTTCCTTTCAGTTGAGACAGACCCCACCCTGTTCCCACGTGCGGGCTCTGTGAGCCAACAGCTAGCCGCCACATCTGCTTTTGTGCAACGCTTGCTTGCTTGCCTCTATATAAGGGCTTAGCTGTAAGCGCTGGGCGCGACTCTCGTTTGCAGCCCCTGCGGGCACCATGTCTCCGGACACTTTGAGAGTTCGCCCCTGCGCAGGTTAAACTTGGCCAATAAAGTAACATCTTTGAAACCCTGAAAGTCTCTAACATTTGTTCTCGCGGTTGGTGGATGCAACATCACACTCCTCATTCTCCACCCACCTGCCTCTCAAACTCCACATCCTCCACCCGCCTGCTTCTCACACCCCTCATCCTCCATCCACCTGCTTCTAACACCCCTTGTCCTCCACACACGTGTTTCTCACACCCCACATCCTCTACCCGCCTGTTTCTCACTCTCCAGTCCTCCACCACCTCTCACACTCCTGTCTGCTACCCAACCTCTTACACTAGTATAAGACAAGAATGCACCTTGTCACCCTCTCTCTACAGAATTCTATGGTCCTCAATTTTTCAGTACCCATGTTATAAAAAGATTATGATATGGTTATCTGGCGGTTATTTCACTGTTGGGAAGAAAATATGCAATTTCCAAATGTTATTTCCCAATGTTCTATAAGTGCTGAAATCACAAAATATCACTGTATTATAGTGCTACGAGGTGGACTTGTAGGGTAGGTTTTTTGACCCCAGTAATTGTACATGAAGCTTTCTCAACTGGCGGCTCCTCACTACCTATGCAATCTTGCCATCCATTTGTAGGCTGCTCACATTCTAGCTGGAACTCTTATGTCCCCACCCTATTTATCACCATCCCCCAAACCCTATTAACTCCCTATAGTTCAGGTTTCCTTGCCTTGGTCATCATACGCCTGCCTTCTAAGCTCTTCTGAGTCAGGGCATTCTATTCCCACAGGTGAGAGTGAATTCAGTTCATTTTTGCATTTAAATCTCCACAGTCAACAACAAACAACAACAAAAAAATCTAAGCAAACAACAACAGGAAGTCCCTCCTTGCTCCCAACTCTAGGAGATGTTTCTGAAGCAACAGTGACAAGCACACAAACCCTGGACAAAGAACAGTGGCCAAGAGAGCTTCCCAGTGACATCAGCCAACTGCCACTTGCAACTAATGAAATACAACTAGTGCCTTCAGTTCAGTTTAATTAACTTCAACCTAAACAGCTATTGTGCTTAGTGGCTGCTATAGTGCACCATGCAAGTCTCCAGAGAGGATTCCTATAATTTAGCTGGAGGCTGGTTAACTGGCCCTCCTGGAGTTCACTGTGTGGAAGCCATTATGCAGGAGCATTTGAGAGTTGGGAAAACCACCCCCCCACTGAGGGGGAGGGGGACTTGAAGAAGCAGCTACACTCTCCCTAGATAACAACTAAAAAATGACAGAGTGCTTACTGAAGTTCATACCAAGGACAAATAAAGACACACACACACCACCTGCCACTGGAGCCTAAGACTTGGTAGAGGGCAAGCCACTTATTCTAATTAGGCTAAGTTTTTCTATAATTATTTCCTTCCCTTTGGCTTTGAATTTTTTGGTTCTTTCAGAGATAGAACTTACAAAACATAAAAAATAAAAAGCCAGAAATCCCAAAAATGGTGCTAACCACACCAACACAATTCCCTATTTTTGAAAAGCTTTCTGAAAATTTCCAACATTATTCAACAATTCCTTTTGACCCAGCAATTCTACTGTTAGGAGTATATCCTAAGAACCCTGAAACACCAATCCAAAAGAACCTATGCATCCCAATGTTCATAGCAGCACAATTTACGATAGCCAAGAGTTGGAAGCAACCTAGATGCCCATTGGTAAATGACTGGATCAAAAAGCTATGGTATTCACACAATGAAATTCTATGCTGTAGAAAGGAAGAAGGAGCTCCTACCCTTTGCAACATCATGGATGGAACTGGAAAGCATTATGCTGAGTGAAATAAGCCAGGCAGTGAAAGACAAATACCATATGATATCACCTTTAACAGGAATCTAAACAACAAAACAAACAAGCAAGCAAAATATGACCAAAGACACTGAAACACGAACAAGCTGACAGGGACCAGAGGGGAGAATGGAGAGAATCACAGGGGAAAAGGGGAAGGACTCACATGAACAAGTATAAGGGACACATGGACAATAACTAAGGTGGGGGGTGGAAATGGGAGGGAGGTGGAGAACACTGGGGTGGGGCAGGGCTGGGAATATAAGACATAAAACTGTACTTGAATAAGAATTAAATAAAGGGAAAAAATTCCTTGACCACTCTGCTATGGTTTTAAGCAGATCACACTCCAGACATACTTTATGACAACTGCACATTCACACAGAGCCATCCCTTTCTTATTTCCAATTTTGCAAATTCCTCGACCAAACCAAATAAATACATACTAGAAGGGGGAGGATGGTGCAAGCCCAGCCAGTGCAGCTATAATTAATGTACCAAGCTCCTTGTTTTGCTTAGATTTTTACTTCAGAACTCAAGAAGTCCCCACTGCTACTGAACAAACATTTCTGTTACAGTGCTACAGTCAAACAACACAAAATCAAAGAACTCAAAGGGTCACTGAGAAGTAATGTTTTCAAAGCCAGTCCTTTTAACCTACTGGTCCTTCCATGACATTGCTATTGGCCACACAGAAACACAGACTTAACTGGCACTGAATGCTTCCTCTGCAAAGCAATCCCCCCAGTGTTTTGCTTTGAAACCTTTCAGGCATGATATTCATGGAATCCACTTGGTGGTCACTGGCCACTACAAGGTCCCCAAAGAAGGAAATATTTTAATGATAACTTTCTTTACCAGGAACAGAGTCATAGCCTGTAAGGACACCCCCTTCCCCGTGAGGCACAGCAGAGTAAAACCAAAGCTTCGCAGCCAGCCCTTCTCCACAGGACAACCACAGGAATGGGGGTGGGGCACAGGTCCCCCTCCAGGTTCTCAGGAAATGGACCAGATAAATACCAAAAGGCCTCTGGCATTAGAAGATGGTTATAAACCCTGTGGGGGGGGGGGGAGGGTAACACTTAGTAGCCCACTTTCTCTCTTTCCTGACTATAATTTAGAATCAGTATAATTAGAGCACACCAATTTCCTGTACTTAATAAGACTGGTGGGGGGTAAGGGTCTGCAGATTAGGGAGGCCCAGCCTTTCACACCCAGTTCCATTTCAACAATAATGATAATTTTGTACATCCTGGCCTCCGTGGAATACATTTTAAAGGCATGCCACCTCTCCAGCTGAAACCTACCTTTAGAATTCCCCTTTAAGGAACTCATCTTCCCTACCTGTCAGACAGGCTATTCCCCCACTCGCATTTTCATCCCTGTGATCTCAGGGAAAAGATTCCTAAAAAAGGACAGGATAAAATTCTGACCCTGCCAAGCTTAACTGTCTTCAAGGGTAAACCAAGGCAAGTCATGCCGTAATAAATAATGACATATATGTAACAATTACAGCTGTACTTTGACCAAACAATAACAAAAAGTTTTACCAATAAAAATAGAAATTATTTTACACTGCCTCATGAATCTGCAGGTCATTGTCACCAAAACTACCCCTGGTAAACACACACTTCTGAACTCATGTTACTTTTTTTTTTTTTTGCATGCAAAGTGTTAAGCAGAATTCTTGACAGTGTTCTCTAACCATGACATGCTGTGCTAATGGAAGTTCAGCTCACTGACTAGAGCCCCTCAGCAGGCACCCACTGCTTTATTAGTGTTCAAAGTGTTCACCGATGGGTCGGTAGCGTTCAAAGTCTCAGGATGGCATTCCTTATCAAGTAGCCGTGAGGGTTAAATTCGCTCTCACTACTAAATACTGAAAGATTTCCAATGTGCACTGCTTCCTTGCTTGCTACACAGCCATAATAAGAAAAACATGTTGTCTTACTACATACATTAAAACTTTTCTTTTCCCACAAAGCTTTCTTATTCAAGATGTTTTCATTTACTTCCAAATGGATCACTACCATTATTTATTACGACCAACACTCCAGGGATCCGGGTCAGAAGTAAACACTACACTGTCATATCGGAGGTGGGGCAGCTGGACCCCAAACTTCCATTCCCAACCTATCCTACCTAAGTGCCAAACACAGTCCCAAACCTGGGATTTGTCTCCTTAGGGAACAGAGCCTTCTCTAAAAAGGGAGAATAAGAACTTGTAAGTCCTTTTGAGATAACCTTTCCGTGTTTGTACACAGTGATTTACGTTTTGAGTATAAAACACACTCAAATTACGGGATTCCTCATTGGGGCAGAAAAGATGCCAAACACTCAAATCTCCTGTAATCGTAAAACTGATTCATATTTTGAATATGATCATATTCTTTGAGTTTTCAGCTAGTTCCAGAAGAAAGAAAACTATAAACAGCTTTCCTACTCCCTCCCCTAGGAGAAGCTACCAATTATTTTATTGGAAAAAATTACAAATGTACAGGGTTCAAAAAGTAACGAAAATGACACAGAATTGCTTTGTTCCTCAGAGATTTCTTAAATTCGACTGGAAACGACGACGACAATGTTTAAACTACTCGGCCCGAAATGCGAGCCACTTTCCTGTTCTCCTGACAGCCTTGATGTAAGCAACAGACCCATCACCCCTTACCACATCTCCCAGCTCCAGCTCCGCGCCCACACTCCTCCCCTGAAAATGCAACTAAAACCGCTCCTGCCACACTTCTGCCCCTAACACGCCAGTGGCCACCACGCCCACGCTACACAACCGCACCTGGAGTCCAGGAGTTTGACCACCCACCACACCCCAACCCGCCCGGCCAATAGCGCTGCAGATGAGGCCCCTGACTCTAAAGGGAGAAGGGTTCCTGCAGGTGGACGGATGCAGAAATCTACAGGGATGTTGTCAGAATTCCCCTGACTTCAAATATACCAACTTACCATTTAGCCGCACGCCCCGAGAGGTTGACGCTTTAAGGGAAAGCAATGTTACTACAAACCCCCTTCCCAAGGAACCAGAAGGGTCCGGCGTAATCGGCATCTGCTTAAACACAAGACCCCAGAAAAGGCTGCCCCGCATTCCTGAGTCGTCGGACTGGTCTCTGGAGGGCGTAGAAGGTAACAGGACACGGTTAGAGCCGAGCGCCTTCCCGCGCGGGTCCCCTAAATTCTCACCTGCCTGCAGGAATGCGGGAATGGGGGAACAATGCGAGGGGTGCACGACACTCAAACCCACTTATGTGTAACGGGGCGGCTCACATTTTAGGACTTGAGTTGAACCTCATCCTGCAAACCTCCGGCCTCGAGGCATCACGCCCTCCCCCACCCGGCAGGGTGCCCGGAATCCGGCCGCGCGGCGCACAATCCGGGGAGCTCCCGGCCTCTGGACGGCGTGGGAGAGCTCCGCCTCCTTCGGTACCCCAGGCTGGTACCTCCAGGCCCCCTGTGAACCTCGAGGCAGAGCCTATGCGCCGCGGGGTCCAAGCAGCCAAGCCCACGGAGGGTCTCCCGGAGACAGCGGGTGCCCCTCGAGGAGAGTGCCACCGAGGAACTGGACCCAACCCCCCAAGATGCGGGCCTCGTCCCTCGTCCGGAAGTGTGCCCCCAAAAGTCCAAAGACCACCCAGGGACAGCCGCCCCCAAATGGCTTTGGCCACCTCCTAGCGTTGGGGGAGGGGCCAACAAAAGGGAAGCCGAAGCCTGGCTCAACCAAACGGTGGGGTCGAGAACACACTTCCCGGGGCCCCGGGGGTCTCCGGAATAGGCGGGGGCGCCGGGGATAACCTTAGTGAAGTTAGTGAAGAGGGTCGAGTCAAGGTTCTTACAAGCACCGGCCACGTCTGAGGACCCGGGGCCCGGCCGCGTTCACACTCAGGACCCTCGGGAACGCCTGGCGAGGGGCTCCCCGCAGCGCCGCGGCACGGCCTCTGGAAACACTTAGCTGGCCTCCGAGCGCGCCTTATTGGAAGCAGCCCCGCCGGCGGGCCGCGGGCCGGGAGCTAAGAAAGAGACGGACTCCAGCCAGGAGACGCCGCCAGTGCACGGGTCCTACCTGAGGTCTGGGGCACGAGGAGCAAGAGCGGGGCGGCCGCCCAGACGGCCCAGACGCACAGCAGCAGCAGCGCCGGGCCCCGGGCCATGCCGCGGGCCTTGGAGGCCGGGCGCAGGGGGCCCACGCGGCGCCAGGGGCCAGGCGCCACCACCCCTGTCGGCTGCGCGTCCGCTGCCCTTTCTCCCGGACGCTTCCCAAGCTGGTCCCTTTCGAGGAACTCGTGGTCAGCCACTTCTCCCGGCCAGATGCGCCGCTCGGCTCCGGCCGCAGCGCGGGCTCCGGCTCCCGCAGACTGCAAAACTCCGGGACGCGGGCTTGGGCGTCCGGCCACCGGGAAGAGCGCGAGGGGCGGACCACGGGCGCGCAGGAGGCAGGGTCCCCTACTCGCCCGCCCCGATGGGCAGAGCGAGGCCGTTGCAGGCGCCCCCTGCCGGAGGGACGCGCCTGCGGAGGGCGTGACGCGCGGGAAGCTGGGGCCCGGGGCCGGGACCCGGTTCGGCCGCTCTGTCCTGGGACATTCTTCCTGCTCCCGCCCTCCGCCCTGCGCTTCAGGACGCTTGGTCGCAAAGGTGGCACCTTGTGGGTGTCCAGCCGCACCCACCTTCAGCGTGCCCCTGGTCACTGAGCCCCGCCAGCCTTCACCGGAGAAAATAAGAGAGCCACCTAGTCCCAGAAACCAGCGGCGCCTGAGAAAGAAAAGCGAGGGCTTGGAAAAGGGAAACATGAAAGTAAAGGAAAGGGCCCCGCCCCACCAGCGCCCTCCTGGACCTCCCTGCCCTCCCGCCACGCTGCGGCCGCCCAGTGGAGACCACAGCGACCCTCCGAAAAACTCAAAAACTGCTGGGATGGGGCTGAGTGGAGGGAGCCCTTATTAAGCGCACGATGCTAGCTGAGGCCACCGCAGCTTTTGGTTTACTGTTAAAAGCAAATTGTGTAATTTTATCCATTAAAGGAAGAACACTATTTGTTCTCTGCAGAGCCCCAGAGCATGCAGAAATGATTTGCTTCACTTGCAAAGACATTTTGAACGCAATTCAAATGACATATTTTCCTGTTTATTCCTGGTTTTGCTTAACACGTGCAAAGGTCTGGAATGGGAAGGCCTGACCCTCAAGTTTGAAACTTAG
Source organism: Sturnira hondurensis (assembly GCF_014824575.4). Classification (NCBI taxonomy): domain Eukaryota; kingdom Metazoa; phylum Chordata; class Mammalia; order Chiroptera; family Phyllostomidae; genus Sturnira; species Sturnira hondurensis. The sequence goes on from NW_028073091.1 coordinate 1,583,749, forward strand.
GGATTTTCTTTGTTTTTGCTGTCTTGGAGAAAGGATTTGGAACCACCAGCATCGCAGTTTTTTGTTTTGCGAGATTTATATTTTAACTGACTGTAGAGCAGTTTGACTTTTTTTTTTTTTTTTTTGGTTCAAACACCATTTCCTGCTAGTTGGGGTGAATTGTGATTTAGAGAGAGCCCGGGCCTTGGGTGCCAGACCCCGAGGCCCCTGAGGCGCCCCCCTCTCCATTGCTCTTCCACCGCCTCCTTTACACGTGGCAGGAAATAAAAGCTCTTTCCCTGTTTGTTGACAGCAAGGCTGGGCCAGCTCCGCCATTAGCTATATTAAAGTTAATTAGGCCTTTCACTGTCCGTGTTTGGGGTAGCATCCCACACAGTTCTCATTCCTAATGCAGATTGGAGAGACTGTGACGTCACTGGCCTGGGGCAGCACGGGATCGGGGGAGAATGGAAGAAGACTGTAAAATCATTATACAGGTGTCGGGTCCCCCAGCCCCAAACACAGGCTTCTGCCACTGCTGGTGCCGGTCTCAACTGGGGGCTGCTCTCCCAGTGTTGTCTGAGTACTGCCGGATGTTTATCTTTGGGTTTTCCTTCCCGTGGGGATCCTCAAAGATACCTTCAGGGTAAACACGACTTTAAAAGTTGGTCTTGAAGCACTTAGCTCCAGACTCCTCCATTTTAGATCTAGTGAAAACCAGACAGACAGCAGAGGAGGGTTCCGTGAGCCTTGCGCTCAAAAACTGGTCAATCAGCAAAGCTTTGTCCTTTCAGAGGAGATGTGGTCTTTGCTTTTCGCTGCGCACAGCTAGAGGCTGTAGTTTCAGAACCTTAGGGTGGGCAGCTCTGCCATTCCTTCTTGGTGTGAACTTGGGGAAGTGACGCAATTGCACTTCAGCCCCTCATCTGTATGCAATTTTCATATGACTAGGTTTCCCACAAACCTGACCAAAAGTTTAAACAGCAACAAGTATTTTTGCTGACAGTTTCTTGGGTAGGGTCAGAAATGTGGGTTATAAGACACAAGATTCCTTAAAGCTTCTTAAAAATTATCTTTTCAGCGTTTCTCTTTCCCCACAGTCTCTCCATCTGTAAGTCGAACCTGTTCTTCCCTATCTCCCCCTTATTCCCTCCTTCCTTGGTTGCCAAGGGTTCAGAACAGATGGGTAAACACAATACATCTATCATTATAAATGGGAGGGATCAAAATATGCTCTTTCTAAGTAGTTAGCAGAATGTGGCTTAGGTCTAAGCCAGATGAGAGCTACTTATGCCTTTCCACAGGTATCAGCTGTTGCTGCATAACAAATCATCCCAAACCTAGCATCTAAAACAGTAAATATTTATTATCTCACAAAGGTAGTTTTTGTGAATCAAGAATTCAGGAGAGGCTTAACTAGGCACCTCTGGCTTAGGTTCTGCCTGGGGCAGGGGTCTCTTTATGGGGCAGTTTGCTTACATGCCTGGCAAGTTAGTGCTGGGTGTGGGAGGAGGCCACATGGACCTCTCTACAGAACTTGAACATCCTCACAACACAGCAGCTGGCTTTCCCCAGAGTGAGAGCCAGGCAAAAGCTGCAGTGTCTTACAGTTTAGCCTTAGAAGTCAGGCACAGTTATTTTTGCAGTAATCTGTTGTTCTCTCAAGCCAACCATCTTCCTTATGGGAGGGATCTACACAGGGGTGAAGAGAGAATACTGTGTTTCGCCATGTATAATGTGCAACCATGCTTTGGGCCCTAACTTTAAGGAAAAAAATCTTTCATTTTAATTTCTTAATTCAATTTTTATTTATATTTAGAAACAAAACCAATTATTGTATTCCAGGGTATTATTTTGCTTGCAGATATCATTATTGCTTTCTAGAGTTATACTTTTAACACATAAGCATAAATAAAAGAATTTAAAACATTTATATCACTACAGAATTAGTACTACCTGTGTATAATGCACATTCTTACTTTTCCCTCAAATATTCAAGCAAAAAAATCACATTATACGTGGCAAAATACAGCAATTTTTTAACAATGTCTTTTTCAAAAGCAGCAGTTTTTTATTTTGATGATATCCAATTTCTTAATTGTTTTCTTTTATGGATAGTGCTTTTTGAGTCTCAGTAAGTGCTAGATCAGGCCAAAAATATCTCTAAGAATGGAATATTTGAGCATACCAACCTCCAGAAAGTAGGTGACACAGTGCCTTCTGCCCACTGGTCTTTCATGGTGAATACTTGCAAACCAGTGCAGTGGGAATTCCACTTGTTTGTTTTTTAGTTAGGAAAATCCTCAACTGAACGGAACCCTTCTGCTCTACCAGCAGCAAGCTATACACAAATCCAAGTATAAAATAAGATAAATGAGACAACTTGTCAAACAATAGGACTCCATTCCTTCACACCACTCTCCTTGTGAATCTGGCTTTGGGCCTGAACCCACACAAACAGGTTAGCCACAATCAGCTGGGACACCCAGACTAGGAAATGCAACCTCTCTACAGCACTTGACCTTAGACCTTTCCTCCCCACAAGCACATGTTTCCCTGGCTCTATGGCACCAAGAGCTCCTGCTCTCCCATTGCTTTTTGAGGTGTTCCTCCTGCCCTTCTCTTCCACTCGGTGTCTCACCAGGCACTCTTCTCACTCCACAACCTCCCACTGAAAAATCTCTTCCAAGTTCATGGCTTTAGTTCTGTCTATAAGTCTGGCAACTCCAAAATTTATGTCTCCAACCCAAACTGTTCCCTAACCTCCAAACTTGTGCTTTCAGCCATCTCCATGGTCTTTTTACTTTGGTTCTTCCAATGGCACCTGAGACTAAAGTTGTTCATACTTGAACTCATGATCTGCTGTGAACCCTGCCTCAAACTTAGTCTTTTCCCTAAATTTCCTCCCTCACCCCAAAGCACTGCCATCCATGTAGCTCCGCAAGTCAAAAATCTAGGCCCCATCTCTGACACTTACCTACTTCCCTCTCTCCCTATGTTCACTCCATAGTCAGTTCACTCTGTGTCCTGTTGATTTTACTTTCTGGGTGCCTTCTGCCTAATGTTCTCTGTCTCCATTGTCATGACCCTAGTCCAGAATGATTTCAGCTCTCACCTGGATAAAGTATCTCCCCATTTCTACCATCACCCACCTTTAATCTACTCTCCACACATATATCTCTCAAACTCCAGTCTATGTTGCTATTCAATGGTTTTCTAGGGCCCTTAATGTAAGGATTATAAGTTTCACATTACATAGGATCTGTCATGTTGTAAGGATGCTCAAGGAGCCCTGCATGAAGGTCAGTGTGGCCTACCTGCCCAGCCTCACTCTGCACCTTCTTGTCCTTGTTCTTATTTTCCAGGCATTTTTCTCTTCCATTTCCTCAAACACAAATAGCACCAAGCTCCCTTCCCCTTGAGGCCTTTTCACAAACTGTCCTTTCTGCTTGGTATAAGCACCCTCTGACTTCCTTCACTAGATAGCTTTTACTCATTCCTCCAGGTGTCACTTCTGAGGGACACTTCCTCTGTTGCCTTCATCCCACAACAGATCAAGGTCCATGTAGACACAGTGCCTAGAATCCCACCTGGAGGCATGGAGCACAGTTGTTATCTTGCTGGCATGAGGCAAGTTTACAAGATTTGTCTACTTTCCCTACTGATTTGAAGCTCCATAAGGAATGAGCTGATGTTTCCCCACTAATGCCTGAGATACAGTAGCAGAACATTTGCTAACAAAGGAAGGGAAGGGGAGGGGCAGGGAGGGAGGAAGCAAGGCAGACAAATGCTAAGGTGCTGAACTATGATTTAGGACAAACACAATAAAGTCTGTCATTTACCAGACCACAGTCTTTCTAATGTATAGCAAATCTTTATAAAATAAAGCAAGCAGTTTCTCCATTTCATGCTTACATAACTGAATGAACTTTATTATAGGCTTATCCTGAAATTACACATCCATTCAAACCATACTGGTTTTATATATTTTATCTTAAACCCTTTGGTCTACAGACAGCTTGAATAGGCTTTCTTGTTTCCAAAAGTTTAGATTCAGGTATGATGACACAAAGACTCCAGTTTTCACCAATAACTATGAACTCCAGATATTCATAGTTTGAATGCAGTCAATATAACAAAGAAATTTCATTTTAAATTTCCAATCTTTATGTCAAGAAACTGGAGCAACAGGAAGACACTGACAGATAATAATACTTTCCTCTGAGATTCATTGTTTTGTACAAAGATACCTCCCCCCTGGCATGTGGTCATTTTAAGGAGGCCCAGACTAATTGAAGCTCTAGTCTTAATCTCTTTAATCATGTTGAGAAGATTTTTTTCCTCCCCTGGCAAAAAATACATGGCGTCTTTTCTAACACCAGTTCTCCAGTTCTCCAAATAACTGGGAATCCCAAAATTTAATTCTGTTTTGACACTAACTATTCAAAGTTAGCATCAGACCCTGTATGTTAAGCACCCAGTCCCAAAATCACTCTTGTCAGATACCAGTCAGAGATTCACACAATCCTCTCCTCAAGTCCAGTAGTTTGCAAGAAAGGCTAGAGGAACTCAGGAAAGCACTTTACTTACTATTGGTTTATTATAAAGGATACAACTCAGGAATAGCCACGTAGAAGAGATGCATAGGGCAAGGTATAAGGGGGGCAGGACATGGCACCTTTGTGCCCTTTTGGGAGATGACCCTCCCAGCACTGCCATGTGTTCACCAACAAGGAAACTCTCTGAACCCTTTCATTTAGGAGATTTTATGGAGATTTTATTACACAGGCATAAGTGATTAATTCATTGACCATTTGTGATTGAAGTTAACCTCAACTCTTCTCCTCTCCCTGGAGGTTAGGGTTGGGAGTGAGAGGGTACAGGGGGAAGCTGAAAGTTCCAACTCTTATATGGCTTGGTGTTTGGGTGACTAGCCCTCATTCCTAAACTGCCTAGTGGTCCTCCAAGAGTCTCCTCATCAGCACAAACACAGCAATGGTTAAAAGCGGCTTGCTGTAAGTAACAAAGATACTCTAACAGTTTTAGGAGCTCTGTGCCAGGAACCAGGGACAAAGACCAGAAAAAAAATTACCCATTACACCACACATGTGGTAAGAACATTTTTCCTGACAGTGCAGTTAAATATAATAGTTGAATCTTTTTTGAAAAAATAAGGTCAATAAAACCAAGATGTATTTATATCACTGTGATTACTAAAATAGGATTATTGGATGAAAATATAAATGTTGCTAAGGTTTTTGCTCAACAATATTTCATTCCTATAGTATCTTTCAAATCCCTTTTAAAATAATTTATTTCTCTGTCTTAAAAGCAAATCTTCATCCCATATGAATCCACAATGTGCAGTTTTACTGCACAGTGCTTTACACCTAGCCCCTCTCCTACATAGCACAATCTCTGAAATGCATAGAAAATAGTTCCAGTTCCACTAGGTTAGACCCACGGTGAACTGCCTTACATTACTTCACTTGTTTGGATGTATGTTATGGGTTGATTTATGGCCCCCCCAAGAGATGTTGAAGTCCTGGGAATGTGACCTTATTTGGAAATAGAATTTTTTTAGATGATCTAGTAAAGACGAGGTCATCAAGGTGGCCCCTAACCAGTATCACTGTGCTCTGAATGAAAAGGGGAAACTGAGACACAGGGATAGATGTGTAGAAAGGGAAGCCACACACATAGAAGATTGGAGTTATGGTACCACAAGACAAGGAACTACCAGCTGCGGAGATGGCTGGCACAGATCCTTCCCTGGCACCTTCAGAGGGAGCAGGCCTGGCCAACATATTGATATCAGACTTCCAGCTTCCAGAACTGCAAGGCAAGAATTTCTTGTTGTTTTAAGTTTCTCTGTCTGTGATGCTCTGTTATGGCAGCCCCAGAACACTAGTATAATGTGATAAATGAACACAGACTAGAGGTAGCCCTTTCAACTTATTTACTGTTCATTATAAAATAATCAAGAATAATACAAGATTATCCAATATAAAGTTATTTAGACCAGGCAAAATGTACACAAGCACTCATTCCCTGTGTTAGAGAAGAAGGCCACTGTGCCTTTGCCCTCAAGAGCCAGTTAGTGCTGATCTGCGACTGCCCTGTATAAGTTGATGCTCTTACTCTCTGGGGGCAGCTAAATTATCCCAGAGCTAGATTCACTCCAAAGGTTCTCCACAGACCAACAACCAGAGCTTCCAGGAAAGACTTGATCTTCCAACTTTAAGCAAGCAGAGTGGCAGCACACAGCCCTGCAAGGGAGTGCTGTTTTCATACTTGTGAATCCCAATAAGCTGGTGCTGGATTTAATGGGTGCTTGTGCAGGTCTGTGACCCCTTCCACAAAGGGCCACAGGTGTTACAGAGATGTGGATAAGGCACCCTAATACTCCTGCGTTGAGACGCAATGGCCCTGTTAGGGCTTAGGCAGTCCTCAAAGGTGAGTTGATGGAGTGTTGTGGTTAGAACAGGGGCTTAGGGGTATATTGATATCACAGTTCAAAAGGCCAGTCTCAGGGTGAGGTGTGTGATCTCAAGTCTCTCATCATCTGGGATGAGGCTGCACAGGCTGGTTGCAGCCCCCTCTTTTTAAAAATTCTTTGGGGGAATATCAGTGATGTCCACCTGAGTGTATGACAGTGGGGCCATTGTGTGTGAGGGGGACTCCACCCGCAGGGTCCCCCCAGCCACCACAGATGAGAATAAATCTACCAAGACATGATCTGTTCAGGGAGGAAAGGTGGCCAATCTCTCAAAGGAGAAGAAGGGCCAGGAACCAATTCCTCAATGGGCTTTTGTTGGGTTTAATTTGCATAAGCATACTGGGCTTATATGTAAAGCTCATCAATCATTGTGATGTAGAAATGATCAAACAATAGATAACATTCAGAGAACTCTGAGGGCCTATTCTGAGTCAGGGTCAGGTAGTTAAAGGGCGGTAAAACTTTGGGGAGCAAACTCATTTCATGCTTGGGCCCTTATCATATAAACTGAGGGCATTAGCAAAGTATGTTTCACAGGATTTTATGCATTCTTTCTTAGGCCTGATCACCCTAGGAAACCCACCCTTTTCAGCACAGGGCTGCACCCACCTCTGGCATTGTTTCAGGCTTAAGGCATTGTTTCAGGCTTAAGTCAGGCAGGCAAGTAAGGCAGCCAAGAGATTAGGAGACTTCTTACAGACAGAATGAGGACTAGGGCTATGTCAAAGCTGAGGGGCGAGGGTCCATCACCCCCTTTTTCTATAGCCCCCAAGTTATTCCCTGAGGGACCGTTTGTGACCATGCCTGTCTTAGGTTGTCTCTCCCTGTAGGAATCTTACCTGTCATTGGCTACCTGGTCATCCACTGGGGGGCCAAGCAGGGTGAAATAAAGAGGGCAGGGGCAGTGCCCCTGACAGGGAGATAAGCCTTGTCTCCTAAGTGACTTTTGATTCCGAGGTCTTTTTACTCAGCCTTAGCCATGGGGGGGTTACAGCTTCTGAAACCAGGCAGGGCAGTTCCCAACAGCTGTGGACATTAGAGTGGCCTCTCCAAGGCAGATATTGAATAGATAAATACCTTGCAGCTGTCGGTCAGCTGTGGGAGTTGCTTTCTGATAGCAATGGTGCCTGGTACCCAGGGAGGTTGAGGCAAGGAGTAGCCCCAGAGAGACAACTGGAAAGGAACCCAGCACACAGTCCTGTTGATCTCTCCTCCAACAGGTGGTTAACAGGCAAGTCCACACAGATGGTTGGTAAACACAGAAAAACATGCTTAATTTGACTAGTAATCAGAGAAATGCAAATGAAATGAAATCTTAATTTTGATGTGACAAGCATGGTAAGCAAAAATGTTACTTTTCATCACTGTGGATGGGAATCTAGAGTGGTCTGTGGATATTTTGGAGGGTAATTCAGCAGGGGCTGTTAACATTTGATGTATACCCTATGACCTAGTCATTCAGTTCTCTTTATACAGAGAGATAGGAGGGAAGTTGCACTGTTTATTGCTATGTCACTTATCTTTTGCCACAAGTAAACCCAACGCTTAGTAGATTAAAACAGCAATTCATTATTATCCCTCAATGATCTGTAGGTTGATGAGGCTTAGCTGATGGTTCTCCCACTGGGTGATAGAACTACTAAACTGGGTTAAAACATCTAAGGCGGCTTCTTTGCTCACATGGATGGTACGTTGGTATTCCTCCACGAGGCCTTTGTCTCCAGGGAAAGTGTGGGGCCTTCTCTAAGGCTTCTGTGTGTGGCCTTTCTTCAAAAGGACTTTTTACATAATGGCCGACTGCAAAGACCACAGTCTTTTTTAAGACAGTCCTGGAGTTTTTACAGCACCAAGTCCCTTGCTTTCCATTGGTTACAGTGATTCACAGTATCAGCCAAGATTCAGTGTGGGTGTGGATTACATCAGGACATGAAAGCCTTGAGGTATACTTAATTGAGAGCTAACTTTGTAGACTGGGTACAACTACATACAGTATTATTTTTCATAGCAAAAAAAATAGAAATCACCTAAATACCTATCAATAGGGTCTGTTAAATGTACATATACATGACATGATACTGTACCACAGTATACAAGGTCTATAGGTATTGACAGACAGACCTCCAAATCATGTTGCTAAGTTAAAAAAGCAAGTCACATAGCAAGATAAGATTTTTGTAAAATAATACTAATAAGACACTAACCCCATACTTGATCTTTACTATATAATTGCATAGAATAAGGATGCTAAGGATACAATTTAAGTTGATAAATGTGCCTGCCAAGGAAGAAAAAGAAAAGAGACTCAGTTAAAGGTCGAGAGCAAGTTGTGTCCACGATTTCAGTGTTTCGCTGTTGTTTCGGTGTAGACACAACGATGTCTACCCTCAATTCATAGGAAAATGAACATATAACTTCTATCTGTTCTACATTCCTCAAATTGCCCTACAACAGAAAATGTTGCCCAAGCCTTTGCTTTATTCCCTTCAAGTAAAGGAAATGAACGCTGCTCCACCCTAGGCCAAGGAGTTTCTGAAAATCTCACAAATGGACTTTGCTTAACTGATGAAACTAATATGAGATAAAATTGAAATGTGAGATTCAAAGTTGTATCAAACCACTCTCCACATGATAGAAAGTGTAAATTGCACCAGTTCAGATCTTGTGCATACTGGCAGAGGATGAAGTGTGTCACCCCACAGCATTCTTGTGGAGGGTCGGGCTTACACTGGAACTTAGGCTGCCCACCACAGAGATGACTTACTGTGCTGGGTTCAATGGCAGAGCACTTGCCAGCAATATCCTCTAGATTTGCCTAGATTTAAATCTGACTTTCTCATTAATAAGCCCTTGGTTGTTGTTTGTTTTGGTTTTTTTTTTTAAGATTTTATTCATTTATCTTTAAAGAAGAAGGGAAGGAGAGAGGGAGAGAAATATCAATGTATGGTTGCCTCTCGTGTGTCGCCTGCTGGGAACTAGCCTGCAATACAACCCAGGCATGTGCCCTGACTGGGAATCGAACTGCGATCCCTTAGTTCACAGGCCCTCGCTCAATCCACTGAGCTATGCCAGCCAGGGCAGGCCCTTGGGTTTTTAACAGGATTAATTGAATTCTTGGCGTTTAGTAACTCTCAGAAGAAAATAATTATCATTTATTGTTTGGGTTCAAGCTTGTTAAGATATTTAAATCAGCATTAGTCAAAGTATCTGATCAATGAAGAAATCTTTACACAGGGATAAAGAAGAGTTAAACAAGCACTACTCAAAAAGTAGCTGGTTTGTGAACATCTTATCAGGTCTATGACAAGAAAGGAGTTTGTGCTAGAGTGTAAACCAACTCAAATCTTCCTTTCATCAAGAAAATCTAATATTTAAAAAATCTATTAGCTAAACTGAATTGTGGGCTTAGTGGCATAGTTGATTATGTTCTGTTATGAGTTCCTAACCTTTGTAGCACAGTGGTACACAGACCAAATTTTAAGTAGCACTTATTTAAATCTTCTTTATTCTTATTTTTTGCCTGAGTGATTTATCATTGTCTGAGAGAAGATTGTTTAAAAACTCCCAGTGTGACTGTGACTTTGCAAATTTGTTCCTGTAGTTATGTCATGTTTTACCTTTTGTATTTCTCAGCAATGTTGTTAGGTACATATAAATCTATGGTAATTTTATCTAGTTAGACTACCATTTGTTTTGGCACTGTGAGTAGTAAGCACTGAGGCCTACCTCATATACCCTAGCAACAATGCCCCAGTTTTGATTAGAAGTAGCAATGTACTCAGCTGAAAATTCATAACTGCTGATTTCCCTTCTATTTAAGAGAGACCATGTCTGCAACTTCTGATATAGACACCATTGTTTCTTCGCATTTCTTTTTCTTCTTCCTGTCTGGAATGGAGGAGTAGACTGGAGGTAAATCATTCATTTTAGAATCATGAGGAACCCAACAGAATGACAGAATGTAAAGAAAGAAGGAAGCCCAAATATTCCTGACATGCTGAGCCCCTGAAGCCCTTCTGGTTAGCCTGGCAATGAACTACTTACATTGTTAAAATAAACTCTTTTCATTAATATCATTTTTGTTCGGTTTTGTTAAGCCACACATGAAGTCCTAATTGATACAGTATAAAATAATCCCTTTTGATAATTTTTATGCTCTATACCTTAAGTTATATCTTATGGGATATTAATATTGCTATGATAGCTTTGTTTTTATAATGCAATATATGCCTTATATTGAATATATTATTATTATTTATTTATTTTTAATCTTTCTGTTTTGCTTGAATTGTCCTTTTGGTCTTCTCTCCCACTATTTTGTGTGTGCCTTTTATGTAGCATTTTTAAAAAAATCCTCACCTAGCCCTGACTGGTGTAGCTCAGTGGATTGAGCGCGGGCCTGCGAACCAGATGATCGCGGTTCGATTCCCAGTCAGGGTACATGCTTGGGTTGCAGGCCAGTTTCCGGCAGGGGCCAGTTCCCTGCAGGGGATGCACGAGAAGCAAACATACATTGATGTTTCTCTTCCTCTCTCCTTCCCTTCCCCTCTAAAGATAAATAAATAAAATGTTTTAAAAAGAAATCCTCACCTGAGCCCTGATTGTGTGGCTAAGTTGGTTGGACTTTGCCCCTCAAAGCAAAAGGTCACCGTTCGATTTCCAGTCAGGGAATGTGCCTGAGTTGCAGTTCCACCCCTGGTTGGGGTGCATATGAGAGGCAACTGATAGATGTTTCTCTCTCACATCAAAGTTTCTTTCCATCTCTTTCTCCCTTTCTTCTCCTCTCACTTAAAAAAAAAAGGCCACCTCACCCCAAGATATCTTTATTGATTTTAGAGAGAGAGGGAGAGAGAGAGAGAAATATTGATGTGAGACAGAAACATTGATTGGCTGCCCCCTTGTGTGCAATCTGACCAGGAATCAAACCCACAACCTTTTGGTGTATAGAACAATACTCCAACCAACTGAGGCACCTGGCCAGGGCTATGCAGCATAATTTTAATATCTGATTCAATTGTCTCCAACACTATAGATAAAATTAATATATATATATATATATATATATATGAGACTTTGTTTTTAACAACTTTTGGGGGGCTTCCAATTTATTATGCTTTATTTCTATGGTTTTCCCTTCTTGCCTCCTGTTGAATTTGTATATATGTATATATATTTACTATATTGTTTGAAAGATCCACTATATTTCTATTTTTATTGATTATCCTTATAAACTATATACACTAAATTTAAATCTGATGTTATTAACTAGCCTGTTCTGAATAAGACAAGGACCTTTAACTCTCTTCCCACCTATTTCTTTTTCATTGTGCATGGTATTGTCTGGAATTTTATTTTTAGATTTTGTGAAACAAGTATTTTGTTATCTTTTTATTATTTCTATAATCAGCACTTGATGTTTTTTCATTTTACTCTTATACCATCATACAGTAAAATTGACTTATTTTGGAGGTAGAGTTATATGAATTTTAGGATATGCATAGATTTCTGTAATCACCAGCGCAATCAGAATACAGAATGCTTTCATTACCCCCAAAACTCACTTGTGTTGCCCTTTTATAATCAGACACTCCCCTTGCCCTCAGCCCCTGGACAGCAATGATCTGTCCCCATCAGTATAACTAGTATTTTTATCAATTTATCTGTTGTTATACTCTTTTGAACCTCCTCTTTTGCATTTTGTATCTCTTTATTGCTCTTTTCTATTTGGTAACATTTCATCCTCATACTTTTAAAAATTTCTTTAGATGTGATTTCCTTTAGTTGTTCTGACTATTTAAAATAGCTGATTTAAAGTCCTTGTCTAACCTGGCTGGTGTGGCTCAGTTGGTTGGAGCATTGCCCTGTAAACCAAAAGACTGTTCATTCAATTACCAGTGAGGGCACATGCCTGAATTGTGGATACAGTCCCTACTTGGGGCATGTGCAAGAGGCAGCCAGTTGATGTTTCTCTTCCTCCCTTCTTCTCTCTCTAAAATCAATGAGCATGTCCTCAGGGGAGAGTACAAGAAAAAAAATGAAGTCTTTATTTAGAAAGTCCAATGTCTAAGCTTTTCCAGGGATAGTTTCTATTGATTCCCGCCCCCCCACCCCCGGTGTATGGGCTATACTTACTTGTTTCTTTGCATGCCTTCTAATTATTTTTGTTAAAAACTGGACATTTTAAATAATAATATAATGTGGCAGCCCTAGAAATCAGATTTTCCTTTCTTCCAGGGTTTGTTCTTATTGCTTGTTTTTGTTATTATTTGTGTGTTTAACAACTTTTCTGAATAAGTTCTGTGTGTATTCTTTATTGAATGTGGCCACTTAAGTCTCTGATTAGCTTAGTGGTCAGCTAGTGATCAGAGATTTCCTTAAACACCTGGAACAAATGAGAAGTCTCCCAGTTTTTGACATGGGCTCTGTATTCTTATTGGGGCATGCCTTTAACACTCAGCCAGGCAGTTGACAACTCTGCCTTAGCTTTTTCTTCCTGCTTGCACAGAGCCTAAAAACCAGCGAGAAGTGAGAGCTAAGGTCATTCCTGAGCACGCACAGAGCCTTGTGTACGTGCATAGCCTTCTAGACTCCCTGGAGTATATTGGAGCTTCTCAAAGCCCTTATGGATATCTCACTTTCCAGTTTTTCCTTTTAAAGTTTTTTGTTAGCCTATAATTTGCCCTAACTTTGTGCAGTTGTGAAGTTAGACAACTACCTCTAAGTGTTTTTAACAAACACCTCTTAGCAAAGGCTTTTTTCTCACTGAATGAGCTTTGAATCAGGTCAAGACATCCTTTAACTGAGGTCTTCCAGGGAACCCTCATAAATGTCAAATAAGGACAATTCTCTGAGACAAGGCTCTACTTCCCATTTCCATTCCGTCTTCCCTGGTGGCTGTCAGGTTGCTGGTTTTTAAGGTTTCTGAAGAGCTGGAGAGAAAGATATGGGAACAGGGCAAGTTAAAGCTCTGCAAAGCTTTCTTTTCTTACTGAGACTCGGCTGCTTTCCTTGCATGAATGCTCCCTGGTTTGCTACAAGACTTTGACTAATTTCCAAGATTCTCAAAAAATTAATTCTGATAATTTTACCAGTTTTTTCATAGCTTTTATGAAGCAGGAAATTTTCACAAGTCCTTACTCCACCATTTTCACTTACCTTGAACTCACTATTACCAGAATTTTACCTCTACCTCTTCACAAAAGCTGATCTTAACAGGATCTTTTATAATTTCCATGGTTCTAATCCCAGGAGTCAGTTATAAAATTTAATCTTCTTAATTTACTAGTAGACTTTGGCCTTCGTCTTCCTAAAATACTTTCTTTGTTTGATTTTCTGGGTATCTCAGTCCCCTGGTATTCTTCTGGTCATACTGTCTATTCTTTTTCCATATCCTTTTCTTTTTCCTCTCATCTCCTTATTTTCTAAGAGTTAGGAAGTCTCATTCTTTTGGAAGTGGTATGCAGTCTTGTGTCTGTAAATGCCAATGTAGACTGACATTCCCAAAGAGCTTCTTCAGCTGGATCCCTCCCCTGAAGCCTAATGTCATCTTTTCAGTGACATGGTCAACATTTCCACTTGAATTTTTGAGGCACATGTCCAACTTAAAAATGGCCAAAACACAATTGCTGAGCTTTTTCTCCAGCCTACGCCTCCTCCCACAATCTTTTCCACCTCGGTATATATTGCTCAGGCCAGAGACTTTGAGCTCATCCTTGACTCCTCATTTTCTCCCACATGCCACATCAAATCCATCAACAAACATGTTGGCTCCATCTTCAGAATACATCATTGTTGGCTGGAGTGTTGCTCTGCAACCAAAAGGTTGAGGATTTGATTTTTGGCCAGGGCACATATGTAGGTCATTGGTTCAATCCTCAGTCCAAGCATGTGTGAACCTCCATCTGGGTCAGTGTGGGAAGCAACCTGAAAAATTATTTTTTCTCTCTCTCTCATTGATGTTTTCCTCTCCCTTCCTGTCTTCCTTCCTTTCTATCTAAAAGCAGTAGAGAAATGGGTGAAGACAAGAAACAAAAAATATCCCTGAACTAACCAATTTTATGACCTCTACCATAGTCTAAGCCTCAGTCATCTCAAAGTTGAATTAGTATAATTTGCCCCTTCCTGCTCTCTTTGCTTCTATCCTTGCCCTACTCAGTCTACTCTCAACATGGCAGACAGGATGATGCACTTAAACTCCAGCTCACATCTTTTCATCCTTTCCCATTAACATTTTCTGCAATTGTCCCCATCTATTGGAAAAGCAAACATATTCCCAGTGGTCCACAGATTCTGTGTGATCTGGCCCTCTGCTCTTCACATACGCTCCACTCCTATGTCGGTCCCTGCTCCTCTCTTCCTCACTTCTTCCTCATTGGCTTCCTTAGTCTTTCTCAAGAGGCTTGGCCCAGTGCCCTTGCTGCCTACGATGCTCTTCTTTACAAAGCTGTGTGGCATTCCTCTTCACTTACTCCAGATTCTACTCAAATGTCACCTTCTCACTGGCACCTTCCCTGACCACCTTGTTCCCAAAACTGACCATTCCCATCTCCCTTACCTGTTCTATTTTTTTCTTAGCATGTATCATTATCTATAATACTATACTATACATTTTAGTTATTATTGAGTGTTTATTCAACTTCCCATATGAGCTTGTCCAAATATTGTTTATTTGTCCTCACTGATGGGATGGCCAGATTGGTCTGTTCCCAAGTCCCATCCAGCCTTTTGAAGTGATATACCACCACTTTCCTTTGGAGCCTGTGCTTCTAGCCATGGACTGCTACCCCAAATGGTCTTCTCCTCCTGAACCAGGGCTCTGATATTCCCCAGATATGCTCAGAGACAGCTGGAGTACATGGGAAATCCTTCTATTCTGCTACACAAGATTGTATGTTTTATTAATCTTTTGGGGGTACAGATGATACAAACAATGTATAATGCCACAAATTCCAGACCTGATCCTGTCAGTATTTATTTGAGAATCAGATGCCATGTCATAAAATTATATGAACAGTAATAACTAAAATTTACCAAGACTAGTATAAGTAATGAGATTGAGAATTTGTTGAAATAATAAAACACAAAATGTTTTCCTTATAAAGGAGAGAAAGAAATTAGTATTCACCTGAGATGGAAACTAAACTCTTTTTGTAAATCTTGATATAACCAGTGCAGCAAAGAAATATAACGGGATGCATACCACCCTCAAAATTAATTACACTCTCAAGTTAAACATTTTCTGGATTGCCATATATAGTAATTTTACTGCCCTGTTGTAAATGGACTACTTTACAATGAAGTAAGGTTAAATAAATGAATATGTATGTATACAGCACTCATATTGTAAGCATCATATGTGTAAGTAATTATTGTTCGTTATGGAATTCAAAGCTGTGTGCTACATTATGCATTTTACTTTCTACATGAGAAATAGTCTATAGTAAACTGCAAATACATCCATTTTCATCCCAGCAGCTATTTTAGAACTTTAGGGCCTAAATGAACACATTGATGAACCCATGAAGCATCCATACTAACACTTACGTGAACTTCCAGACTGTGCTTCATTTTAGCCAGGACCCACCTCATGTTAAACCAGAATGACCATTCTGAGCTGAGACTCACCAAAGTCTAAATTTGAGCAGAAGGCTTTTGTTTTCCTGTTCTGTTTAACTGAGGTGTTTAGGACGTAGTTTAAGAAAATGGTTCAGACAATCTAGGCTGTAAGACCATGTGATCTGGAACAGTTTGGGGGGGTTTATAACATATGTAAAAGGACAGCAATAGAATAAAGAGTAAATATAACAATAGAATAAAGAAGCAAAGAAAAATAAAAGTATAATATTATAAGATTCTCATACTATCTCTGAAGTGGTATAATATCACTTGTAAGTAAATTGTAATAAATTTAAAATGCATACTATAATCCCTAAACTGACACTAAAATTCAAAGCATAGTTGTAGATAATTAGTCAGTGAAAGAAATAAAATAGAAATTCTAAATGTCTGGAAAACAGTGTTCCCCCCCTGGAAATAACCCTGGCCAATATGAATTGCAGTCAAGAACCTTAGATAGATTCACATGCATCAATAAAATGAGAATGAGGTATTGTAAAAAATGGAGCAATCAGAGTAAAAGTTGCAAGAAATGTTTAAAGTTATATATGTAATATGTAAAATCGTATATATGTATGATTATTACATTAACACTTCATTTGCAGTTTCAAATTAATGATTTAACATAAGTGAAAATGGAAGTATCTGTGGTCTGTAAGGTAAATTCTGGGAAATTAAAATAAGGGAAAACTTAAGAGACCAAAATATACAAAGAAGTCAAACAAATCTATTAAATTCTTTGACGCAGAGAATAAAGTCAATAGGCAGACAAGAAACAATAAAAGAAATAACTGATATAAGAAAAATTCCTAAAGATGAACAAAAACTCAAGTTTTGACATTTAGAGAACCCACCAAATACCACGTGGAAAAGTTTTAAAGACACACACCTAGGTAACATACAAGTAGGAGCAACTACTAAGGGACTCCCATAAGAATTGAAATATAGTTGAAAAGAGTGGGGGAATAAAGGTAAATGAAATATTCCTTGAAAATTTTTGCCTGACTCCTCAAACTCAGAGGTTCTCAGGATATTCCCAGGAAGTTGCTGCTTTTCTCATAAATTTTCGGAAGCTTCCACCAAATTTCACTCTGCAGAAGTGTTGTGGGTAGCTATGTAGAGGAATGTGGGACAGTATTCTGAATTCAGTACCTGACCACATCTTCTGTTATAACTGCTATCTCTGATAATCTGTCTTCTCAATCTCTTGCAAATATTTTTCCTAGGCAGACAGTAGTAGTCCCAGAACCACCCAGGGAAGGGGATTCTGGGAATGTGGTTCCTGGCTTTCTTGCAGTGTGGAGAACACAGGTGACACTTTGTCAATGCTTGGGTGACAATAGACTGAAGCACGTAGTTCTCTTTACTGTCTCTACTTCCCTCCAAGCAATTGTTTGCTTTTCTCTTCCATGCATGTTCTAAGTGGTTTAATGATAGAAAGTGGCTGAGAGCCTTCTTGTGTGTTTCCTTTGCAAATTGCCTTGAAGTTGGTACTGTCAAGTGCCTTTAACAACACATGGATTCCTCGAGTCCTTCCTACACTCAGCACACCAAGCTTAAGGAGAAAATGTGAATCTGGTAAGAGTCTATTGGTTAAAGACTAAACGTATTATTAGAATTTTCTCAGGAAAAAATAAGAAAATAATCTTGTTTATATTTTTATTGTCTTTTTTAGAGAATATCTGGGAAATATCATTGCCACTCCATTTGTATTGTTTTAATTAAAAAAAAAGGAAATCCCGAATAGCAATGCTTACTTTTGCAGAGCCAAATATCTCTCCTTACTATAGGAATATTTGATTATAGCTATTGATACAACCTCAACATTTGGTAAGGCAGGATTATAGTGAGTGTATATTGTTACAGGTTGTTGAATATAATAACTGCTACTGCTGTTAATAACAAGTGTCCGGTGAGCACCACCTATCTTACAACATGATGCTTCAGAATGCAGGAAGGACAACGTTCCAATGTCACTCCAGCCTGCAAAGAGCAGGTGGTCCAGTTAGAGACATAATATTAACAGTCTTGGTGCCATTTGAGATAATGAATTGTGTGGTTCTGAGCATAAGCGATAAGCAGGGACTCATAGCGTTAGGGTCCTAAGAATACTGAGGTGTTTAGGTTGGTCCTTAAGACTGATTAGGCCTGAAATAAAACATTGAGGTATGATGGATGTATTCTTTATCTATTGTTATATGACAAATCACCACAACATTTATTAGTTTAAAACAACACACATTTATTACCTCATAGTTTCTGTAGGGTGGTACAGCTTAATTAAGTGATCTGTCTTGCTCAGGGTCTCTTAAGTCTACAATCAAGCAATTAGCCATATGAAGTCTCAAATGGGGAAGGAGACACTTCTAGGCACATGAGCGCGGATCTTGGCAGGCATCAGGCCCTTGACAGTCATTGGACTGAGGGCCTCATTTCTTACTGGCTGTTGGTGGGGGCCACACTTATTTCCTTGCCATGTGAACTTCTCCAACATGACAGTTTGCTTCATCAAAGTCAGCAAGAGTCAGAATCTGCTAACTAGATAAAGTTATTATCATATGTAGTCAGGGGAGTGACATCCCTTCACCTGTGCTTTATTCTGCTGGTTAGAAGCAAGTCCCAGGTCCTGCCCACACATGGGAGTTACAGACATACCATGCCCACAGGAAAAAGATGAATTCTGTATACAGCACAGCACACATAAAGATATGGAAGTGTGGGACCTCGAGGACACATGGGAGATCAGGTACAGGGACAGTGTGCACTCTAGGCAGGGAAAGAAGGCAAAAGACCAACATCCAAGTAGCTTGCCTGAGTGTGGGAGGTGGCACCCAGCTGCATGTCATGAAAAGAAACCATGAAAACTAGTATGTGGATCTCCTATCGTGTTATCACCAAAAACATTTAACTCAAATCTCATTAAACCTTTAGACATAACTCCAGTTACAGGAAATACTGGGACAGAGAAACAACAAAATGATACCAGTGAGACAACTCATGACAACTGGCTTGTTCTCTTTTACAAGCCAAAGTCATGAAAAAAATGGGGGGTAGGGTGGGCATTATGGCTGGGAGAACTAGTTTACACAAAAACATAAGGCAGTGTTTGGACTATGGTTCTGAAATAGCAACTGTAAGAGACATTTAGGGTAGACAACTGGGGACATTTGAATGTAGATTGGGCATTAGACTATATCTGAGAAATATTAAATATGAAGATGGTATTATGGTTATAGAGAAGAAAATCCTTATTGTTTGAAAGTGTAGGATGAAGTGCTCAGGAGCAGTGTATTAAAAGCCATTTCCTGTATTACAATGGTTTAGGAAAAAAACTTACATTGCCTTACATCAGGAGATCATCACAGAAAAAAAAATAAGACTGGGGACATGAAAAAACACTCAAATGGGCTTTCTTATTCATTCTAAAGAACATCTTTAATGCTTCATCTAAGTCACCCTAGCACAGTGCTCTGCACAGAGCAATTGCTCCAATATTTCTTGTCGAGCTGAATATGTTCAAAGACATTAGATCACCTTTGGGGTAAAAATTGTGTGAATAAAGAAGGGCAATTTTTCTTACAGTGCAAGGAGTTTGGAGAGAGCAGGTGCTCATGCAGGTTCAATAACTCCAAGCTGCCCTCCAGAATCTGGGGTCTTTCTGTCTCTTGCTCCTCTGCCCTTGGTGTGATGAGTAAGAGTCACTTTGCTGCCTCCAGTCTGCAGACAGCTGCAGCAGCCTCCTGTGGAACAGAAGGGGGAACGAGGTGGTACTGGTCTGCGAAGCCTCCCAGAGGACTTTCACTGACATAGCTTTGGCCACAACCAATCCCATACGAGAAAGTCTGGGAAACAGGATTTAGCTGTTCTAACCCCTCTCATACAGGTTATGAGTTGGGTTTTGGAGGCAATAACAAACATCTCTCTTTTTTTAAAGATTTTATTTCTTTATCTTATAGAGGGGAAGGGAAGGAGAGAGGGAAAGAAATATCAGTGTATGGTTGCCTCTCATGAATCACCCGCTGGGAACTGGCCTGCAACCCAGGCATGTCCCCTGACTGGAAATCGAACCGCAATCCTTTGGTTCGCAGGCCCGTGCTCAATCCACTGAGCTATGCCAGCCAGGGCACAAACATTTCTATAATATCTATATGTATCTTCTAAATAGATTTCTCCGTATACAAAGTAAAGGAAAACAAGAAGTTGAAAAAAGTTTAATTTAAATAATTATTGAGTGCACGGATGGAGCATTATTTTTTCCTATAAACATTTAAGGAGCCACCAACTATATACCAAGCATTGGGCTGAAAACAGGAGAAGATGAGTGAGAGGTGTTCCATGTCCTTAGAAAGTTTACACTGTAACAGTAGGAACAGACCTGTAAATGAATAGTTGCAATATGATGTGGGAAACACCCGGTACAAGAAACACTGAACAAGAAAAACTATAAGAAAAACTAGCCTGAGACTCAGGCATGTTCTAGAGAAAATTTTGCCCAAATAAGTCCTGGTAATGAGGACAGCTTGGCACCCAGAGGAACTGGGAGCTGCTCTATGTGACTGCTTTTGTGAGGAGGGTCTGTATTTGTTCTTCAAAGAATTTCCATTTTTCAGCAGTGCAAGACATGGAGTCCACTACTCATGTGGTTGGCACACTGGTTCTTAGCTTTGGAGCTGACACGAAGTAGGGGGGTGGGGTGCAGCTGCCGTCATCTGCTAGCACTTGAGGTGTTTTTTGCAGACCCAGCCAGACATGACTTACTATGGCAAATTTGTACCTGGAAATTAAGGGACTGTGATGGCAGCTGAACTGTGGTCTTTGAGGAGTCCCACCAAACTGTGAAGGTAACCTGCATTTGCATGGCAGGCTTGCCTGGCACAGTAGTGCTTCCTGATGACTGTTTGTGTGGAAACAAACCAGGAGTGGAAGGAAAAGACTTTACATCAGGAAATATTGAAGTCACTTTAGATCTGCCCAGTCAGGGGAGAGAGAGTGCACACTGTCATCAGCGCTTTAATTTTTTTAATAGAAAGCCTTCACCCCTCCTTTTCTGGTTGCTAGCTTTTTTGCTGGGGGCTTGAAAATGCCTTTTATTCCATGACATTATAGGAAAGGCGCTCTTGGAGCCATAGCTTAGTTATAAATGGCTCTCGCACAACTGTTTTTTATTTCCATTTTGTTTCACTGACTGAGAATGTAAATTGAACTTTAGTGCTCTTGTGCTTTCTTCTGCCTCTTTGTGAAAATATGTTCTGAATTAAGGCCCACGAATAAACTAGAACAGACCCAAATACCGCCCTCCAGCTTTTGAATAGCCCCAGAGCCAAGAAAGATAGAGAATGTGGTTTATGAGCCCCAGATGGCGTAGTGGGTGTCGTGGATATCTGTGTGCTGAGAGGTCAGGGGTTCAGTTTCCATCTGGAACTGACTCAGAGCCACTTCATAAGGAAAGAAGTCAAGATGGGGTCTTTGGGGAGGCACATGGCGCCTGTGGCACTTCACCTGGACCCTGTCAAGGCCCAGGGCATTCATGCAGAACGGAACACTAGTGAGCCATCTCCCACAACCACCTGTCTCCACCGACTTCACCATTGCTTAGAACCCTGGATCAGCTTTTTCCCTGTTCATTGCTGGAGCCTCACAGTGTCCTCTACTCCCTCAGTCCTGAATCGGGTAGGAAGCTTATAAAAACATTTTGAAGATTTTGCTTATTTATTTTTGGAGAAGGGGAAAGGGAAGAGAAAGGGAGGAGAGAAATATCAATCAGTTGCTTCTCATATGCACCCCAACTGGGACATGAGCCCAAACCTGCAACTCAGACATGAGCCCTGACTGGGAATGCAACAGGTAGACCTTTCACTTTGCGAGATGACACCCACAACTGAGCCACACTGGTCAGGGCTAAGAACATTTTCTAATTGTCTTTGTGCCATTGTTCTGAAGAGAGAATAACTAAAAGAATATTTCTGCTTTTCTCCAGAGCTGACATAAATCTAGATAAGTGGTGGCATTCTGTTTAATTTTTAAATAGTAACGATGTGGTAAAATCACAATTGAGTTTGTGGTCATGGTATTAATCCATGTACCTTTTACTTTTTATTTTTTTAAAGATTTTATTTACTTATCTTTAGAGGGGAAGGGAAGGAGAGAAGGAGAGAAATATCAGTGCATGGTTGCCTCTCCTGAGTCCTCTGCTGAGAACTGGCCTGCAACCCAGGCATGTATGTGCCCTGACTGGGAATCAAACTGCAATCGTGTGGTTTGCAGGCCCGCACTCAATTCACTGAGCTACACCAGCCAGGACTCCATGTACCTTTTAAAAAACATTTTTAAAAATTGTGTAAAAAATGTATAATATGAAATTTACCACCTTAATCATTTTTAAGCATACAGTTATGTGCTATTAAGTACATTCACATGACTATGTTATCATTACCCTCATTCATTCACAGAGTACTTTGATCTTGCAAAACTGAAACTGCATCTCCATCAAACACTAACTCTTCATTTTCCTCCTCCTCAGTAATCTCTGGCGACCTTAATTCATGGACTTTCCCTAGACTTTTTGGTATAAGCTATAGGGTAACAATTTCCTGCTTTTCCCAGCATTCTGAATGTAGCTCTGGAACAAGAAGTCTCTCCCATCTCATTCAGTGGGTGCAAAGGAAGAGGGGAACTTCTTTGATGGGCATTTGCAGAAAGCCAGGGATGCCCATCTCATCCACAATTTTGGGAGGTAACAGGCTCTTCAGATATAGTTATTGGGTTTTCAGCCTTTTCAGGACCTGGCTGGATGGGGCTGGGGAGGATATTAAGGAAAAACCCTTTTCTCCAATCAACTTTAAAAATGAATGAAACTGACATTTTGGTCTCTGACTTTCTCTCTTATTTGTTAGTTGGTTCAGAACTCAGAAGAAAAGATGGGTGTTAGTCATTCCCCACAAACTTCAACATGAGCTTGAGAATACAATATTGTTCATGCTATACATTTTAAACTATGAACACATTTAAGTCAACTTGCATACATATCTCTGAAGATTTCTTAATTCAACTTTCTGCTTAAGTCATCTGCCAGTCCTGGGGAGCAAGAGCCAGTTCTCTTATTACTAAAACTGGCATCTTCCCAGTTTGTAAAGACTGAATCCTGACCACCATTCTCCCGACACTACTCCAGTTGCCCTTGAGAGAAGCAGCCAGATCAGATTGCAAACCCATGCCAGTGATTGGGGAGCAGCTGCCTGTGGGACTTGTTATTTGGTGCTCAAGTGGAAGGAAACCATCCTCTCTGTTGCCATTGTTTCTTTTCTTTATATTTTTTATTTTGAAACAATTTTAGACTTCCAGCAAAGTTGTGCAATGGTATGGAGAGTTCTTGTATATCCTCACCCAGGTTCGTCTAATATTAATATCTTCCAAACCACATGATCCAACACAAGAAAGTGAGAGGATGCTACCCAACAAACTACAGGCCCCAGTCTTCCCACTAATGCCCTCTTTCTGTTCCAGGATCCCTCCTTGCATTTAGTCTCCTCCATTCTTAGACAGTTTCTCAGTTTTCTTTATCCTGAGTAGCCTTGACACACTTTTGAAGATCACTGTTCAGTTATTTCTAGAGACTGTCTCTTGATGTGGGTTTGCCTGGTGTTTTCTCATGATTAGACTGAGATTGCACATTCAGCAAGTATACCACACCAATGACGTTATCTGTTTCTCAGTGCAGGGCACCCCTTGGTTGAGGTTCCCTTGTTCCCTTGGGCAAGGCTGTCTCCTAGGGTCTCCATGATGAAGGCTCTGTATTAGAGGGGCACATTTTGAGACAACACAAATATCTTGTTTCTACTCAAACTTTCCCCACTAATTTTCCCACCCACTGGTGGATCTTGCCTACAGCAATTATTACTTTGGTATCTGCTAAATGGTGACTTTCTATTCCCTCCTTTCTTCTACCTCCCTTAACTGGAGTTCATCTGTAAAAAAAAAGAGCTGTTCTTATTTCCCCATTTACTTACTGATTCGAGTTTATTTGTATCATTTTGTAATCACAGATATTTATTTTATTCTAAAGTTTTGGCTCCATTGCTATTATGTATCTCACTGCTCCATTTGTCATCCTTTGTGTTTGAGTTCTGAGCTCCACCCGCCTCCTGTGCATGCAACTGATATGAAACTGTCCTAAAGCCAGAGCGGCCTTTGTTAGTCACCATTCCAATGGGAGTTCCATGGAGAAGTCGCTGGAGTTTTTCTAGTTTCTCACTATAATATCCTAAAATGTATATTGATTGATGATTAAATTCATCAGTTGTAAAAAGTTTGGCATTCATGGGAGGTTTTGTCTGTGTTTTGAGTGAATCAAATAAGTGCTTGACAAATTGTAGGGACTGGTTAAATGCTCATCACTGTCATGTTCTCACCATCCAGGTGCAGTATAACTGCAAACAGGACAATAAAGATGCCAGCAGAAACTCATTCAGAAAGAATTCCTGATTTCTAGAACGTAGATAATACGTACATCACAGGGTTATTTTATATGTATATTATTTTGTTTTAGAGTGTTAAGTGGACTGTATGTATTCCTCCTTCTTTAAAGATTGCTTCTCTACTCCCTGAATTAACTCTGTCACTCTACTAATTTCAAATCTTTTTTAAGAATACTTTTTTAAATTTAATTATTGTTCAAGTACAGTTTTCTGCCTTTTACTCCCATCCCAGCCCACCCTCCCAGTGCTCCCCACTTTCCTCCTGTTTCCATCCCCCTTAGTTGTTGTCCATGTGTTCTTTATATTAGTTCCTGCAAATCCTTCCCCTTTTTCCCATGAAATTCCCTCTCCTCTCCTCTCTAGTCACTGTCCCCCTGTTCTCTATTTCAGTGTCTTTGTTTTTATTTTGCTTGCTTGTTTGTTTTGTTGCTAGCTTCCTGTTAAAGGTGAGATCATATGGTATTTGTCTTTCACTGCCTGGCTTATTTCACTCAGCATAATGCTTTCCAGTTCCATCCACGCTGTTGCAAAGGGTAGTAGCTCCTTCTTTCTTTCTGCTGCATAGAATTCCATTGTGTAAATGTACCATAGTTCTTGGATCCATTCATTTACTGAAGGGCACCTAGGTTGCTTCCAACTCTTGGCTATTGTAAATTGTGCTGCTATGAACATTGGGATGCAGAGGTTCTTTTGGACTGGTGTTTTAGGGTTCTTAGGATATAATTCCAGCAGTGGCATTGCTGGGTCAAAAGGCAGGTCAATCCATTTTTAGTTTTCTTAGAAAATTCCATACTGTTTTTCCTGATTTCAAATCTTAATACTTTGTTGATTACCTCTCCCTGTGTGGTAGGACTAAGGGTGATTTTTGTACTTGATACTCTCCTGAACTTTTAACGTTTTTATGCAATGAATACTATTTCTTCTAATATAATAAAATTTTATTTGAAATACTTTGCAGTGTAATCCCTAAACCCCACTCACAAAGACTTAGTGACTTCACTTTGCAGGAGAGACAGGACCCCCTCCCCCCCATTATCCATACATATTGAAATGCATGGTTGTTTCCCTTGGGCACACATACTCATTTATTTATACATTAGAATGGTGTTGGGAAGATTATTTTGTTAGCTTGTAAAACACACCCAATTTTGTTCATAGTTCTCCTTTTGAAAATAGTGCCACCAGAAAGATGTGATCTGTTAAAATTTCTCCAATACAGTAAAGAATTTTAATTTACTCATGTTTTGACTTTGAAAACACAGTTGCTTAAACAAACTCCCTCAAAGTCTTGGAGCATTGTGGGGCAAGGAATGGCTTAAATGAAACAATTAGAGTTTCTTTACCTAAGTATAATTGCATAGGAGTATTATTAGCACAACATTAAAACAGCATTGGTTCACTGTGCTCTGTTAAAAACTTGAATAGGGTTTTAACCCTTAGGGTTTAATTCGGAAAACTCTTTCTACAGAAATTAACCTTAAAAACACTGTCACTCAATAAACAGTTAGAATAAAGCTGCCCAGCCTGAATTCCAGTTGAGATGAAATGACTGAAGTGGGGCTATTGGCAGCCTTCCCCGATGGTTTAGGTAAAATCCACTGGAGAGGCAGTAGAGAGGCTGACACTGGGAAGACCTCCAGGAGGGCCCCAAATGCAGAGCCTCACAAATTCTGGTCTTGCAGCAGAGCTCATCTAAGTCCCCAGAGTGATTATTTGCATGGAAAAGTAATAATAATCCTGGTTAATAGCCCCAGGCTGTTTACTTGTTTAATGAAAGTTGATGACCCTATCCTGGGAAAAGGCTGGTGGGATGAGGGTAGAGGAAAACATGTGATGACCTACTCACTGAAGGGATTAGAACATGCCACCCCCAGATAGGCCACTTTGGCATAGGGGTGTCTAACCCTCAGCCCACAAGCTGCCTGAGGTCCAGATGACTGTTAGTGCAGCCCAACACAAAATCATAAATTTACTTAAAATTTTTTTTGCTCATCAGTTTTTGTTAGTGTTTGTGTTTTTAATGTATGGCCCAAGACAACTCTTCCTTCCAGTGTGGCTCAGAGACGCCCAAAGGTTGGACACCCCTGGGAGGTGAAGGTACTCTGCTCTCCTCCTTTCCACCTTAAAGGAGGACATAAAATTCCCATGAGAAAAGTAACCTCTTGGACCAAGAATATGGGGTTCTTGCCACTATGGATGACTGATAATCTTCTGAGCTCCAAAGATATTCTTCCTCTATTTTGTAACTTCCCATATTGCTGCTAAAAAGTCCCATGCTGCTATTATTGCTAATTATTTGTATGTGTATTAATTAGAATACATTAGGTACCAGGGAAGTGTAGGGGAGAAAAAAATTTTTCCTCTGCCTCTTAGGTTCTACAGCTGTAATTTGTACATTAAACTAACACAAGACATATTAACAGGAGAAAAGTCATACACAAATTTTATTTGATGTGTAAAATTTACTTTTTATGTTGCACATGGAGGCCCTCATAGTAAAGAAGTAAAGAGCCTAAGAGGCAGTGAAACTTAGAGGCTTATGTATCATTTTAGCAAAGAGTGACAAATTGTAGAAACACAAGTAGACAAAGGTAAGGGGGTTGGGCTTCTAGAGGCAGGAACTATGGGAAGGTATATGCATAGGAATGTATAAAAGGAACAGAAAGGAAGGGTAATTTAGTAAAGTTTGGTTGCAGACTTATCTTAGTTCTACCTCCAGTTCCAGTGGTAAACAATGTTCTTCTCTTCATGGTACAGGAGAGGGAGACACCTTCACAAAGGGAAATTTATGCCCTATTTTTAGACAGATAGTTGAGAACTTTTCTATTAGTCTGCTGCTTCTCTATTGCTTCCTGTTCAAAATAATTCTTATGCTAGAGTGGCATATTTTGTGGTGTCATGTTCTGATCCTCCCCAGAACACAATGTCACTGGCCAATGTGGAGGCACAGGTGTATCTACACTTCGCCTCCCCACACAACCAAGAGATGGATGACAACAAATTTAAAAACAAAAACCAACCAGAACTGCCAGAGAATTGAACTGTATGGAAGTCCAAAAATCAAGGAGTTAAAGAAGGAACATTCACCCAGACCAGTAGGAGTGGGGGAGATGGGCAGTGAGGTGGAGAGGACTTGTGGCAATGCAGTGGCTGGAAGACTGAGTGGGCAGTAAATTAGGAGGCAGCTGGTGGACTAGGTGGTCCCACATTCACGTGTGGGCAAACCAGGAGGAACAACTGGGAAGCAAGACAGACTGTGCAACACAGGATTCCAGTGCATGAAAATAGAGCCTCAAAACCTCCAGCTGTACAAACATGTGGGAGTTGAGACGCTAGGATAAACTCCCAGCCTCACAGGACAGTTTTTTGGAGAGACTCACAGGGTTTTAGAATGTACATAAACGCACATACCTGTCAGTCAGCACCAGAAGGGTTCAATTTGCTTGTGGGTGGCAAGGGGAAGTGACTAAATGCCAGCCAAGGGCTGAGCAAGCAGCATTGTCCCCTTTCTGACCTCTCCCCCACATACAGTGCCACAGCGCAGCTAAGTGGATTGCCCCACCCTGGTGGATACCTAAGACTCCACTCCTTAATACATAACAGGCACATAGAGACAAAGAAAAATACAGCCTAAATGAAAGAACAAATCAAAGCTCCAAAAATAGAACTAAGCAATCAAGAGATAATTCACCTATCAGATGCAGGGTTCAAAGCACTGGTAATCAGGATGCTCACAGAATTGGTTGACTATGGTCAAAAAATAGAGGAAGAAATAGAGGCCATGCAAAGTGAAATAAAGCAAAATTTACAGGGAACCAACAGTGTTGGGAAGGAAACTGAGACTCAAATGAATGAATTTGGAGCAGAAGGAAGAAGTAACTATTCAACCAGAACAGAAAGAAGAAACAAAAATTCCAGAAAATGAGGAGAGGCTTAGGAACCTCTGGGACAACTTTAAACATTCCAACACCTGAATTATAGGGGTGCCAGAAGGAGAAGAAGAGCAAGAAATGGAAAACTTAGTTGAAAAAAAAAATAATGAAAGAGAACTTCCCCAATCTGGCAAAGAAAATAAACTTCCAGGAAGTCCAGGAACCTGAGGAGTTCTCAAGAAGCTGGATCCAAGGAAGCGCACATTAAGGCACATCATACTTGCATTACCCAAGATTAAAGATAAGGAGAGAGTCTCGAAAGCACCGAGGGAAAAGGAGACAGTTACCTACAAAGGAATTCTCATGAGACTTTCAGCTGATTTCTGAAAAGAAACCTTACAGGAAAGAAGGGGATGGAACAAAGTATTTCAAGTCATGAAAGGCATTGACTTACATCCAAGATGATTCTAGCCAGCAAAGCTCTTATTTAGAATGGAATGGCAGATACAGTGCTTCTCAGATAAGGTCAAGTTAAAGGAGTTCATCATCACCATGCTCTTATTATATGAAATGTTAAAGGGACCTATCTAAGACAAAGAAGGTGATCAAAACTATGAACAGTAAAATGGCAGCAAACTAACAACTATCCATAACTGAACTTAAAAACAAAAACAAATTAAGCAAACAACTAAAAAAGAAACAGAATCACAGAAATGAAGATCACATGGAAGGTTATCAGTGGGGAGGGGGAAGGAGGAGGAAGGAGGAAGAGGTACAATGAATAAGAAGCATAAATTGTAGGTACAAAATAGATGGGGGCGGGATTAAGAATAGTATAGAAAACAGAGAAGCTGGAGACCCATGGACATGAACTAAGGGGCAGTGGGTGGGTGGGGGAAATGCTGGTAGGAGGAGGGGTTCAGGGTGGAGGAGAATAAAGAGGAGAAAAAATGGGACAATTGTAATGGCACAATCAATAAATATATTTTAACAAATAACGTAATATCTATCTAAAAATAGCATGAGCACATTGACTATTTCCTTAATAGGACTGGAAGTACCTCAAGGTTGGATTGGCACTTCCCACATTCATCAATCTCTCAGACTTCTCTCAGTTCTCTCTTCACCCTGTGTGTTAGCAATCATGCTCTTCATTGGGGTAAGATGGCTGTACTAGCCCCAGACATCACAACCTGAGTCCCACGTAGAGTAGTAATAAAATTAAACCATCCCCAGCAGATGTATTCTTGCATTACCTTGGTCAGGACAGTGCCATCGCATGCCCAGCCCAGAGGCCCTAGAAGACCATCCCTGGCCTGGCCATGATCTCCACCCTGGGAGAGGCCATAGTGCAGGCCTCCTATCTGAGTTCAAAGAAGCCTGAAAGGGGAAAGGGCAGTTGGGCAGACATCTGCAGTGTCTGTGACTACAGAGGGTCTGTACTTTTTCCTCTCTGAAAGTTTAGGGTTATCAATCTCTCTGGTATTTTGGATGGAAGTAGCCCCACATTCTTTAATTCAGCCTTGACTAGAATATTTGCCTGAAGTGAAAGCACTTAAGGAAAACCCCTGAGAGAATAAGAATCTGTTAAAACAGGTGCTTTAAAAAGAACAATCCAGCATCAGACATCAAATATTTTTTTAGATCTGTAAGGAAATGTTCAGTTACAAACCTGTTAAACCTGCATGCATACTCTATCTCACCATCAGAAAAGCAAGCTCTGGTTCAGTCTTCCTGATAAGAAGTGCAGGCTTTTGTATTATACTGGTAGTGCTGTGTTAACAGTTTTGAACACTGTTCTTATAACCTCAAGACTATAGCACATTTATCATGAGATAGTGCAAGTTTTTAGACTACTTTGTATAGACAACTGTGTTCATTTGAAGTTGTCAACTGAATTTTATTTTTCAACAAAGGCTGACTTTATTCACCAACTCTGGTGTCTCACTCTGACTACATTTCACTGTGATTCACTGTGATCTAGCCACTGCTAAATCATAAAATTAGAAGCATAGCTCAAGACATAGCCTTTTGTGAATAAATATTATAAATAAATAACATCACTTTAACAGGTCAACTTTGAAACACAGTTCAAAACTCAATTTGTTAGGACATTTGAAATTTCATAATAATGTGCTTTGCTCTGAATCTTTTAAACTTATTTCCAAAGGTGTTCAGTAAACTTTTCCAATATTTTTTAAAGATTTTATTCTTTTATCTTTAGAGGGGAAGGGAAGGAGAGAGGGAGAGAAATATCAATGTATGGTTGCCTCTTGTGCGTCCCCTGCTGGGAACTGGCCTGCAACCCAGGCATGTGCCCTGACTGGGACTCAAAATGTGATCCTTTAGTTCACAGGCCTGTGTTCAATCCACTGAGCTACACCAGCCAGGGGAACTTTTCCAATATTGAAACTCATATCCAGGATGTGGGAAATTTCCATGGGTTAATTTTTGAAGAATGAGAAGCCTGTTTATTTTAATCTACTGTCCTTCAAGAAGGTCCAGCATCTACCTAATATTTT
The DNA here is from genome assembly GCF_014824575.4 of Sturnira hondurensis. NCBI lineage: Eukaryota > Metazoa > Chordata > Mammalia > Chiroptera > Phyllostomidae > Sturnira > Sturnira hondurensis. The sequence continues at coordinate 1,614,707 of NW_028073091.1, forward strand.
TGTTAAGCTGTTTGTTTAATTTTTTTCTGTTCTTTCTATATGTTCAGTTAATTAGATATTGTATCTCCTAGACTGATCCTCTCATTTCTTATATTTTCTTTTATATTTTTCCATTTCTTTACCCCTCTTATCCTGGAATTTCCTTAACTTTATATTTCACTCTCCTATTGAAGTTGTAGAAACAATAATTTAGATTGTTTTTGGTCTTTGATGATTATTCTCAATTCATGAATGCAAAAATTGCTCTCTTCTTTCTTTTTTTGAATTCTATTGCATTTTTATTATAATTGTTGTTCAAGTACAGTTTTCTGCCTTTTACCCCTATCCCAGCCCACTCCCCCAGCCCTCCCTATTGCTCTTTTATTTCTGATATGCAACCACAGTGTGGGGTGTGTGCATGTGTGTGTATGTGAATAATTTACCTAAATTGTCTGTTTTGCTTGTTAATGTTTTGGTCCCTCCCATGATGGTGACTGTTGTCTGTCATGTTGAGAGTTGGGGACCAAGAAGCAGGCTGTATGTGGGTGAGGGGAGCTTGGGGCCTGCTGGTCCTCACTGGGTGTGCTTCACAAGGATCCAATTCTATCACTACTCCACATGTCAGCACCTGGAGGTCTTTTGTCCAAAGAAGGGCCCCTGGAGGCAGTGGCACTGCCTGCCAGAATTCTAGAAGCAAGTTAGGCCAAAGGTGCCTGGCAGACATGCCATCCAGTTCCTCCTTCTAGGAAGTGCTTGTTGCCCCAGCTGTCAGTTCCTTCAGGGCCAGCCTCAGAGTAGAGAGCTCTTTCCTTTGTGCACCCTCCTGGGACAGCCTTATCCAATGCTGGATGGAGGTGAACACCTGTCTTCTGTGTCTGGCCATGAATTTGAGCAGCTGGCAGGTTCAGGGTCCCCAAAATTCCTCATTTTAATTCTGCCAAAAGTGACCAACATCACTCTGGGGACTCCATAAATGCTGAGTTCTCTTTTGCAAAACTTGCAATAGCTGATGTAGCAGACAATGTTGATGTCACATTCCTGCAGAGCTTATGTCTACAGATCCGTGACCCCTACTGCCAGTGTCTGTGGTCACAGGAATAAGTGCAGGGGACAAGAATGTGCCTGTAGCTGCCCTCACCCAGAGGTGTGGCCATCCTCTGATTCCCCAATGGGATGAGCTTGGGTTCCCAAAGGGAACTTGTCACTGACACTGTTCCTGGAGCAAGGTCAATGCCTCCTGCTCCCCTACAGGCGCTTCCTGGGATGGCCAACCAGATCACCTGCTTGATGATCCACTGACTTGAGCCACTCTGAGGAAGCCCAAGCTCAGACACAGTCAGTCAGTGGACATTCAGCTGGCACCAACTAGACACCCCATGTGCTTCCGCTTTGGCAGAGCTGACCTGAGGGCAGCCTGTGGGTGCCGTTTCTGACTGGCTGTGTGTGGACCATGGTCAGTGCTGCCTGGTGTGGCTGGATCACCTGCCTCTCCCTGTGTGCAGCACTGGGAGGCTGCTTGCTCTCCTGAGCGTGTGTTTGCAATATGGTTTTTCCTACAAGTCAGCTTTCAGTTCCAGCTTGAATGTCCAGCCCAGGTCTTAAAATCAAAAGTGCCAAGCTGCCTATAGGACCACCCATCCTACAGGTGACACCAGCACTAAGAAATAATAGGGAGCCAACACAGGTGACTGTGCTAGCCACTCAGATTTTGTCAATGCAGGTTCACTCAGCTTTTATTACTGCAGATTTAATCCAAATCCATATAAATGTAATAACAATACTAGTTACTAATACTTATAGAAACTAATACTACTTACTAGTTGCTAACTGAAATACTAATTACTAACCTAAATACTAATTACTAACCTAATGACAATACTAATTACTAGTACTAATAAGACACAATCAGTAATAACATCACATGAGACAAAATTGGGGGATAATGAACCTGAGACCCAGAGTCACAGTCTGCAGGTCTGGGAGACAACACAGTGAACAAGAAAGCTGTCAGTGTTTTTCAGGGGAGAATCTCCAGAGCCAGTCCTCAGTCCACAGGGCAGAGCCTCCGGTGGCTGATGCCAAAGGAAATCAGTGTGGTGTGGAGTCGCACTCTGGTGTGTGGAGCTCAGCTGTCTCAGCAGCGGTCTGGGGCCTGCCTCAGTTATACCCTTAAGAGTGGTGTGTTCCACCATTCTGGGTCCCTTAACAAGGGTCTTGGCACCCCTGAAAGCAAGTAGGGAATTTGTTTGAGAGCCTATCTATGGGTAGTCCTGCTCTGCAGGCATGACTGTTCTGGTCATATGTGCAGATGTTTTAAGTGTGTCTCCCTGCCAGATGTGTTGAGTGTGACTTAGGTAGTTTCCCTCTTGAACCAAAGTGTTATGGCCAACTAGCAACCATCTTGGTTGACATGAGTGACTCTACTTTCTTTTATATAGTTTATGCTATCTTTTAAATTTTTATTTTATTTTAATACATTTTATTGATTATGCTATTACATACAGTTGTCCCATTTCCCCCACTTCACTCCCCTCCCACCTGCATGTTCATGTCCATGGGTCACACATATAAGTTCTTTGGCTTCCAACTTTCCTATACTATTCTTACCCTCCCCCTTTCTATTTTCTATCTACCATCTCTGCTACTTGTTCTCTGCACCTTTTCCTCCCTCTCTCCTCCTCCCCTGTTGATAACCCTCCTCATGATCTCCATTTCTGTGGTTCTGTTCCTGATCTACTTGTTTGCTTAGTTTGCTTTTGTTTTTGTTTTAGGTGTGGTTGTTAATGACTGTAAGCTTGTCGTCATTTTACTGTTCATATTTTTTACCTCCTTTTGCTTAGATAAATCCCTCTAACATTTCATATAATAAGAGCTTGGAGTCTACGGCCAGACCACCCTGAATGCACCCGATCTCATCTGATCTCAGAAGCTAAGCAGGTTGGGCCTGGTTAGTATTTGGATGGGAGAGCTTGGTGATGATGAACTCCTTTAACTTGACCATATCTGAAAAGCACTTTATCTGCCCTTCCATTCTAAATGAGAGCTCTGCTGGATAGAGCAATCTTGGGTGTAGGTCCTTGCCTTTCATGACTTGGAATACTTCTTTCCAGCCCCTTCTTGCCTGTAAGGTCTCTTTTGAGAAATCAGCTGACAGTCTGATGGGAACTCCTTTGTAGGTGACTGTCCCCTTATCTCTTGCTGCTTCTAGGATTCTCTCCTTTATTTTAATCTTGGGCAATGTAATTCTGATGTGCATTGGTGTGTTCCTCCTTGGGTCCAGCTTCTTTGGGACTCTGAGTTTCCTGGACTTCCTGGAAGTTTATTTCCTTTGCCAGACTGGGGAAGTTCTCTTTTATTATTTGTTCAAATAAGTTTTCCACTTGTTGCTCTTCCTCTTCCCCTTCTGGTATCCCTATAATTCAGATGTTGGAACATTTAAAGATGTCCTGGAGGTTCCTAAGCCTCTCCTCATTTTTTTGCATTCTTGTTTCTTCATTCTTTTCTGTTTGGAGGTTTCTTTCTTCCTTCTGGTCCACAGCATTGATTTGAGTCCCGGTTTTCTTCCCATTACTATTGGTTCCCTGTACATTTTCCTTTATTTCACTTAGTGTAGCATTCATTTTTTCATGTAATTTGCAACCAAATTCAACCAGTTCCTTGAGCATCCTGATGACCAGTGCTTTGAACTATGCATCTGATTTGTTGGCTATCTCTTTGTTGCTTAGTTGTATTTGCTGTGGAGCTTTGATCTGTTCTTACGTTTGGGCCATTTTGTTTTTGTCTCGACCCACCTCTTACCTAGTGAGGGGTGTAGCCTCAGGTGTTCACCAGGGCAGGATGACCCAGGTCACTGAGTTGTGACGCTGTTTGTGGGGAAGGGGTCTGAGGGGGAACAATGGTGCTTGCTCTTCTCTCTGCAGGCTTTCAGTCACTTCCCTCACTTCCCACAAGCAAATTAGGCCCTTCTGGTGCTGATTTCCATGTGGGTGGGTCTCTCCAGTGAACTCTCCTATGAGGCTGGGAGTTTCTCCTGCTGCTTCAAACCCTGCAGGTATTTTCAATCAGTGGTTTGAAGCTTTATTTCCCTGAGCTGGGCTTTGGGTTGCGCAGTCTGTCCTGCTCCCCAGTTGTTTCTCCAGGTTTATTTGCTCACAAATGTGAGACCACCCAGTTGGCAATGCACCACCTTGCCAATCCACCCGCTGCTGCCTTGCCAGCCAGCTACAGCCTTCAGCGCCCTGCTCCACAATCTGCCACCTCACTGGGTACCCCAGTCACTGCCTTGACAAGAGTCCTCTCTGCCCCTGGCTGCCCAACTCCACCCCCCCTACTGGCCTTGATGAATTAGTCTTCTTTAACTCCTTGGTTGTTGGACCTCCATACAGTTTGGTTTTCTGTCAATTTTGGTTGTTTTTTGTTTTTAAACTTGTTGTCATCCTTCTTTTGGTTGTGTGAGGAGGCATAGTGTGTCAACCTACACCTCCATCTTGGCTGGAAGTCTACTTTATGCTATCTTGACCAGATAAATGCCATTTTTTTAGTCCTGCTCTCCACACTTGTTTCACCTTACTTCACAGAAGGTGAACTGGGGTTCAATACCTGAAATTAATATGAAATGATACTGAATGTAAACTGTAATGTAAACAATTAAAAAACAAACAAAACCATTGCTTGAGGTCACACTGCTAGGAAACTGAAAGGCCCTTGCTGAAATTCTATCCTCCTGACTCCAAAGTCTGATGTTCTCAGCAGGGCAGAACCTGCTGTTCATGCAGTACAGGAACCTGATGTAAAATGATTCAGAAACAACAGCCTCAGGAATCTCATTGATGTTCCCGAGACTATAAATACCTATTCCTCAACAAATAAATTAGTTTCTCTCACTTTGTGCTGTATAAGAGTCATTTTAGGTACACACACACACAAAATAAGAATCACCATAATTGGAAGGGAAAAAAATCTCAATTTAGAAGTAGAAGGTAGTGAGCAGAACAAAAGAAAGTTATGTCAGGTTAGAGTTCAAGAGAGATGCTAGGGCTTTTTCTGAAAATATTATTTTCCTAGGGTTTTATTCTCCAAGGTTATTTTTAGCCCATTGTGGATTGCTGAGGTAAAGAGAAAGTTTACAAATGAAGAGCTGCTTTCTGGGTCTTTCTTGTGCAGAATCTCTTCCCAGAACACTGACTATTCCAAATATGAGAGTTCACCAAAATTCGCCATTCATATTTGAAATGTAAATGCACTTGGAATTTGGTTTATTTGAGAAATGGCTATGTGACTATTTCTGAAACAACATAAAGGAGGGAATACAAATAGTTGTTAAGCTCTTTAGATGTGGTAGTGTTCTTTTTTGTTTCTCTTCTGACTCTGATGCTGAAAAATAAACCTCCAAATATGAACATTCCTGAAATCATAAAACTACATATCTTAGCTGTTGAAACTTAGTTTGTCCAATTTTACACCTTCTTGTTTGACTCCAGTTAATGGGAAAGAAAAGTGGTTTGGTTTTGAATTCCTGCCCCCTGGAGATGCAAAGGGCGTGAAGCCCATGGGACAGAGTGCATGGAACCACACAGCACCCTCCCTCTGAGAGCACATTCCTACATTGATGGCTCATTATTTTGGAGTAATTCCCATTCCTTTAATAAATATTCATTAAAGAAGCTATTCAGTATCACTTATGTTTCTGAGGGAAGAAATTAAATACTAACAAAATGCTCCAGGTTTAATTTACCTCTGACATGAAAGCCCTTAGTGCTGATTAAACATAAAAAGTGACATTCTGAAAACTAATTAAAATGGGGTACTGAAACAACTAAGCAGAGAATTAATATAAAATATTATTTCTAAGTATTTAGAACTTACATTAATTTCCTATATCATTTTGGGATACAAGGTCTGTTTTAGTAGCAGCTTCATAGAAGGGTGGATGCCAGCACCCCATTACCTAATTTAAAATAATCAAGTCCAGATGCTGTTGCCAAAAAAGAGGTTTGCACCATTTGCTGCTGTGATGTGGATCATATTTCAAAAGTGTCAAATCAAAGGTGTCCACCAAAGACTGATTTCTCAATGAATTCCTTATGTATTTCATCTCTTGAATACAAAATGTGGGGTATCTGCTGAGGAGTGAAATTCAGATTTATGAAGAAGGAAACATATGGGTATGATCCTTTGTGAAACACTGCACACATTGTCCCTCTCAGGTACAGTTATTCAAGGCTTCATTAAGATGAAGAGGCATTTCCCTCCCTTTTATTTAAACAACCCCACCTGAGAGGCATCATAATATTTACAGAGAAAAGGGAGCATGAGATGAAGGAAATCTTGCTAAAATCTCAACATAGAAGTCTTTAAAAATGCTCTCATTCTGTCAAACTAATCTAATGCTGTTAAGTGCAAAATATTTTAAAATTTGTCATTTATCTATGTTAAATACTGGCCTCTTTCCTGACAAAGATTCCAATTAAAGATGTTTAGTTCTATCTTATTATGCTAAATATATCTGGATACTGAATAACAAGTTTCCTTCTTTTTGGAAACAGTATAATAATGATCCACAAGATGACTAGGTAAATATATACATACAGAGAGAAACATGGATGGATAGACAAATGTGGAGCTGAATAGAGATATATAAGTGGATAGTGTTGTCATCAGCTTTTGGAAAATAGCAATCTCCTGCCAGTTCATGCAGTCTTTTCTCAGAAAGATGCTGCCTTAATGTCCTGAGTAGTAAGTGTTCAAGAATTCAGAGATATAAAGCTCTTTATGCCATTAGGACACTGAAATTAAAGTATGGAAAACTCCATTTACTCATTTATTTAACCAATAATTATTACAGAGTACCCACTCTGTACCAAGGACTAGGAGTAACTCTAGCAACCATGAAATTTAAATGTTTCATTCTGTTTCCATTTGCAAAATCTTAAATGGTACTCCCAGAACAATAAAAGACACTATCCCTCATCCTCCCCCTAAAAAACAACTAAATAGCCTGGAAATAATTCAATGAACAATGATAAAGGATTCCAAAAGCTGAAAAGAATAAGGTAGACTGGTTAGAAACCTCAGGAATTGAGGAATGGTGATGTGGTGAGTTCTTTTATTTCCCATATGCCCCATACGGGCACCAGAGAGTCCTGAAATCTGGAACCACCATGGAGCACAGTCAAACAAACAGGAAAGGCCTGTTCAAAGAGCTGGGAAAGGAGAAAACAGACAGAGCCTTCTTTATCCGGAGGCACATCAGGGGACCAATTTGCCCTCAAAGCCCTGCTGGGCTGACCAACCTCTACTCCACACCTGGGCAGTGGTGGATGGGCTGACCAACTGAGGGGCAGCAGTGGCACAGCCTAGCATCTCTCTGTTCTTCACTCAGTGACACAAGAATACAAAGACCCATTGGCTTTGACCCCTCCCACTTCCCATGGCAGAAGGTGGACTTGCAATTCCACATTGGCCCTGGGAAGCAACTTCCACCCCTTCAGGCAGCACAGCAGACTGAGTAACACCCCCAGAAATGCCAGAAGAACAAGTCAGGCCAAAAAAGAACTGCAAGGGCTCTAAAAACCGAACTGTCACTGGAACCACAACCCACAAGAGTAGGCCAGGACCTAGGCAATTTAAAAGGGCGATTGCCTGCTAAAGTAGAAGATTTAAATAGAATTAAGAGTTTCCTAACAAAATAACAAAAATGTCCAGGGCACAATAAAAATTCACTCATTGTACCAAATATTTAAAAAAAACCCATACTTTTAACAAGAAAAAAAAACTAATGCCATTGTTGAAATGAATATTATGTTGAAATTATTTGGCAAGGATTTTGAAACAGTTGTGATGCTTCAATAAGCAATTACAAATTCTCTTGAAACAAATAAGAAAAATGAAAAATCTCAACAAAGAAATAGAACTTATAAAAACAGCCATATGGGAATCATAGAACTGAAAAATACAATAACTAAAATTTTGAAAATTTACTGCATGTCATCAATAGTAGAATGGAAATGAAAGTGAATAGAATCCATGAACCTGAAGACAGATCAATAGATTTTATTCAATCTGAACAAAACAGAAATAGAAACTGAAAAAAATTAATGGAGCTTCAAAGATATTTGCAACACATGTCTAACTAAATATTTAATGTGCTTGCCCTGGCTGGTGTAGCTCAGTGGATTGAGTGTGGGCCTGTGAACCAGACGATCGCGGTTCGATTCCCACTCAGGGCACATGCCTGGGTTGCAGGCCAGTTCCCGGCAGGGGACACACCAGAGGCAACCATACATTGATATTTCTCTCTCTCTCTCCTTCCTTTCCTCTCTAAAAATAAAAATGACGTAAAATCTTTAAAAAAATAAAAATAAATATTTAATGTGCTATCTTTGGAGTCCCAGAGAAAAAGAGAGAGTGTAGCTGAAAAATATTGAAAGAAATAATGGTCAATAATTTTCTAAATTTAGCCAGACACATGAAACTACAAATTCAAGTATCTTAGTAAAACCCTAAGAAATTCACAAAAAAACACATCGTCATTAAACTTCTGACAAACTAAAGACAAAAACAAAAATAAAGAAAAGAAAAAAGGTAAATGATGCAAGAAAAGAACTGTCAACCATGAATTCTATATCTGGCAAAACTATCCTTCGAAAATGAAGGGGAAATAAGATTTCTCAGATAAAGTAAAGAGGATTTGTTGGTAGGAGACTTACTTTACAGATTGGCTAAATGAAGCCCCTCAAATATTAAAAAATATTACTGATTGGATAATGTCACCCTAAAAGTCATATTTTGAAACCCTAACCCCCAATGAGAGTACATAAGAAGATAGAAACTTTAAGGAGGTAATTAAGGTTAATCGAGGTCATAAGGGTCTGGACCTTATCCCTGATAAAACTGGTATAAGACTAGAAAGAAATGGGTGGGGAGGGGGGAGTCTATGCATTAAAAAAAAAAGGCCATGTAAGAACAGGGAACCAAGATGGCTGGCTGAAATCCAAGGAGAGAGATCTCAGAGGAAACTAAACCTGCATGCACCTTGATCCTGAACTTTCAGCCTCTAGAACTGTGAGAAATAAATCTCTGTTGTTTAAGCCGCCTGGTCTGTAGTATTTTTTTTGGCAACCTGAGCAGACAAATTTAAAAAATAACAACAGACAAATGATGGGATCTTCAGAGAGGGAAAGAACAATGGAATAAGGAAATATAAAGAGAAACAAATGCAACAGATCATTCTTTACTGCTTTAGTTCCTTTAATTATACTTTGTGTTTGAAGCCCAAATTACAACACCACTTGATATGATGCTCGATGTATGCAGTGAAAACACTTAAGATAATTGTATTTAAAAAGTGGAGATGATAAAGGGATTTAAATGGAAATAAGTTTTCTGCACTTCACTCAAAGGGTGAAACCCTGACACTGTAGGTGGTGATAAATTACAGAGACATGAGGAAATACCCAGAGCATCAACCAATAAAACTATACAAACTGGTGTCCAAAAATCATACATAAAGAAGAATCTAATGCTAAATAATGTTCAAGTAACTCGTAAGGAAGGTAGAAGAAAAAAATCCAGAAGGATGAAAAACAATGGGTACAAATAAACAAATACTAAAATGGTAGCTTTAAGCTCTAACCCATCAATGACTAATTTAAATATAAGTGGTAGAAATACATCAGTTACAAGACAGAGGTCAATTATTAGTAAATATGGAAAAAATTAAAATATAAATAAAAAGCTAGAGTGGATAACAATCATGACTCAATTATGTGTAGTCTATAAGCAAATGGCTTCAAAAGTAACAACAGATAATTAGTAAATGAAAGAATTGAAAGAAGTAAGAATGACTCATAATAACATCAAATAACTTCAGAAAAAAGAAAATTATTAGAAACAGGATCTGGCCAAGATGGAGGCATAGGTAGAAACCCTTTGATTCCTCCCACAACCAAAAGGAGGATAACAACCAATCTAAAAATGATAAACAACCAAAAGTGCCAGAAAATTAAACTTCATGGAACTCCACCAACCAAGGAGTTAAAGAAATATTCACCAGACTGGTAGGAGGGGCAGAGACAGGCAGACAAGTGGGTGGAGAGGACTGCAGCAAGGCAGTGGACCACATGGGCAAGGCAGGGCTGGCTGAATGGGAAACTAAAGACTTAAGCTAGCTATAAACTACCATAGGGGTTGCCTTGGTGGGAGAAACTCTCAGTCTCATGTGACAGAGTTCATTGGAAAATAGGGCTAGAGCCAAGCAGGTGAGCTTCATTGTTTCCTCTTGGACCCCACACCAACAGACAGCACCCAAAAGAAGCAAAGTGAGTTGCCTTGCCCAGTTGAATACCTAAGGCCCAACCCCCTACAACATAACAGGTGTATCCAAAGAAATATGGCCCAGATGACAGAACAGATCAAAACTCCAGAAAAAGAGCTAAGCAACCAGGAGATAGCCAGCCTCTCTGATGCAGAGTTCAAAACACTTGTAGTCAGGATGCTCACAGAAATGGTTGAGTGTGATCGCAAAATGAAGGAAAAAATGAAGGCTACCCAAAGTGAAATAAAGCAAAATATACAGGGGTCCAATGGTGAAGGGAAGAAAATTGAGACTTAAATGAATGATCTGAAACAAAAGGAAGAAATAAACACCCAGCCAGAACAGAATGAAGAAATAAGAATTTCTAAAAATGAGGAGAAGCTTAGGAACCTCTGGGACAACTTTTAACATTCTAATATCTGAATCACAGGGGTGCCAGAGGGAGAAGAACAAGAGCAAGAACTTGAAAACTTATTGGAACAAATAATAAAGAAAAACTTTCCCAATCTGGTGAGGGAAATAGACTTCCAGGAAGTCCAGGAAGTCCAGGAAGCCCAGAAAGTCCCAAAGGAATTGAACCTAAAGAGGGACATACCAAGGCACCTCATCATTAAGTTAACCAAGATTAAAGATAAAGAGAGAATCTTAAATGCAGCAAGAGGAAAGGAGAGAGTTACCTACCGAGGAGTGCCCATAAGACTATAAACTGATTTCTCAAAAGAAACTTACAGGCAAGAAGGGGATGTAAAGAAGTATTTGAAGTCATGAAACTCAAGGACCTACATCCAAGATGACTCTATCCAGCAAAGCTTTCATTTAGAATGAAAAGGCAGATAAAGTGCTTCCCAGATAAGATAAGGTTAAGAGTTCATTAGTACCAAGCCCTTATTATATCAAATGTTAAAGGGACTTATCTAAGAAATAGAATACCAAAACTATGAACAGTAAAATGACGACAAACTCACAACTATCAACAACTGAACCTAAAAAAAAAGAGAAAAAAAAACCTAAGCAAATGACTAGAACAGGAACAGAATCAGAGAAATGGAGATCACATGGAGGGTTTTCAGCAGGGAGGAGGAAGGGAAGAATGAGGGTGGAGGAGGTACAGGGAACAAGAAGCATAATTGGTAAGCATAAAATAGACGGGAACAGGATGAGTGTTATAGGAAACAGAGAAATCAAAGGACTTTTATGTTCAACCCATGGATATGAAGTAAGTGTGGGGGAGGGGATTCTGGAGGGTTGGGGGATACAGGGTGGAAGAAGGATAAAAGGAGAAAAATTGGGAAAACTGTAATAACATAATCAATAAAATATATTTTTTAAAAGAAATAAAAATGGGGGAATCAATACAGATCCCATGGACATGAAAAGGATAGTGAAAGAATACTACAAACAACAACAAAAAAGAAAATTAGGAACAAAATAAGTACTACATGATGATAAAGGGTCAATCAATCCACTAAGATACAGCAATCCAAAGTGTGTGTGCAGCACACAGCGATTTAAAAATACGTAAGCCAAAACTGATAAAGATGAAAAGAGAAATAGACAGATTCACAATTGTTCTCGGGGATTTCAAAACCCAACTTGCAGAAATTGATAAAATCCACAAGAATATAGAGGAATGAACAACACCACCAGCCTACTGATCTGACATTTATGGAACATTCCATGCAACAAAAGCAGAGTACACATTCTAGTAAAGTGCTCATGGAACATTCACCATGAAAACCATGTCTTAGGTCACACAGCAAACCTTAAGTAATTTTAAAGAACTGAAATTATACAGAGTATGTTTTCTGACCATAATGGAATCAATTTAAAAAGTAATAACTAAAAGGCAACAGAAACATCTCCAAGTAACTGGTAATTAAACAACACACTCCTAAATAATTCATAGGTCATAGAGGAAGTCTCAAAGTAAGTTAAAAACTGAAAATAAAAAAATGAATAAAATGAATAAAATTGAAAATACAACATATCATAGTTTGTGGTATTGAGCTAACCAATACTGAGAGGGAGATTTATAGCCTCAAATGCTTACACTAGAAAAGAGAAAATATATCTAAGTTCCCAGCTCAAAAGACTAGAAAAAGAAGAGAAATAAACAATAACAAAGCAAACATAAGTAATGAAAAAAAGCACAAATAAAAATAAGTAAATGAATTAATAAAAAAGTGTTTGTAAAAAAATAAAATAAAATTGACAAACTACTAGTGCAATGGACAAAAATAAAAAAAATAGAAGACCCAAATCAATGTCAAAATAAAAGATGGGTATCACAATGAATCCATCCACCAGTTATTAAACTAATAGGTTAACACTACAAAAACTCCATCCCCATCAATTTTACAAGTTAGAAGAAATGGAGCAGTTTTTTGAAAACCACAAACTACAATTACTGAATAAGATAAAATAGATACATGAATAGTCCTATAATCAAGGGTGTGGGTGCCCCTAGTCCTATGTTGTTCAAGGGTCAACTGCACACTAAAAACTTTGCATCAGAATAAAAAAATTTAAAATATAATTCCAAAAGTGATGGTAACATATAATTGATAAGAATATGTGTTTATTTGGCAAATAAAAATAGATCTAATAAACCATATAGCAATTAAATACATTCCTTTTTAGTCTATAAGGCATTTTCAGCAGATTCAATATAAAAACAAATTAAACAGAAGAATGAGATTGCAAATGCAAGACATGAAGTGCAAAAGTAAGAATGTTTAAATTTAAACTAATAGTTTTTATTTCTAAAAAACATTAGTTTCCAAAGCATTCTTCTTTTGAATGTGAACTTCATTTTTCCTACAACTGAAGCAATTATTTATTGAATTTTCAAGTATGCCAGAAAATAAAAAAGAAGCACCATTTCCCAAAATTCAAGTACTTGGAAATAACTACCATTAACATTAGCTGAACATCACTCCAGACACCTTGCTTTGAAGAGAGCTGTATCTCAGAGAGGGACATTCTCAAAACTCTAACATTCTCAAGGCTCTCAGAAGTGCACAATCGACAGAAAGACAGCACAATGAAAATGCACCAGACACTCTGTGATTTGGAGGACAGGCACACAGATATGGAGCAGACTCTACCTCTTACTGGCTGCATGACAATGTGCAACTCACTCCACCTCTCTATACCTCATTGTTCTCACCCATAAAATGTGAACGTCAATAGTATTCGCCTCTCAGGGTTTTCATGAGGATTACAAAGTGCTCAGAGTGTACAGTGTTGGCCTTCACTCAAGGAACATTATTTCCCTCTGTCTGATTCCTGATAGTCAGAAGGCACAGGTGGCACATGGACAGGTGAGGGTTAAGATGGGAGGAGGGGTCTTCCAGAGAGCCTGAGAACAGGGTGTCCCTCGCCTCTTCTAGAGGTGATGGTGGGGAATGTATGTGGGTGGTTGGGAATGTATGACAGATAGTTGGGGGACAATGTTTTATTTGCTGGCTTTTTACTTGTATTTTCACGCCTTTCCACTTCTCATTTTATTAGAGAGTGAACTTCACTTGGTGCACTTTCCCAGAACCTAGCCTCCACATGGCATCCACTGCATTATTTGGTCCTGTGAGGAAGACAGGTCCTGTAACACTGTCCCCATATTATTAATGAGAGAGCCAACTGTCACAGAGGTAAAACCATTTGCCCAGGGTTGTACTATGAGGAAGAACTGGCATTTTGAGTTTATAACCAAGTAACATCAGGTAGTGCTGGTGCTGGGAGGGTAGAGAGAAATAAATATAGGTCCACCAAGCCCCGACAAGTGGACTTTCTAGCCTTGTGTGTTTAGAAGCGATTTCATCAACACAGCTGCTGGTTATAGCATTAGACCTCACCAAGTATTTTGTGCCTGAGAGAATAAATGTCTCCATAAACATGTGTGAAGGTGGTACAGTGCAGATACACCATGCCAATTTGCAAGTATGATAAGCTTATTCTAACATTCCTCTGGAAGAGCAAAAATGTAAGGATGACCAAGAACATTGTGAAGAAGAGAAAAGCAGGAGACTTGTCCTACTGGATATGAGAATGTATTAAGAACCTGTAACAGTTGGAAAGTTTAGGTATAGACCAAGAGAAGACAAACAATTCACCAAGCAACATTGAATCCACAGGAGGAAGTATTTAGGGGGGAAAGGATGGCCTTCTTACCATAATTCTGGTGTGGCCATACCTGTTTAAGCAAGGCAAAAATTGTAGAACATAAAGGATGACATTGGCAGATTTGATAACATAAAATTTTGAAACAGTTGTAGAGAGATGATAAATTTAAGAAGAGAAAGAAAAAAATATTTGTGATATAAAGACATACCTCATTTTATTATGTTTTGCAAATACTGTGTTTCCATAAATGAAGGTTGGGGGAAACCCTGATCAAGTAAGACTATTGGTGCCATTTTTCCAACAGGCTCAGATGGTGGTCAGCATTTTTTTAGCTATAAAGTATTATTAGTTAAGGTATATACATTGTTTTAGACACAATGCTATCATACCTGGTAGACTACATTATAGGGTAAACGTAATTTTTGTTGGCACAGGGAAACAAACAATTCACATGACTTGCTTTATTGCAGTATCATTTTATTGTGGTGATCTAGAGTTGACCTTGCAATATCTCTGAGGTTTGCTTGTAAATGCCTGATAAAATATTTGCTGGTAGCTACCAAAGAAAGACTTTGCAAACTCTTGGATTGGGATTCAAATTCTAGAAATCCACATCAGAAATACTCCTGCGGAGGCACTCAAAATTATGTGTTCACCATGTTCACTTCTGCATTGTCATAGGAAAAAATTAGAAACTTAAATGTCTGTAAAAAAGAGTGGTCAAATAAATTGTAATGCATCCAAGCTACAGAATATTTTGCACAGAGTAAAAGGAATAAATCACTGGTGTGGAAAAATTCCTATGATGGGTTGTTGTTGTTGTTTTTAAAGACTCCCTTTTTCCTTTTAAAAAATGATTTTAGAGAGAGAAAGTAAGGGAAAGAAACAGATACAATGATTTGTTGCTCCATTCATTTATGCATTAATTGGTTTATTCTTTTTTTTATTTTTTATTTAATTCTTATTCAAGTACAGTTTTCTGTTTTATATTCCCTGCCTGCCCCCCCCAGTGGTCCCCACCTCCCTCCCATTTCCGCCCCCCACCTTAATTATTGTCCATGTGTCCTTTATACTCATTCATGTGAGTCCCTCCCATTTTCCCCTATGATTCTGTCCCCTCTCCTCTCTGAACCCTGTCAGCCTGTTCCGTATTTGAGTGTCATTGGTCATATTTTGCTTGCTTGTTTGTTTTGTTGTTTAGATCCCTGTTAATGGTGATATCATATGGTATTTGTCTTTCACCACCTGGCTTATTTCGCTCAGCATAATGCTTTCCAGTTCCATCCATGATGTTGCAAAGGGTAGGAGTTCTTTCTTCCTTTCTGCAGCATAGAATTCCATTGTGTAAATGTACCATAGTTTTTTGATCCAGTCATTGACCGATGGGCATCTAGGTTGCTTCCAACTCTTGGCTATCGTAAATTGTGCTGCTATGAACATCGGGGTGCATAGGTTCTTTTGGATTGGTGTTTCAGGGTACTTAGGATATACCCCTAACAGTGGAGTTGCTGGGTCAAAAGGCACGTTCATTTTTAGTTTTCTTAGAAAATTCTATACTGTTTTCCATAGTGGTTGTACCAGTCTGCAATCCCACCAACAATGAACTAGGGTCCCCTTTTCCCCATAACCTCTCCAGCACTTGTTTGTTTCTTTGTTTATGATAGCCATTCTGACTGGTGTAAAGTGGTATCTCGTGGTTTTAATTTGCATCTCTCTGATAGCTAGCGATATTGAGCATGTTTTCATGTGTCTCTGGATCCTCTGTATGTCCTTGGAGAAATGTCTATTCAAGTCCTTTGCCCATTTTTTAATTGGGTTGCTTGGCTTCTTTGAGTGGAGTCCAATAAGTTCTTTGTATATTTTGGAGATTAAACCTTTGTCTGAGGTATCATTGGCAAATATGTTTTCCCAAACTGTTGCTTCTCTTTTTATCTTGATACTGTTTTCCTTAGTCATGCAGAAGCTTTTAAGTTTCATGAGATCCCATTTGTTTATTCTTTCCTTTATGTTCCTTGCTTTAGGGACATAAAGGGACATATCAGTAAAAATATTGCTGCGTGGAATATCTGAGATTTCCCTGCCAATGTTCTCCTCTAGGGATTTAATGGTTTCACGGCTTATATTTAAGTCTTTTATCCACCTGGAATTTATTTTTGTGTATGGTGTAAGTTGGTGCTCAAGTTTCATTTTTTTTTACATGTAGTTGTCCAGTTCTCCCAATACCATTTGTTGAAGAGGCTATCTTTACTCCATTTTATGTTATGGCCCCTTTTGTTGAATATTAATTGACTATAGAGTGTTGGGTTTATTTCTGGGCTCTCTGTTCTATTCCATTGGTCTATGTGCCTGTTTTTATGCCAGTATCAGGCTGTTTTGATTACAGCGGCCCTGTAATACAGTTTGATATCAGGTATTGTGATCCCTTCTACTTTGTTCTTTTCTCAAAATTGCGGCTCCTATTTGGGGTCTTTTACGGTTCCATATAAATTTTTGAAGTGTTTGTTCTATGTCTGTGAAAAATGCCATTGAAACTTTAATAGGTATTGCATTGAATCTATAAATTGCTTTGGGTAGTATGGATATTTTGATGATGTTAATTCTTCCAATCCATGAGAATGGTATATGTTTGCATTTGTTCATGTCTTCCTTGATTTCTTTCTTCAGTGTTGTGTAGTTTTCTGCATACAGGTCTTTTACCTCCTTGGTTAGGTTTATTCCTGCACATTTTATTTTTGTTTTTGCTATATTGAATGGGATTTTTTCTTCATTTCTGCTTCTGCTCTTTCATTGTTGGCATACAAAAATGCCTTTGATTTCTGGATATTGACTTTGTATCCCGCTGTTTTGCCAAATTCATTTATTAGTTTGAGCAGTTTTTTGGTAGAGGCTATAGGCTTCTCCATGTACACTATCATGTCATCTGCAAACAATGCCAGTTTTGTTTCCTCCTTTCCGATTTGAATGCCCTTTATTTCCTTTTCTTGTCTGATTGCTGTGGCTAGAACTTCTAATACTATATTGAATAGAATTGGTGATAGTGGGCAACCTTGCCTTGTTCCTGATCTTAGTGGAAAAGATTTTAGTTTTTTGCCTATTGAGTATGTTGTTAGCTGTAGGTCTTTCATATATGGCCTTTATTATATTGGGGAATGTTCCCTCTATTCCCATTTTTCTGAGTACCTTTATCATAAATGGGTGCTGTACCTTATCAAAAGGTTTTTCTGCATCTATTGATATGATCATGTGGTTTTTGTCTTTGGTTTTGTTTATGTGGTGTATAACATTTATTGATTTGCGTATATTGAACCATCCTTGCATCCCTGGGATGAATCCCACTTGGTTGTGGTGTGCTGCGGTCCGGCCGCAGGAGGGTCCAGGGGCCCCTCGAGGTGAGGATAGGTGTCGGCGATGGGTAACAGGCAACGACACAGCTCAAAGGCAGGTGAAGCACTGTTCCGATTATTTCAAGTACAAGCAGGTTTTTTATATTTTCATTTCTGGTAATGATTAACATTTACAGGTTCATAGTATAATCAGTTAAACAGAATAAATCAATACAAAGGTAATTAGGAAAAAATACGAAAGCTCCCACAGTTTCAATTATATTAAACAAAAGTTATTTTGACCATAGATATATATCCCTATTCAAGGTAAAGGAGGGGCTGTTATTCTACTAACTTTCAGGGGCTATTTCCTTAGAGGGGATTTGACTCGGGACTTACTTAAGGGGGCTGCCTTGGGTATTCCAGGGCCCCTACTAGCTGATATCATCATATCCTACAGCTGCTTAATCAGGTTAGGGAAGGAGGTGTTATTTTGGGGAAAGGCCAAGCTGATATTGTTCTCAGACTGACTTAGTTGCTGTTCAGCTCTGAGAATGGTCAGCATTTCTAGGAGATTCCAAATTATCAGAAAAGTGGAGGTTAGAACACCAAGAGACAGCAAGATTCAGATCAACACCACATATCCATTCATGCCACGTCCACCTGGCCAGAACACACTTCTTTGAAGTCGTCCTCCCCATGCTCGAACTTTGTCAGACAGCATGGTTGGCACTGGGACTGGATGTGGCAGTGGTGTATGATCTTTTTGATGTATTGTTGGATGCCATTTGCCAATATTTTGTTGAGGATTTTAGCGTCTATGTTCATCAGCAATATTGGCCTGAAGTTCTCTTTATTTGTTGTGTCTCTATCTGGCTTTGGAATTAGGATGATGCTGGCTTCATAAAAAGAGTTGGGGAATTTTCCTTCCTTTTGGGTTTTTTGGAATAGTCTGTGAAGAATAGGGATTAGCTCTTCCTTAAATGCTTTGTAGAATTCTCTTGTGAAACCATCTGGTCCAGGGCTTTTGTGTGATGGGAGTTTTTGATTACTGCTTCAATTTCATCTGCTGTTAATTGGCCTGTTCAGGTTTTCTGCTTCTTTTTCATTGAGTTTTGAAAGATTATATTTTTTTTCTAGAAATTTGTCCATTTCACCTAGGTTTTCAAATTTCTTGGCATACAGTTCTGCATAGTAATTTGTTACAATCCCTTCTATTTCTGTGGTATCAGTTGTAATCTCTCCTCTTTCATTTCTGATTGTGTTTATTTGGGTCCTCTCTCTTCTTTTCTTGATGAGCCTACTTAAAGGTTTGTCTATTTTGTTTATCTTTTCAAAAAACCAACTCCTGGATTCATTGATCCTTTGAATTGTGCTTTTAGTCTCTATGTTACTTAATTCTTCTCTGATCTTGGTTATTTCCTTCGTTCTACTTTCTCTGGGCTGTCTTTGTTGTTGTTCCTCGTGTTCTTGGAGGCTTTGGGTTAGGTTGTTTGTTTGAAATGTTTCCATCTTCTTTAGATAAGCCTGTATTGCTCTGAACTTCCCTCTCAGGACTGCCTTCACTGTGTTCCATAGGTTTTGGGTTGTGGTGAGTTCATTTTCATTTGTTTCCAGAAACTTTCTGATTTCTTTCCTATTTCAATCTTGACCCATTCGTTGTTTAATAGCATACCATTCAGTCTCCAGGCTTTTGGGTGTTTTGGGTTTTTTCCTGTGGGGTTGGTTTCCAATTTCAATCCTTTGTGATCAGAGAAAATGCTTGGTATGATTTCTATTTTACTGAAGTTGTTGAGACTCGTTTTGTGTCCTATCATGTGGTCTATCTTTGAAAATGTTCCATGTGCACTTGAAAAGAATGTGTATTTAGCTTCTTTGAGATGGAGGGCTCTATATATTTCAATCAGGTCCATTTCATCTGGGGTGTCGTTTATTGTTGCAATGCCTTTGTTGATTTTTTGTTTGGAAGATCTGTCCATGTTTGACAGTGGGGTGTTAAAATTCCCTACTATAATTGCATTGCTGTCAATATCTTTCTTGAAGTCCTCTAGGATTTTCTTTATATATTTGGGTGCTCCTATGTTGGGTGCATATATATTTATGATGTTAATGTCTTCTTGGTGGATTCTTTCCTTGAGTATTATGAAGTGACCTTCTGGGTCTCTATTTATGGCCCTTTTTTGAAGTCTATTTAGTTTGATATGAGGATTGCTACCCTAGCTTTTTTTTTTTTTTGTCCATTTGCTTGGAAAATTTGTTTCCATCCTTTCACTTTTAGTCTGTGGTGGTCTTTTGACCTGATGTGGGTCTCTTGTAGGCAGCATATGTGTAGATCATGCTTTCTTAACCATTCAGCTATTCTATGCCTTTTAATTGGTGCATTTAATCCACTTACATTTAAGGTTATTATTGAAAGGTACTTATTCATTTATTCAAAGGTACTTATTATTATTCAAAGGTACTTATTCAAAGGTACTTATTCAAATGGCAATTTGTGTACCTCTGTTCCTCTCCGTCTCTCTCTTTTCCTTCCTTTCCTTAAAGCCGCCCTTTGGGTAATTCTTGTAGGGCTGGTTTGGTGGAGGCGTATTCTTTTAGACTTCTTTTGTCTTGGAAGATCTTTATTTGGCCTTCTATCTTGATTGAGAGCCTTGCTGGGTAAAGTAGCCTTGGTTGTAGGCCTGTGTTTCTCATTACTTGGAATATTTCTTGCCATTCTCTTCTTGCTTGGAATGTTTCCATTGAGAAGTCAGTAGCCAATCTTATTGGGAATCCCTTGTATGGTAGTTTCTTTTTATCCCTTGCTGCCTTTAGGATTCTCTCTTTTTCTTGAAGTTTTGCCATTTTAATGATGATGTGTCTTGCAGTAGGCCTCTTTGGCTTCCACCTGATTGGAACTCTCTGCAATTCCTGGATTCGTGTGACTTTATCTCTCTTCAACTTAGGAAAATTTTCTGTTATTACTCTTTCAAGTAGGTTTTCTATCCCTTGTTCTTCTTCTCCTCCTTCTGGTATTCCTATTATTTGGATATTATTACATTTCATATTGTCTTGCATTTCTCTTAAACTATCCTCATTCTTTCTGATTCTCTTTTCCATTACCTGGTCCGTCTGGGAGATTCTTTCCACCCTGTCTTCGAGCTCGCTTATGTGATCTTCCGCCTCATCAATCCTACTATTCATACCTTCTACGGTGTTCTTCAGTTCAGAAATTGTATTCTTCATTTCCTCTTGGCCTTTGCTAATGGTTTCTATTTCCTTTTTCATGCTGGTATAGTTTGTGGAGAGTTCACTGTAGCTTCCCTGTAGTTTCTGGTAGCTTGTTGTAAGCTCTTTGAATTTCCTGATAACCAGTGCTTTGAATTCAATATCTGATAGTTGACTTGCCTCTATTTCATCTAACATTCTTTCTGAGACTTCCTCCTTTTCTTTCATTTGGGGATTGTTTCTTTGTCTTCCCATTGTTTGTGATGCTCTTCTTCTTGGCCTCAGGTTCTTAAACTGATCTGATCTGGTTCCCTGAGTTTATGGTGTGAATTTCTGTGGTAGGATGCATGAGAAATTCAGTGGTGCAGTCTCCTGTAGGTATCTTGCTGTTCTCCACTTCCACTACTCCTCTGGTTGGTTTCCAGCTAGGCAAACCTTTTCTTCTGGTCTCACTAGCTGCAGCAGCCTGAGGGGCTGTTAGTGTGGCCTTTCTCGCTTCTCAGTGAGCTCAACTGGTCTTGCCAGTGGCCCCACAAGATCCAGACTGGCGCCGCTCTCCAGCGCCCTACTGAGAGAGCATTTTCTCCCAGGCTTTCCAGCCCTGGTCTGGCGTGAGCGTGCGCACTCCCAGCCAGGCTTTCCTGTTCTCGTAGGCTTTGTTTCGAACCTTTCCCTGTGCTGTGGCTGAACACAGGGCAACTCACAATTCCCCCAAACCAACAGCCACAGCCTGACTCTCTGTGTTTCCTTGTCTGCTCTGGCTGAGTAGGGATGGAGCTGGCGACTGGCTCTCTTCCAGGGGCCCAGTCAGCAGCTCAAGACTCCTGGTGACTGTTCGAGTGCCATCGCAGGACCCGAGCCACAGGGATTGCCCGGGCGACTCTCAATTCCCCAAGCTGAGAGTGGGCGCAGATCCCGTGCCGCTGGGAAATCACGGGCAACTGGCGGTTTCCCAAGCCGAGGGTGGCACAGGCCCCAAGAGGGCCGGGAAGGCATGGGCGACTGGCCCTTGGTCAAGCTAACAGCCATGGCTTCGCTCCTGGTCCTTCCCAGTCTGTGTCAGCTGAGTAGGGATGGAGCTGGTCTGCGCCGGGTGAGTAGGGATGGAGCTGGCAACTGACTCCCTTCTAGAGGTCCTGCCAGCAGCCCGGGACTCCCCGAGACTGTTCAAGAGAAAGCACAGGCCCTGCGAAGCAGGGAATGCTCTGGCAAGGGAATGCTCGGGCAACTCTCAGTTCTCCCAAGCCGGCAACCTGACTCCCCAGGTTATCAGAACTTTCTGGTTTGCTTTCGAATGCTCACTCCCCTCTCTGCCACTACTGGCAGACTGATCTCTTATGGTGTTTTCCAATCTGAGCCCTGCCAGATGGGTGGGTGCCGGTGACCAGTTCTCTCCGAGTCGGTGTTGCCCACCCTCGGCTCTCAGAGACCAGGGCAGCCAGCCAGGGCCCTGGTGCAGCCTGGTGGAGGGCCTGCCGCCGCCTCTGTGCTTCTCCCTCGTACCTTGTTAATCTGTGGTTGTCTCCTCTCCCCAACCTCTGGTCATTCAGTGTCCGCTACACTCTCTGGAGTCCTGCCTTCTTATATGCTGGGTCCCCGTTGGGCATCTGCTGTGCTCCTCTGCAGATCAGCCAGGTCCTTCTCTGGTGCGGGGAGGGAAGCAAAATCCTTTGTCCTACTCCACCGCCATCTTCCTCCTCTACTCTAATTGGTTGATTCTTTTGTATGCCCTGACTTGGGATCAAACCCTCAACCTTGTTGTGTTGGGACAACACTTGGACCAACTGAGCTACCTGGCCAACGTTAAACTTGTTCTATTAATGTTTTTAAAAATCCATTTGAGTAGAAACAGAGGCGTGAACACATGGAACAAATTGACAGCTGTCATAGAGAAGAGGGGATTGGATATAAGAAGGTGAAGGGATTAGCTAAAGAACACATATGCATAACCCATAGACATAGATAACAGTGTGGTGATGGCCAGAGGGAAGGGGGTGAGGGCAAGAAGGTGGGCAAAGGGGGTGGGGGAAATGAGGACACCTGTAGTAGTATCAAGAATAAAAATTTAGTTAAGAAAACTGTATTGAATAAGAATTAAATTAAAAAATTAAGTTAAAATGTCCATTTGAGGATATTATACATAAATGTTTTTAAACCATTCTTGAAGGCTCTCCAGCAAACTGTGAAGAGAGCTACCAGTGAGGAGGGGAGTGGAGTACAAATAGGATTTTTAAGTTTTATTCTTCATGCCTCCTTACTGTTTAGATGTTTAATATGAACACATATCACTATGTAATTTGAAAAAATGTAAACAACAGGAAAGCAAGGCCCCTTGTCCCCAGGGATGAATAAGAACCTTGCACATTCATGTTAAACTCAGAGTGAAAGAAGCTGATGCCACTGAGGACTTAGAGGACAGGAAGTAGACATGAAGGGACCAAGTTGGTGTGGGGCACACACTAGCAAGCCCCTCTCATGCTTAGCTCTAAGCAGAAATTGTGGGTCATCTGCATGAGGACAGAGGACAGTTTCTTCTTCATTTGAACAACAATAACCATAAATGGCAGATGTGACAGCCATAAAATGAGTTATCACTCACAGGTCCAAGGCCGTGGGAATGGCAGCTTCACCCTGTTCTGGATCAACATTGCTCAGTGTCAGGTAGCTCAGACAGAGCCAACTGTGATGGGGACTCAGGTTCACCTGTGTAGAGGCAGCCTCCAGAGATTCCTGGCCTCCAGACCTCACTTCCTGCTCAGGGCTGGTGAACTGAAGAAGGGTGGAGTTGCTGGAAAGGGTTGGGAGACCAGTTAACACAGCACACTTGTCTCCTTCCCTTTCCTTCTCTGACAGTGCACTGGTGCTGAAGACATGCCAGGAATTTGGACAGAGGCCTCTCACTCAGTGACCTCTGCTGTGGCCTCAGTGGAGACCATTCAGGCATACATGTGAGTGGCAGGGGACAGAAATACTCCTTTTCCTGGAAGTCCTCTGTGAAGCATTGCAGAAGAATCATGTAGCTGGGTGTCATGGAAGTCACAGTCCTGGAGTGACTTCTTCCGAGAGCCCATAGGAGGTAAGAGACCTACACTTCTGTATGGACTTCTTTTTGCAAATTTGTTTGTCATGCTATTATCATTCAAACTAATAACATATAATATGCACTCATGAAACATCAAGTACAATTTTAATTGTATCATCATATCTAATTCTCACAATGGCTTTGTGGGTTTGAGCATATCATTCTTAATTTGCAGATGAGAAGATTTAAGCCACTGGTTAGGTTCAGAGGGATGGTAGGTAGTGATGTGGGTCTACATCTGGGTGACCTGTCCCTGGGGCCTGAACTCTGCTGTGCTGTGCATGGAGCCCTAGGTGGCCTCTTTGCTCATTGCAGGGTCTGTGGAACAAGGGAGGGTTAAAGGAAAGAGCGTCCTTACAGTCACAAAAAACAGGGAGGGTTCCTTTCTTCCCTTTCCAGGGAGGAAAGTGTGTGGAAACTGTTAAGTGTGGGGAGGGGTGGTGTAGGGCAGGGGGGCAGAGACACTCTGCTGATAAGTAGTGACAGTTATAGGAATAGAGCCCAGTATTTGAAGCTATCTGGCTGATGCATTTTCACCAAAATAGGACTTGGACCAGCGTGAGAGAAAATAAAATGGGCTCTGCACTCCCCTTGAGAAAGGCGTGTGTGCTAGTTCTTTCTCTGTAATGAAGGTCTATCTGGAGCCAAATAGAATTTTCTAAGTTGGACTGGGAGAACCTGGTGAGAGCAGAAAGATTTGGATAATTCAGTCAAATATAGTCCTTCAACCCAACGCTCTACTTTACAGGTAAGAGCTTGTCCAGCGAGGAGCTGGGTCTCATCCAAAGTCTCACAGCGACTGAGTAAAAGAGCTGGACCAGAATCTGCCTGCTTTCTAAGGTTTTGTGTTTTCAAATTTACCTTAGGCTGCCTCCCGTTCTCAGCTTTGCCTCTGCCAGTGTCTGGAGGCTGCTAGTATTCTGGGCTTGTAGCTACCCATCACTCTAACACTACCTTCTTCTCTGGTATCACCTTCTCTGTCCATCTGAGCATCATCTCTTTCTGCCTCTATCTTATAAGGACACTAGTGATGGCATTTAGGGCTCATGGTTATAAATCAGGGTAATCTCATCTTCACATCTTTAATTTAACCACAGTCACATAGATCCTTTTTTTCCAGATAAGGTAACACTTACATGGGCCAGGGAGTAGGACTTTGTGTGGGCATTATTCGATCTACTAGACTATACAATTCTCAGCAACATTTGTTGAAAAGACTATCCTTTCTCCATTGAATTGTCTTGGCACTTTGTTGAAAAGTAACTGACCATAAATCTAAGGGTTTATTTCTGAACTCTGTTTTATTGATATATCCTTGAATTGGTACCGTACTGTCTTGCTAACTGTAGTATTATAATAGTTTCAAAAGCAGGTAGTATGAGTCATCCAGCTTTGTTCTCTTTTTTAACAATTGCTTTGGACAAGATTAAAATGGAGAGAATTCTAGAAGCAGCAAGTGATAAGGGGACAGTCATCTACAAAGGAGTTCCCATCAGACTGTCAGCTGATTTCTCAAAAGAGACCTTACAGGCAAGAAGGGGCTGGAAAGAAGTATTCCAAGTCATGAAATCCAAAGACCTACAGCCAAGATTGCTTTATCCAGCAAAGCTTTCATTTAGAATGGAAGGGCAGATAAAGCGCTTCTCAGGTCAAGTTCAAGGAGTTCATCATCACCAGGCCCTTATTATATGAAATGTTAAAGAGACTTATCTAAGAAAACAAAGATAAAAAAACATATACACTAAAATGACAGCAAACTCACAATTTTTAACAACCACACCTAAAACAAAAACAGACTAAGCAAACAACTAGAACAGGAACAGAACCAGAAATGGAGATCATGTGGAGGGTTAGCAACAGGGGAGTGGGAGGAGGAGAAGGGGGGAGAAGGTACAGATAATAAGTAGCATAGGTGGTAGGTAGAAAATAGACAGGGGGAGGGCAAGCATAGTATGGGAAATGTAGAAGCTAAAGAACTGTGACACATGGACATGAACTACAGGGGAGGAATGTTGGGGAGAGGGTGTGCAGGGTGGAGGGGAATGAAGGGGAGCATGGGACACCTGTAATGGCATAATCAATAAAATATATTTAAAAATTGCTTTGGCTACTATAGGCCTTTGTATTTTCATATGTATGTTAGGATCTGCTTATTGATTTCTGCATAAAATCTGCTAGAATTTTGATAAGAATTGCACTGAACGTATAAATCAATTTGGGGAATTTTGCCAATCTATAGACATGGAATGTCTCTCTACTTATTTGAATCTTAATTTCTCATAGCAATATTTTATAGTTTTCAGTGTACA
Organism: Sturnira hondurensis; assembly: GCF_014824575.4. Taxonomy (NCBI): domain Eukaryota; kingdom Metazoa; phylum Chordata; class Mammalia; order Chiroptera; family Phyllostomidae; genus Sturnira; species Sturnira hondurensis. Next base: position 1,641,044 of record NW_028073091.1, read on the forward strand.
AGTCTTACATTTGGTAAATTTACTTCTTATTATTTTATTCTTTTAAATGCTACTATGATTAGAATTATCTTTTAAATTTGATTTCAGATTATTTGTTGGAAATATATAGAAATACAGTTCATTTATTACCTTCTGATCTTGCTAGACACATTTATTTCCCTAGGATTTTCTAAATAGTGTCATGTCATCTACAAATAAGTGTACTTTTTACTTATTTTTTTCTAATTTGGATACCTTTAATTTTCTTTGTTTTTTTCTCTTCTCTCCCCACCCCGCCTTTTTTTTTTTTTTTTTTTTTTTTTGCCTACTGCACAGACTAGATTCTCCAGGAAAGTTTTAAGGCTCTTGTGTCCCTGATCATGAGGGAAAAAAAGGCAGTTCCATTTTTAGTTTACTATGTACTTTTCTTGTAATAGTCTAGCTTTGGTATTATAGTAATATTAGCCTCATAGAAATAATTGAGAGATGGTCCTATGTTCTCTGTTTTTCTGAAAGAAAACTGTGATTTGTATTACTCTGTCTTCAAATATTTGGTAGAATTTACTAGTGAAGTCATTGTGATTTGGAGATTTTTATGGGAAGATTTAAAATTATCCAATTTCCTTACTTGTTATGTAATTCTATTAAGATTTTCTGCTTCTTTTAGTTTGTTTTGATTTTTGTTTTTCTTGGAATCTGCCATTTAAATTGTCTAGTTTGTTACCACAAATTCGTTTGTGATAGCCCATTATAATCCTCTTAATATCTGTAGAATTGGTAGAGATGCTGCCTCTCTAGGTTCTGATATTGGTATTTGTGTTTTCTCCTTTATTTTCCTTGCCCCTCTAGCTAAGAATTTGCTAAACTAGTTGATCTTTTCAAAGAACGAAGCTTTTGTTTCATTCATTTTTTCCTGTTGTTTTGTTTTCTACTTCATTGATTTTCTCTCTAATCATTATTGCCTTTCTCTGGCTTGTTTTGGGGTTAGCTTGTTCTTTTTCTAGTTTTTAAGGTAGAAACTTAGGATATTGGTTGGAAATCTTTCTTTTTTTTTTCCTGATATAGGCATTTCAAGCTACAATCCTGCTTGGCACTGCTTTAGCTGTGTCACATAAATTTTGATGTGTTATATTTAATTCATTCAGTTCAGAATATTTAAAAATTTTCCTTTGTAATTCTTCTTTAATCAACTAATTATTTACCACTCTGCTGGTTAATTAACAGATATTTGGTTTTTTTCCAGTTTTCTTTCTATTGTGGATCTCTTATTTATGTTTTGGACAGAGAACATATTTTTTATGATTTCAGTCTTTTTTTTTAACATAGGTTAAGTATTTTCATTTTATTTTATTTTTTAAAAGATTGCATTTATTTATCTTAGAGGGGAAGGGAAGGAGAGAGAGAGAAATATCAATGTATGGTTGCCTCTCATGCGTCCCCTGCCAGGAACCGAAAACTGGCCTGCAACCCAGGCTTGTGCCCTGACTGGGAATCGAACCTCGACTGGGTTCGCAGACCCACACTCAATCCACTGAGCTACACCAGCCAGGTGTATCTGGTGATTTCAGTCTTTTTGAATTTATTGAGACTTGTTTTATGGCCCAGCATGTGGTTTATCCTGGAGGTTGTTTCATGTCCAGTTGAAAATACTATTGTGAACTCTATGGAATGTCCAATAAATATGTTTGTTCAAGTTGGTTGAAGGTATTGTTCAAATCTTCTATACCCTTACTAATTTTCTTTCTGGTTGTTATATCATTACTTAGGGTGGGTTATTCAAATCTCCAATGATTATTGTTAAATTTTCTACTTCTCCTTTGTATTATGTTAGTTTTGCTTCATATATTTTAGGATTCTGTCTTTAGGAACATGTATAGTTATAATTGTTACAGTTTCTTTATGTGTAGACCCTTTTATCATTCTGGAATATCTCCATTTGTAGTATCAATTCTTCTCCATTCTTGAAGTCCATTATTTTTCTAACATTAGACCATTCCTGCTCTCTTATGGTTTCTGTTTGCATTGGCACATTACTTTTCATCTTTTTACTTTCTACCCACTACTCACTTGTGTCTTTGAATGTAAAGTGTACCTTCTATAAACATCAGGTTTTTTTAAAATTCAGCCTGCCAAACTCAGTCTTTTGAATGAAATGTTTAGCCCATTCATATTGTAATAGAATTATTGATATACTTGGGTTTTCACTATTTCTTTTATATCATTTTTGTACCTTCATTGTTCCTTTACTGCTTTTTGTTAAATATTTTTTAGTTCACTATTTTAATTCCTCTAGTTTGTATTATGTTTTATGAGTTATTTTCTTATTTGCTCTACTGATTCAATGTGCATTTTAGATTATCATAATCTACTTCAGAATAACAGTTATCTAATTCTGGTAAAATATATAGCTTTTCTCTTTTTATTGTCTATTTCTTTCTGCTATTATCACCATATATACTACATGTGTATGTTATAAACTCCCCAAAACAGTATTATAGATATTGCTCTACACAATCATATCTTTTAAAAAAGGGAAGAAATGGGAAATATACTTAAAAAAATTTACCCACATATTTACCATATTTGGACATCTTCATTTCTACCTGCAGGTCTGAGTTTCTGTTTGGTGTCACTTCTTTATGGCCTGAAGAACTTCTTTTAGTAGTTCTTGTGAGGCATCTGTGCTAGCAATGAATTCTCTGTCTTAGTTCTCCTAGGAATGTCTTTATTCACTTTTATTTTGGAAGGATTGTATCATTTTTATACCTCCATTGTTCTTTTACTGGTTTTTGTTAAATACTTTTTAGTTCACTATTTTAATTCCTCTAGTTTGTATTATACTTTGTGAGTTATTTTCTTGTTTGCTCTATTGACTCAATGTAGGGTTAGACGTAGGGTTAGGTTGTTTATTTGAAATGTTTCTTTTTTAGGTAGGCCTATATTGTTATGAACTTCTCTCTCAGGACTGTCTTCACTGTGTCCCATAAGTTTTAGGTTGTCATGAGTTCATTTTCGTTTGTTTCCAGAAACATTTTGATTTCTCCCTTGATCCCATTCTTAACCCGTTAGTTGTTTAATAGCATGCTATTCAATCTCCATGAGTTTGAGTGTTTTTGAGTTTTTTCCTTGGTGTTGGTTTTCAGTTTCAGTCCCTGTGGTTGGAGAAAATGCTTGATATGATTTCAATTTTCTTAAATTTGTTGAGGCTTGTTTCGTGCCCTATCATGTGGTTTATCTTTGAAAATGTTCCATGTGCATTTGAAAAGAATGTGTATTTTCCTTTTTGGGATGAAAGGTTTTATCTAGAGCACTTTTTAATGCTGCAATATCTTTGTTAATATTTTATTTGGAAGATCTTTCCATTTTTTTTTACAGTGGAGCATTAAAATTCCCTACTATAATAGTGCTCCTGTTAATATCTTTCTTGAAGTCCTCCAAAAATTTCCTTAGGTATTTGGGTGCTCCTATGTTGTGTGCATATTTGTTTATAACGTTTATGTCTTCTTGGTGGATTCTTCCCTTGAGTATTATGAAGTGTCCTTCTGAGTCTGTGTTTATGGACCTTGTTTTGAAGTATATTTTGTCTGAGATGGGTAGTGCTACCCTGAGTTTTTTTCCTGTCCATTTGCTTGAAATAGATTTTCCAAACTTTCACTTTCAGTCTGTGTAGGTCTTTTGTTCTGAGGTGTGTCTCTTGTAGGCAGCATATGTGTGGGTCATGTTTTCTTTTTAAAAGTATACTTTATTGATTATGCTATTACACTTTTCCCAATCTCCCCCATCCTCTCTCCTCCCTGCACCCCCCAACCTCCCAGCATTTCCCCACCCCCTTAGTCATGTCCAAGGGTTATACACGTAAGTTCTTTGAGTTCTCTGTTTCCTATACCATTTTTGACCTCTCCCCATCTATTTTATGCCTACCAATTATGCTTCTTCTTCCCTGTACCTTTTCTCCCTATTCTTCCCTTCCCCCTGCCTACTGAAATCCCTCTGTGTGTTCATTTCTCTGATTCTGTTCCTGTTCTAGTTGTTTGCTTAGCTTTTGTTTTCATTGTTTTTCTTTTTTTTAGGTTCATTTGTTGATAGTTGTGAATTTGTTGTCATTTTACTGTTCACAGTTTCGATATTCTATTTCTTAGATAAGTCCCTTTAACATTTGATATAATGGCTTGGTGATGATGAACTTTTTTTTAAAGATTTTATTTATTTATCTTTAGAGGGGAAGGGAAGGAGAGAGGGAGAGAAATATAAATGTATGGTTGCCTCTCACGAGTCCCCTGCCAGGAACCAGGAACTGGTCTGCAACCCAGGCATGTGCCCTGACTGGGAATCGAACCACGATCGTGTGGTTCGCAGGCCTGTGCTCAATCCACTGAGCTACACCAGCCAGGGCAAACTCTTTTAACTTGACCTTATCTGAGAAGCTCTTTATCTGCCCTTCCATTCTAAATGAAAGCTTTGCTGGATAGAGACACCTTGGATGTAGGTTCTTGCCTTTCATGACTTGGAATACTCCTTTCCAGCCCCTTCTTGTCTGCAGGGTTTCTTTTGAGAAATCAGTTTATAGCCTTATGGGCACTCCTTGGCAGATAACTCTCTTCTTTCCTCTCACTGCTTTTAGGATTCTCTCTTCACCTTTAATCTTGGTAACTTAATGATGATGTGCCTTGATGTGTTCCTCTTTGCGTCCAATTTCTTTGGGACTCTCTGAACTCCCTGGACTTCCTGAAAGTCTATTTCCTTCACCAGATTGGGGAAGTTTTCCTTCATTATTTGTTCCAATAAGTTTTCAATTTCTTGCTGTTGTTCTTCTCCTGCTGGCACTCCTATAATTCAGATATTGGAATGTTTCAAGTTGTCCCAGAGGTTCCTAAATCTCTCCTCATTTTTAGAAATTCTTGTTTCTTTATTGTTCTGGTTGGATGTTCATTTCTTCTTTTTGTTCCAAATTGTTGATTTGAGTCCTGGGTTTCCTTCCTGTCACTGTTGGTTCCCTGAATATTTTGCTTTATTTCATTTTGGGTATCTTTCATTTGTTGTTTCATTTTTTGACCAAGCTCAATCAGTTCTGTGAGCATTTCAATTACCAGGAGTTTAAAATCTCTGTCAGGTAGGTTGGTTATTTCCTCATCGATTAGATTTCTTTCTGAAGTTTTTCTCTGTTCTTTCATTTGGGCCCTATTTCTTTGTCACAGGACACCTGTTAAGTTGTATGAGGGCCGGGCCTTAGGTATTCACCAGGGCAGAGCAACCCTCCTTGCTGCACTGTGGCACTGCCTGTGGGGGAGGGGTCAGAGAGGGAACATTGCAGCTCGCATGCTCGGCTCTAGCCCAATTTTCAATGAACTCTCTGGTGAGACCAGGAGTTTCTCACATTGTGGCAACCACTATAGTCCATAGTCAACTCTGAGTCTGTTACCTGCTCAGTCAGGCCCCTCTCACGGTCCATCACCTCACCTCAGTTTCTCTCAGGTGGCCCCACCCTTGTGGTCTGCTGCCATGCTGAGGGTTCTTTCAGTCAGCCTCACCTGCATGGTACTACTAGTCTGGTTGGTCTGATTGACTGTTTCTATAATTCCTTGGCTGTTAGAGTTTCATGCCATGTGATTTTCTGGCATTTCTGGTTGTTTATTGATTTTAGATTGGTTGTTATCCTCCTTTTGGTTCTGGGAGGAAGCAAAGGATTTCTACCTATTCCTCCATCTTGTCAGGAAATCTTGGGTCATATTTTCTTATCCATTCAGCTACCCTATGTCTTTGGATTGGAGTATTTGATCCACTAACATTTAAGGTTACTATTGATAGAAATTTATTCATCCCCCCCTCCTTTGTACCTGTGTTCCTCTCTCACTCTTTTCCTTTCTCTTCTTAAGTATATCCTGTAGTGCTGGTTTGGTGGAGGTATATTCTTTCAGCCTTTTTCTGTCTGGGAAATTCCTTCTTTTGCCTAACATTTTAATCGAGAGCTTTGATGGGCAGAGTAGTCTTGGTTGCAGGGCTTTGTTTTTTATTACTTAGAATATCTCTTGCCTGAATTGGAGTGTTTGTGCTGTGAAATAAGCTGTTAGCCTTACCAGAGTTCTTCTGTATGCTACTTTTTGTTTCTCCCTTGCTTCTTTTAAGATTCTCTGTTTTTAAAACTTGGCATTTAAATTATGATGTGTTTTGGAGTAGGCCTCTTTGGGTTTATCTCAGTTGGGACTCTCTGTGCTTCCTGAACTTGCATGCTTTTTTTTCCATCTTGAGGCTCAGAAAGTTTTCTGTCATTTTTTTCAAGCAGTGTTTCCATTCCTTGTTCCTTTTCTTCTCCTTTTGGTATTCCTATGATTCGAATGTTGTTGCATTTCATGTTATCTTGGAGTTCCCTTAAGTTATCTTCATATTTTTTCTTTTTTCATGCAGCTGCTCCACCTGGGTGTTTCTTTCCATCTTGTCTTACAGCTCACTAATTTGGTCCTCTGCTCATCCAGCCTGCTTGTAATTCCTTCTAGTGTGTTTATTTCCAAAATTTTATTGTTCATTTCTCCCTGGTTTTTGTTTATAGTTTCTATTTTCTTTTTCATACTGGTGTAGTTCTCACGCAGTTCCTTGTAGTTGTCTGTGAGTACCTTGAGCTGCCTATAACGATTATTTTGAATTCTATTTCTGATAGTTTGCTTACCTCCATTTCATTTAGCCCTTTTAGTGGGGAGTCTTCCATTCCCTTTATTGAAGATTCTTTTTTTGTCTCCCCATTTTAGGTGACTCTTTTATTTCTGCAATTCCTGATGTTCTGCTTTGCTAGATGTCTTTGTGGGGTGGATTTGTATGGTAGGAATTTTATGGGATTTAGTAGAGTGGTTTCTTTGATCTCCTTGTCTGGATGTTCTAGTTTTGCCCTTTCTTCTGTTTATGTGGGCTCTTTCATTGTACTTGTGTTTTTACCTGTTGGTGGTTCTTTTGTTGGTGGGTTCTCTCCTCCAGCAAATATACTGATGTTTATAGCTCCCACCTAATCTTGTATGTGATCAGTGGCAGGGGGAAGGCAAAATGGATTAGGACAGTGGGAGAGTATTCTATGGGATTCGAAGTACCAATAAGGAGACAAAAGAGATACTTTATATAAGTGTAGTGTTAACCATGATATTTTACTGAACTAGCCACTTTTTGTAAAATATGAAAAATAGAAAGACTTTTGTTAGAGGGGAGAAGGATTGTGAACTGAATCCAGAAAACAGTGGGCTTTGCAAGGTTAGATGATGAGCTATAGTGAGAGTAAAGGATAGAAAGAAGGTTTAGTGTGAGAGAGAATAGAATTAACCACAACAGTAATAAAGCTCAGGGAGATACTGAAATGGGCTAAGATCAGGAAGGGTGCTGTGTAGTATTTACAATTATATGGAATGACAATTATTCACAATAGTACTGGAACAACAATAATATGACAAGAAATATATGATTTGAATAACAAGAAGAGAAAGTACACAATCAAGAGTAGTGTTATTGGAACATGAGTGAAAGAAGGAAAATTAAAATACAATATGAAAGAGAGAATAAGAAAAACCAGCCAAACAATGCAATGAACAAAGGAATTAAATGAAGAAAACTAAACAGAAAGAAGAGAAATAAAAAATACTAATAAAAGGGAAAATAATAAAAAAATAATACAAATAAATAATAAAATGCAAGTTCTGTAGGATAGCAAAGTGAAATTTGTCTGTTTCTCAGTTGTGAGGTTAGCCTTGTGATCCCTGTTTGGATCTGTCTCTGGAACTTTCATAGCTCCAGGTCTTACTGTTTCACTTGCGAGGGGTGGGGGGTGGGGTGGGGATGAGGTGGGGAAAGAGAAAAAAAGAGAGGGAAATAAAGCCTGCTGCTGACTTTAAACACACCAAGTTCATCTGGTTTTCCTGGATGCCACAGGCAGAGGGGTCTGAGCTTCACTTTTCTCCCTTTCTACGGTTTTTTGAAGATGGAGGCCAGGGCTGGGCTGCAATATTCATGGTTGTCCATCCTCTAGCCCAGTTCCTCTGTCAGTTCATCTGGCCAGGCGGGTGCCTTTCCCCCACTGTCCCACACTGTCCATCTGGCCAGGCTGGTGCCTTTATTTCACCACTTATGCTGTGGTCTGGGCGGTGTATATCCTCCTTGCTCTTTACCAGCCCACTGTGGCTGCAGCCCACTACCTGGAAAAGAGCAACAGTCAGCCTCCAGGGGAGTGGCACAAGCCAGCCGAAGTGCTTGAGAGTTCTCTAAACAGCAGCTGAGAAGCTTTTTTTTGAGTAAAATCCTGTTGTTTAAGCCTGCTGTTCTTAACAAGCGCAAGGCTTTTCAAACAGTCTAACTTTCCAACCAGACTGGAGACTATACAGGTCAGGGCCCGATATGGCCCTACTCGTCTCCTTTCTCCAGGTGTCACCTGGCTCTCCAATTTCTCTGGCAATGACCTTGCCCCACAGTCCCAACAGGTGAACACCACGTCTGCGTGCTTTCCACTTTGTCTTTATTCCCCTCAGCAACTTCAGGCATCAGGGGCCCTCCTCCAAGGATCCTGTGGCAGGCACTGGGCTGGGTGTCACAGCAGTCTTGGTCCCTGCGCAGATTCCAGGGAACTTACCATCCCAATGCAAACTCCTTATCATCTATTCTTCAATGTCCTCTACAATTTTTGGCCTCCAAACTTCGTATTAGCTGAGATTCCATTGGCTGTTCACTATGTTCCTCAGAAGACAGGCTAGGCACTCCAGCCAGGAGAAGTGGGCTCCACTCCCACTTACCTTAACTGCAATCTTTAAAAACTGTAAAATTTTTGAATGTGTAAATTCTTTTTTAAATAAAATTAGGTAAGTTGTTAAAAAAGATTTTATTTATTTATCTTTAGAGGGGAAGGGAAGGAGAGAGGGAGAGAAACATCAATGTATGGTTGCCTCTCGTGCGCCCCCTGCTGGGAACTGGCCTGTAACCCAGGCATACACCTTGACTGGAAATTGAACCGTGATTATGTGGTTTACAGGCCTGTGCTCAATCCACTGAGCTACACCAGCCAGGGCTAAAATTAGGTAAGTTTTTGAACATTATTTCTTCCAATATATTTTTTGCCCCTCCTACACAAATGTGCTGGGATGCTTGATATTGCCGCACAGGAGTCTGAGGCTCTCTCTAGTCACTTTTCTTCAATCATTATATTCTTTTTCAGGCTGGTTGTTAGCTACTCACCCATCTTAAAGTTACTGATCCTCTGTGGTGGCCCTCTTAGTGATTTTCAGTTTTCTTATTTTTCAACTCCAGAATTTCCATGTTACTCTTTTAAAATAATTTCTCTTTGAAGTTACCTATTGATTCATTATTGTCATAGTTTAATTTTATAAACATGGTAGCAACTGCCTTAAAATCTTTACTAAATGCATCATGTGGGGATGAACAAGATAGTTTCTATTGGCTGCTTCTTGTTCCACACTCCACAAGAGTGTGAGTCACACTTCATTTCTCTGCAAACCTTGTAATCCATGAAATTAATTCATGGATTTCTAATGTGTGTGATCAGTATCTGAAATTCCATGTGTGTTTGGGAATAAGCTTATTCTCTAGCATCGATATAAAGTTTGACATTGCTATATAATTTACATTATTATATTGCTTAGGTCATCTACAGTCTTTAGTTTCTGACTAAAGAAACTTTTGACTTTTTGACTTTTCTTGGACTAAAAGTTCAAACCTCCTACTCTTTAGCATATTCTTTATTTCCCTTGAATCTCTTTATAGTATATAGTATATGCTGAGTTTGGGTCAGCATATGACTTTTTGGACTAAAAGTTCAAACCTCCTACTCTTTAGCATATTCTTTATTTCCCTTGAATCTCTTTATAGTATATAGTATATGCTGAGTTTGGGTTGTGATATTTAGTGCAAGATTATTTGTAATTGTTCTATCATTTTAAACTGTGCCCTTTAGCACTACATGCTTAATGTGTATTGGCTTGAATTCTACCTTGTGATCAGGAATATTGTCTTGGCTTTCTGTTTCCACTTTCATGTTTAGCCTTTTTGAGCCACTGAGTATATGTTTGTCTCTCATACCTACACAGCGAGCTTATTCTGTTTTCCCTCTTCCCTTTCCTCCAACATTTTATTAGTATCACTTGTCAGAGTATGTTAACATTTATATATTATTCTTCCAGTTGTCTCATCTCTTCTTTAGTCTCACATCTAATTAAATATATTCATCACTCATATTTGTCCTTTTGAAGTTTCCCGTTATTTCTTGATATGATGGAACTGCTCATGGACACAGTACTGAGCTCCAATTTTAAATTGTTTTTCTAAAATTGTAACTTAAGAGACAGCTTTTCTGGTTATAAAGACCTTGACTTACACTCATTTTTGCCTTGTATTTTTTAAAAATGCTGCTTCACTTTTGTTTTGCTTTGTATATTGCTGTTGAAATGAATTATTTTGTATTTTTCCTGCTCCATCATCCTTAAGCCTTCCAGCCCATTCTCTTTATCAGACCGTAAGTAGGGGGATAAAGTTTTATGTATTCTGTACAACATAATCCATACTGTAGGTGTAGGTTAATGGATAGTTTTATTTAATAGCATCATAGTATCAGATGGAAATATCCTCAATATCTCTGGGACTAAGGTTATTTCTGGGACTAAGGTTTTATGTCCATAAGGAAAGATGGCATCAGGCCTACATACCAGATCATTATTGTCTTGATTCACAGATTTTAGGATGTACTTTTCCTACCCACATTACCTCTGTGATATTGAAATGCATTTTACAACTGATGGCATATTACAGATAGAGTACATAAAAGAAAAATGCATGGTCTAGTTAGTGTCCTAACTTGCCTCAAAGCTGACTTTTCCTGAATTGGACTGTACTCTCACTGCAGACAACAAAAAGGGAGCAGTCACATGGCTCCTTCATCTTCTGTGGGAAACTGTACAGAGTGGAAATGGGCCTCCAATGTTACAACTGCTGTTTGCCGTAGCCATTGCATTTCTCAACAGAGGATCATTACAGAGCACTGCAAAACCTTATGTTTCTAAGAGAAATTTGTAATCTGTATCAGATCTGAGAGGACTATTTCTTCTTAGCATTTTGCTTAGCTCATATTTTTGGTGTTGTCCATTATTGGATTGTGGTCACGCTACAGTTTTAACAGATGTTATTTTTGTTTAAAATGTTGATGTTTTTCAAAGACTGAAGTTAAATAACGTGTGTTCTACCTTTTGAAAAATGATTGTAAAAGGAATTTACAATCACTTTTCAAAAGTAGCAATAAAATCTAGATGCGGCAACTTTGACTTAGAACGTATAAAGTAGTGGAAAAGTTATAATCCTCATCCTTTATAAAATCATAGTTCTGGTATTTCTGTAGTTCTATGTGGCCAAGGCTTAAATTAGTAAGAACCTAGGGAATTTCAGATATTGTACTATACAGTGAAATAAAGTATTCAGAAATTAGTATTTTCTAACCCTCCCAACCCCCACAAAAATACCATTCTAGATTTGCAAAAAAAGTAAAATCAATCCCTGGCTGGTATGGTTCAGTGGAATGCACACAGGGCTGCAAACCAAAGGGTTACCAGCTTGGTTCCCAGTCAGGGCACATGCCTGAGTTGTGGGCCAGGTACCCAGTAGGGGGAACAGTAGAGGCAACCACACATTGATGTTTCTCTTCCTCTTTCTCCTTCCTATTCATTTTTAGAGAGAGAGTTCCCCTCTCTCTAAAAATAAATAAATAAATCTTTAAAAAAATCAAGGGGCTAGTCTGTTGAATACATTACACATGCAAACAGACTCATTATCAGGAATGTAGATTTATTTTCATTAAAAACAAACAAAACAGATTCATCCTTTAAACAGTAGCAGCAATCACAAGGCACATATGTATGTAATACCTCAAGCAAAACCAAAACCAAGTATTAAAAAATGTGTTATTTAAAAATATTGTGAACATAAATTGTAAAAATGATATTTTTACAATATCGTTCCTTTACTTTTAATAAGAGAAAAAATTAATGGCGTAATATTTATGCAACACATGTGGAACATCACAAACATTTACACCACCTAACTTGGTTTATTAAGGAAAATAACAGCTGAAGTATAGCTTATATTTTATATTTAGTACTCTGCATCATTTTTGAATATTTGGAATTTATAAGCTGAAAAGATAAAAACTTCTTATTTTCCTTAGCTTATAAAAAGCTTGTAGTTACATGTCCCTCGGCAAACCCACTATACAAAAAAGGAATACATGCAAGGTTTTCTAAAATAGTTGAGGACATAATTTATATTTTAGCATGATCATAATAACCCTCTTTCTAAAACAGATTAGGTCTACATATAATAAATGGAAAGGTATATTCTATTAAAATAAAATAATATCTGATTTAAGTTATTGTCCACTTAGGAAGTATTATGACTATTTCGTGGTTAGAGATGTTCAAATTAGCTGTCCAAAATGGTATAACAGCAGTATTAACTGTCTATAAAAATCCTAGGATTCAAATAGAATGAAAAATTTATAACTGCACAAGAAGTGTTCCTTTATATGTTAGCCACCACTGAGCTTCATGGTGTGAAGACTGGAAAAGACAGAGGTGAATTAGATCTTCAAGAATACATACGTGTTGCAGACATTTTTCTATGAAGTCTTAAAGAGTACTTAGTTCACCAAGAGAAGGGGGAGAAGATAAACTGAAGCTCCATTTTTAAACAATGACAACAAAAAAGAATACAAACTACTACTACAATAAAACATTTACATAGTACTAAATACACAGTACAATTTGAATACCAGTTATATGCAGTTGATAGTTCTTTAAAAAAGATAGTTCCTGGGCTTCAAGATGTTTTCTTTATAGAAATAACCAGCGTCTGGCTCATGGTCAGGCACCAATCTCACACCGACTGCAGCTGCAATAGCAGTGTCAGGTATGGGAAGGACCTTTTGACGTTCCCTTCCAGCAGCACCAGGACCTCTGTGTGTTGTGTGGTGGCCACCAAGCCCTGAGACAGACTACAGCAGGACAGCCTGGGCTACCTCCTTGATTGTGGAGGCTGCTTTCTCCAGTTCCTCTTCTGTTTGTTCCACTGTGACCACAACCCTAATGCTGAGAGATAATAACAGACATGTTATTATGAAAGAGCTCTTGGAACACAGCCCACCCAGCAGCTGACCTGTTCTCACAGCTGCCTTCTTGCTATGATTCAGAGTAAGGGGTGGGAACAGGGTCCTATGTCCTGCAGAATGAAGACATTTCCTATCAGGCCATTCACAGAAGCTTGTTGCCTTGCCTGTGTGTGTGTCTACTCGAAGTCACCTGCAGTAGGGCTCTGCCCAGGTACACCAGCAAATTGGCTCTTCAAATAACCTACTGCCTCAAGCAGCACCAGGCCTGAGGTGAGAGTTTCAATTTCTCCAATTAGTAAAGTATCTGCTTGCTCACATTTGTAACTTAGTAAGTCATGTGGAAGTTCTATAATACTTTGAGGCTAGGGAGACATTTTCAAGTCTGCAGAAAAGTGAAGACAAATACCAGCTCCTCAAGTAAATTCTACCTGTTTGCAAACGTCTGCTTCATCCTCTGGACACATCTATTGAGCTGCAGTACTGGGCATGGAGCCCAGGGCATAAAGCCAAGATGGCCCCTGTCCTCAACACACTAAATCACATCTTGCCTGGGTACAGTGAGAAATGAGAGGGCAGGATCTGTACAGTGCTTCTGAAGTGATGCCAGAGCAGTCTTCCAGAACCCCAACCCGGCCCCTGTGTCTGCACAGCACTGACTCCCATTCACTCCCAGGTTGTCCTGGGCCTTCTCCAGGCTCTCTCTCACTGCTGCCTCTCAAGCTTGTACTCTGGCTCCCACATGCGCCTATTGGTGGCCATGCCATGGCATACCCTACCCCCTACTGGAAGGCCCCAATGCCTACCGGGTGCCTTACGTATTCAATTTCCTGGGCTCAGCTTACTCATCAGTCTCTCTCAGAAATCTGAGTCCCTCCCTGGCCAGACAAACTATGGCCTACTTCTTTCTCTGTGACCTCACTGACCCCTGCCACGACATGCTTCTTGTGTCTCCCTCCTTAAACTACACTGTCAGTACACGGAGGGCAGGATCAGATGTTCTGTTAAATCATGAGTCCAGGTGCATCCCCATGCAGGGTTTCCTGATTCTTGTGATTTCCTGCCACTGCTGTTTTCCCTGGATGTTATGTAAGGGTTTGTGGGATCAAGTGCACCATGGTACTCCAGCCAGAGGCAGTGTCCTCATGGTAGAAACTGCTGGCACAGTGTATGCTCTGATGGAAACTTCCACTGTCTCAGTTTGTTCTTAGACTCTCAGATACTTCTTTCAATCAAGTAAGAGGGTACTATGAGTCTTTTGGGGCTTTTCAGTTAAAATTAGAAAACATCTAGTTTAAGAACAGACAAGAGCTGATATTTTAATGATAAACATTCTTCCTTGCCCTGTAATAGCCTTTTAAAAAACTTCAAGACATGATACACTTCATACAGGATTTTAGGGTAGGAAAACAAAAGTTCATACTTTAAGAACCAACCTGGGAGGTGGGAGGCACTTCTCTTCTTTCTCCAAGTAGCGTGCCTGAGTTAATGCAATGCTTCTGTTCATGCACTGCAGGAAGAAAGGGAATACACTCAAACCAGGACTATGGACACTGGAAATTAAAACAGGAAGGTACCCTTAAATGCTATTATAAACAGTAATTTTAATTCATTTGTCCAATAACAACTGCTGGAAGATGTAATTCACACAGCATAATGCAACTGTGGGCAGTGCTGTTGAACTGTCCACTATAGCAGCCATGAGCCCATGTGCCTATCAGATGGTTTAAGATATGGCTAGTGCCACTAGGAGACTGAGCTTTAGTTGAATGTAATTTAAATAGCCACAGGTAGCTAGTACTTATTTTAGACAAAGCTGAGTTAAGACACAAGGGAACAGTACCACCAAAGCCCTGCATACTAACCAAGAGCTGGACTTAAGAATAATGGCAGCAGAATGCTTCAAACAGACACTGTTCCTACTCCAAACACCAGCAATGCCTCGGATCCCTGTCTGCTATATTTGGCCAGGTGCAACCAGGCACAGAAGAGTCTGCTGCCACACATTTGTGCACAGCTTTCCCATGCCTTAATCACCTGCTGACATTTTTAAAAACTTAAAACATTCTCTATCAAAGAAAGTATAAAAATCAGATCAAGGTAGTTATAGTGGTTTCTTTCGGGGGTGATGAAAACATTTTGGAGTTAGTGATGGTTGTACAACCTTGTGAAAATCACTCAATTGTATAATTTAAAAGGGTGACTTCTGTGGTATATGAATCATATTTTTACAAAAGAACCAATTTACAAAAGAAGAGGACAGTCATTCCCTATGCTGGGAGTGGGACCCTGTGTAAGCTGCCAGGCAGGGTTTCCACTGGAAAGGGTAGAAGCTGGGCAGTGAGGCCAGGTTTGTGCTGTGTCTCAGCCTGGAGGTATGCCCACAAGAGCTCACTCCTCCTGAAGACACATGCACTGCCTGTCTCTAGTCCTGGCTAGTTAAGGAACATTATTAACCTTCACTCAGTTTGTAAAAACAGTGTTTTGTCAAGCAACTCAACAAGCTGACAAAACCTCTCAGTTCTACAAAGCTTAGACAAGATTTGTAGTTCTATGATCTTTTATTTCCTTCAAATACTGAAAAGGAAAAGTGGAGAGGACTGCACAGAAGACTTTGAGGATGGAAGCTGTGACACTACACAGAAGTACTAAGAGCTTCCTTTTTCCTTCCCACAATGCACTTTGCAGACAGGGTTCTGTTCTCTCCCCAAAGGACTTGTTCTCTTCTCACTGAGCTCTCAAGGTGATTTCCTGAACACAACCCATGCTGAGC
This sequence comes from Sturnira hondurensis, assembly GCF_014824575.4. Classification (NCBI taxonomy): domain Eukaryota; kingdom Metazoa; phylum Chordata; class Mammalia; order Chiroptera; family Phyllostomidae; genus Sturnira; species Sturnira hondurensis. The sequence continues at coordinate 1,656,919 of NW_028073091.1, forward strand.
TGGGGCCAAGTGAATAATTACTAGTATCAAGTCACCTCACTCACTTGTCCTGTTCTGTGTTTCTCTTCTGCACAAAAGTAGTGGTGAGACTTAAAGTGCTGCTGTCCAGTAAGCAAAGCACAAGGGTGGATTTAACAAGGATCTGACACCCCAACATCTAGAGAGGCCCATGTCCTGCATGCAAACAGGTGCAGAGGACCATCTGAGGGGGTTTGGGGAGACTCAGAGAATGACAGGGTCAATGTGAATTCCAACATACAAAACACAGCTTCAGGGGCCTGCTCTGCAGCAGCCACATTGGGCATACCACCAGGCCACCCAGGAAACAAACTCACTGTCCAGAAAGGCAATGTGATTAAAGTGACTTGTCCCTTCAGCTCATGTTTCATTTATAAACTTGTTTCAGTATCACATGTTTGTAAGAACTCTAATCTCAAGGATGATGTACTACCTTTTGTCTATATACATTTAAGACACATTACAGTGAAAACACCAAGGCAGTAAATGTGGCTGGTGGGATGTTTGTTCCTTTAAAAGAGCTAGTCTTTTTTCACATTTGCAAAGCTGGACCTGCGGGGACATCTGTGATATTTCCTCACTCAGCAAGGTGAAAGTCACTCCAGCCTAATCATTCATAATCTGACATGTTTCCTTAATTAGGAATTTCACATTCTGGGTTTGGTAATATATATATATATTTTAAGAGGACTGACTCCAGAAGGCCATGAATTATATGAATATGTCAGGAATCTGTTAGTCCAGACTATGTGGTTCACACATTGTAGAACATCGGACACTTAAAACAAGCTGTGAAGCCAGAGGCTGGCTTCATGTGACTGAAGCAGCCATGTGACTGAAGGTGAGGACTTGATCTCCATGAGCCACAGCTGGGCAAAGGAACAAAAGACAGCAGCCCTCACAATTACCCTGCTGCTGACCAGCAGGCACTCGAAGAGGAACCTCCAGAAGAAAACATCAACAGGAACAATTAGGTCAAGGAAGTAGAGTGTAGCCTATTTTCATTCTCAAATACACACAAGATGTATTTCAGATTTAAGTACGAGGCAAGAACTCTGATGGAGCTGCAGGGCCACTGGACATTTCTTAGAAGGAGGAGCAGCAGCATGATGAAAAATGAGGAGGGAGGACTCCAGGAAACAGCTCTGCTGAACAGAAGAGGGCAAGTGGTCTTCCCCAGTGAGACTTTCTTGGCTTAGAAATGAGTTACAATCGGTAGTAAACTGACTTTCAGATGATAAAGATACTAAAATCAACCTCCCAAATTAGACATGACTGCAACATGGTTATCCTTCCTTCCTTTTTGGTTGTAAGATTATTATGGCCTGTTTCTGGGCTGTGTCAGGGTTTACCCTGACCGGTAGCTGTCCAGTGTTGTGTGTTGTCATGACACACAATGCTGTCCCTATGCACATGTAAGAAATCTTGGCGTTGTAAATGGTAAGCAAAAAGGCTTTCTGGAAGGTTATTCAGAGTAGAAGCAAAGCATACTCTATATTTTAATAAAATGTGCTACGGAACACTACACCTTCAATGCAAGTTGAAAATGGACCCAACAGAGTGAACTGTTTCTGTCAACATGTGGTACAGATTCAACTGGGCACTGAAGCAATTCCATGAGAGGGGTGACCAGCAACTTCCACTGTATACCACCCCTGGGGCAAAGATGGCTTTCTTCCAAATGACATAAAAAAAAACTGCCTGAATTCAGGAGAGGGGTGGTAAACGAGAATCACTCCAGTGACTGGATACTTACTTGATTTACAATTTCCTGAAGTAGTTTAACATCCCTTTCTCGTGACCCAGTGCTCTCTTGTAGCTGCAGGTGAAAAGCTGGAGACAGTGCCTCCCCGACCACTTTTAACCCAGAAATACTGGAGAAGGGAAAACACACATATCACAACCCAGCTACTTTCCAGGCTCAGGTACTTCCACACAAATACTTTTACACAGTCTGCATTAAAGAATGTGATAGAAACCTTTGGCTTTTATGGGAAACTCTCTGTGGTAGGATTCCAATTCTGATAAAAGATGCATGTTCTCAGCAGTGCTGGGAGGAAGGTGCCCATCCTGTGGATACCTCTGGATCACATGTCACAGAAAGCACAGGAATCACCTCCAGTCTCCCTCCAAGTCTGCAGGCCCTGCTCCTTCACCTACCTGGGCTCAGGAAGCCTCTTCTCCTGGGGCTTCTTGCAGGCTATCAGTGTCTAGGCCTCCACCTTGTTTCCTCTCCCCATCTGCTCCCTCCTGTTGCTGCTAGCACCAGACACATCTGGTCTCAGCTCCAGTGTCATTCCCAGGGGTTCCCTCATCACCCACTCTAGGGAAGGGTCTGCATCATCATTTTCTGTACTTGCTGTTTGTTTCCTTCACTTCAGAGACTACTTATCACAACTGTTTCCTTGCTTGTTATCTAAGCTTTGGTCTGTACCTTGTTTTATAAATTATATAAGTAATCTGACATTGAGAATGTTATAATTCAACTACCAGCAGCAGTATGTTTAGATAGAAAAGTTTACTTCTCATTTGTATGTTTAACTTTAAATTTTACTTGAGTGAACACACTTCTTTCTTAGAATTAATAGCACAGTAATCTGCTGCTTCTCAGGGAGAAAGATATTTAAGGATGTTTGACCTAGAACGCAAAAGGTAATACATGTTTCTTGAAATTAGGCTAAACATTTTGGATTGCTTTCATTTAGGCTGTTTCTCCTGGAAAAATCTGTTCTTCCCTCAAAATAAAGTATGTGGGATCACACATGATTCCTCACATATTATTTAGGGCTCCAGAAGCTTTTACTGAATATACCACGTGCCAAGTAGCATGGGAGGTGCTGGAAGCAAACATCACCTGGCTTTCAAGCAACCCTTGCACATTATTAAATTGTGTTTCCTTTCTTTCTTTTAAAAATTTTTATTTATTTGATTTTAGAGAGAAGGGAAGGGAGGGAGAAAAAGAGGGAGAGAAATGGCAAAGCAAGAAACATAGACTGGTTGCTTCTCGCATGTGCCCCAACCATGCCCTGACCAGGACAGAACTGAGGTGTGGACATGTACCCTGATGGGGAACTGAACCTGCCACCCCTTGCTTTGTGGAACAACATCCAACAAACTGAGCCACAGTGGTTAGGGTGTGTCGTCTCCTTTCTTTAAATGCCACACGCCATGCTGTGATCTCTCAATAAATTAGACTGCAAATTTGAATCATGGAATCTTAGAATCAGGGCTTCTGAAAAGTGGGAGAACCTTCTAGATTAGTTTTCTTTACTAATGTAGAAGCAAAACAACATGCTTTTTAAAAACCCATATCCTACATGAACTTTGAATGTACTAAACTTGTACACAAAAAAGTACCAATTATCTTTATGTCATGTACTCTCAGGGGAGAATTTAAAAAATTGCTTTTCAAATAGCATTTCATATCAATTAAATGGCCTGGATTTTTCTTAACACATACAAGGCACCTATAGCCCAACTGAACCTGTGCTTCAATCAAATGGGCTGATCTCACACAGTGGGTGAGGCAGGCTGGTGGGAGAAGGAAGGAAACAAAACACCCTTTCTCTGGCTGCCATGACTGAATGTCAGATAAAAGTGTAATTAAAACCAAATGGACTCTTAAAAAGAGTAGGAATAATTTCAATCAAAGTAGAAAAATGAGAGAGAAATAAATGAAAGAAGTATGATTAAAACAACAAAATTAAATTAAAAAATAATGAGCTTGGAGCCCTGGCTGGTGTAGCTCAGTGGATTGAGCGCGGGCCTGCGAACCAGAGGATCACGGTTCAATTCTCAGTCACGGCACATGCCTGGGTTGCATGCCGGTTCCCTGCAGGCCAACTCCCATCAGGGGACACACTAAAGGCAACCATACATTGATGTTTCTCTCCCTCTCTCCTTCCCCTCTAAAGATAAATAAATAAATTTAAAAAAATAATAATGAGCTTGGAAAAATTCTGAGAAGATTATCATAAAAATGCAAAAGAAAGGAACACAAAATTTAAAAGGGAAATAATATAGACAAGGAGAGATAATCACAAACTATACCCAATGGAAGCACCTGAACCTAGAGAAACTTAAAGGGCTGGGCATCCTACCCAATTCTGAAGAGACAATGCGTTACTAAGCCTTGTCATACACAATGGCTCCAGAAAGCAAACAGGAAGTGTGGCAAAACTGCTCAATCACTGACTGAGGCTATCAAAACACTGATTCCTAGGTTACATAAGGTTGGTATAAAAAGGATTATAGGACCACTTAAATTATAAGTATGGAGCCCTGGCTGGTATGGCTCAGTGCATTGAGTACTGGCCTGCAAACCAAAGGGTCACTAGTTCCATTCCCAGTCAGGGCACATGCCTGGGTTGTGGGCCAGGTCCCCAGTAGGGGGCATGTGGGAGTCAGCCACACACTGATGTTTCTCTCCCCTTCTTTCTTCCTACCTTCCCCTCTCTCTAAAAACAAATAAAAAATAATTTTAGAAAAAAATAAATTGTAAGTACAGCTATAAAAATTTAAATAAGGCCCTGGCTGGTGTAGCTCAGTGGATGAGCACGGGCCTGCGAGCCACACAATCGCGGTTCAATTCCCAATCTGGGCACATGCCTGGGTTGCAGGCCAGTTCCCGGCAGGGGCCAGTTCCCAGCAGGGGATACATGAGAAGCAACCATACATTGATGTTTCTCTTCCTCTCTCCTTCCCTTCTCCTCTAAAGATAAATAAATAAAATATTTAAAAAACTCAAATAAAAATGTAAGCTGCATTTAATAGTGTAGAAAATTATACTGTAATCAAGTAGGAGTTTAGTCAGAAACGCAAAGATGGTTTAACATCAGGAAATATACCAATGCAATTCAGCATGAGACAAATCTGTAATTAAAAAAAAGTCTCCCAATCTAGGAATCATTTGATAAAGGCCACCCACCCAAAACCTATTGTATCATGTTTTACACTAAAAAAAAAAAAGGCTGTTATTTATTTATTTTTAGAGAGATGGGAAGGGAAGGAGAGAAACATTGATATATGAGAGATACATCGACTGGTTGCCTTTCACACATCCACATCCAGGGACCTGGCTGGCAACCCAGGCACGTGCCCTGACCGAACTGAACCGGCAATCCTTTGGTTCACAGGCCGCTGTTCAAACCACTCAGCCACAAGGGCCAGGGCTCATGTTTTACACTTAATAAACACTTTTATATTGAGAATGAGAGAAGGATGTCTGGTATCATTACCACCGTTCAATAGAGTATTACAGACCCAGACCAATGTAATAAAAGAAGAAAAAGAACTACTAAAATGTTTAAGAATTAAGAAGAGAAAAATATTATTGCAGATTACAGGATTTCTATGTATATCATCGTAACAGAATGAAACAAACTACTAGAATTAATAAGATCTCAGACTCCTGAATGTAGGATCAGTTTAGAGAAAACAATGACATTCCTAGAAATCAGCAATGATTAGAAATATAAGAGAAAAAGACAACCCCATTCATAATAGCAACGGCATCTAGAGGATAGCAACAAACTACCTTTAAAGGTGCCATAAGAGCTTAGGGAAAAATTTAAATTGCGCTGCTGAGGAGCAGGTTCAGGAGAAACCAGGGAGAGAAAGACTGGACACAGTTATGTAACTGTTTTTGAAGAGTTCTGCTGTTAAGAGGAACAGAGAAATGGGATGCTGGCTGGAGGAATAAATGGACACAAAGGAAAATTCAAATACATGAACACAAATCCCCTCCACACTAATTAGAAACTTAAATGCAATTACAATGAACATTCTAGTAATATTTTTGGTGGAACTTGAACTTACTCCAAAACTTACACAGTTGACTGGGCTCATTTTGGCAGCACATGTGCCCAAGGTTATATAGTGATAAAAACAGAGATAGTAATAAACACAGTCAGAGGACTGAGCAAATAACCAATGAAGGAGAAAGGAGCTAAAAACCACAATCAGGAATAAGAAGGAAACTGGTGTATGACAGAGACCAACCAGTGAAGAAAGGGTGTGGTGTTTGGATATTTAGAAACTGATGGCACTAGTATTAAAATAAACGAGACCTCCCTCTCTTGACCTCATTTATTTCTCCAGCCAGCATCCTATTTCTCTGTTCCTCTTAACAGCAAAACTCTTCAAAATAGCTACGTAACTGTGTTGATTGCCTCCCTTCCTGGTTTCTCCTGAACCTGCTTCTATCGGGCTTTTTGGACCCACTACTTCCCTACAACTGCTAATTAAGTACGATAACCTCACATTATGAAACCAAAGGAACCACTCTCAGTGCTCTTATCTGACCTATCAGCAACACACGGACCTACTTACACACACTTGGCACTAGACTCTTCTGGTTTGTCTTTTCGTCTCTCAGTCTTGTTGGCTGGTCCCTGACCCTTTCACATTAAAATGTTTGAAATACTATTTATATGCAATGGACCCCCGAATTTATCTCTAGCTCAGTCTTCTCCCTTAAACTTCAAACTGTATGTCCAACTGCTACATTCTCCTGGGCGTCTGATGGCATTTCAAGCTTAACATATTCAACACTGAACTTCTCCAACAAACTTCCCCAAACAGTTCTAACCATTTCACTTACTAGCAACTCTAGTTACTCAGACCAAAAACCTTAAGATCAAACATGAGTCTTCTCTTTTTCACTCACCCTGAATATGAATTTCTGGCAATACCACCTTCAAAATATATCTAAAACCTTCTGCTACTATGAAGGCTGAAGTCATCTTCAACTTTCACAGGCAGCTCCGCACAATATCCTCCCTGGTCTCCCTGCTTCTGCACTTGCCACCAGGTGTATTATGTATTTTTTCACACAACATTAGAGTGATTTTGCTAAGAGGTAAGTTCAATCATGTCATGCCACTGTTACTCGGAACCAGCCCATGGCTTCCTACTTGAGTGAGGTTCTTGTCACGGCCTTCAAGGCATGCCCTGGCCCATTCTCCCTTCTTGCCACACTGGCATTCTTGATGTTTTGTTTCCTATTTCCTCTAAATATCTAGATATTTGTGTGATGTGCTCCCACACTTGCCTGTGTGTTTGGTATGAGGTGCCTGCAGAGTCCTTTATGTAGAGATGCTAAAAGTAAGCCTTTGGATGTGAGAACTGGAACCCTACAGAGAGGGATACACTGGAGATACAAATTTGCGAGTTGCCCACATGCAGATGCCACGATCTGAAGCTCCAGAGGAGGAAGAGTGCAATTCTCCAAGATGGTAACAGAGAACAGGGCCATGGACTAAGCCCTGAAGAGGACGGTGCTTAAAAAAAAGGCTTTGAAGGAGACCAAGATGAAGCGATGCAAAAAGGCAGAAGAAAACCACAGTATGGAGTAAGAGAATCCAAGGAAGGAGAGTGCTGCAAGAAGGACAGTGATCAACTGTGCTGAAGGCTACTAAGTAAGACAAGTTGTGAAAACGGTCTGCTGGAGTTAACAACAAGGCTGTCACTGGTAACCTTCACAGAACAGTCTGGGTAAAGTGAAAGAGCAGAGGCAGATTCAGGAGTTTCAAGTGAGAGGTAAAGATGTGGAGAAAGCTCTAACAACTTTGGGGAAGATGAGCTACAAGAGAAGCAGAATACAAGCTAGTGCTAGAGGTAAAGGTGGGGTCAGGGAAACGAATGTACAGGCAGAGTGTACCTGAATGCTAATCACATGACTCAGGAAGGGGAAAGACCAATGAAAAAGAAAAGGGACAGCAAAGGCACTTGGTCTTTTGAAAGAAGAAGTGTGATGGTTGGAGGAATATTTCTTTGGTTGTAACACAATACCAGACAGGTTCAGATACCCGTTAAGTGTACAATTTGTTAGGAAAAATGAGGGCGTTTCCAAGTGACAGTATGAGGCGTGGTTGTCAGCTAAAAATAGTTGGAGTAAGACAGAAGATTAAGGGTATTGGAGAGATGAAATGGCATGAAAGAGCTGGGAAAAGTAGAAGATCAGACTTACAAAATAAACCCCATCACACTGCCAGACAGAATGAAGGGTATCTGTTCCTGAATTTACAGTGACCCCAATGTGCTGGCCTGTGTTGGTGTTACTATTTCACCAACCAATGTAACCAGAACCAATATAAATAATATCTCTCCATAATAAATCATGCAAGAACTTTTGTTACTTTAAGGTGGACACACCCAGAACTTTAATTATTTCTGCCCCTACTTTATTGGGAACAGCTGTGGTCTGCTCATTTTTTAACTGTCCTTGTCTTTTAGAAAAGTTTCTAGTTTCCATATCTGGCAACAGAGAGAGACCTATCATCACCAAAAAGGCATGTTTCACCTTAAAAAAGGCAAAAAGAAACACCCTGGGCAATGTGAGATATTTTCTATGAGAATGAAAATCTGACTAAATATTGCACCAAACTACTTGTCTCAACTCTAGAAGAATGTTAAAGTACTCTTGTGTTGTTAAAACAAATACACCACTCATAAGATTCTTTTCAATTTCACCTGTTTCTTTTTCTTCACTTCAAATAAAGCTTAGTAATTTTCTAAAAAGGAATATGGATAGTATAAACTCACTGTAATCTAATTATATAGTTGTAGCATAGTTATATCATTTTATTTTTACATATGTGGAGAGATTCTCTAATGTTAATGCTGGTTATTTCTGGTAGTAGCATGTTGAGTTATTATTATTTTTTCTTTTTTAAATTTTAATTGCTGTTCAAGAACTTTTTATTTATTTTTTAAAAATATTTTATTTATTTATCTTCAGAAGGGAAGGGAAGGGAAGGAGAAAGGAAGAGAAATATCAATGTATGGTTGCTTCTCATGCGTCCGGTGCTGGGAACTGGCCCCTGCTGGGAACTGGCCTGCAACCCAGGCATGTGCCCTGACTGGGAATCGAACCGCGATCCTCTGGTTCATAGGCCCGCGCTCAATCCACTGAGCTACACCAGCCAGGGCAAGAACTTTTAAAATTTTTATTGTTTTTTTATTTTTAATTTTATTTGTTATAGACGTATTTATTTTATCTTGTATACTGCTATAATATTTTATTAATGAGCTTGTATCATTTTTAGGAAAACAATCTTGATTCTTTAAAACAACACAATGGATACTGGGGTTTCATACAGACAAATTTGAATGAACTGTGTTTTTGATTTCTTAGTTGCAATCGTAAAACTGACCCAAGCCTATCAAATGTACCCAGTATCAAAGAGATGACATTCAAAATTTTCATTAACTGCTTAAATGTGGTGCAGATGAACATTAAGTTGGTTGAAAACATATAAAACTTACCCTTGTAAAGCTTTATGAATTCGTTTGCACTTTTCCTTCAACACTGCAAAAATACCTGAGTGAAAAAAATAGAGTGAAGAGTACAGATGACCCTTGAATAATGCTGGGGTTAAGAGTGCTAACCCCCTCTCCACACCCATGTAACTTTTGTGCATGGAGAATCCACATATAACTTTTGACTTCTCAGAAACTTAAGTTGTCCCTTGGTCTTTGGCGGGAATAGCAAAATCTGCAGATTTTCAAGTCACCTATACAAAATGACATAGCTCAGTGAACTCCCAACCACAGATTGAAAACTGTATATATAAATGGACCTGTGGAATTCAAACCTGCGTTGTCCAAGGATCAACTACATATTTGGAAAATTTGATGTGACTAATCTAAAAATCTTTTCAAAGATCCAGTTCCATTTCATCAATTTAAAATGCTACAAATCCTTCTACATGCTAATAGCACACAGCCAGAAACTCCTCTGGAGGCCCAAGCTTTCATCTTTAGTTTGTACTGATACCTTTCACTCCACTTTCAGCAAAATGTGGGATGACATTTTCTACAGCAAGACAATGACTGTTCTTATCAAAATTCTATTAAATAACCTGGATAAGAATAAAAGGGCACAACTATATTTTATTCCTGGACCCTGAACGATTGTGTAAAAATAGAGACTGTATGTAATAAAGTAATGTTTCTGATCTTTTCACATATATTTTCCCTTTTCTCCAGGAAAACTCAAAAACTAAAATTTTTGCAGGAGCAGGAGGTGGAAGGGCCAGGCCATCTGCTGAGCAGGCATATAAATGTACTCAAAGAGACACAGAGAAATACATGTTCCAGTTCTCTGAGTTAAAACCAGAGTTGAAAATTTAGAAATTTAGATTTAAAATTCAGATGTCAGGTAATGCCTGTTTTTCAAATTCTGTTCTACGCTTTGGTGAGGAGGCATGATCACAGCCAAAGCCACATCTGAAATTTAGTCAACCTCGTCAGTTAAGTAAGCTTTAATGGTTGGTAAACTGCATACCAACTGATAATTCAAAGGCTGAAGGAGAAACTAGAGAACAGTTATAAAACTACGTAACAAAAATTAGTAGCACACTTCAACTAATTTCTCCAAAAATGATAAAACAAAGGACAACTGGCCCAGCGCTGATCCTTCCTCCTCTTGGCACCTCTACCCACCAAAGGAACAAGTGCTTTGGCTTTAGATCTGGGAACAGGAGAGAAGCTGTACATGCAATCCCTGATGCAGCAACAACTGCTTCACTGCTGTTCTTCCTATAAATACCTGGCAATGAATTCAGAGCAAGAGCTCTGTATGACAAATCATTTCCTCTAGCTAATTGCTCCAAAAACTATACCAGAAGCATGGCTCACATAACTTGCAAAGTCTGACTTCCTGGGTCTGAAGGTTATACCTGGATTCTCTTCCATGATGTTGAGGGCCTCAATTGCAGCAGCAGCTAAAAGGGGAGGCAACGAAGCTGAAAAGCAGTACCCCTGGCCAGAAAGTCTCTGAGAAGAAACAAACAATTTAAAAACGTATTTTTTTGACTAAAAAGTCTAAAGGCACCAAATTTCTGCCATCACCTACCTAACAGTACGTACAAATAGTGAGGTAGTAAGATCCAGGCATGTAATACAAGATGTTTTTTAAAAAAGGGAGATAATTTTGTCCTGGCCAGGTGGCTCTGTTGGTTAGAGTGTCATCCCATATGCCAAAAGGTTGCGGGCTTAATTCCTCGGAGGCAGGTTCTGCCCCTGGTCACAGTGTGTATGGGAGGCAACTGTTCAATGTTTCTCACATCATTATCTCTCTCCCCCCACCCCCACTTCCCCACTCTCCAAATCAATAAACACATCCTTGGGTGAGAATTTAAAAAAAATTTAAAGGGAGATAATTTCTAAATGTAAGTATTTTGAGTGATCCCTTTAAATAAAAATTGGTGATTAGTCTCTGGCCAGGTAGCTCAGTTGATTACAGCACTGTCCTGATGCACCAAGCTTGTGTTTGACCCATGTTCAGGGCACACACAATCAGTGGATACATAAATAAGTGGAATAACAAATGAATACTTCTCTCTCTTTTTCTCTGTTCCTCTTTCAAATCAATCAATAAAAATAGTCTTTAAAAAATTGTGTAACCGTGAATGAAATTTTGTTAATTTTAAGTTATATTTTGAGATGACAAATGGAGCAATGAGTTTCAGCTGCTACTTTTGCTTTTAAAAAGAACGTACCTGCTCTGGCTGGTGTAGCTCAGTGGATTGAGCGCGGGGCTGCGAACCACACGATTTCGGTTCGGTTCGATTCCCAGTCAGGGCACATGCCTGGGTTGCAGGCCAGTTCCCAGCAGGGGACGCACAAGAAGCAACCATACATTGATATTTCTCTCCCTCTCTCCTTCCCTTCCCCTCTAAAGATAAATAAATAAAATCTTAAAAATAAATAAATAAAAAGAACGTACCTGATGGTCAATTACGAAAGACCTGCCACAGCAGAAACCCCCAATAGAAGCAAGTGAATTCTCCATGTTGGCACTGATAAGATCAATATCATCGATCTGTCAGAAAAGACAGAGGGTATCAATTATTCCTCAATTAAAAACAAACCAATGTCAAGTCTGGAGACAAAATTTCTGTATTAATCATGTCAACATCTGGGTTCTATGAACTATTTACATGAAAACAGAGGATGAAAAACACAAAATCTATTGTTTAAAGGACTGATGTTTCAAAGCCCACCTTTTCCTCATTTCATCATGCATTAACAACTTATACACAATGGGGAAGAGAGAGATAAATTAAAAGAATATGAAACCCAAAGTTGTTTGAAACTAAAAATATTCATGAGTACAAAATAAAATAATTTCCTGGCTTTCCCCATAAAAGGTTATTGAGGTAAATAAAAACTGGAGTTTTATGTATTTTGTTCCTACAGTCCATTTAACTTTCATCTTTCCAAAAGAGAAATCATACATGGTAACTGACTCTGTGACCAAACTGGATGAACTGTGCAGTGGATGAACCTAAGGTATCTCATGGGCTTCAGACCTTCTCAATAATTTAAGTATTCTTTTGATCCTCACCTTCTGTTCCAGCCCCCAGAATCAAGTTTTATTCTGGCTACCCAGTAATCATTCAATAATTACTCAGCAGTGGCCATGATAATTACTGGTCAGATCACATCTGTTGTTTTTTAAAGATGTTCCACAGATCTAACAAGAAAATCTATATACTCTCATTTTTAAAAAACTACTCTTTTATTGTAAAAAATTTTTAACATAAACAAAAGAAGAATAGGAGAAAGTATCCTATCACCCAGATTCATTTAGCAACTCATGGACAACCTCATTCCACATATAGCCCCTACTACCCTCCTCATTTCTTTGGAGTAAATCTTAGACTTCATATGGTTTCATCTTTAAATATTTCAGTGTACATTTCTCAAAGATATAAATTTTTTTTCAAAAATATAATCATAAAACTATTATCACACCTAAAAAACAAAAAATTCCTTCAGATCAAGTATTCAGTGTTTAAATATTTGTCTCATAAAGCTTTTTTAAAAACACTATTTGACTAAGGATCCAAATAAGACCCATATAATCTATACTGTTACTCAAGCCCTGACATTAGAAAGTGCTTTTTTCCCCTTCTTTAAAATTTTCATTTCTTAAGGTTTACTTGAATTATGTTTCCATTTTATCCTTGATTCCTCAGTGCACATAACTGTTAAATGTTGGTTTGCCTTTGAGGAGCCTATGTCAATCTAACTTCTCTAATCGAAGGTGATTTTATGTTTTATAGTTCAACTTGTTAACACAGGCTGCAAAACCTTTACACACAAGATTTGGAGAAAAGCTTCCTTTAACTTGACTATACACATGGGGATGAAGATAGGTTCTGCAGGTGGGCTGACTAGTTCCTCCCCAAGGTTCCAGGAGCACAAGCCACTAAGACTAGTGGTAGCTGGGGCTCACTTTCCATTGGCAAAAGAAAACATGATAAACTGACTTTAGTTGTCTGGGACTTTGAAGGGCTTTGCTGAATCTGTGCCAGTGGTGTTTCTAACAAATATATATATATGTATGTTTATGTGTCAGAACTTTAAATATTAAAAGAACTTTGTTTCACTGCTATGACACATACTTTTTTTAAAAAGATTTTTTGTTAATTTTTTTTGTTTTTAGAGAGGGGGAAAGGAAGGAGAAAGAGAGGGAGAGAAACATCAATGTGTAGTTGCCTCTTGCTCACCCCCCCTATTGGGGGCCTGGCCTATAACCCATGAATGTGCCCTGACTGGGAATTGAACCGGCAACCCTTTGGCTTATAGGCCCATGCTCAATCAACTGGGCTACACCAGCCAGGGCAACACTTTCTAAAGGACCACTTAGGGAATTGTTACTGTTTCTAAAGAAGAAACACTGAAATCCAGGGTCCAATTCTACTGTGTAAAAACAACACAAATTCTATGATGAGCCACTCTGATTTGACAGTTCTGAGGGAAGTAGGCCTGCTGGTTTGGCTGAGCTGGTATGGCCTCCTTGGGTTTATGAAGTGATAGACACCAGAGTGGCACAGCCCTGCACATCCGTGAGGGGTGCTGTATGTGCCCATGAACCTGCTCAGCAGGATGGAATAGCATACTTCTTATATAAGAGAATGTTTCAAAAAAAGGAGAACTTACATTGATTCCAAAGTGTTCAGTGACTCCTCGGCCATGCTCCCCCAGGACTCCAAATGAAAGGCTTTCTTCCAGAAAGATCCTGGCTTTATATTTGTATTTTAATTTAACCTACATGTTAATAAAACATAACTTTACAATTCTAATGATTAGTGACAGCAAACAGAACACCCCAGTAAGAACAAAATTAACCTTAAATGAAAAGGGCAAAACACCATGCCCAGTTGCTCCTCAGTATAGGTGGATTCTTAAATGTGAATCTGTCCACTTGCTGAAATTTATCTGTGGCCCCTGAATCAACAACACTCAGGGCACAAGGGCAGAGGAACGAAAACTCTGAGTTCCTGATCTGCACATTCCAGCTGGGTTGAACAAGACTGCTTCAGCTCATACTTAAAAGCAGTGTCCTTCTCACAGTCTATTTATTGCTACTTTTTTTGCATTTTGTAGTTTTTGTTGGTGATCTTGTTTAAAATGATTTCAAGCATAGTGCTGAAGTGCTGTCTGGTGTTCTTACACATGAGAAGACTGTGTGGTGCCTCACAGAGAAAATGTGTGTTAGATAAGCTTCATTCAGGCAGGAATTACAGCACTTTTGGCTGTGAGTTCAATGTGAATGAATCAACAATATCAATTAAATAGGGTGTCTTTAGAGAGAAACACATATAAAATGAGGTCATGTACTGAATGGTAAAAATGTTGCAACTAGAGGCTTGCAGAAAACTAACTGTCCAGGAGTAGTAGTTCAAAATTCTGTAATTCTGTATTTTTAGTATGTTCATAAAATGTAAGTACCATGAATAACAAAAATTGATGGTACTTCAGAAGCTCTAAAGTGTCCAATCTAACTCAGTAATACATATAGCACAATGCCAATTTTTAAGTAAGTGGTAAGACATTATGAGCACAGACATGTAATCTACCTGTTAAATACTGGTCATATAAGACTCCTGGGAAATGTGCATGCTCTTTCCTCAGTGGCACTGTATTTTAATTTGGCTCTGTGGCATTTTTTTAATGCAGAAAACATTTTCACTGTTTTTCCCTTTACCTTTTTAGGTTTATAAGAAAGTCCTTTCCCATTAAAGATAAATTCAGATGCATATTTATCTATATGTTTTTCTAAGTACTCCATGTAATTTATATTTTTGTTTACACACTGGGAGGTTGAACATACATGTGATTGTGTATAGGTTTTTCCCCTAATGTTGAATTATGCCATATGATACGCATGTGATCAGTTTCACAACGGACTTAAAACACAATGATTATCAACCTCTAAATTTTATACATATGATACAAGAAGTTGATCTCGCAAATATTCCCATGACTCATGTATCTTTTCTTGTGTCAAGCATCTTAATTACTAAAGGTTTAATTTTAAGATCTTTTCCCACTGAAATTATAGAAATAGTGCACAAAACGTTTCAGGTAGTTTGATGTCCAGTAGCACAAGTCTCAGGTAATTTATCTTTTAATCATCAAGATTTTATGGGCTAATCTTGCTAATCAGCATCAAATCTGGCACAGTGGCACAGAGCTTTTTGCTGGGTTTTAATTAAAAATGAATAAACTTATTTAGGGAGAATCACACCTTTCAACACTGACTCTTTTCCATTCATTAATATGAATGAAATAGTTTCTAAAAATTATGTTTTAGAATATATTTAATAATAATATGACAAACTGGTATGTAAATAGACAGATCAATGAAAGAAAAGAGAAACCCCCCACACAACCAAACCCTATTTTGTACCCTCCATACTCAATACTTCCATATACCTGACCTGTCCCTACACTTAAGGTGCTGTTTCATTGCTTGATGGTATACTTGTCCAATGGTACTGCCCTACTGTTGTACCCCTATAAAATGCTGTTCTACCATCTTCTGACCCACTCACTACCTGCCCTTGTTTTTCTATCAGCCTTTGACACTCATGAAAACAGGGGGAGAAAAACACATATATCTTTTCCACAGATATTTAGAATGTATATGTAATTTCTCAAAACACAGTGAAAAACTTTTAAAATAAAATATAAAACCCTTATTTTAAATCCTTACTTGATGGATGGACTCGTAGATTCAGATTTCAATGGTCAAATGCAAGGATGGTTCAAGAGGAAAAGCAACCAATATAATATAACATACTAACAGAAAGGCACAAAAACTGTGGAAAACAGTATGGTGTTCCTCAGTAAGTTAAACATAAAACTACAATATGAGCTAGCAATTACACTGCTAGATATATACACAGAGAAACTGAAAACAGGGATTCAAACAAATATTCGTACACAAATGTTCAGAGCAGCACTATTCATAATAGCCAAAAGGTAAAAACAACCCAAATATTCATCAGCACATGAAAAAAAATATAATCTTACTTTAACATTCAAAGGGAATAAAGTACTGATTCATGTTATAAGCTAGAACTATAAGCTAAGTGAGTGAAGCCAGGCGCAAAAGGTTATGTATTGTAGTAGTTTCCCCTTAGCTTTAGTTCACATTCTGCAGTTTTCCTTATTCACAAATTTGGTCTCAGTATGTTAACTGGAAAATTCCAGAAATACTCAATAAGCAATTTATTAGCTTTAAACAATGTGCTTTTCTGAATAGCGTGATATATAATAGTGTGTTCTTCCCCCTCCTCCCTGCCCAGGACGTGACCCATCCTTCCTCTAGTGCATCCATGCAGTATACAAACACTTAGTAGCTGTCTCGGTTATCATATGTACTGTTGAGGTATTGCAAGTGACTGTGCTCAACTAACCATTATTTTAGTTAGTAATGACCCCAAAGTGCAAGAGTGGCGATGTAGAATTTAGATAAGCCAAAGAGAAGCCACTGAGTGCTTCCTTTAAAACAAAAGGTGAAAGTTCTTGAGTTGAGAAAAAAAACAAAATAGTGCCTAGGTTGCTAAGTTCTATGGTAAGAATGAATCTTTTATCAGTGAAACTGTGAAGGAAAAAAAAAGTTGTGCTAGCTCTGCTGTTTTACCTCAAACTACAAACATTATGGTCACAGTACATGAGTGCACTGCAAGATGGAAAACACGGGGGGGATTGTGGGCAGATGGCGGCGGAGTAGGACAAAGGATTTCGTTTCCCTCCATGCGCTGGAGAAAAACCAGGCTGCTCTTCTGAGGAGCGCAGCAGATAGCCAACTGGGACCCAGCATATAGGAAGGTAGGACTCCAGAAAGTGTAGCGGACACTGAATGACCAGAGGTTGGGGGGAGGAGACAAACGCAGATCAACAATGTATGAGGGAAAAGCGAGGAGGCATCAGGCCCTCCGCCAGACCGGGCCAGAGCCCTGGCCGAGTCACCTTGGTCTCTGAGAGCTGAGGGTGGGCACAATGACCCTGGGAGAGAAGTAGTCTCCAGCACCCTCCCTATCTGGAAGGGCGCAGATTGGAAAACACCAGGAGAGATCGGTTTGCCTGTAGTGGCAGAGACAGGAGTGGGCATTGGGAAGCAAACCAGAGAGCTCTGATGACCCGTGGAGCCAGGCTGCAGTTGCCGGTTTGGGAGAACTGAGAGTCGCCCCTGCGATCCCTGTAGCGCGGGATCAGAGCCTGGTCTGCCACACACTCTGGGAGGTTCAGGATGCTAGCAAAGCCCCTGGAAGAAAGCCAGTCATCAGCTACCTCCCTACCCAGCCGGGTGCAGACTGAGAAGCACCTAGAATCAGGCCGGAGTTGCCGGCTAGGGAGAATTGTGACTTGCCCTGTATGTTCTGCCACAGCACTGGGAAAGGTCAAAGACCAAGCCTGCGAGACCAGGAAAGCCTGGCTGGGAGCACGCGCCCTCACGCCAGGCCAGGACTGGGAAGCCTGGGGAAAAATCTGCTCTCAGTTGGGTGCTGGAGAGTGGCGCCAGTCTGGATCTTGAGAGGGCACTGGTGAGACCAGTTGAGTTAAACAAGAAGCAAGAAAGGCCACACTAATAGCCCCAAAGGCTGCTGCAGCTAGTGAGATCAGAATAAAAGGTTTGACCAGCTAGAAACCAACAAGAGGAATAGCTGGAAGCGGAGAACACCAAGATACCTGCAGGAGCCTGCACCACTGAATTTCACAGGTACCCTACCACAGAGGTTCACACCATAAACCCAGGGAACCAGAAGAGATCAATTTAAGAAGCTGAGGCCAACAAGAAGAGCATCACGAACAATGGAAAGACAAAGAAACAATCCCCAAATGAAAAAAAAGGAGAAAGTATCAGAAAGAATGTTAGATGAAATAGAGGTAAGTCAACTATCAGATACTGAATTCAAAGCACTGGTTATCAGGAAATTCAAAGAGCTTACAACAAGCTACCAGAAACTACAGGGGAGCTATAATGAACTCTCTGCAAACTATACCAAAATGAAAAAGGAAATAGAAACCATCAGCAAAGGCCAAGAGGAAATGAAGAATACAATTTCTGAACTGAAGAACACAGTAGAAGGTATGAAAAGTAGCATCAAAGAGGTAGAAGACCGCATAAGTGACCTAGAGGACACGGTAGAAAGAATCTTCCAGGTAGAGCAAATAATGGAAAAGAGAATCAGAAAGAATGAGGATAGTTTAAGAGAAATGCAAGACAATATCAAATGTAATAATATCTGAATAACAGGAATACCAGAAGGAGAAGAAGAACAAAGGACAGAAAATCTACTTGAAAGATTAATAACGAAAAATTTTCCTAAGTAGAGGAGAGATGAAGTCACACAAATCCAGGAATCACAGAGTCCCAATCAAGTGGAAGCCAAAGAGGCCTACTGCAAGACACATCATCATTAAAATGGCAAAACTCCAAGACAAAGAGAGAATTATAAAGGTAGCGAGGGAGAAAAAGGAAGTACATACAAGGGAGTCCAAATCAGGCTGGCTAATGACTTCTAAATGGAAACATTCCAAGCAAGAAGAGAATGGCAAGAAATATTCCAAGTAACGAGAAACAGAGGCCTACAACCAAGGCTACTTTACCTAGCAAGGCTCTCAATCAAGATAGAAGGCCAAATAAAGATCTTCCGAGACAAAGGAAGTCTAAAAGAATAGGCCTCCACCAAACCAGCCCTACAAGAATAACCCAAAGGGGTGCTTTAAGGAAAGGAAGGAAAAGAGAGAGACGGAGAGGAACAAAGGTACATAAATGGCAATGAATAAGTACCTTTCAATAATAACCTTAAATGTAAATGGACTAAATGCACCAATTAAAAGACATAGCATAGCTGAATGGATAAGAAAGCATGACCCACACCTATGCTACCTACAAGAGACCCACCTCAGGTCAAAAGACCACCACAGACTGAAAGTGAAAGGATGGAAACAAATTTTCCAAGAAAATAGACAAGAAAAAAAAGCCAGGGTATCAATCCTCATATCAGACAAAATAGACTTCAAAAAAAAGGGCTATAAAGAGAGACCCAGAAGGTCACTTCATAATACTCAAGGGAAGAATCCACCAAGAAGACATTAACATCATAAATATATATGCACCCAACATGGGAGCACCCAAATATACAAAGAAAATCCTAGAGGACCTCAAGAAAGATATTGACAGCAACACAAATATAATAGGGGATTTTAACACCCCACTGTCAAAAATGGACAGATCTTCCAAACAAAGTATCAACAAAGGCATTGCAACAATAAACGACACCCCAGATGAAATGGACCTAACTGATATATATATATAGCCCTCCATCCCAAAGAAGCTAAATATACATTCTTTTCAACTGCACATGGAACATTTTCAAAGACTACATGATAGGACACAAAATGAGTCTCAACAAATTTAGGAAAATAGAAATCATACCAAGCATTTTCTCTGACCACAGGGGACTGAAATTAGAAACCAACCCCACAGGAAAAAACCCAAAACACCCAAAAGCATCGAGACTGACTGGTAAGCTATTAAAGAACGAATAGATCAAGATTGAAATTAGGGAAGAAATCAAAAAGCTTCTGGAAACAAATGAAAATGATCTCACAACAACCCAAAATTTATGAGACACAGTGAAGGCACTCCTGAGAGGGAAGTTCATAGCAATACAGGCCTATCTAAAGAAGATAGAAACATTTCAAACAAACAGCCTAGCCCGATGCCTGCAAGAAGTCGAGGAACAACAACAAAGTCAGCCCAGAGCAAGTAGAAGGAACGAAATAATCAAGATCAGAGCAGAATTAAATGACATAGACACTAAAAGCACAATTCTAAGGATCAATGAATCTAAGATCTGTTTTTTTGAAAAGATAAACAAAACAGACAAACCTTTAAGTTAGGCTGATCAAGAAGAGAGAGGACCCAAATAAACACAATCAGAAATGAAAAAAGGGAGATTACAACTGATACCAGGGAAACAGAAGGGATTGTAAGAAATTACTATGCAGAACAGTATGACAAGAAATTTGAAAACCTAGGTGAAATGGAAAAATTTCTAGAAAAATATAATCTTCCAAAAGTCTATGAAAAAGAAGCAGAAAACCTAAACAAGCCAATAAGAGCAGATGAAATTGAAGCAGTAATCAAAAAACTCCCATCACACAAAAGCCCTGGTCCAGATGGTTTCACAGGAGAATTCTGCAAAGCATTTAAGGAAGAGCTAATCCCTATTCTTCACAGACTATTCCAAAAAATTCAAAATGATGGAAGACTCCCAAACTCTTTATGAAGCCAGCATCATCCTAATTCCAAAACCAGATAAAGACACAACAAAGAAAGAAAACTTCAGGCCAATATCACTGATGAACATAGATGCTAAAATCCTCAATAAAATATTGGTAAATCGCATCCAACAATACATCAAAAAGATCATACACCTCGACCAAGTGGGATTCATTCCAGGGATGCAAGGATGGTTCAATATTCGTTAATCAGTAAATGTAATACAGCACATAAACAAAAGCAAAGACAAAAACCATATGATCATATCAATAGACATGGGAAAAGCTTTTGATAAGGTACAACACCCATTTGTGATAAAGGTACTCAGAAAAATGGGAATAGAGGGAGCATTCCCCAATATAATAAAGGCCATATATGAAAGACCTACAGCCAACAATATACTCAATAGGCAAAAATTAAAATCTTTTCACTAAGATCAGGAACAAGACAAGGTTGTCCACTTTCACCACTTCTATTCAATATAGTATTAGCAGATCTAGCCACAGCGATCAGACAAGAAAAGGAAATAAAAGACATCCAAATCGGAAAGGAGGAAACAAAACTGGCATTGTTTGCAGATGACATGATAGTGTACATGGAAAATCCTATAGCCTCTACCAAAAATCTGCTCCAACTAATAAATGAATTTGGCAATACAGTGGGTTACAAAGTCAATATCCAGAAATCAAAGGCCTTTTTGCATACCAATAATGAAACACCAGAAGGAGAAATCAAGAAAAAATTCTCATTCGATATAGGAAAAACAAAAATAAAATATCTGGGAATAAACCTAATCAAGGAGGTAAAAGACCTGTATGCAGAAAACTACACAACACTGAAAAAAGAAATCAAGGAAGACACAAATAAATGGAAACATATACCATGCTCATGGACTGGAAGAATTAACATCATCAAAATGTCCATACTACCTAAAGCAATTTACAGATACAATGCAATACCTATTGAAGTACCAATGGCGTATTTCACAGATATAGAACAAACACTTCAAAAATGTATATGGAACCATAAAAGACCCCAAATAACAGCTGCAATTTTGAGAAAGAAGAACAAAGTAGGCGATATCACAATTCCTGATATCAAACTGTAGTACAAGGCCACTGTAATCAAAACAGCCTGGTACTGGCATAAAAACAGGCACATAGGCCAATGGAATAGTACAGAGAGCCCAAAAATAAACGCAACTCTCTACAGTCAATTAATATTCCACAAAGGGGGCAGTAACATAAAATGGAGTAAAGATAGCCTTTTCAACAAATGGTGTTGGGAGAACTGGACAGCTACATGGAAAAAAAAAAGAAACTCGAGCAACAACTTACACCATACACCAAAATAAATTCAGGGTGGATAAAAGACTTAAATATAAGCTGTGAAACCATGAAAGCCCTAGAGGAGAATATTGGCAGGGAAATCTCAATACTCCACGCAGCGATATTTTTACTGATATGTCCCTTTATGTCCCTAAAGCAAGGGACATAAAGGAAAGAATAAACAAATGGGAGCTCATGAAACTTAAAAGTTTCTGCATGGGTACGGAAAACAGTACCAAGATAAAAAGAGAAGCAAGTGTTTGGGAAAACATATTTGCCAATGATACCTCAGACAAAGGTTTAATCTCCAAAATATACAAAGAACTCACTCGACTCCACTTAAAGAAGCCAAGCAACCCAATTAAAAAATGGGCAAAGGACTTGAACAGACACTTCTCCAAGGAGGACATGCAGAGAATCCAGAGACACATGAAAAGATGCTCAATATTGCTAGCTATCAGAGAGATGCAAATTAAAACCACAACGAGATACCACTTTACACCAGTCAGAATGGCTATCATAAACAAAGAAACAAACAACAAGTCCTGGAGAGGTTGTGGGGGAAAGGGGACCCTAGTTCACTGTTGGTGGGACTGCAGACTGGTACCACCAGTATGGAAACAGTATGGAATTTTCTCAGAAAACTAAACATGAACGTGCCCTTTGACCCAGCAATTTCACTGTTAGGAGTATATCCTAAGAACCCTGAAACACCAATCCAAAAGAACCTATGCACCCCGATGTTCACAGCAGCACAATTCATGATAGCCAAGAGGTGGAAGCAACCGAGATGCCCATCGGTAAATGACTGGATCAAAAAGCTATGGAACATTTACACAGTGGAATTCTATGCTGCAGAAAGGAAGAAGGAAGTACTACCCTTTGCAACATCATGGATGGAACTGGAAAGCATTATGCTGAGCGAAGTAAGCCAGGCGGTGAAAGACAAATACCATATGATATCACCGTTAACAGGAATCTAAACAACAAAACAAACAGGCAAGCAAAATATGACCAAAGACACTCAAATATGGAACAGGCTGACAGGGTCCAGATGGGATAGGGGAGAATATCACAGGGGAAAAGGGGATGGACTCACATGAACAAGTATAAAGGACACATGGACAATAACTAAGGGTGGGGGGTGGAAATGGGAGGGAGGTGGGGAGCACTGTGGTGGGGCAGGGCTTGGAATATAAGACAGAAAACTGTACTTGAACAAGAATTAAATAAAAGTAAAAAGAAAAAAAGAAAAAAAAGATGGAAAAGACATTAAGTTTGTGAGTAGAAGACATAAACAGAAAATTTGTTCCAGTTAATGCCAACACGCTGCACCAGAAAGCACTCAACATATATGAAGACTTCAGCAAGGGATCCCGTGAAACAAGGGATCACTATCATCTATCTTTTATTACAGTGTATTGCTGTAAAGGTTCTATTTTAGTTATTGTTAATCTTTCACTGTACCTAATGTACACTTTATTTTTTATTTTACGTATATATTTATAGGGAGAACATTGTATAATAATAGGTTTTGAAACTACCTGCAGTTTCGAGCATCCACTGGGATGTTGGAATGTGTCTCCCATGGATAAGGGGAAACTATTGTATATGATACTTATTAGCATGATTCCCTTTACAGAAATAACCAGAATAGGTAAATCCACATAGAGAGAAAGCAGACTGGTGTTGTTCAGGACTAAGGGAAAGGGAAAATGGGGAGTGACTGCTTACTGCGTTCAGGGGTATTCTTTGAAGTGATGAAAAGACTTTAGAAACAGTTGATGGTTGTACAACAATGAGCATGTACTAAATGCCACTAAACTATATACTTTAAAATAGGTAATTTTGTTATGTAAATTTCACCTCAATTAAAAAAAAATTCATGTCATGGTTTCTAAATAGTGTATGTTGCTTTTCTCTGTTAAAAAGCTAAGTTTCAGGCCCTGGCTGGTGTAGCTCAGTGGATTGAGCGCGGGCCTGCGAACCAGAGGATCACGGTTCGAATTCCCAGTCAGGGCACATGCCTGGGTTGTAGTCCAGTTCTCTGCAGGCCAACTCCCAGCAGGGGACGCACAAAAGGCAACCATACATTGATATTTCTCTCCCTCTCTCCTTCCCCTCTAAAGATAAATAAATAAATAAAATCTAAAAAAAAAAAAGCTAAGTTTCACAAAATACCTATTGTATAATTTTATTATATAAAATTGTACAAAAGCAAAACTATTGGAACAAAAAGTAGATCAGTGGTGGCCTTGGGCCAGGTTTTGGGGTACTGACCACAAAGGGGCAAGAAGGAACTCTGTCTCAATGAAGTTGGTTTTAAAAAGTTGAGTTTTGATTACTCTTTAAAGATCAGAGTAGGCATTTAATGTTAATCTACTTCCCTGGTATGATTAGAATGTGCACATGATACCTAGTGTGCAAAGCAATTTAGATGATATACATTAAAAGTGTTCACAAACAAAAGGCAAACTGCCAAATAATCTGAATACTAAAATAATAAACAATCGTGGTTGCTTACCAGTTCCGGAAGAGGACAAATAGTTCCAGTATTCATATACAACCCTTCGACTATAATGAAACGCCGAGTTACACGAGCCTTGCGAGGATTCTTTAAAAGAAAAAAATAAACAAACCCTGATCATTTAGGGACTCCAAAGATTTATTCATCAAATGAATAACTAAATAACTAGATTGTATAGATGAATTTCAAGCCCAGGTTTGAGATCATGCTATTATGAAAGAAAGAGTTGTGCTTTCTCCTCGAATGCATGTTTTTCAGTTCACTCATCAACTAGGAGACCACACACACACACACACACACACACACACACAGCTTAGGCATTCTAAGACTATTATCACATGTATAAAAAAACCCTTTGAACCTAGAATGAGTGGGAAAGGACCCACGGAACTTTCAGGGATGAGAGAATGCTTGGGGCCATGATACCTGGGTTACATGAGTCTAATCATTGGTACAAATTGTATGGTTAGGATTTATGCATTTTAGTGTCTGTAATTTATTGTACCTAAAATCAATCACCATCATCATCATCATTGAGATGTAATGCTGAGTTAGGTGGAGGTTCAGATAATACAAGAATGGCAGAATGTTGATAACAAGCTAGGAGAAGAGTACAGGGACTTCATTGTACTACGTTTCCTTTGAATGTGCCTGGAATTTTCTATAATAAAAAGTTTCAAAACAGACGAACCCTGCTTTATTTACTTTGTTTACAAAAAAAGAGATAAAACCTTCTCCTTCCTTACTCCTGACTATGGGGCCATGTAAAACTTGACAATGACCTTAACTGGTAATATTGGAAGTCAGTGGTATAGAGGGACTTTTTCAGACAACACACACCTTCCCCACACCCCAGTGATTCCAAGTCCCACTGCTGACTGTGTGGATGTTTCAGGTGTCCTGGGCTGTAAAAAACTGAGATCTGCACACAGTTTACCACCCCTCCTTCCTAAGGTTTCTTGCCTCTAAGCTTCTGTCTGATGGACAACTAGAAACTCAATATAAGAGCTATGCTTTAAGGGGTATTTTAAAATCCATGGCTAGAACACTCAGAAATTTGTCTGTTTAAGCATGCAAAAGTATCCCCCACTGAGTGTGCTTGATCATCTCCACTCTGCACACATACCCAAAGACCAGGGATCTGCTGGGGGTCCAAGAAATGGGGCATCCAGTCCCTCTCTGCCATTTAAAAATGAAGTATTTTGGCCCTGGCTGGTGGAGCTCAGTGGATTGAGGACGGGCCTGGGAACCAAACAACCGTGGTTCGATTCCCAGTCAGGGCACATGCCTGGGTTGCAGGCCAGTTCCCAGCAGGGGACACAAGAGAGGAGACCATACATTGATATTTCTCTCCCTCTCTCCTTCCCATCCCCTGTAAAGATAAATAAATAAAATCTTTTTAAAAAATGAAGTATTTTATTGAGGATTTTAAAACACTCAATGTAGAATTCTTGAGAAATGGAAAAGTACAAAAATAAATTAGCTTGTCACACTACACATGGATAACTTTTGTCCTTCTTAGTAAAAAACATCCTTAAAAATTACTTTGTTAAAATCAGAATTTTACTGCAAAGTTTCAGTAATAGACTTTAAAAATATTATATTACAAACTTTTCTATATTATTTAAAACACCTGAGAGGAGAAATAATATTCCATCTTGTGGGTTTACCACAAATTAATGATTCTCCCAATGTTCCATTTAGGTTGTTCCCCTCATTTTGCTTTCTTACATTGTATTGTAAATAAATATCTTTCAATCTTTGACAGCACTTTTAAAAATATATATTTTATTGATTATGCTATCACAGTTGTCCCATTTTCCCCCTTTATTCCCCTCAGCCCTGAACTCCCCATCCAACCTGCATTTCCCCGCTTTAGTTCATGTCCATGGGTTGTACCTATAAGTTATTTAGCTACTCCATTTCCCATACTATCCTTAACCTCCCCTTGTCCATCCTGTACCTACCATTTATGCTTCTTATTCCCTGTACCTTTCCCTCCATTCTCCCCCCCCACCCCATCTCACCACTGATAAACCTTCCATGTGATCTCCATTTCTGTGATTCTGTTCCTGTTCTAGTTGTTTAGTTTTTAGATTTGGCTGTTAATAGCTGTGAGCTTGTTGTCATTTTACTGTACCTGTTTTTTTATCTTCTTTTTCTTAGATAAGTCCCATTAACATTTCATAAAATAAGGGCTGGGGGATGATGAATCCTTTAACTTGATCTTATCTGGGAAGCACTTTATTTGCTCTTCCATTCTAAAGGATAGCTTTGCTGGATAGTCATGTTGGATGAAGGTTCTTGCCTTTTATGACTTGGAATACTTCTTTCCCTTCTTGCCTGCAAGGTTTCTTTTGAGAAATCAGTTGATTGCCTAATAGGAACTCCTCTGTAGGTAACTCTCTCCTTTTTTCTTGCTTCTTTTAAGATTCTCCCATTTTTAATCTTGGTTAATGTAATTATGATGTGCCTTGGTGTGTTCCTCCTTGGGTCTAACTTCTTTGGGACTCTCTGAGCTTCCTGGACTTCCTGGAAATCTACTTCCTTTGCCAGATTGGGAAAGTTCTCCTTTATTAAATTTTCAAATAAGTTTTCAATTTCTTGCTGCTGCTGTTCTCCTTCTGGTACCCCTACGATTTGGATGTTGGAACATTTAAAGATGTCCTGGAGGATCCTCAGCCTCTCCTCATTTTTTTGAATTTTTGTTTCTTCATTCTGTTCTGGTTGAATGTTTCTTTCCTCATTCTGCTCCGAACCATTAATTTCAGTCCTGTCAGGAAATTGTTGGTTTCCTTCCTGTCACTTAGGTTCCCTGTACGTTTTCCTTTATTTCACTTTTCATAGCCTTCATTTTTTCCTCTTATTTGTAACCACATTCAATCAATTCTATGAGCATCCTGATTACCTGTGTTTTGAACTGTGCATCTGATACGTTGGCTACCTCTTTGTCATTTAGTTGGTTTTTTTTTTTTTGAGCTTTGATGTGTGCTTTCATTTGGGCCATTTTTTTTGTCTCAGTGCAAATGAGACAAAGGTTATTGCAAATGGCTATCATTCAAAATAGATTAATTTATATCAGACTAAATCATGTAGCAAGTAAGTGGACAGCAGATCTTAATTTATGGATTTCTGAATGAAGTGACACTCATTTCTCCCCACCCCACCTTCATGCTGCAGCTCTGAGTGGCTGCTACCTGTGAGAAGCAACACCCAGACTTGGTTTCCTGCGATCTTGCAGCCATTTACACTTTTTCTTCCCACTGGGGAGTGGCGCTCGTTCCTCCATGTTCAATTAGAGTATAGCAGAGGAAATGTGTTGAGAGCATCGTTGTTAGAATTATCGGTGGTTTTCTTGTGATGACATGGATGAAAAATGTTGTTCTAGCCTATGCTTCTGCAAGAAAAATATTGTGGTGACTGTACTAGAAAGCTGGTGAGCACAGCCTTCCTCTCAATACCACTTTGAAGCAGGCTTTTTCAGTACATAGGGGCAGTGATAAAAGTGTATGTTCCTTAATTTTGTGCCAGTTTTTGTTTTTCCGGATAATTTGCATTATTCCTTTAAGATTTTGTTATCTTTGGTGATAGTCTAAAAGCAGCTCTTAATGAATATATACATTCTGTGATAAATTTTAGTGTGTGATGGATATGCATGGACTCTCACTATTTAATGCTAGATGTGCTCCAGGCCACTGTTTATAGTTACACAGTTGAGGGTGGAGGAACAAGACAAGGTTGTCCACTTTCACCACTTCTATTTAATACAGTATTGGAAGCTTATTGCAATACTATAAGTATTGTCTCACTTACATAGTTGTGGGCGGAGCCTTAGGTGTTCATCAGGGCTGGGCAACCCACGTTGCTGCGTTGTGACACTGTATGTGGGGAAGGGATCTGAGAGGGAACAATGGTGCTTGCTCCAGTCTCTGCTGGTTTTGAGTCACTTCCTCTACTACCCACAATCAAATTAGGCCCTTCTGGGCCCGATTCCCGGGTGGGCGGGTTTGTGTATGTTCTAGGACCCTATGGGTCTCTCCAGGGAACTCTCTTGTGAGGCTGGGAGTTTCTCCCACTGCTGCCTCAACCTCCACAGGATTTTCCAGTCAGAGGCTTTGAGGCTTTATTTCCCTGTACTGGCACCTGTATTGCAAGGTCTATCTTGCTCCCCAGTTATTCTTCCCATTTTATCTGCACTTGAATGTGGGACCCTCAGTCTGTCAGCCACCGCCTCACCTAGTCTGCCAGCTGCGACCTTGCCATGAGTCCTCTCCAGCCAGTTGCCCATCTCTGCCCCTCCTACTGGTCTGGATGAATGTTTCTTCAACTCCTTGATTGCTACCCTTCCATACAGTTTGATTTTCTATCAGTTCTGATTGTTTTCTGTTTTTAAATTTGTTGTCCTTCTTTTGATTGTGCAAGAAGGCATAGTGTGTCTCCATCTTGGCCAGAAGTCTGACAACACTTCGGATTAACTTCTAAAGATAGCATTCTTAGATACAAGTTTGAAAGATATGGATATTTAAGAATACTGGAATATAACTGCTCACTTACACTCCAGAAAGGCTGTTTCAATTGAAACTCTTCCCAGAATTATAGGAGGGCTCTCTTTCTCATCACACATATCAGTGTTGACACTGATTAATACTATTAGTTCCCCCACTGCATAGACAAAAACTTCTAATTTCTCCAATTGTTCGTGAAGCCATTCTATGTTTCATTTGCTCAGTTATTTTATTCTTACTATAAAATGCTGTTTTTTTTAAAAAAAATCTACTGTCCTTTATTTTTAGAAGAATATGGGACAAGAGAACCCTGTAGGAAAAGGAATGAGAAACATCTTGAGAAATTAACAACATAATATTGATCCAAACCTGGATTAAGCTGCAACATTTTAATTCAGTTTCAAAGGAAAGATAAGTATCTCAGTAGAAAATATTCATATATTTAACATTTAGCCCTGGCTGGTGTAGCTCAGTGGATTGAGCACAGGCCTGTGAAGCAAAGGGTTGCCGGGTTCAATTCCCAGTAAGGGCACATGTCTGGGTTGCAGGCCAGGTCCCCAGTAGGAGACACATGAGAGGCAACCACACACTGATGTTTCTCTCCCACTCTTTCTCCTTGCCTTCCCCTGTCTCGACAAATGAATAAATAAAATATTTTTAAAAATTTAACATTTATATTTCTGTGAAAAACGGAAAAAATATTTTTTAAAATCCAAAGTATAGAGTTATTTAGAAAGCCTACTCTTAGTAGAAAAACGTATTATAAACTGATTAGTAAAAAAGTAAAAACTATAAAATGGAAATACATTTGAATTTAATTTTATTTCTTGTTGTTATTCATTTAAAAAGTTCCATGAATAATAAGTCTGGTAAAACACACATGAGAAAATTGAATATCATGTTTTCCAAATCTGTACAATAATAACTTGACAAAATAAACTCTATAGCAGCCTGGCCATTGGTAACACTACCCAAGGCAGTTTTCTGTTATCATTCTATTACTATGTCAGTATAAAGGACATCTTTTTATAACATGTAGAAAGAAGTCATCAATGGGACAATTTCAATGTTAAGACTTTCCTCAACTGTGTAACTATAAACAGTGGCCTGGAGCACATCTAGCATTAAATAGTGAGAGTCCATGCATATCCATCACACACTAAAATTTATCACAGAATGTATATATTCATTAAGAGCTGCTTTTAGACTATCACCAAAGATAACAAAATCTTAAAGGAATAATGCAAATTATCCGGAAAAACAAAAACTGGCACAAAATTAAGGAACATACACTTTTATCACTGCCCCTATGTACTGAAAAAGCCTGCTTCAAAGTGGTATTGAGAGGAAGGCTGTGCTCACCAGCTTTCTAGTACAGTCACCACAATATTTTTCTTGCAGAAGCATAGGCTAGAACAACATTTTTCATCCATGTCATCACAAGAAAACCACCGATAATTCTAACAACGATGCTCTCAACACATTTCCTCTGCTATACTCTAATTGAACATGGAGGAACGAGCGCCACTCCCCAGTGGGAAGAAAAAGTGTAAATGGCTGCAAGATCGCAGGAAACCAAGTCTGGGTGTTGCTTCTCACAGGTAGCAGCCACTCAGAGCTGCAGCATGAAGGTGGGGTGGGGAGAAATGAGTGTCACTTCATTCAGAAATCCATAAATTAAGATCTGCTATCCACTTACTTGCTACATGATTTAGTCTGATATAAATTAATCTATTTCAAATTCAACAGGTATAGTTCATTATCATGCTAATGAGTGCTGGCGCTATTTCTGTACAGTTGAAAGTATATATCCCCTACCCACAAAGTACAGGCTGTTTTTCTCTCTCTCTTTCAGATATCTGCCTGATTAACTTCCTCCAAATTTGCCATATGTAACTGGCAGTGACAAGGCAATTACAATCAGACTTGGGTCTCTGTAACATGAAATACATCTAATAAGCAGGAATGTCCTTAATATCCAAATGTGATCTGCAGGCAAGTGTTCATGAATAATTACCATTTCATATATAATTTATCTGGTTAGAAAGCACAAAAGAACTACATAATTTTCTTCAAAAGAATTATACCTTTTGATCTTCAATCTCTTGTTCTTTTAGCAGTTGCTCCAGGTCAGCCATATCATTATGCTCAAATAACTTTATGTCACTACGTGATGCCTGTAATCCTTTCTGAATAGCAAAGCAGGCAGCTCGATCTCTGTAAGGAAGAGAAAACAACCAAATTGGGGTTTAAAGGGCCTTGTTGACATTCTTAAAAAAGGAATGCTTGCTTTAGAATGATGACAAATAAATAAAGCAGATCTAAGTATTTATTTATTTACTTACTTACTTAATTAATTTTTTAGAGGTGAGGAGGGAGGGAGAAAGAGAGGAAGAGAAATATTAATGTGTGATCAGCTGCCTCTTACATGCCTCCAACTGGGGACCTGTTCATTCAGGCATGTGCCCTGAACCGGGAATCAAACTGGCAAACTTTTGGTTTGCAGGCCGGCGATCAATCCACTGAACCATATCATCCAGAGCTAAACATTTATATATAATTATTTGCACTCTCTCTGCAAGTTCTTTTCACAAAACTAGCATACTGATTGTACTCTAAGCAGCACCCTCATGCCATATTTTCACATCTCAGAAGTTAGCATGCATTTACTATGGACGGCATCTTAGTTTACTCACAGTAATTTTCTTTCTGAGAAATACAAAAAATGCTGTGCATTTCACCATCGGTAGCATCTCTGATTTGAAGGCCCTACTCCTGTTCTGTTAACACTCGGTCACGAGAAGCAACACTGGACAGTTTATCTGTATAACACAGGGCAGAACACTGAATCTTGCAGCTTAAACTTCCAGAAGATCCTCTAAACTGGGTTAGTCAGAAGAAAATATAAGGCCAGCTCAGAAAAGTCTAACCGTTGCTAATATAACAAGAACAGTATGCGTGGCATGGATGTAATCTGGCAGCCAAGGAGAATGGGCTGGAATGCACCCATGTGACCAATGACCACTCACTATACTAGTCAGTGGGGGCAGTAGATGCCATTGAGTGAGCATGTGTATTGTGTGGCCATTACATTAAAAATGACTTAGCAAGTAGAGCAATGAATCTGCATTAAATTTTGTGTTTAACCTTGAACATTCTTCTATGGAGACTATTCAGATGATTCAGAAGGCCACAGCTATGGGCAACTGGTGATTGGCAACTTCATCATGACAATACACCCACTCATGTATCATATCTTGGGTAGAGATTGTGATTTGATGTAGTGAAACATCAAATCACCCAGGTGACTCAACCCTGCTACAGCCCAGATTTGGTGACCTGCAACTACTGGCCTTTCCCCAAACTAAAATCACCTTTGAAGAGGAAGAGATTTCAGACCATAGATGAAATACAGAAAAATATGACACGGCAGGTGATGGCAACTGGGAGAACTGTGTCAGGTCTCAAGGTGCCTACTTTGAAGGGGATTGAAGCATCATTGTCCTAGGTACAATGTTTTCTGTACCTTGTTAAATGTCTCTATTTTTCATATTACATGGTTGGACACTTTCTAGACAGATCTCAAATATTTTAAAATTAAGTGGGATTCATCTAAGGGATGTAAGCATGGTTCAATATCCACAAATCAGTAAATATAATACATCACATAAACAAAAGCAAAGACAAAAAACACATGATCATATCAATAGATGCAGAAAAAACTTTTGATAAGGTACAACACCCATTTATGATAAAGGTACTCAGGAAAGTGGGAATAGAGGGAGCATTCCTCAATATAATAAAGGCCATATATGAAAGACCTACAGCCAACATCATACTCAATGGACAAAAACTAAAAGCTTTTCCACTAAGATCAGGAACAAGACAAGGTTGTCCACTTTCACCACTCTATTCAATATAGTATTAGCAGATCTAGCCACAGCGATCAGACAAGAAAAGGAAATAAAAGGCATTCAAATCGGAAAGGAGGAAACAAAACTGGCATTGTTTGCAGATGACATGATAGTATACATGGAAAATCCGATAGACTCTATCAAAAAACTTCTCAACCTAATAAACAAATCTGGTAAAACAGCGGGTTACAAAGTCAATATCCAGAAATCAAAGGCATTTTTGTATACCAACAATGAAACAGAAGAAGGAGGAAATGAAGAAAAAAAATCCCATTCAATATAGCAAAAACAAAAATAAAATATCTGGGAATAAACCTAACCAAGGAGGTAAAAGACCTGTATGCAGAAAACTATGCAACATTGAAGAAAGAAATCAAGGAAGACACAAACAAATGGAAACATATACCATGTTCATGGATTGGAAGAATTAACATCATCAAAATGTCCATACTACCTAAAGCAATTTACAGATTTAATGCAATACCTATTAAAGTAGCAATGGCATATTTCACAGACATAGAACATACCCTTCAAAAATTTGTATGGAACCATGAAAGACCCCAAATAGCAGCTGCAATTTTGAGAAAGAAGAACGAAGTAGGAGGGATCACAATACCTGATATCAAACTGTATTACAAGGCTACTGTAATCAAAACAGCCTGGTACTGTTTTGATAAAAACAGAGGCACATAGGCCAATGGAACAGAACAGAGAAAGCAGAAATAAACCCAACTCTCTATAGTCAATTAATATTTGACAAAGGAGGCAGTAACATAAAATGGAGTAAAGATAGCCTCTTCAACAAATGGTGTTGGGAGAACTGAACAGCTACGTGCAAAAAAAGGAAACTTGAGCACCAACTTATACCACACACCAAAATAAATTCAAGGTGGACAAAAGAGTTAATTTTAAGCCATGACACCATTAAAATCTTTGAGGAGAAGATTGGCAGGAAAATCTCAGATATTTCATGCAGCAACATTTTTACTGATATGTTCCCTAGAGCAAGGGACATAAAGGAAAGAATAAACAAATGGGATCTCATCAAAATAAAAAGCTTCTGCACAGCTAAAGAAAACAGCATTAAAATAAAAAGACAACCAACTGTATGGGAAAACATATTTGCCAATGATACCTCAGACAAAGCTTTAATCTCCAAAATACACAAAGAACTCACATGACTTCACTCTAAGACAACTAACCCAATTAAAAAATGAGAAAAGGACTTAACAGACCCTTCTGCAGGGAGGACATACAGAGGATCCAGAGATACATGAAGAGTTGCTCATTATTGCTAGCTATCGGAGAGATGCAAATTAAAACCACAATGAGATACCACTTGACACTGATGAGAATGGCTATCATAAACAATGCAATAAACAACAAATGTTGGAGAGGGTGTGGGGAAAAGGGGTCTCTAGTCCACTGCTGGTGGGATTACAGAGTGGTACAACCATTATGGAAAACAGTATGGAATTTTCTCACAAAACTAAAATTGGATCTGCCTTTTGATCCTGGAATTCCACAGCTGGGATTGTATCCTAAGAACCCTAAAACACCAATCCGAAAGAACCTATGCACCCCAATGTTCATAGCAGCACAATTTATAATAGCCAAGAGTTGGAAGCAACCTAGGTGCCCGTCAGTAAATGAATGGATCAAAAAACTATGGTACATATACACAATGGAACTGTACGCAGCAGAAAGAAAGAGGGAGCTCCTACCTTTTGCAACATCATGGATGGAGCTGGAAAGCATTATGCTGAGTGAAATAAGCCAGGTGTTGAAGCACAAATACCATATGATGTCACCTTTAACAGAAAGCTAAACAACAAAACAAACAAGCAAGCAAAATATAACCAGAGACACTGAAATAGAGAACAGGCTGACAGTGACCAGAGGGGAGACGGGAGGGAATTTCAGGGGAAATTGGGGAGGGATTTAGAGGAACAAATATA
This sequence comes from Sturnira hondurensis, assembly GCF_014824575.4. Lineage (NCBI taxonomy): Eukaryota > Metazoa > Chordata > Mammalia > Chiroptera > Phyllostomidae > Sturnira > Sturnira hondurensis. The sequence goes on from NW_028073091.1 coordinate 1,691,765, forward strand.
AAGCATACATGGACAACAAGTAAGGAGAGTGGAAATGGGAGGGGGGCGCAGGAGGGGTGGGGTGGGAGTAATAGAAAACTACTTGAAAAACAATTAAATAAATTAATTTTTTTAAAAAATTAAGTTGTACAATGAAAGTATATGCAAGATTTCTACTTCAGGGAAGATGGAGTAGATATATATTCTCTATCTTTATTACTAGGTATAACCAAAACCCCTGGACTTCATATAAAATAAACATAAGAAGATTGAAATGTGGAGATAAAAGTCAGCCCAGCTAAGGACCTGAGAAATTACATGAAATGAGTTTCCTGGATTTTCCAGACTTGGAGCTGATAAAGTTGGGTACCTTGAAATGCTACAAAGACCATAAACCTCTAATAGAAGTCTCTGCTCTGTACCCAAAGGGAGAGGAAAGAGGGCAGGCTAGCAAACATTGATTGCTCTACAGCACCCACACTGTAGAAAAACCTGGGCCCACCTCTTCTGCACCAGCAAGGGCTAACGAGGGACCTAGGGTCTAACAACTGTATCTGTGCCTGACAATATGTGGCCCTGATTGTCCTATCAGTGACACTATGTGGAGACCCCCTACATTTCTACCCACCTTGCAGTTTGGGGCACTCTCCCTTTCTCAGTGTGTGCTGTATCAGAGGAGGCTCAAGGAAGAGTAGGAGGCAGGAAAAAACGCCCCCACCTTGGTGCCAACAGAGGCTAAGTGGGGACCTCCACTTGGCAGTAATGAGGCAGCAATGCCCCCATACAGCTGTTGAAAGAGTGTCAGAAAAAGGCAATTAAAATAGTAGGTTGAAATAAAGCATGAACTATAACAGCATAATATGAAAGTGTCAAGGCTTAAACAACTATTATATATTATATCAAGAACCAGAAGATATCACATACAATAAAAAGAAAACAACCAACAAATTATTAATACTGAGGTGAAAGAGATGTCAGGACTTCTGATCATTTTAGATCAGTCATGATAAAAATGTTTCCTCAAAATACTGAAAACAGAACTACCACACGATCCAGCAATTCCACTTCTGGGTATTTATCCAAAGAAAATGAAACATTAAATCAAATGAGTATGTGTTCTTATGTTCAATGTAGCATTATATATAGTAGCCAAAATATGGAAGCAACCTAGGTGCCCACCTATAGTCAAGTGGATAAAAACGCTGTGGTATACACATTGGAATATTACTTCACTATAAAAAAGAATGTAATCTTGCCAGCTGCAACAACATGTACATACCTAAAGGGTATTACACTCAGCGAAATAAAACAGAGAAAGACAAATACCTTGTACCATGTAATTTCACTTATATGTGGAACTAAAAATTATTTAAAAATCCCAAACAAATAAAAGTAGAAATAGACTCATACACAGAGGAAACATATTAGAGATTACAAGAGTGAGGAGGCATTCCGTGGCTGGATAAGATAGGTGAAGGGGATTAAGAAGTACAAATTTCCAGTTATAAAATTTTAAACGAGTCACGAGGTGTGATGTGCAGCATAACTGCCCTGGCTGGTGTAGCTCAGTGGATTGAGTGTGGGCCTGCGAACCACACGATCGCGGTTCGATTCCCAGTCAGGGCACATGCCTGGGTTGCGGGCCAGTTCCCAGCAGGGGACACATGAGAGGCAAACATACATTATTTCTCTCCCTCTCTCCTTCCCTTCTCCTCTAAAGATAAATAAATAAATAAAATATTGTAATAACTTTGTAGGGTGACATACAGTAATTAGACTTCTCTGGGAATCATTTCATGTGTATACATTAAGCATCAAGTCACTATAATGTGCACCTGAAACAAATAGGCTACTGCATGTCAATTACACAACAATAAAAAACGTTTCCAATGGGAGACTCCTGGTCAAGATAGAGGTGTAGGGAGATGTGCTTTATCTCCTTGCGCAATGACAGAGTGAATTACAAATATATCTCAAAACACACAACAGCCAGAACTCAGAAACTTAAGCTGTATTGAAGTCTGACAACTAAGGATTTAAAGAAGCCAGATTCATCCAGATGAGTAGGAGGGGTGGAGTCATGGAGTAGGGCAGAGAGGTGTGGCATGGAAAGGCAGCAGTGGCAGATTGGTTGGTCCCCACATTCATGTGTGGTGGATAAAAATCAGGAGGAATACCTTGGGAGTGAGTGATTCCAGCCCCAGGCCTGACTACAGAGCTCAGGGTTCCATTGCCAAGAAGACAGATCTCTGTAACTTCTTGCTGTAAAAACAAGTGGGAGTTGGAGCAGCAGAAGAAACTGTAGGATTTTCAGGACAGTCCATTTAAAGGTCCTGCACAGAGTTAGAACATATGCAAACCCACCCACTAGGGGATTCACCACCAGGGCAACAGTTGGAAGGGTATCAGTCACATATAGAAAATGTGTGAAATGACTGGAAATGGGGCAAGTGCTGGGCAAACCTCCAGGAGTCAGGAAGCCTCGTTGTCCCCTCTCTGAGCTCTCCCCAACACAGAACCACAAAGGGTGAAACAGGTTTTTGACTCCCTCCCAGCCTAGTAATTATCTAAGGTTCTGTCCCACACATCACAAGTTATAGGTGTTTTTTCTAAGATAGGGAGTCAAAGCAGCTCTACCCAATACACAGAAACAAACAGCCCTCCCTGGGCTGCCAAAATGAGGTGATAAAGAAATACAATACAAATGAAAGAACAGAACAAAACCTCAGAAAAAGAATTCAATGAAATGGAGATAATCACACTATTAGATGCAGAGTTCAAAACACTGGTAATCAGGACGCTTAAAGAAGTCACTGAGTCTGGCAACAATGTAAGGGAAAAAATAAAGATTACACTAAGTGAAATAAAGAAAAATATGCAGGGAACCAAGAGTGGAGATAATGAAGCTGAGAATGAAAATTAACAATTTGGAACAAAAAAAAGGAAGAACTTCCAATCAGAACAGCAAGAAGGAAACCGCCCCCCCCCCCCAAAAAAGGATAGGCTTAGGAACCTCTGGAACAACTTTTAAACATACCAACATCCTAATCATAGGGATGCCAGAGGAGAAGAGGAAGAGCAAGAAATGTAAAACTTAGTTGAAAAAATAATTCTGGAACGCTTCCTTAATTTGGTAAAGGAAGTAGATACACAAGTCCGGGAAGCATAGATATTCACAAAGAAGTTGGATCCAAAAAGGACCACACCAAGACATATCATAATTAAGTTACCCAGGATTAAAGAAACAGAGAGAATCTTAAAAGCAGCAAGGGGAAAGGAGACTGTTACCTATAAAGGAGTTCCTACAAGACTATCAGCTGATTTCTTTTTTTGTGTGTGTTGCTCAAATCTTCCATATCTTTACTTTTTTATTTCTTTTTAAATATATTATAATTGTCCCATTTCCTTCCCTTCATTCCCCTCCATCCTGCACACCCTCTCCCACTCACTCCCCCTTTTAGTTCATGTCCATGTGTCATAAGTTCTTTAGCTTCTACATTTCCCATACTATTCTTGCCCTCCCCATCTATTTTCTACCTACCATCTACGCTACTTATTCTCTGTGCCTTCCCGCCCCCAACTCCCCTGTTGCTAACCTTCCATGTGATCTCCATTTCTGTGGTTCTGTTCCTGTTCTAGTTGTTTCCTTAGTTTGTTTTTGTTTCAGATGTGGTTGTTAATAATTGTGAGTTTGCTGTCATTTTACCATACATGTTTTGTTTTCTTCTTTTTCTTAGATAAGTCCCTTTAACATTTCATATAATAAGCGCTTGGTGATGATGGACTCCTTGAACTTGACCTTATCTGAGAAGTGGAAATGGAAGCTGTAAATAAACGCTTTGCTGGATAGACTAATCTTGGATGTAGGTCCTTGCCTTTCATGACTTGGAGTACTTCTTTCCAGCCCCTTCTTGCCTGTAAGGTCTTTTGAGAAATCAGCTGACAGTCTGAGGGGAACTCCTTTGTAGGTAACTGTCTCCTTACCTCTTGCTGCTTCTAGGATTTTCTCCTTCATTTTTATCTTGGGTAATGTAATTATGATGTGCCTTGCTGTGTTCTTCCTTGAGTCTAACTTCTTTGGGACTCTGAGCTTCCTGGACTTCCTGAAAGTGTATTTCCTTTGCCAGATTGGGGAGGTTCTCCTTTATTATTTGTTCAAATAAGTTTTCCACTTGTTGCTCTTCCTCTTCCAGTTCCCCTGTAATTTGGATGTTGAAAAGCTTAAAGATGTCCTAGAGGTTCCTAAGCCTCTCTTCATTTTTTTGCATTCTTGTTTCTTCATTCTTTTCTGTTTGCCTGTTCCTTTCTTCCTTCTGGTCCACTCCACTGATTTGAGTCCCAGTTTTCTTCCCGTCACTATTGGTTCCCTGTGCATTTTCCTTCATTTCACTTAGTGTAGCCTTCATTTTTTCATGTAATTTGCGAACAAATTCCACCAATTCTGTGAGCATCCTGATCACCAGTGCTTTGAACTGTGCATCTGATAGGTTGGCTATCTCTTTGTTGCTTAGTTGTATTTTTTTCTGGAGCTTTGTCCTGTTCTTCCATTTTGGCCATTTTTTTTGTCCTGCCCCACCTGTTAGGTATGAGGGGCAGAGCCCTGGGTGTTCACCAGGGTGGGGCAACCCACCCTGTATTGTGATGCTGTATGTGGGGGCCCAAGAGAGAACAATGGTGCTTGCTCTGCTCTCTGTCTGATTTCAGTCCCTTCTGCCACTTCCGCAAGCAACCTGGCCCTTTCTGGTGCTGATTCCTTTGTGGGTGGGCTTGTGTATATTCTAGGACCCTGTGGGTTTCTCCAATGAACTCTTCTGTGAGGCTGGGAGTTTATTCCAGCACCTCAACCCCTACAGGTGTTTTCAATGAGTGTTTTGAGGTTTTATTTCCCCTCACTGGAATCCTGGGTTGCGCAGTCCGTCTTGCTCCCCAGTTTCGCCTGGTTTATCTGTGTGGGAAAGTGGGACTGCCCGGTCAGCCAGTGGCCTTGTGTGCCTTGCTAGGTCTGCCCACTACAACCCCATGCCCAGGGTCGGCCAGACACTGCCTGCGCACCCACGGTCCACCGCTGCCGCCTTGTGTGCCTGGGGTTTGTCAGCTGCTGCCTCATGTGCCTGATGCTACTGCTTTTTTTGCTGCAATCCCTCTCTGCCCAGCCTCCCCACTCCAGCCCTCCTACTGGTCTGGAGGAATGTGTCTATTTTAATTCCTGGGTTGTTGGACTTCCACACAGTTTTCTGTCTGTTCTGGGTGTTATTTTGTTTCTAAATTGTTGCTTTCCTTATTCTGGTTGCGAGGAGGTACACTGTGTCTACTTATGCTTCCATCTTGGCGGGAAATCCTGATTTCTCAAAAGAAACCTTATAGGTGAGAAGGGGCTGGAAAGAAGTATTCTAAGTGATGAAAGGGAAGAACCTACATCAAAGATTACTCTGTCTAGGAAATCTTTCACTTAGAATTGAAGGGCAGATGAAATGCTTCCCAGGCAAGGTAAAGCTAAAGGAGTTCATCATCACCAAGCCATTATTACATGAAACATTAAATAGGCTTATTTAAGAAAAAGATAAAAACTATGAACCGTAAAAAGGCAAAAAGTGCATAAGTATCAACAACTGAATGTTGTTTAAAAAAACAAAGTAAGCAAACAACCAGAGCAGGAATAGAACCTGAGATATGGAGATCATTTGGAGTGTTACCAGCTGGGATGGGAAGGGGGGAGGATGGGGGTAATGGTGCAAGGATTAAGAAGCATAATTGGTAGGTACAAAATAGACAGGAGGATGTCCAGAACAGTACAGGAAATGGAGAAGCAAAAAAAACTTATAAGCATGACCCATGGACATGAACTAAGGGGGATGGATTGCTGGAGGGAAGGGGGTACCCAGTGGCCAGGGGCAAAGGGTGAAAAAATTGGGACAACTGTAATAGCATAATCAATACAATATATTTAAAAAGTTTCCAATGAAATCAAAGGCTAGTTCTTTGAAAAGATAAACAAGACTGATAAACTTTTAACCAGACTCATTAAAAATAAAAATAAAAAAGAAGGACCCAAATTAATAAAATGAGAAGCAAAAGTGAAGTAACAGCTGACATCACAAAAACAGAACACGTTGTAAGAAAACATTGTGAACTATATGTCAACAAATTGGACAACGTGGAAAAAATAAAGAAATTTCTAGAAACACACATTCTCCCAAAACTGAATTAAGAAAAAATGGAAAATCTGAACAGACCAATTACAACTAATGAAATTCAAGTAGTAATCAAAGAAACCTCCAATAAAAAAACTCCTGGATGAGAGACTTCATAGGTGAATTTACCAAACGTTCAAAGAAGAATTAACACCTATACTTCTCAAACAAGCCCAAAAAACTCAAGAGAAGACTCTGAAGCTTACTTTACCAGGCCAGGATTATCTTAATTCCAAAACCAAATAAAGAAATCACAAAGAAAAAAAATTATAGGCCAACATGCCTGATGAACATAGATGCAAAAATTCTCTACAAAATATTAGCAAATCAAATCTAGCAATATGTTAAAAAGATCATATACTATGATCAAATGGGATTTACTCCTGAGATGCAACATTGGTACAATATCCACAAATCAATTAATGTGATATACCATATAAACATATCCTTTTTATGAAGGATAAAAACCTTATGACCATTATCACTAGAGGCAGAAAAAGCATGACAAAACCCAGCAGCCCTATATGATAAAAACTCTCAGCAAAGTAAGGAAACATAACAACATAATAGAGGCTACATATGACAAACACATAGCTAATATCATAGTCAATGGGGAAAAATTGTATCATTTCCCTTAAGATCAGGGACAAGTAAGAAAATCCACTTCCAGCACTTACTCAACACAGTAGTACAAATTCCAGCCATACCAATGAGATAAATAAAAGGGATTCATAATGTAAAGGAAGAAGAAAAACTGTTATTATTTCCAAATGACAAGATATTGCAAACAGTGAACCTTAAATATTGATAGAACCAAGGAGGTAAAAGACGTGTACTTGTAAAATTTTAAGGCACTGAAGAAAAATACTGGCGATACAAACAAATGGAGCATATGACCAAGCCCATGAATAAGAAGAATAAACATAGTTAAAATGTCCATAATATGTTAAACAATCTATAGATTCAACTCAATTCCTATTGAAATACAATAACATATTTCACAGAACTAGGACAAATAATCCAAAAACTTATATGGGAACATAAAAAAAAAACCAAATAGCTACAGCAATCTTGAGAAAAAAGAACAAATTTAACAAATCATACTACCTGATATCAAGTTATACTACAAGGTCAAAGTAATCAAAACAATATACGGGCCCTGGCTGGTGTAGCTGATGCGAACCCTAATTCATGGGGTCACCACAGATGGTGTTGTGGATGAGACAAATTCACACGGATTACTGAGTCCTATGGAGGAAAAGGGAAGGTGTGGCCACTCTCTCAAGGGGAGAGCACCTTGACCCTTGCCTTGACAAGTTTTTATTGCTTTTCTGGGCACATTACATGATGGTCCTCCTTTACTCTGCACAGGTTTGCTTTAGGTGAGATTTGCTTTAATCTCATTTATAAAACAAAGGAGAGGATGTCGCTAACTACTTCAAAGAGAAGGATGTTGCAGACCAAGGGCAAAAGTGATTGAACTGGTTACACTCCACAGAGGGCAGGTTCAGCATAGACTTTAGGAAGTTACAGAAAGTACCTGATGCCTCAATTCAGCGTGAGGGAGTTTTGGCAAAAAGCGAGTCTCAAAGCAGCCTAAGTACAATGCAGGACTGATTCCCCACAAGAAAAACTACCCGTGGGCGTAGGCCCTGTGCAATGGACCTCAATTTCCAATGGGAGCTGGGCCCAGGTCACACAGAACGGTCTCCTATAGTGGCTTAGTGGATTGAGAGCCGGACTGCGAAGCAAAGGGTCACTGGTTCAATTCCCAGTCAGAGCACATGCCTGGGTTGCGGACCAGGTCCCCAGTAGGGGGCATGCGAGAGGCAACCACACATTGTTCCTCTCCCTCTTTGTCTCCCTCCCTTTTCCTCTCTTTAAAAATAAATAAAATCTTAAAAAACAAAGCAATATGGTACAGACATAAAAAAATACAGATCAATGAAACAGAATAGAGTCCAGAAATAAACCCATTTCCATATGGTCAATTAATATTTGACAAAGGAGGCAAGCACATACAATGGACTAAAGACAGTCTACTCAAAAATGGTGTTGAGAAAATTGAACACATATGTTCCAAACAATAAACTAGACTACCTTCTTACACCATATACAAGAATATAATAAAATGGATTAAAGACTTAAGTGTAAGACTTGATCCCATAAAAATCCTAGAAGAAAAAATAGGCATTAGCCCTGGCTGGTGTGGCTCAGTGGACTGAATGCCAGTCTGTGAACCAACGGGTTGCTGGTTCAATTCCCAGTCAGGGTACCTGCCTGGGTTGCAGGCCATGGCCCCAGTTGGGGGGTGCACTAGAGGCAACCACACATTAATGTTTCTCTCTTTTTCTTTCTCCCTCCTTCCCCCTCTCTCTAAAAATAAATAAATAAAATATTTATAAAAAAGAAAGAAACATAGGCAGTAAAATCTTGACATTTCTCTTAATATTTTTTCTGACACATTTCCTTGGCAAAAGAAACAAAAGAAAACACAAACAAATGGAACCACATTAAATTAAATTTTTTGCACAGCAAAGGAAACCATCAACAAAATGAAAAAAACAACCACTGAATAGGACAGAATATCTGCCAATGATACATCTATAAGGGGTTAGTATCAAAAATCATAAAAATATCCAATTAAAAATGGAATATGGCATTTAATAGGAAAACATATTCACCAATGATACATTTGATTAGAAGTCCAAAATATATAAAGTACTTATTATAATTCAACATTAACAAAATGAACAATCAAATGAAAAAAAATGGGCAAAGGATGTGAACAGAAACTTCTCCAAAGAGGACATACAGGTGGCCAATACACATATGAAAAGATGTTCAACGTTACCACTCATCAGAGAAATGCAAATAAAAACCACAATGAGATATTACCTCATGTCTGTCAAATTGGCTAGCATCAATAAATCAATAAGCAACAAGTGGTGGTGGGGATTTAGACAAAAGGGAATGCTTGTGCACTCTTGGTGAGAATTTAGTCTATTGCTTTTTGACCCAGCAATTCAATTTCGGGGAATATTTCTAAAGAATCCCAAAACACCCCTATGTGTCACTGTAGCATTCTTTACAACAGCCAAAATCTGGAAACTGCCTAACTCCCCATTAGTAGATAAGTGGATAAAAAAGCTGTGGCATATTTGGACAATGGAATACTACTTGGCTGTATAAAAAGAAAATCTTACCTTTTGCGACACCATGGAAGGACCTGGAGAATATTATGCTAAGTGAAATAAGCCAGTCAAGGAAAGACAAATATCATGTAATCTCATTTATATGTTGAATCCAATGAACAAAATAATTTAACAAACAAATTAGAAACAGAAGTGTAGATACACAGAAGAGACCAGACTCACAGCTGTTGGGAGGGGGACCTTGGGGGCTGGGTAAAAAAAAAGGTGAAGGGATTAAACAAAATATATATGCATACACACACACATATATATGTATAAGTATATATGTAAAACAGCCCTGGCCAGGTGGCTCAGTTGGTTGGAGCATTGTCTCATGCACCAAAATGTGCTGGGTTCAATTCCTGGTCAGGGCACATACCTAGGCTGCAGGTTTGATTCCTGGTTGGGGAGCATATGAAAGACAATTGATCAATGTTTCTCTTTCACACTGATGTTTCTTTTTCTCTCTCTCTCTCAAATTAATAAAAACATTCTCAGGTGACAGTTAAAAAACAAATTAAATTAAAAAACCCACAGAGACAAAGACAAAGACAACATTATGGTGATAACCACAGGGAAACAAAGGTGGAGGGGGAGGTGGAAGGGGAAAAGAGGGGATAAACCAGGATAGAAAGAGACTTTTTACTTTGGGCAATGGGTGCAGTATGCAGATGTTTTGTTGAGTTGTACATGTGAAACCTGTATGGTTTTGTTGACCAATATCATGCCAACAAACTCAATTTAAAAAAATGAGCAAAGGACATACATACATTTCTCCAAAGAGGACACACAGATGGCCAACAGACGTATGAAAAGATGCTCATCAGAGAAACGCAAACTAAAACCACAGTGCGATATCATCTCACACCTGCCAGAATGGCCATTAATAGTAAACCAACAAACAAGTGTTAATAAGGATGTGGAGGAAAAGAGAACCCTAGTGCATTGCTGGCAGGAATGCAGAATGGTGCAGCCACTGTGAAAAACAGTATGGAGGTTTCTCAAAAAGTTAAAAATAGAATGGCTTTAGGATGCAGTGATTCCACTTCTAGGCACACATATGAAGAAACTCAAAAGACTAATTTGAAAGAACATATGCATCACTGTGTTCATCGCAAAGTTATTTACAATAGCCAACATAGAGAAGGAACCCAAGTGTCCATTGACAGAGAAGTGGATAAAAAGCTGTGGTACATATATACAATGGAATATTACTTAGCCATAAAAAGAATGAAATCTTACCATTTGCAACAGCATGGATAAATCTAAAGGGAATTATGCTAAGTAAAGTAAGTCATTCAAAGAAAGACAACAACCTATGATTTCACTTATACAGGGGTGGGCATAAGTAGGCTTACAGTTGTAATACAACAAATAATATAATAATAAATAATAATACAAGAATAAACTCTGTGTTTTGTGTACCCAAACTGTAAACCTACCTTTGCCCAGCCCTGTATGTGGTATCTAACGAACAAAAGGTAATTAAGAGTTATGGGATGTAAAGTACAGCACAGAAATGTCAATAATACTGTAATAATGTATAGTGCCAGGTGGGTACTAGAAATAGCAAGGTGAACACTTTGTAAAGCATATGGTTTCTAACCACTATGTTGTACACTTGAAACTAAACCAAAATAATTTTGAATGTAAAATGTAATTTAAAAACAACCCAAAAACAAAACCCCAGAAACCATGCAAAATTCTGCAATTATATTTTTCATTAGGATCATATTGTATTTTGAGTTTTTATTTAAAAAATTTTATTTTTCTCCCTGCTGTTTCAAAGACTAGTAACATACTTACCCTAAAGTAAAACTATTTAAAAGTTGCAATGAACAACTATGAACAATGTCAAAGCACATCTAAAAATCAGAAAGCCTCAGGAAAGAATCAGAGGATACAAAGAACCCTATGAAGATATTAGACCTGAAAAACAAAATAACCTTTAAAAAAGCTTGGTGCATATGAGCTCAGCTGCAGAATGGAAAAGAGAAGAATGAATTAGTGTACTAAAAGACTGTAATACTGGAAATTATTCAATGTAAACCACAGAAATCAAATTGACTAGAGACAGGAACCTCTGGGACTTAAAGGAGGGGCTAAAAAAGTACTCAAAGAAATAATGACTGAAAATATCCCAAATTTTACAAGTGGCTTAAACCTAAAGATTAAAGAAGCTGAGCAAAATTCATACACATAAACCCAGACAAATAAATGCAAGACAATTTGAAACCTTTGAAAATGACAAAAAAAAATCTTGAAATCAGCCCAAGAAAAATAACACCTTACATAGAAGAGAAAAACAATATGAATGACAGTGGATATCTCATCAGAAACTGAGGAGACCAGAAAAAAACATAATTTATTTTCAATGGTGAAATAAATTAAAAACAGGTCAATCCAAACCCTACAACCACCAAAAATATCCCTTAGGAATGAGAAGAAAACCAAGACAGGCTCAATTGATTGAAGTGGGTCACTTGGCTGGCAAAGTGACCACAGAACATATTTTAAGATAGACCACATCATGACCCACAAAACAAATTGCAACAAATTTAAAATCTCAAAACACTTGGAAACAATGCACTTCTATATAACTAACCCAGGGGTCAAAGGGAAGGTTGAAGGGAAATTGATTACAAGGAAAATAAACACATCAAAATTTGTGGGATACAACTAAAGCAGTGCTGAGAGGGAAATTCATAGCACTCATACATTAGAAAAGTAGAAAAGTCTCCAATAATTTACATTTTCACCTCAAGAACCTAGAAAAACAGCAAAATAAACCAGTAATGAGAAGGCAGGAAATAACACACAAAAAATAAACAGAACTGAAAACAAAAACAGAATGAAAAAAATCAATAAAACAAAGAGCTGTCTCCATGCAAAGATCAATAAAATTGACAAACCCTTAGCAAGACTGACAAAAAGGATAGCAGACATGCAGACAGGGTTATCACTTCAGGCTTTGCAGACGGATAACAAGGATAACAAGGGCCAAAGAATGCTACACATAAAATTCTGACAACTTAAGACCAAGTTCCTTGAAAAACACAAACTATCTAAACTCACCCAGTATGACATAAATAATATGAATAGCCTTATAAGTACTAAGGAAACTGAATTTATAATTAAGAAACTCCAATCTCCAGGTTCAGTTGGTTTTACAGGAGAACTCTACCAGACATTTAAAGGATTAACAATTTTATACAATTTCCCCAGAAAATAGAAGAGAAGGGAATACTTTCCAATTGATTTTATGAAGTATTATTCTGATGCCAAGACCAAAGTCCAAAAGAAGTAAACATTATTAACCATCAGGAAAATGTAAATTAAAACCACATTAAGATATCTCTATACATGTATCAGAATGGCTAAAATAAAAAGATACTGATAATACCAAATGCTCCTGTGGATGTGGACAAACTAGATTACTTATTCACTGTTGATGCCAATAAAGAATGGTACAGCCACTCTGAAAAGTAGTTTGACAATTTCTTAAAACATTAAATATACAGTATCATATGACCCAGCAACTGCACTTCTTGGCATTTATCCCAGAGAAACAAGAACTTATGTTCACAGAAAAAACCTGTATGTGAATGTTTATTTGTAACAGCTCTAAACTTAAAATAACTCAGAGAGAAGAGAAGAATGGTTCAACAAATTGTGGTGCAGCCATATCATGCAATTTTGACTCTGTCCTCCAAAGAATGAACCCTTGATCCACACAAGAACTTGAAATCTCCAGAGACCGAAGAAAGCAATCCCAAAATGTTTCCTACTGCATGACTGCACTTATACAACAAAATTGAAATGACAGAATTATAGAAATGGAGAAGAGATTGGTGGTTTGTCCGGGATCAAAAAGTCGGTACAAGCATAAGTTAATAGGAAACTTGCCTCCTCTCAATACTATAACAGAATTACAACTAAACTACAAGACAAACATTCAGAACCACCTGAAATCTGGCTGAAAAAAAGTCCTAAAACTAGAGAATTAAAGAAGCCACACTGAAATTTGTAGAAGGGGCAGAGACACAGGGGGCTGATCCCACACCCACATGGTAGTGGATAAATTTGAGAGGGATATCTCAGCTCTGGAGATCCCCCCTGAAGAGCAAAGGGTCCCAACTCCACATCTGGTTCCCCAGCCCTAATTTCCAGTGCCAATAAGATATGTCACTGTAACTTCTGGCTACAAAAACCGGTGGGGATTGAGGCTAAGGGAGACAGAGGCTTCTGGAGTCCCAGGCAGTTCCTCTTAAAAGGGCCCACACACAGATTCACTTGGATTCATTCCCTCTGAGCTCCAGTGGTGGGGCAGCAGCTCAAAAGGCACCAGGGATATATAGGTAGGAACTGAAGTATTTGGCATCAGGGCAAGAGCTGGAAGACAGCTTTCTCACCAACAAAAGTGCTAACAGAGGACACTGTTACTTTGATGAGCCCTCTCCACAGAGCCAGCGGCAAGTGCCACATCCGAGTTTCCATCAACCTGGCTCACACTGTTTGCCCTGGCCAGGTGACTCCCCAAGGCCCTGCCCTACCCAAGTTTCAGGCCACCCCCAAGCTGTTTTACCAGTCGCTTTTTCACAGAATGGCCTATCTTGGCTTATCCTTCAGATTTTCCTAAAATCTTTCAAATAAGCAGCATATGGCATCAGAATGCCCTTGTATGTCTCGCTAAGTAGCCCTAGGCCCAGCACTGATTATCAGCTGGCCTTGTGTCACAGCTTGGTCTTGCCTGGGCACCTCCTAGCCCAGCACAAGTAGCAACCATGAGTGCTTTGTAGCTCATGCCAGGTGGCCCTGAGCAGAACACACGTGGTAGCTGACTTTGGCCTGCACCTTTCAGCAGGCCCCAGGGTCAGCACACTGAGCAGACAGCTTTGCACCATGTGGAAGCACTACCATTTAATCACCTCCACAAGAGACACACTCAAGGGGTGGACTCAATGGGCATCAGAGCCCTGCTGAAGTTAAGTCCTGCTCTGTGGTGTTGGCCCTACACTGCTGATTCTCCATGGTGGCTGGGAGTCACAGTCTGTGCAGCTAATTGGCCTTGTGGTAAATCCCTCCCACTGAAGTGCCAACAGCAATCAAAGCTCAACTGTAAGAGGAGGGTGTACACAGTCCACATTGTGGGTGGGGGGAGGGTGCACATGAAGTGTTCAGCTTGGGTGATCAGTGAGGCTGTGCCACTGGACCCTACAGGACACCTACCAACCACATTAGACCACTCTACCAAGCCAGGGAGTCATAGCAGCTCTACCTAATACAAAGAAACAAACACAGGGAGGATGCCAAAATCTGGAGACAAAGAAACATGTCCCAAATGAAAGAACAGACCAAAACTACAGAAAAATCAACTAAACAAAATGAAGACAAACAATCCAGTAGATGCACAGCTCAAAACACTAGTTATAAGGATGCTCAACTTAGTAAGAACTTCAACAGTATAATACAGGTCCAGTCAGAAAGGAAGGATATACCAACTGCAATGAAGAATGATTTACAGGGAATCAACAGTACAGTAAATGAGGCTGAGAATCAAAACAACAATTTGGAATATAAGCAAGCAAAAAACACCCAATGAGAACAACAAAAAGAAAAAAGAATCCCTCCAAATGAGGGTAGTGTAAGGAGCCTCTAGGACAACTTCAGCTATACCGATATTTGAATCATGGGCATGCTAGAAGGAGAAAAAAGCAAGAAATCAAAAACCTGCTTGGAAAAATGACAGAAAGCTTCCTCAACATGCTGAAAAAATAGGTATACAAGTCCAGGAAGCTCAAAGACCCCAAAGAAGATGAACCCAAAGAAGCCCACACCAAGACACATCATAATCAGAATGCACTAAGTTAAAAACAAAGAATCTTAAAAGCATCAAGTGGAAAATAGTTACCTACAAGGGAGTTCCCATAAGGCTCCTAGCTAATTTCTCAACAGAAACTTTGTAGGCCAGAGGGATTTGCAAGAAATATTCAAAGTGATGAAAAACAAGGACCTACAACCAAGATTACTCTACCCAGTAAAGTTATCATTTAGAATCAAACAAAGGACAAGTAAAGAGCTTCCCAGACAAGAAAAAGCTAAAGGAGTTCACCAGTAGTATATGAAATGTCAAAGGGCCTTCTTTAAGAATAGTAATAAGAAAAATAAAAGATAAATGGAAAAATGGCTCACAGACATGGACAATAGTGTGGAGATTGTTGGGGAGAGAGGACTATAAGGGGGTTAAATGATAATGAAAAACTGCAATAAAATGAAAAAATGCTAATACACATCTATCAAAAATTGAATTGAAAAAACAAAATAAACAAGTGTAGAACATTTTGATAGCTGCCAGATGGGAGTGAAATTTGAGGGCATGGGTAAAAAAGGTGAAGGGATTAAAAAGTACAAATAGGTTGTTACAGAATAGTCATGGGAATATAAAGTACAGCATAGAGAATATAGCCAATAATATTCTAATAACTACATACAGTGTCACATGGGTGCAAGATTTATTGGGATGATCACTTAGTAAGCTCCATAAGCTTACTAAGTAAGCTCTGTGGAGTGTATACCTGAAACTAATATAATAATGTGTATCAACTATAATTGAAAAATTAAGAATTAAAAAACAACGTAAAATAATTCACTGAAAACTTTTTATATTGAGTATATGTTAAATGACACTATTTTGACAGACTTAATTAAATCAAATATATTATAAAATAAACTTCACCTTAAAACATAACAAAAAAAAGACAGTAGGGTGAGAGGGATATGGGAGTGGCAACACGAGGGATCCCTCTGGCAATGGAAACAAATGACATTGTTTATCAATGTCAATATCCTAGATGCGAAACTGCAGTATAGTTTTGCAAGAGGTGACCACTGGTGGAGACTAGGTAAAGGACACAGAGAATCTCTGTTAGTATTTCTTAGAAGTGGATGCACATCTACAAGTATCTCGATATAAAACACCTTGTCAAAAAAAAGTATATGAAGTGATATTAGAATGACCAGGAAAGACAAGTATATGAACAACCAGGTGCTGAGACCTACCACTGGTAAGGCATTATAACTGTTTACTGAAAAAGGAAGAAAAGGAAGCACTAGGAATATTGTCTATCTCTAATGAATTAAGTTTACTAAACACCATTCTACTGTATGTAGAATGCTTCTGCTGAATTTGAAGCAGAATATTTAGAAGTCTGTATAAGAGAATAAATTATCTAATGACTCACCAAAAACTGAAGTTCAAAGACAGTGGGCATAATATCTGAATGTGAATTTAGCCTAGGTGTCCTAGCAGTTATAACCAAAGATGATATAGTGCTTATTATCTGACAAAGGAGGAATACAAATTCAGTTGTAACTGTACAATTTTTCTGGATTTTAAAGTAAAAAAAAAATGTATTGTGGGGTGTTTGTATGAAGTGGTCCTGGATGACATTATAGTTGTAACTATGTTTTTACTAAAAACTAGAAATGTTATTTAAGTAAGCAGCTCTCAAGTTTGGGATGAGTCTTTCTTATTTGATTTTTTAACTGTGCAAAAAGTTAATAAAAACATTCATTTCCATGGTTACACAGAAAACACTGTTACAGGCCATGTGCTGGAGAGCTCCCAGGTTGTTGTAGGGTGACAGGGAAGAGCGAGCAGCATGTGTCCTGAAACCCCAGGCAGCCAGTGCTGCAGCCCATTTGGGCCTTGCTGCACTTGAGGGAATTCCAACAGTGACTGAAAAGCAGCAGGAGGCTAGAGGGGCCTAGGTAACTGGGGCTGGGAAGCCAAGTCACTCCACCCCTCTTTGGAGAGCCAGCCTCCATTCACTCATTAACTGAACTAGTGTTTACTGAGCACTATTAAAAGGCAAATGCTATTTTAGGCAATGAACTACTATAAACTGTTGACAGTGATATAAAAGAGGATTCCAGTGAGTCAAAGGCAAGATGGGCAAAGAGCAATGGGTGTGTAGGTGCATGTATATGTGGACACGAGGAAGGCCTGAGGGGCAGAGGGACTCTGACAGGCAGTGGGTGCCCATGTGGTCTTGGATCATAAGGCACCAGACTTCTCATTCTGTAAGACCTTCTACACAAGTAGCAGGGGGTCTTGACCTAGTCTAAGAGGTTGAGGAAGACTTTCCTACAGAGGTTGATATTGCATGCAGTGTGAACATGAACTAAGCAGGAAATGATATGAGAAACAATATTCTTAGCATATGCAAAAACCCTGCAGTAAGAGGAAACTAGTATATAAGGCTGGTGATGCTACAGTATGATGACCTGAGGGGAAACGGTATGAAATGAGTCTGAAGAATAGTCTAGAACTTGCAAGATCAAAATAAAAAGTTGGATATTATTTTAGGAACAATGGAAGCTCTTAAAACAGTGTGACACAATCAGATTTGTATTTCCTAAAGATTATCCTGGCTATGGTGATAAAAACAAAGAGGAAGCAAAAGTAAATTTGTTTTTTAAAATTAAACAAGTCATTTAACAGACCACTCAAAAGATGACAGAGGCTTGAGCTAGAGGCAGGTGCTTCTGACAAGTACAAGCACCTGCCTGGGCTATCCTGGTCCATGAACTGCTTCTCTCTGCCCTTCCTCTCCATATAAATGACAACCCATCCAGTGCACACATGCCTGAGTGTGTGGATTTGCTTATGGGAAGTGAAGGAAGTCCTCAGCTCATGGCTTTTATGTTTTCAACATGCCATAAAGCAGGAAATGGGGTGGGGGTGCTGATAAGTGGAGTGATTCTGCCAGGCAGTATGAGTGGGTTGTGACCACACACTCACAACGATACCACAATGTCACAGAGTAGCATATGGAAGGCAGATGGCTGGCTTCTCACCCTGTACAGGTTTGGCTTCTCAACATCGATAAATAAAATCATAATGAAAGATAACGAGTACCAACACCTTATGTACTCATCTTTTTAATGATAGTCTCACAAAGGTTTAATCTCCAAAATACACAAAGAACTCACACGACTTCACTCTAAGAAGACAACTAACCCAATTAAAAAATGAGAAAAGGACTTGAACAGACATTTCTTCAAGGAGGACATACAGAGGATCCAGAGTCACACGAAGAGATGCTCAATATCGAGAGCTATCAGAGATGCAAATTAAAACCACAATGAAATACCAGTTTACACCAGTCAGAATGGCTATCATAAACAAAGCAACAAACAACAAATGCTGGAGAGGTTGTGGGGAAAAGGGAACCCTACCTCATTGTTGGTGGAATTGCAGACTGGTACAACCATTATGGAAAACAGTGTGGAATTTTCTCAGAAAACTAAAAATGGACCTGCTTTTTGACCCAGCAATTCCACTACTAGGATTATATCCTAAGAACCCTAAAGCATCAATCCCAAAGAACCTAAGCACCCCAATGTTCATAGCAGCACAATTTACAATAGCCAAGAGTTGGAAGCAACCTAGATTCCCGTCAGTAAATGAATGGATCAAAAAATTATGGTACATACACACAATGGAATTCTATGCAGCAGAAAGAAAGAAGGAGCTCCTACCCTTTGCATCAGCATGGATGGAACTGGAAAGCATTATGCTGAGTGAAATAAGCCAGGTGTTGAAAGACAAATACCATATGATCTCACCTTTAACAGAAAGCTAAACAACAAAACAAACAAGCAAGCAAAATAAAAACAAAGACACTGAAATATAGAACAGGGGGACAGCCACCAGAGGGGAGAGGGGAGGAAATTTCAGGAGAAAAAGGGGAGGGATTTAGAGGAATTAGTATAAAGGACACATGGACAAAAACTAATGGGGTTGGAAATGAAAGGGAGGTGGAGAGCACGGGGGAATAGGCTGGGATGGGAGTAAAAGACAGAAAACTGTACTTGAAAAATAATTAAATAAAAAAAAATCTAATGATAGCCTCAGATATTCCATAGAATTACTTGACTGGGGTGATATATATTTCTTTACAAACAAAATATCAATTATTATTTTACACAGATAACCCCTACACAGATAACCTCCAGATATTGACCCTTTAGGAGGGTCAATATGATTTCCAAAGGAATTTTGAGTAGAAATGTTAGGTAAAGGCTACTTACACAAATACAATGTCCCCTCTCTTAGAGTAAGCAGGAATAGCACTGGCTATGGTAGCAAATCCGTATGAATAGATAATGGCTTCTTCTGTCTTCATAAATTTTGCTAGACGATCTTCCAAATCCAAGTGCACATCTATTTCAAAAATAAAAAATTAAATGGCTAAACTGTCATATAACTTTTCTACCAACTAAAGAATAAAAATAAAGTTTAGTTATTAATACTATCACCTTATGGCCAAGCTCTAATTGTTTTTAAGTTATAAATTACATCAGATCTATTAAGATAATTCTGAGCTAATATTACTTCCAAAATCTGTGAAGTGAATCAGCTACTCATCAGCTCTAATCTGAGGTTTGCTTTGATAACTCTAGCTTAAGAATTCAAAGCCCAGTGACTTTACCTGCTTAATATCCCTCAACCAAGAGCAACTTTACTAATGAACAATATTGACTATTAATGACTTTTTGCATTTCAGTAGAAGGTACCAAACCAGGCACCAAGATAACTGTCAACCAGCTCTAAAATGGAAAAAAAAAAAAAAAACAAACCCAAGAAAAGCAGTTCATTTAAAAAAATTAAAAACCCATAGCCTACATCCAGTGACTTTGAACAGTGGTGGTCACTCCTCTGCAGCTGGTGTCAATACCCAGTTGTAGCACTTGCCATCGCTCTGCAGGACTGAGTTTCTCAATCCTTTCTCAAAAAGGACTCAATCCCTTTTCAAGTGTACTGGGGAATTAAAATTTAAAGTACCAAGAGAAATATGGTCCTTTTATAGTGACAGCCTAAGAAGAATGTGAATGTAACAATGGAAACAAACTGAAATTATTAAACTGTTTTTCCCCTCTCATATCATGATTCCTTAGAGCCTTTCACCTTCCCAGGCTGAGTCATGAGGCCTTACATCCTGCGATGGAAGAACTAGCAATGTCTAGAATAAACAGCACACAGACTGGCTCTGAACCTGAAAACTCCAAAGTGATCTTAAAATATGCATTATTCATGAAAGAAAAAAATTTAAACTTCCTTTAGCTCTTATAACTATGACAGGACCCAAGCCCAGGGAACTGAATCACAGTTTTACCACATGCCTTACGCAAGGAGAATTCAGAAGCTTATAAGGAAAGATGACTTGGAGCTTCATGGGAAAAGAGAGGTCAGAGGTGGTAAAGGCAGACTTTGAGACCCTGGAAGAGGGAGCTATAACACAGCCATTCAGGGGTACTCAGAAGTCCCAGCAGCAGCAGGAACCTAGACAGTCCCCAATGAGGGATGGTGAGGAGGGCGATGGGCTGGTTACAGCCCTCTAGGCTAGATGCTGAGGCTCTTGTGAGTGGGTACATCGCTCTAGGACACCAGTGAACTTTACCACCTTTAGCATCACCCTTTCCACCAGAGAGCACTGGCATCTCACTCAGAGACTATGGAGGTATAGGAGACCATTCTGCATGGTGTGGGCCCAACTTCCACTAGGAGATGCACAGGACCCATACCCCATACCCTTCTCCCATGGGGAATCTGGCCTGCCATATGCCTAGGCCTCTTTGAGTCTTGCTTTTGGTAAAAACTCCCTCACCCTGATTTGCAGCAAACATTTACTGCAAAGTAACTTCCTAAAATTCATGCTAAAACTTCCAAGGACAAGTGTAACTAGTTCAACCATTTTTGTCCTTTTCATTTGCAAATATCCCTCTTCTGTGATGTGATTAGCAGTATCCGCTCCTTTGCTGTCTGTGAAAGGTAACCACCTAAAGTGAACCTGTGCATAGTAAATGAGGACCATCTTGTAATATGCCGAGAAACCCAATGAAGGCCGGTCACAGCAAGGACCACGGCTTTTGCACCCCTTGAGAAAAAAAGCCATGCTGTCCCTTTTCCTTCACCGGACTCAGTAGTCCGTGTGAATGTCTCATTTCATCCATAACAACATGGACACTGCGGGCCGGTGTCAGCATCAGGGAGGAGTTAGGGCCCTGCACTTCCCCACTCCAGGAGAACACATATGCCACCTTCTCCTCAGAGACCTTCTTGGTGAGAAGGGAAAAAGGGACAATACCTGAAGAACTGAGATACACAAGAGATGACTTAATCCAGCTGAGTACAAAGCTCAACTCTTGAGTGGAGTAGGTATTTCCAGTTTAAGTGGTAAGATTAACTGTCAAGGTCAAGGGGTTTACCACCTTCAAGGGAGGGACAAGTAAGGGCAGTTCAGCTACAAAAAGAAACAACTTACTTAGCACATATGAATAAAGCATCTAAAATCTGGGAACACACTCTCTGATTTATGAGGCAAGTGCGATGCTTTTTAATTATGAAAATTGTAACTTCACAAAGGCCTACATTTTAAAAAGTAGTCAAATGAGGGGAATCCAACAATCTTCTCAGTTAATTAATTTACTAATCAAACATTTAGTGAATATAGCATAAAGACAGATACTCTGATATGCATTGGATCAGGGTTTTTACTACAGCTAAGTGAGCCATCCGCAGCTGTCATCAAACTCTGGGCCAGAGGGTGAAGTTATGCCTTCAACCAACTTGTCTTAAACACTTGGGTCTCTTCTGAACTCAGAAATACAGTATATTCAAAGTGATTTCTGACTAAAGACAAAGAACACTCAACAGCAAACCAAAGGTGGTGGTGGAAACCAGAAAGACATAGATGGTCTAAACTAAACTTCAATTGGATGGCAAGAGAGATACAGCAAGGAATTAGAAAATTCAGCAGCAGCCCTGGCCAGTAGTTCAGTTGGTCAGTGTTGTCCTGATATGCCAAGGTTGTGGATTTGATCCCCAGTCAGGGCACATACAAAAAGCAACCAATTAATGCAAAAGTAAGTGGAGCAATAACTTAATGTTTCTCTCTCTCTATTACTCTTTCTCTTTTCCCTTCTCTCTAAAATCAATAAATAAAAACAAAATTAAAAAATAAGGATGGATCATGACTAGTTTCTCAAATATAGTAGGAAAGAATAGAATTCCAAAGCAACCCACAGAGCACAGATATCATGAGTCTATAAAGCTGACTCTGTAAAGATTTAGACTTCAAAATAAGTCTAAGTGACAACTTCAAGATATTCTCACACACACACGAAAATTCAATAGAGAAAGCTGGAAATTGCCCTCTTTATTTATGGACTTTTTATATTATGTTACAAAATTGTAAAAATGAACTATTTATCTTTTTCCAATCAAGCAATGATAAAAAACTAAGCATGCTTCATCCCATTTATAAATTAAGAAATATGTATACCAACACAGTCTATTACAGAAAAAAACCCCACAACTTTCATTAATAATCAGTTATAGTCACTTTATAGAACTGACACTTTCATTACATCAACATTAAATAAAATTGGGATTTTTATAATAAGAATATAACTCATTTGATCAAAATGGTACCAAAGGGGTGCTTGGTTCTTCAAGCATCATTTGTGCAACACCAACACCACCAAATCCAAGGATGTGACCCTACAGGCAGGTCCCCACCACCTGCCACCTCTTCATGTCTTCCAATCAGACATGAAGGTAGAGTCCCTGTGGAAGGTCTCCTTCAAATTACAATGCTGTCTACCTACTCCAAATCATCACAATTTAGCTAGGCGGTGGACAATGCAACCTGAAGAGGTTTGCTTTCATTCCATCACTATTTCATAAAGAAAAAACATGCTATGGTTGCAAGCTACTTTTGCTAACTACAAAAGTGACTTTAAATCATTCTATATATTTAGCTCTAAAGAACTATTTTCCTTGATTAGCAATGAGACAGTAAAACAAATCTGGCTTTGTTTTAGAGCTTCAGACTTTTTACCCAGTTGATGAAAATAGTATGTTAGGAATACTCTCATCATTATATATACTCAAAACTGTTTTTATGTCCTTGTCATAAAGTGGTAAGAAGAATCTCTATTGGTTTTGCCCAGTCCTAAAAGTAAAAAACAAAAACAAAAAACTGCCTTGTCCTGCTCCTATCTAAAGACACTGGGTTTTAGCTGATGTCAGCCTTGTGAATTGGGTTTTGTCATAGGTAAATATGAATAACCTACATAATTTCTCCTGATATATGATAGTTACTCTGTTCAACAAAGGAACTCTTGACCCAAGGACAAGAAGGCAGCAAACAGGAAAACTGCCAGGGCCTATCTGCCACTGTCTAATGTCTGTCTTCTGAGTGTATGATCCACTTCATTGATTGCTGCCAGAGGTTTGCATGCACTACATTCTCATTCACTCACTACTAGGAACTGACATGGTAGGTAAGAGGCCACATGGGTAGGTGGCCAAAAAGCCTCTGTCTCTCCCAGCACTGGCTGCCCTTTGCACCTGCTCCCTCACCAGAAAGGAAAAGCTGGGAGGTAGGGTTGTTGGGGGAAATTGATAGCTATTTTAAAACACAACACAGTGACTAGAGAGTGATTAGTTTTTGCAGCCCTGTGGCTTGTTTTGGCCCAAAGAGGCCAAAAGCCTCTTTTGGCTTCTCTGGACTGTTTATCGTCTACATACCAGAGATAACGTTCCGCTTTCTACTTCTGTAAGCTGCCTCCTACTTTTGCGCCGGAAGTAATGGTCTGAAGGACAGGCCCTCCCTTGCTCTATAAAAATAACTGCTCCCCCGCTGCTCAGTGCCCAGAATTTGGAGACTGACTCCTCTGGGTCCACGCGCGTAAAATAAACTTCCACTCCGTACACCCGAAAGCGGCTGAGTTGTTTTTTGTAACAGGGTCAGTACAGGATGCCCTGCACCCAGCTCAGGGTCTGGTCAGGGCAAGTGTCAAAGGGTTCAGATCAGGGCTCCCTTCATCACCAGGTATGGAACCTAGACATGCAGGAACCTGCTCTGTGTCGTGCAGGTCCTTCTTCTGTCAAATGGTAACAGCTGATCCTGCTTTATAAGGAATCTCTGGAGTTTATAAAACTCAGAACAATGCCTTGCATGGAAAGAGCAATGAGCTATGTATTTGTTCAATTAAATTAACATTTCTAGAATTAAGGGGAAAAAAAGATTTTCATTCAAAAGGTAAAAAGTTACACAGTTTTCTAATTTATCCAAATCTAGAATACTAAAGGACTACTTTATATTAAAGTCACTTATTTAATTTCCCATTTATGTAATATCTCCTCTTACTCTAGTAAGAGCAGATATCAACATTAGAACAGGTTAAAATAGAATTAACTAACTATATTTTTTCTTTAGGTCTCCGTATTTCTGTGTTACATACTGTCATTTTTTAATCTCCTGAGACCTGGACAGTTTGTCTTAAAAAGTAAAAATAACTTACTTATTCACTTATTAGAACATAAATAAAGTGCTAAATGTTTCTCAGAATGTTTCCACAGAATCTGCCCTGGCTGGTGTGGCTCAGTGGAGAGAGTTCAGGCCTGCAAACTGAAAGGTTGCTAGTCTGATTCTTGGTGGGGGGAAAGTGCCTAGGTTGCAGGCCAGGTCCCCAGTTGGGGTTGTGTGAGAGGCAGCCAATCAATATTTCTCTTGTACACAGATGTTTCTCTCCCTGTCTTTCTCCCTCCAAACATAAATAAAATCTAAAAAACAAATATTAGAATAAGTTTTCAAAGAATCCTATGTGATTCTTACCAAAACGTTCTTAGCTGTGCAAACAAGGACTATTTCTCTCCTGTTCTGGGAAAGTGCACTCCCATGACTAGTAGAAAACAGTGGCAGATATAGGAATTTTATGATCCTACACTCTTCCTACTAAAACATGGAGTCATGGTTCAGTTGACTATTATAAAACAAAGAAAGAAAATATATTTAAAAATAAACAACAGAACAACTGTTCATTGCTGGCTTTAGAACACACACAATTAAATGCCCCTCTCTCTCATCATGAAATCCTGCCACTAATTGTCTTTTGATCTAGTTTCAGACCAATGAGCCAAGTAAACATTAGGCATACAAGGCAGATACTGGGAATCACCAATAAACCACAGGTAAATGAGATCTGTATGTATTATAATCAAAACAAACAAAGAAGTTCTCAGCAAGAGAAACTATGGAGCACATTGGGGCCACATTAACCTGATAAAACCGCTTACAGGGTTTAAACCACACATTAAAACAATAAAAGGAGAGGGCAGAGAAACTTTTCAT
This sequence comes from Sturnira hondurensis, assembly GCF_014824575.4. Taxonomy (NCBI): domain Eukaryota; kingdom Metazoa; phylum Chordata; class Mammalia; order Chiroptera; family Phyllostomidae; genus Sturnira; species Sturnira hondurensis. Next base: position 1,717,334 of record NW_028073091.1, read on the forward strand.
TATGCAGTCCTTAGAAGACTATCATAAGAACTATTAGTTATACCAGCCAGGCCTTCAGGAGGCAGGAGAACATTTAGCCTAGAAACTAGATGAATTTTGATTCAACTGTTGTTTGATTTTGTTTTCCTGTATTAATTACCTACTATCATCTAATAGTTACTGTGAAATAAAAAGGGAGACTGTTTGAATAAGTAGTTCACATTCATAATCAGAAAGGCTGATGAAAGAGCTAAAAGAATATTTCCATCTTTGAAAAGTTGAATGGGAGAATTTAAGGAAAAAAGAAAAGACAAAATTAAAGGAAACATTTTGGGGATCTAGGAAAAGATACCTCTAGACCTCACAAACACACAAGCAACTACAAAAGGAAAGAGGTCACAAAGTTTGCTTTATTACTCAGTGTAAAGGGAAAATGTACCCTAAATATTCAGTATATAAGTTAATTGTATGGGGTTTTTAGACTTTTAAAACTTACCCTTCTTGACCTCAAGTAGCTTCTCTGATCTTATCTAACACTGAAATTTCAAGATAATTTAACACAACTACAATAATTTAAGTGATTACTTCTAAAACAGGAAAGATATAGAAACTAACCTGTTGGAAAACAAAAAAGAGAGAAACATAGCAAATGGACATCAAAAGAAGGAATAAAGATGGCAAACAAAGATGAACACCTATTAAGGAATGAGTCACGTTTAATGAACAACATTATGGGACTTCTGGCCAAGATGAAGAGGTGGAGACAATGTGCCTACTTGCACAACCAAATTTAAGGACAACAAAAGATTTAGACACAAAAACACAACCAGAACAGACATAAAATTGAATGGTACAGAAATCTGACAACCACTCATCCAGACTGGTAAGAGGGGCGGAGTTGGCGGCTGGTGAAGAGGGGTCGTGGCATGAAAAAGTGTTGGCTGGCAGACCTGGGCGCGTAGGTGGCATGAGGCTAGCAGACTCCAGGCACGGGGAGCAAAAGAGCAGACCCAGTGAAGTGCGAGAGGTGGCTGCCTGACCACAGACACACATTTGCATGCAGATAAACCAGACAAAAACGGGTAGTGAGACAGACTGTGCAACCCAGGGCCAAAGTAATAGCAAATAAAGCATAAAATCACTGACTGAAAACACTTGTGGGAACAGAGATGGTGGGAGAGATCCCCATCCTCACAGGAGAGTTCATTAGAAAGAGCCACAGGATTTGAGAACTTACACAAGCCCACCCACTTGGGAACAAACATCAGAGGGCCCAATTTGCTTGTGGGAAGTGGCAGAAAGGACTGAAATCTGAGAACGGAGCAAGCACCACTGTTACCTCTCTGGCCCTGCTCTCACAAACAAAGCCACAACCCAGCAACTGGGTTGCCCTGCCCTGGTGAAAACCAAAGGCTCCGTTCCCAAGGTTTTACAGCTGACTGGCATCACCCCATCTACCAGACCCTGACCCAAGGACCCACGTCATCCCAGAAATGTTATCTGTAAACCATACCTCCTTTCTTTGATATGCATCCCTANCTGATGAACACTAGCTATGGCCACGCTTCAGAAACACAAGGCCAAGTTACATGTCACGAGCAATGACAGCGTTGTAAGACCAGTTGACTCCGACACAACCAGGCTATTTTAACTAAAGGCAACCATAAGAATAGGATGGACTGAGCTTGCCAGAAAGCACAGACCAGCTCAAGGAAAAGGACTGTGCCCGCAACCTATTCCAGTTACACATTTGCACTGGTCTGGAAGCTGGACTGTTCTCGAAAATGCACTGTGGCCAGAAAAGACTGAGGAACTGCTCTCATCGGTATGTTTAAAAAGAACTCGTTTTCTATGGGGAAAAAAAAAACAGATGCTGGAAAACCAGAGAAGGAAATGAATGACAAGTTCAAGTAAAGTCAGAAAAGCAAATACAAATTCACAGAAGGCAAGATGACTCAGTGAAAAGAACACGGGTTGTAGAATCAGTCAGATATCCCATTGGCATTGAGGCTACTGATGGCTTCAGAAACTTGTGTATGTTACCTGAGCTTTGTGAGCTTCAGTTTCCTCACCTATAAAGTGGGGAGAGAACTTTTTCTCAAGGCAATTGTCATTATAAATGGGCCTGGCCCAAAGAGAAGCTCTCTAGATATTTTCTTCCTTCTCCCCTATGGCTTCAAGGGCTTCTTCTCTTTTTCACCTACTGTGATTCATCCTTCTCAGGGCTTCTTAAAGTTTCCCCAGTCCTCTCTGGTGTGGAGGTTCTGGCACTCACAAGAAGATTAAGAAGCAAAACACCTGCCCCGGCCGGCATCCTACACCAGCCGGTATAGCTCAGTGGATTGAGCGCAGGCTGCGAACCAACCAAAGGGTCGCTGGCCCAAGTCCTGGTCAGGGCACAGGCCTGGGTTGTGGGCCAGGTCCCCAGTAAGGGGTGAGTGAGAGAGGCAACCACAAAATTGATGTTTCGCTCCCTCTCTTCCTCCTTCCCTTCCCCTCTAAAAGTAAATAATAAAATCTTTTTTAAAAAAAGAAACAAAACACCTATATAGACAAACCTGTAGTAACGGTTGCTGCTGTGCAAGTTGAGGCCATTCACCAAAAACTGCCACACAGAGAGAAGTCAAACTATTGTGAATATGCACACTCAGAAGTCCCTGACCTGGGGACTTCAAGAGGCAGCACGTCACAGGGATGCCGGGATCTGATTTTTGCCCAGCACTTGGGACAAGGAAGAAAAGCAGTTTCCAGTGAGAGATGGAAGGCTCAGACCTGTGCTCCACGTGGGTATGTGACCTGACACAGCACTGGATCATAACACCCTTCAAGGTCACCTTGCACAAGCAAATAAAACCAATCCAGATACACACCTCCACAATCAAGGCCTCAGAGAATGGGAAGGAGCAAAAATATTGTAAAACCCTTCCCAACCAACACAACAACCTCACTAGTGACAGACAGAAATTACATGGATGAATAAAGCTTCCCAAATGGCTATGTGACCTTAGACAGAATGGTGCTTGTACCAGAAAGAAACAAATATTGCGACCCCATTAATATCATTTGGTGCTGGTATGAGAATAGACAACTAGACCAAAGAAAGAATCTAGAACTCAAGACAATGGTGTATATACATAAGGAACTGGCAGATAACAGCGTCTGTCCCACAAACAAGTAAGTTACACAGATATTTCTCCATGGAGAAAAATTAAGTTGTATAACCACGAACAAAGATAAATTCCAGACACGTTACAAACCCAAAAGGCATTTTTGGAAAAGGCAATAAAACAAAATGTAGGAAAAATGTTTTTGTGACCTGGGAGTAGGAAATGTTCTCTTAAACAAGTCTGGAAACACACCAACCACGAGGCCAAGATGAATGAATATAATCACGTCAAAATTAAAAACTTTGGTTTAATGAAGACACCAAAGACATTGTAGACAGATGGGTAATAAAGAGATTGGATTGTATTTCACCGAATCTAAGAAAGCACCAACTGTATTATTACATACCATTAAGGAAGAAAACACTATCGACTAAAAGGTCACAATGTTTTCTTGTCATCTAGAATTTCATAGATTATATTGAATGAAAAGACCCACTGGGCATTCTTAGAGAGAGGTTTTTGCTATAATCTTTTGTGCTTATAAAGAGAAGGATACAAAGCAATTAAATCAGCCAAGACATTCCTAACCTCTTTACCCAAGTTCCAACAGTGTGCTCTCCTCTGCTGAGTCACAGACACCATGGACAGTCACACAACGTTTTGCTCCCTGCCACCTAACACCCAGGCCTGGCTCAGCAGGATGCTCCCCTGCCAGCTCTGAGATCACCTGATAAGGCAGTGTCACCCGGTCTCTACGTTTTAATGCTGGAACTTTGCTATTGGACTAAACTCCTAGTTTCATCTTTTGCCATTTGAGCCACATTTGTTACAAAATAGGCTGGTATTATCCCAAGGCAGCAGAAGTCTGACAAAGGGATGTTCAAAGCCTCTGTCACAGCAGCCTCTGTTCATCTGCCAGAGTGGCTTGGCCACGTCTCCTGCCATCAGCTGATTTCCTTACCAGCAGCGCACATAACTCAGTTGAAGTGCTGGCAGTGAACATAAGTCATGACCAGGTTCACTGGTACACAGGTGAGGAAAACTCCCAACCACCGTGCCCCCTGGCTGACAATGATTTACAGCAGCTGTAAGATTCACCTCCATTCCAGAGATCTTAAAACAGAGGGGAAAAGTACATCGGGGAATAAATGCATTAAATCAAAGGCTGACCAAGGATTAGAATCTACACAGTTTCTTGCTAATCAATAGACAAGCTGGTGACAAGAGAAGAATATAAAAGACATGAAGAGGCATTCACAGAAAGGCAAAACCCCACTGGCTAATAAGGAGATGAAATAATATTCACAGGCTCACATAATCATAGAAATGCAAACTAAATGTAACCAACTCAGGCAGTGAGGGGACTGGAACCCCAATAAACAAACTCAGGGGAACACCCGCAGGGCAATCATGATGAAGGAAAAATCCCACAGGAAAATCAGATGGCCATATAATACCCCACTGCTGGCTGTATGAGCCCAGAAGGACTCAAACAGCTGTGCAAAGGGCTATTAACTGCAGGAGTAGTTATAGCATCTTTCTCCTCAAGATGGCATTTTTCCATCTGGAGGAAAATAGCTAGGTAAAACTCAGTGACTACATACAAGAAAATAGGCAGCAGTGAGAAGAAATGACAAGAAGTCCATCTAGCATTCCCACCCCTCTGTATGCCTTGCTCAGTATTTCCTCGTACCACCCAACACCAGCTAACGTCATATTTATTTCACTGTTGGTCTGTCTGCCCCAAGGAAAGTAAGATTTTTATTTATTGCTACGAAAGCCAATGTACGTCCCTTAAACATAGTAGGTGCTCAAATATTTGTTGAGAAAAATGTGTTGAGTAAAAATCACGAATGTAGTCTAGAGCACAAAATTCAAAATATCCATTCATAAAACACTGAAATTGTGTGGTTTCAATCATACAATATAAAAATGAAATATACCATTTTAATAACACAAAATATATTAGCACACAAAATGATGATGGAAAGCATAAAGAAACATTACAGTGAGACAAGAGTGGATGTGGGCACCAGGGGCAAAGAAAACAAAGAACAAAAGCGAACGAGCGCTGCCTCGGCGTGGGTGCTGACGAGAGTGAAGCTGAGTAGAGGGTTAATGCCTGTGTCTCCCTCCAAAGGCTCAAAACGGACAAAATAAACTAGAAAATCAACTAAACCGGAAGTCAAGCCTCTGGAGAATCTGAGTGAGAAAGGAGGAGACACAAATGACTCTCGCAAAGGGGACACAAACCCCACTGATGTGGCATTATATCCACCTGTATAACAAAGTTTTATGCATGTATTTAAAAAATGCATTCTCAGGATAAACCTATACATTACTCACACCAGTACATTTGAAAACAGAAGAAATGGACAATGCTTAAATAATGGTAAGAAAACCTTAAGAAGGAAAACTGATTAGCTTTACAAACTCATTGAAGGCAATGAATTCATGAATAAAAATCTATGCTCAATGGAGTACCACAGGAAATACACACTGTAGCTAAGAAAATGGTAAGACTAATATATCTTTGTTACCAAAACTGGACTAGCACAGAAAGTGGAAAGAAAAGACTAAAGTCCATTTTCTACACAGGTGTTAAACCCCCAAATATTAGCAAAATAAACCCCGCAATGTATAAAAACCAAATAGTCATCCTTAAGCAGGGTTTATTCTAGGAATGTAAGGATTATTTACTGATAGGAAAACGTACCAGTGACTCCTGGTAAACAAGACAGAATGAAATAAAATAATTGAAAAACAACAACAACAAAAAAACCCACTTCAATCTCTGGTCCCTTCTGATAACTCACAAAAAGACCTACAAAGTCTAAAACATCTAACTTTATCAGAAGCAGGACACAGAAGGAGATGACAGTAACAAAAAGTTGGAAACTGGAAAGTAAATGAAGAAGCTGTATTTTGTAAGGCAAAGAGATCAGCAAGAAAGCTGAATGTAGGCTGGCAGGGAAAAGCCTGGCAGTAAACCCGAAAATGCTCTTAGGCTGGGGCAAAGCTCCCTGTGAAAGTAGGGAGCAGGCAGGGTGGGCTCAAGAGGATGGCTTCAAAATCTTCAACAGGAGTCACTTCCTCAGATCCCCGTCCGGCCCCGCAGAAAGGTGGGAGATTCACTCTGGAAAGGCTGGATGTGAACTGAAGGTCCTAAGGGCCAGTGATGGGACCTGTGCCACCCTGGAAACAGAAATCAAGTATAAATCTGCATAATAAAAATGGGGGACACTGAGCCCTTGTCTGTCTTCCAACTCAGCTCCCAAAGGCTGGAAACCAGGTTTATTAAGGTCCCCCCCCCCAAGAATGCCCTACCCCTACCCCAACATTCTGAAGGATTTCTTTAGGTAAAACTCAAAATCAAGAGAAGAAAAGCAGAAAATACTGAGTTGGGGGCCCCTCAAACAAATGGACAGATCCTTGTCTAGTGATGCCACTACCAGTCAGGAAGCCCAGCCCATTTACACAGGGCTTCCAACTAGCATTTCAGTGTCTCATTCTTAAAAACAGATTTTCAACAGAGAGCCGAGACAATTCAACAGGGAAAGCATAGTCCTTTCAATAACTGGTGCTGGACTGGGTATACCCATGTAAAAGAATGAAGATGAATCTTCATTACTATGCCTCGCAGCATTATAAAAATTAAAGTGAATCAGAGTTAAATTTGAGAGCAAAAATGATAAACTCTTAAAAGAAAACAAAAGAGTGAATCTTCATAAGCTTGGATGAGGCAAAGATTTTAGATATAACACAAAAACACAGCAACAAATGTAATAATAGATAAATTGGGCTTCATTAAAATTAAAAAGATTTGGCCCTGGCCAGGTTGCTCAGTCGGTTAGAGCATCATCCCAACACGTGAAAGTTGCAGGTTCAAAACCCGGTCACAGGGCACATATAAGAATTAACCAATGAACGCAAAATAAGTGGAACGACAAATTGATGTTTCTCTCCCTTTCTTCTTTTCTCTCTCAAATCAATCAATTAAAAAAAATTACATCTTAAATAAATTTAAAGCATTTATGTTTCAAAGTACACGGTGAGAAAAAAAGATACAAAAACTCACGCAACAGGAGAAAATATTTACAAGTCAAATATTTGATAAGGGCCTACTATCCAAAATATATAAAGAAATCTTACCACTCAATTAAAAGACAACCAAATCAAAAAAACAGGCAAAATCCTGAAGTACTGACTGTTCACCAAAGAAGATACACAAACAGCCAACAAGCACATAAAAAGATGCTCAATTCACTAGCCATTTGGGAAGTGAAATCAAAACCACAATGAGATGCCACTTCCCACCTACTAGGATGGCTGTAATCAAAACGTGCTGTCCAGGACGTGGAGATATTAGAGTTCTCATTCATGGCCTGTAGGGTGTAAAATGACTCAGCTAGTTTGGAAAACAGTCTGGTGATCCCTCAAAGTGAGTTACTGTATGACTCACAATTCCACTACTCTTAGGTACATTCCCAAGAGAAATGAAAACATGTGACCACACAATAATGTGAACACAAATATTCATAGGACACACACACACACACACACACACACACACACACACACACAAATGTATTTTTTCCTTTTTCATGTATTCCCAATTGGAAACAACACAAACGTCCATCAGCTGATGAATGTGTGTGATCTACCCACAGAGTGGAGTTATCATTCATCCATCAGGATGAATGAAACACTGACACATGTGGGACACAAGGTCCAACATGGATGGACCTTGAAAATATTAGGCTAAGGGAAAGAAGGCAGACACAAACGGCCAAGTACTGCATATATGACTCCTTTTATATGAAACATCCAAAACAGACAAATCCACAGCGGAAGTAAATGAATAGCTGCTAAGGGCTGGGGAGTGGGCGGAAGGGAGAGTGACTGCTAATGGGTGTGTGCTTTCTTTGGGGGTTGTTGAAAATTGGATGGTGGCCATGGCTGTACAGCTCTGTGAATATACTAAAAGTCACTTAACTGGGTGCCTTAACAGGGTCAGTATTATGGTATATGGGTTATATTTCAACAAGGCTGTTATTTAAAGGGAAAAAATCCATCCAAGCTAAGTAAATTCACTTACTCTTGTGTTAACTCAGTATTGAATGTAAAGAGGTACTTCATAAATTGAAGAGTAACTCTAAGTTTATCAATATCAACAAAACATCATTTTTTTCTGTTTTTTTTTTTGCACACTATTTACATTATGCTGTTGATTACAATGAAACTATTCTGCATATTGGGAAAATGTATGGAAGTTCACCAGGCATTTAGAGTGTGTCTAAGAGAGTGATAAAAACAGATAAAGCAATCACTCTAGTGTAAAAGATTAAATGAAAAGCAATTTTAAGATGTATAAGGCTTCAAAAAACTTACCTTCCACAGCTTTCCTCGGGAGTCCACCTTTACTCCACTCATACATGGGAGTAAACTCAAACAGAGGACACTGCCAACGTGGGAAAGAGACAAAGAGACTCCTGAGCTAAAGCAGAGGTTGAGATCCCAGGGCCACCCTGGGCAGCAGCTCTATTTAGCAACCAATCAGGACTGGAGCAAGAAGACAATGGCTCCAGGAAGAAAAATGAAAATGGACCAAAGAAATAACTCTGGAGGAAGACAAATACGTAAAACCAAGAAGCAAGTGGGCAAACAGATATGAAAACAAGAAAGAAAAATGTAATTAAAATATTCTGCATATTGAAAAAAATGGATGCTAACCTTAACTAATGAATACTATTAATGCAGCTATAAAAATGTAAGCCTGAAATAATCTAAGAAAACATAATGCAAAAACAGAACTCTGTTGGGAGAAGGGATGAACAGGACGGCTGCAGGTGGTATGCAGCTGAGGTCCACAGCAGGCTGCTGTGTTTGCCAGAGGAAGAGGGGCTGGCTTTTCTAGTCCACACTAGGGCACTAGTGGGGCTACCATGGCCCTGGAGACAGCAAGTGTGCATGTGTTTTCAGACAGCCAATCTTTCTGTCCTAGCACTAATGAGTATAGTTACAGCTGGGAAAGAAAGAAAAAAAATTCAAGCAACAGCATAAGCAAGTTCCTGAGAAAAACAGAAGCAAATACCAGAGGGGGTGGGAGGTGGGAAGCTAAAGAAACAGAAAGGAATTACTTCCAGAGACTGGGAATCGGGGGTGAGGATGGGAGGCACCAGGGACTGCAGTTTCTCTAATAAGAATTTAGAGTGTGTCTAAGAGAGTGATAAAAATGATGTAAACCAATGGTGTAAACCAAGGCATAACCAATGTAAAAACCAATCAGTATAATTTAACATGGCAACTGGCTGGAGGAGAAGAGTCATGAGCATTTCAATAGACACAGAAACAAATTTGATAAATTTTAATATTCTGATTTGAAAACCAAAACATTCCCTTTGCAAACCAGGAAGAGAATGAATGGCAGGCCCATAACTTAATGCAGGTTATCTCTCACAAGCCGCCAGGGACACCGAGGTGCTTGTTACCTCTCTTATTCAACACTGCACGGGAAGTGCCCTGGTCAGTGAAATAACAGAGGAACAGAAGGAAAAGACGCTTCTCACGACAGAAAGTAAAACTCTGGAACCTAGGGACAAGTCCATCAGAACATACAACTTCAGTTTCCTGGTTGTGATATTGTACTATGGTTGCGCAAAATGTTACCNGAAGGGACCAGAGATTGAAGTGGGTTTTTTTGTTGTTGTTGTTTTTCAATTATTTTATTTCATTCTGTCTTGTTTACCAGGAGTCACTGGTACGTTTTCCTATCAGTAAATAATCCTTACATTCCTAGAATAAACCCTGCTTAAGGATGACTATTTGGTTTTTATACATTGCGGGGTTTATTTTGCTAATATTTGGGGGTTTAACACCTGTGTAGAAAATGGACTTTAGTCTTTTCTTTCCACTTTCTGTGCTAGTCCAGTTTTGGTAACAAAGATATATTAGTCTTACCATTTTCTTAGCTACAGTGTGTATTTCCTGTGGTACTCCATTGAGCATAGATTTTTATTCATGAATTCATTGCCTTCAATGAGTTTGTAAAGCTAATCAGTTTTCCTTCTTAAGGTTTTCTTACCATTATTTAAGCATTGTCCATTTCTTCTGTTTTCAAATGTACTGGTGTGAGTAATGTATAGGTTTATCCTGAGAATGCATTTTTTAAATACATGCATAAAACTTTGTTATACAGGTGGATATAATGCCACATCAGTGGGGTTTGTGTCCCCTTTGCGAGAGTCATTTGTGTCTCCTCCTTTCTCACTCAGATTCTCCAGAGGCTTGACTTCCGGTTTAGTTGATTTTCTAGTTTATTTTGTCCGTTTTGAGCCTTTGGAGGGAGACACAGGCATTAACCCTCTACTCAGCTTCACTCTCGTCAGCACCCACGCCGAGGCAGCGCTCGTTCGCTTTTGTTCTTTGTTTTCTTTGCCCCTGGTGCCCACATCCACTCTTGTCTCACTGTAATGTTTCTTTATGCTTTCCATCATCATTTTGTGTGCTAATATATTTTGTGTTATTAAAATGATATATTTCATTTTTATATTGTATGATTGAAACCACACAATTTCAGTGTTTTATGAATGGATATTTTGAATTTTGTGCTCTAGACTACATTCGTGATTTTTACTCAACACATTTTTCTCAACAAATATTTGAGCACCTACTATGTTTAAGGGACGTACATTGGCTTTCGTAGCAATAAATAAAAATCTTACTTTCCTTGGGGCAGACAGACCAACAGTGAAATAAATATGACGTTAGCTGGTGTTGGGTGGTACGAGGAAATACTGAGCAAGGCATACAGAGGGGTGGGAATGCTAGATGGACTTCTTGTCATTTCTTCTCACTGCTGCCTATTTTCTTGTATGTAGTCACTGAGTTTTACCTAGCTATTTTCCTCCAGATGGAAAAATGCCATCTTGAGGAGAAAGATGCTATAACTACTCCTGCAGTTAATAGCCCTTTGCACAGCTGTTTGAGTCCTTCTGGGCTCATACAGCCAGCAGTGGGGTATTATATGGCCATCTGATTTTCCTGTGGGATTTTTCCTTCATCATGATTGCCCTGCGGGTGTTCCCCTGAGTTTGTTTATTGGGGTTCCAGTCCCCTCACTGCCTGAGTTGGTTACATTTAGTTTGCATTTCTATGATTATGTGAGCCTGTGAATATTATTTCATCTCCTTATTAGCCAGTGGGGTTTTGCCTTTCTGTGAATGCCTCTTCATGTCTTTTATATTCTTCTCTTGTCACCAGCTTGTCTATTGATTAGCAAGAAACTGTGTAGATTCTAATCCTTGGTCAGCCTTTGATTTAATGCATTTATTCCCCGATGTACTTTTCCCCTCTGTTTTAAGATCTCTGGAATGGAGGTGAATCTTACAGCTGCTGTAAATCATTGTCAGCCAGGGGGCACGGTGGTTGGGAGTTTTCCTCACCTGTGTACCAGTGAACCTGGTCATGACTTATGTTCACTGCCAGCACTTCAACTGAGTTATGTGCGCTGCTGGTAAGGAAATCAGCTGATGGCAGGAGACGTGGCCAAGCCACTCTGGCAGATGAACAGAGGCTGCTGTGACAGAGGCTTTGAACATCCCTTTGTCAGACTTCTGCTGCCTTGGGATAATACCAGCCTATTTTGTAACAAATGTGGCTCAAATGGCAAAAGATGAAACTAGGAGTTTAGTCCAATAGCAAAGTTCCAGCATTAAAACGTAGAGACCGGGTGACACTGCCTTATCAGGTGATCTCAGAGCTGGCAGGGGAGCATCCTGCTGAGCCAGGCCTGGGTGTTAGGTGGCAGGGAGCAAAACGTTGTGTGACTGTCCATGGTGTCTGTGACTCAGCAGAGGAGAGCACACTGTTGGAACTTGGGTAAAGAGGTTAGGAATGTCTTGGCTGATTTAATTGCTTTGTATCCTTCTCTTTATAAGTACAAAAGATTATAGCAAAAACCTCTCTCTAAGAATGCCCAGTGGGTCTTTTCATTCAATATAATCTATGAAATTCTAGATGACAAGAAAACATTGTGACCTTTTAGTCGATAGTGTTTTCTTCCTTAATGGTATGTAATAATACAGTTGGTGCTTTCTTAGATTCGGTGAAATACAATCCAATCTCTTTATTACCCATCTGTCTACAATGTCTTTGGTGTCTTCATTAAACCAAAGTTTTTAATTTTGACGTGATTATATTCATTCATCTTGGCCTCGTGGTTGGTGGGTTTCCAGACTTGTTTAAGAGAACATTTCCTACTCCCAGGTCACAAAAACATTTTTCCTACATTTTGTTTTATTGCCTTTTCCAAAAATGCCTTTTGGGTTTGTAACGTGTCTGGAATTTATCTTTGTTCGTGGTTATACAACTTAATTTTTCTCCATGGAGAAATATCTGTGTAACTTACTTGTTTGTGGGACAGACGCTGTTATCTGCCAGTTCCTTATGTATATACACCATTGTCTTGAGTTCTAGATTCTTTCTTTGGTCTAGTTGTCTATTCTCATACCAGCACCAAATGATATTAATGGGGTCGCAATATTTGTTTCTTTCTGGTACAAGCACCATTCTGTCTAAGGTCACATAGCCATTTGGGAAGCTTTATTCATCCATGTAATTTCTGTCTGTCACTAGTGAGGTTGTTGTGTTGGTTGGGAAGGGTTTTACAATATTTTTGCTCCTTCCCATTCTCTGAGGCCTTGATTGTGGAGGTGTGTATCTGGATTGGTTTTATTTGCTTGTGCAAGGTGACCTTGAAGGGTGTTATGATCCAGTGCTGTGTCAGGTCACATACCCACGTGGAGCACAGGTCTGAGCCTTCCATCTCTCACTGGAAACTGCTTTTCTTCCTTGTCCCAAGTGCTGGGCAAAAATCAGATCCCGGCATCCCTGTGACGTGCTGCCTCTTGAAGTCCCCAGGTCAGGGACTTCTGAGTGTGCATATTCACAATAGTTTGACTTCTCTCTGTGTGGCAGTTTTTGGTGAATGGCCTCAACTTGCACAGCAGCAACCGTTACTACAGGTTTGTCTATATAGGTGTTTTGTTTCTTTTTTTAAAAAAGATTTTATTATTTACTTTTAGAGGGGAAGGGAAGGAGGAAGAGAGGGAGCGAAACATCAATTTTGTGGTTGCCTCTCTCACTCACCCCTTACTGGGGACCTGGCCCACAACCCAGGCCTGTGCCCTGACCAGGACTTGGGCCAGCGACCCTTTGGTTGGTTCGCAGCCTGCGCTCAATCCACTGAGCTATACCGGCTGGTGTAGGATGCCGGCCGGGGCAGGTGTTTTGCTTCTTAATCTTCTTGTGAGTGCCAGAACCTCCACACCAGAGAGGACTGGGGAAACTTTAAGAAGCCCTGAGAAGGATGAATCACAGTAGGTGAAAAAGAGAAGAAGCCCTTGAAGCCATAGGGGAGAAGGAAGAAAATATCTAGAGAGCTTCTCTTTGGGCCAGGCCCATTTATAATGACAATTGCCTTGAGAAAAAGTTCTCTCCCCACTTTATAGGTGAGGAAACTGAAGCTCACAAAGCTCAGGTAACATACACAAGTTTCTGAAGCCATCAGTAGCCTCAATGCCAATGGGATATCTGACTGATTCTACAACCCGTGTTCTTTTCACTGAGTCATCTTGCCTTCTGTGAATTTGTATTTGCTTTTCTGACTTTACTTGAACTTGTCATTCATTTCCTTCTCTGGTTTTCCAGCATCTGTTTTTTTTTTCCCCATAGAAAACGAGTTCTTTTTAAACATACCGATGAGAGCAGTTCCTCAGTCTTTTCTGGCCACAGTGCATTTTCGAGAACAGTCCAGCTTCCAGACCAGTGCAAATGTGTAACTGGAATAGGTTGCGGGCACAGTCCTTTTCCTTGAGCTGGTCTGTGCTTTCTGGCAAGCTCAGTCCATCCTATTCTTATGGTTGCCTTTAGTTAAAATAGCCTGGTTGTGTCGGAGTCAACTGGTCTTACAACGCTGTCATTGCTCGTGACATGTAACTTGGCCTTGTGTTTCTGAAGCGTGGCCATAGCTAGTGTTCATCAGCCAAGGATATGGGCTGTCTGTGGGGACGCCACTTCCTGTCCCAGCCATACTTGGGCGCACACGCCTGTGGAGTTGGCCACTCTATTTCCTGTAAAAAAAATGTTTGGGGGTGCAGTGAGGAGGTTTCTGGTGAATAGTATTTTGCCATGAACTTTAGCAATTGAGTACGCGTCCCCCTTATTCTTTTAGTGGCTCCCTACAGATAACATTTCTTTTTAAACCACAACACTGTAAGATTGTAACTTGCTCTGCCTACTCCTGCCTTTGATGTTGGTCTTTTTGTATTTTCTCCATAGTTATCTTATCCCAGAGTTTTTCTGAGATACTTTATTTAGCTATTCTTTCTTAAGTGAATTTTAAAATCAAAACAAAGATTTGCCCTCTATCCATTTTGGAATTCTACCCAACTTCTTAATTTAAGTGTACAGGGTAGCCTATTAGGAATAAAATTACTGGCTGAGTATTTGATTTTTAATATGCCATGATTTTACTTTTACTTGTCTGATTTTAACTTTTAAAAATAAGAGGTAAAAGTTAGGAGACCAGTTTGCAAATAGGGCAGAATAAGCACACTTCCATGTCCTGTCTGCTGCCAGGGGGTAATGTGGTTAGCATGTGTGCTGAAACGTAAATGTCAGCTGAAGTAAACCATTCTCATCTCTTTTCCCCAGCCCTCCGAGTCACAGCATCGTGGTGAATGGAAAAGAATGTATCAACTTTGCCTCATTTAATTTTCTTGGTTTGTTGGATAACCCTAGGGTCAAGGTAAGTAGCACCTATGCTGAAGTGGAAAGATAGTATGACTGACTTAAGAAACAAGGCATAAAATCAAAGACAAATGCAGAACATGAGAAAGGGCTCTGCGAGTGTCTGCCATTACTCCTTTCTGGAAGAGCTGTGACCTGGATTTCCACAAAGAGTGGCAGGAGTGTCTGCTGTGGCTTAGTGTTGTAGGAGCCAGACCTGGTGACCGTCAGAGATGTGTGTGGGAAATTGCTTCATTTCCTATTGGGATTGTTGGCTAGTAAATGTTTTTGAGAACAGACTTATGTCCACAAATGCCAAAAAGTATAAAAGCATTACATTAACCAGGATTTGATAATTGAGTTAGTAGAACATCTCCATGTTTTAAGTTATATCCCTAAATCTCCATGTCAGTCTTTTCTTTATATTCTGTTGTTAGGATGTCACAGTTCCAAGAAAGGAAAGAAAATGGAGGGAGGAGTTATGTGGGTTAAAGAATAGGAATTGACAGTTTTTAACTCCTGCTTTCTTTTCTTCCCGAAAGGCAGCAGCTTTGGCATCTCTAAAGAAGTATGGTGTGGGGACATGCGGACCTAGAGGATTTTATGGCACATTTGGTATGTTTCTGTTGCATTTCTCAGACTACTGATTTCAAGAATTAAGATGCCATTGGACTTACAAATTCCTTGGAAATGATGTCCTTAATTAGTTGTAGCATTAGGCTGGTGCCATTGCTTACCTTACTTTCTAGAACATTGTGTGTTGGGAATGTGTGATGGGGCATTGGCTGTCATTTGCAGAGAAGACCCATAGTTACATTACCTGTGTAGAGGTCTTAGTTCAAAGCCTGAGCTGCTGTTCCACATCCCCCTAGAGGCAGTGATGTGAGGAGACAGTTTGTGTCTGTGAGATGTGACAGTTGTAAAGGGAAGGGTCCTGGGTGAGTGGCTCTGCTCTTTTCGAAGTTGTGCAAGAACCGGGATCTCCTGTTTGTTTCTCCAGTGTGGAGAGTACTGTCCTTTTCTGCATGCATTCAGGTGGCAAATTTAGGGGAGGGCAGGGCAGCAGTACACTTTTAGGCGGGCAGGTAGTGCTGCACATCACTTTGTCCACATTTCCTTGGTGAGACCATAACCCCAGTCCTGCCTCACTGCAAAGGGGACAGGGAAGTAGCTGTAGCTGGACAGCTAGCACATTACAGGGAGAAAGGCAAGAACAGATGGGGGCGTGATAGACTCTGTAGCTCTTTTCCTTCTGGAATGAAGATGAAGGGTCATGGTTGTGAGTGTGGGTGACTCTGAGAAAGACTAACGAAATATTAGGATGACCGTGTGTGATTTCAAACATCATGAACTCCCTAACTGAGACTTTTCAAAGAGAACCGTGGCATTTTCTGGTTGTATTTATTGAATATATATTGGTGGTTTTTTCTTCTGAAATTTTTGAAAATGTTAAATGGTTGTTCCACTGAATATATTCCTGGAAATAACATTCTGGCTTCTAAAATGTCAGAGTGTGGGGTAAGTAGAGCTAGGGAAATCTCTTCTGCCCTCATTCCCACTTCTGGGTCTTTGCGTGGTTTTAGTTTTTCTTTCTTTGTTCCCCCCCCCCCTTTCAGTTAAGATGTTTTTATTTAACAAAGCATCTTTGTTCCTTAGCATGTTTAGCACTTGAATTGTTTATATTGGAAACAGGTGATGAGGGTTAGTGTTTAAGAATCCTATCTATAGCTGGAAAGGATTTTAAAAGTCTTGTGTTCCAGCATCCCAAGTATTCATAAGGTGAATAGAAAGACCAGAGAAGTTATGTGAGTTCCTCACAGTCACACAGCTCATTGACTTCAATGCTAAAACTAGAAACCTAGTGTGCTGACTCATGGTCTTATTTTTTTTCATTGAACAATTCTTTTCTTAAATATTTTTTTTATTTTTCATTTATAGTTGTCATACAATATCGTACTAGTTTTAGGTTTACAGCATTGGTTTGTATAACTTAGTGTCACCCTGGCAAGTCTAGTGCTCATCTGACTCCATACATACTTATTATAATATTATTGAATGTATTCCCTATTCTGTACTTTACGTCCCTGGGACTTACTTTATAACTGCCAATTTATAGTTCCTAATCCCTTCACCTTTTTCACCATTCTCCCCCAAACCTCCTTCCATCTGGCAACCATCAACTTGTTCTCTATAGCTATGAGTTTCCTTTTGTTTTATTTGCTCACTTATTTTGTTTTTGTTTTGTTTTTACATTTCATGTATAAGGGAAATATGGTACTTGCTTTTCTTTATCTGACTTACTTCACTTAGCTTTATATACTCTTAAGTCCATTCAGGCTGTGCAACTGGCAAGATTCATTCTTTTTTATGGTTAAGTTATATTCTGTTGCATGTAAGTACCACTTCTTCTTTAGCCATTTGTCTATCGATGGGCACTGAGGTTGCCTCCATATCTTGGCTATTGTAAATAATGCTGCCAGGAACATAGAGATGTATATGTTTTTGAATTTGTGTTTTCTGTTTCATTGGATAAATATACCCAGAAGAAGAATTGTTGGGTCCTTCTCTGTGTTTTGTTATAGCCTTTGTATTACAGTCCATTTTTTCTGGCCCTGTCTGGTGTGGCTCAGTTGGTTTGAGAGTCATCTCATACACTGAAACGTCGCACTTTCGATTCCCAGTTAGTGCAAATACCTAGGTTGTGGGTTCAGTCCCCAGTCTAGGCATTTACAGAAGGCAACTGATGGATGTTTCTCTCACACATTGATGTTTCTCTCTCTTCCTGCCTCCCTCTCTCTCTCCAAATACATCTTTGGGTGAGGACTAAAAAAAAATTAAAGTAAAATAAAATAAAGTCTGTTTTTGTCTGATACAAGCATTGAGAGCCCAACTTTTTGTTCACATTTTCAGTTGCATTAAATGTGTTTTTCCATTCCTTTATATTCAATCTGTGTGTCTTTCAATCCGAAGTTGGTCTCTTGCAGACATCAGATGTAAATGACTTCTGTAAGTCTATTCAGCCACCCTAAGTCATTTGATTGGTGCATTTAATGTATTTACCTTTAAAGTAGTTATTAATATGTACGAATTATTGCCATTTCATTATATTTTTCCTTTTTCCTTCTTTCTTCTTCCTCTTCCTCCTACCTTTCTCTTCTTTGTTTTCTCCTTCTCCTTCCTTTCCTCCTCCTCCTCCTCCTTTTTCTCTTCTCCTCTTTTTCTTCTTATTTCTTTAACATTTCTTGTAATAATGGTGTGGTGGTGATAACTCATTTAGCTTATTTTTTGTCTGGGGAGCTCTTTATCTGTCCATTGATTCTAAAAGAGAGCCTTGCTGGGTAGAGTAATCTTGATTATGGGGTTTTGCTTTTCATTGCTTTGAATATTTCGTGTTAATCCTCTCTGCCTGCAAAGTTTCCATTGAAAAATCAGTGACAGTCTTATGGGAGCTTTCTTTGTAGGTTAAGTAGGAGCTTTTCTCTTGCTGCTTTTAAGATTCTCTCTTTGGCATTTTAATTATGCTGTGTCTTAGTGTGGGCTTCTTTGGGTTCCTCTTGTTTGGGACTCTGTATTTCCTGGACTTGTATGTCTGTCTCCTTCACCAGGTTAGAGAAGTTTTCCATCGTTATTTCTTCAAATTGGTTTTCAGTCTCTTGTTGTCTGCCTTCTTCTTCCCATACTCCTATGATGTGAATGTAGGTATGCTTGATGCTGTCCCAGAGGCCCCTTAAACCATCCTCATTTTTTTGGTAGGGGGGGATTCTTTTTTCTTTCTGCAGTTTTGATTGGGTGTTTTGTGCTACTTTCTCCTACAAATTGCTGATTTGCTCCTCTGCTCCATCTAATCTCTCTTGATTTTCTCTTATGTGTTCTTCATTTCAATTATTGTAGTCTTCATTTCTGATGGATTGTTTTTTATGTTTTCTCCCTCCATTTCTATGGTTTCTGTCTTTTGGTTAAAGTTTTCATGCAGTTCACTGAGCATCTCTATAACCATTGTTTTGAACTCTGCATCTGGTAAATTGTCTCCATTATGTTTAGTTCTTACCCTGGAATTCTGTTCTGTTCTTTTTTTTTGGGGGGGGGGTCATGTTTCTTTGTCTGCTCATTTTGGCCGCCTTTCTGTGTTTGTTTCTATGTGCCTTGGTCTTAGTATGCCTTGGTATGCCTTAGTATGCCTTGGCATTATGTAGTAGGTGTCCTGTGGGGCTCATTGGTTCTATCTTTTTGGTAACCTGAGCCAGGTGCTCCTGGTTTGCCTCTTGTATGGGATCTGTGTGACCCCCTGTTGTAGTTGAGCTTTGATTTTTGTTATCAGGTCAGCTGGAAGGATTGACCCTCAGGCTGATTGCCTGTAAGGAATGGCTTGACTCCAGTGAAGGAGCTGTTTTGCAAGGGCTGACCCTACACTGCAGGATTTGCTTTGGCAGAGCTCTGGTGCCTGCCAAGTTTGCCCTTTTTGTGTGCTGTTTGTGGAGGGGCGGGGGGCAGTGCTGTGGTGTGGTCTGAAGCTGGCCACCTTGTGTGTTGGTTATGGAGCCTCTCGGAAAGCACTCTGGTGCATGGCAAGGTCGGTCATTGCCCATTCCCTGCTGTGGGCCACCAGACAAAGGCTACAAACTGATCTGCAGACGGTTGCCACTAGTGCTGGCCTTGGAGGCAGCTCCAAGAGTCTAAACTTCTAAATGAGGCTGGCTGAAGTTAATGCCTGACTTAGAGCTGCTTAGCAAGAGGTATGCGGGTCACTGAGCCTGGATGCTGCTTGTTAGGCATTCGTAAACCCTTGAGAGATTTTAGGAAAGTCCCTAGCATGAGCCAAGACCTCCCATTTGTACAGAAAGGCCACTAGAAGCAACTGGGGTGGACAGCAAATTTGGTGGGGTGGGGTCTCAGGGAATTACAGTGTTAGACAGTTGATGGAGCCTCAGATATGGTACCTGCTGGCTCTGTGGAGAGAGGGTTCAGCAAAGGAACAATGGCCTCTGCCAGCACTTGTGTGTGGGAAAAAGCTTCCCCTCCTTCCCTCACCCAAAGCCAGACAATTCAATTCCTCCCTGGTGCTTTTTGAGCTGGGGCTCAGAGAGAGTCCATCAGAGTATGTCCATGCTCTGGCTCTTGAAGAGGAGTGCCTGGGACTCCAGAAGCCCTTTATCTCAGCCACAGTCTTCACTGGTTTTCACAGCCAGAAGTTATGGGGACTTCTCTTTCCAGCACTGGAGTCCTGAGATGGGGAGCCTGGTGTTGGGCTGGGACCGTGCACTCCTCAGTGGGGATCTCTGCAGCTGAGATAACTGTCCTCATTTTTACCCACCATGGAAGGGTATGGGACTGGCTTGTTTGGGTCTCTGCCTCTCCTGCTATTCTCAACAATGGCTTCTTCTGTATATTTCATAGTTACAGGACTTCTGTTCACCTAGTCTTCAGGCAGTTCTCAATGATGGATGATCAGCAGTTTAGTTATAATTTCGATGTGGTAGTGGGAGGAGGTTTGTCTACTCTGCCATCCTGACTAGTGCTGACTTCAGTGTTAATGGCAGGATCAAACAGTTCAGTGAGCTCCAGTCAGACTCCCTCCTTGATCTAAGCCTACTGTCGTTTGGTTGGTTCTGATTGGTTGGGTTGGGAATGATGTCCTTGGTAAGTATTAGAAAACTGGAAAGGCATTTTTCATGGGGTTGTTTGTTGTAATCTGATCAACAAGACTTTCTTTCCATGAGCTACCTATTGGGGTAGAGCAGTTGCTTTCCTAAAAGCCTCGCTGTCTAGTGGATTTTATTTGCATGTGTGGCCTTGGCCCCTGCTTGGGAGTTGAGCTGAGGTGCTAAATCAAGTCAGGAAAAACAAATGTTTTAAATATTCAAGACGAGTTTTCCCAAAGCTATAGAAATATATTGTTATAACAGCCCAGTCACCTTGCCATTTGGGTCACCTAAAATTGAATGTGCACAGTAAGTTATTATGTGCTTCTAAACAGGGGGTCTTTAGATGAATGGCTTTTAAATTAATTCTCTTGACTGAATAATTCAGTCCATGGTATGCACTTCAGTAGATTTCTAGACATAGAAAGTGAAAAGTCTTCCCTTTCCCATTGCCATCCCACCTCCCCCCAAAAGACAGCTTCTATCAGTACTTCCTTGTCACTTCTTCCAGACACTATTTTTAATATTCATAAACCACTCCCATACACATATATTTCCCCCATTTTTGCAAAACTGGTAGCATACCACACACATGGTCTTGACCTTGCTGTTGGAGTGTTTTAAATTGCATTTGATTTTCCAGGTGTGTGTGAATGTGCCATCAGTGTCAGTACGAGCATACTTAACACATTGTGTTTCATCTCCTCTGTCACAGAGTCACCTTTATCCTAAGTGTAGCTGAAGCTTCAAACAGACTGTGTCATCTTGTGGGGGAGCTTCGTCCTGCAGAATTCTCCCAGATTCCACAGATGAGAATAAGTCTACCAAGACATTGTCTGCTTGGGCAGGAAAGGCTGACCAGTCTCTCAAAGGAGAAAGGGGTCAAGCCTGTCTCTCAGTGGGCTTTTATTGGGCTTAGCTTGCATAGGGATGCATATCAAAGAAAGGAGGTATGGTTTACAGATAACATTTCTGGGATGATGTGGGTCCTT
The DNA here is from genome assembly GCF_014824575.4 of Sturnira hondurensis. NCBI lineage: Eukaryota > Metazoa > Chordata > Mammalia > Chiroptera > Phyllostomidae > Sturnira > Sturnira hondurensis. The sequence continues at coordinate 1,738,841 of NW_028073091.1, forward strand.
TGGGTCAGGGTCTGGTAGATGGGGTGATGCCAGTCAGCTGTAAAACCTTGGGAAGCAAACTTACTTCATGCTTGGACACTAGCATTTAAAATTGATGACATTTTAATCCAAAGCAGGTTTCACAGGACTTAATGCATTTTTCCTAGGCCTGATCACCTAAGAAACCACTGTGGACTGCCAGTTCTGACACAGGGCTGCACCACCCTTTGGCATCATTTCAGGCTTGAATCAGGCAAAGGAAGCAAGGCAGCCAAGAGATTAGGAGAATTTTTGTGGACAGAATGAGGACCCAGGGTATGATAAAGCTGAGGGGTGAGGGTCTTTTGTTCCTTCTCCATAATCCCCTAAGACCTTCCCTGATGGCCCCTTCACAACTGTGCCTGTCTTAGGTTATTCCTTCTTTGAGGAATCTTACCCATCATTGACTATCCAGCCATTCTTCATGGACCAAGCAGGGTGAATGAAGTAGAGGCAGCAGGGGCTGTACTCCTGCTGGGAGGATAAGTTTTGTCTCCTTAGTAGCTTATGGTCCCAAGGTTCCCTGGGTGTGGGGCCTTTTCACCCATCAGTAGGGTTACAACTCCTGAAACCAGGCAGGGTGGTTCCCAACATCATTTGGCCGGAGGTTCTGATTAATTTGCATTGGTTTTTTTTGTGACAAGACCCTAAACTTATAGCTTGGAGTAATATGTAATGTTTTTCAATAAACGGGAGTTGTTCCTTAATAGGCACCCATGTTTGCTTGTCATCTTTTTTCTTTCTTGAGATGCTCATTTGCTATATTTATCCATTTTTTGTTTTCCAACAGGGTAGTTTCTATATCTTTCTTGTTTTAAAAGTAATCACTTAAATTATTGTAGTTGTGTTAAATTGTCTTGAAATTTCAGTGTTAGATTAGATCAGAGAAGCTACTTGAGGTCAGGAAAGGTAAGTTTTAAAAGTCTAAAAACCTTATACAATTAACTTATCCTGAATATTTAGGGTATATTTGCCCTTTGCACTGACTAATAAAGCAAACTTGGTGACCTCTTTCCTTTTCTTTGTAGTGCTTGTGTATTTGTGAGGTCTAGGGATTTCTTTTCCTGGATTCCCAAAATATTGCCTTTAATTTTGTCTTTTCTTTTTTTATAAAAGTCACACACTCAAGTTTTCAAAGATGGAAATATTCTTTTAGCTCTTTCATCAGCCTTTCTGATTATAAATGTGAATTATTTATTCAAACATTCTCTCTCTTTATTTCACAGTAACTATTAGGTGATATTAGGTAATTAATACAGGAAAACAAAATCAAACAATAGTTGAATCAAAATTCATCTAGTTTCTAGGCTAAATGTTCTCCTGCCTCCTGAAGGCCTGGCTGGTATAACTAATAGTTCTTATGATAGTCTTCTAAGGACTGCATAATGAAAAGTTTCTCTGCCCTCTCCTTTTATTGTTTTAATGTGTGATTTAGAGCCCAGCAAGTGGTTTTATCATTCATTTCTTATTGGAAGCCCCTCTTTTATGTAGACCCAACTTTCTGATCTTTATCAATAGGGCCCTATTTAATGTTTGTGGTATCAAAAATGCTATCAACTTCAAATATCTTTAGTGTTCTTAGTCTCCTCTTCACTTTCGGCTTTTTCTAAGCATTCCTCAGAGAGAGTCTGTGTCTTGCATTTCTTTGGACTGTGACCCATACTTGTGGTACTAGACCATAAGTGTTGATGTGATGGTAAAATGTGGAATATTACAGATTACATTCTTTAATCTCTCAGGAAGTCTTAATCTTTAATGGGCCTCAGGGCTGTGGCCTTCACAAATGTTTCTAACTTTCCTCCAGGGATATGCTTCTCTCAGCTCTTCATACTCCTTTCCCTGGATGCAGCATTGCCAACACAGTTCCTTGAAGCCCTATTCTTTGTTGATATATATGTTCCCACACTCACCCTCTTATGTAAGAAACCAAGGATGTAGGAGGCTTACTCTCTTAGCTGGGATATGATTTCAGGATTGCACTCTAGCTCAGTTTTTTTTCCCTAGAGAGTAACCTTCTATCACTAGAAAACTCTGAACATGTTTCAAAATGGTTCATATCTGCCAATGGCCCCTTTCCCAATCCTTCTAGCCACCAGGGTACCTTTCTTCATCCTCACATGAGAACTTTCTGTGGTTCCTGGAGGGAAAGCTTATAAGTCTGTGGCCTCTAGGATGTCCTCACTCAACTAGTCACACTCAGCCTCCAGCAATTTGTCAAAATTACCATTTAAATCTTTGTACTCTCCTATTGCTCCTATGACAGGTAAGCAGATCTAGTTGCTATATGTTCTATATGTCTCTGGATGTGCCTGTCTCTCTAAATTTCAGAGTAACAGCCTTGCAACCTTAGTTCTATGATGTGTCCAGGAAAAGTCGTTGATGTTCAAATTGCCCTGACCTATCTTATTGTAAGTATAGGAGTGATGACTTCTGGAAGACTCTTCCCTTAATCTTACCATCTTATGTAATTATGGTACATCTCTTAATACTAAGAAATTACATTGGTATTGTTAGGTAGAAGTTAGAAAATGTGAAAGAGGGGTAGGAGAAGGTCCATAGTACTTAAAGAAAAAGCCCATTAGTAACGTTAATTAACTGCTCTAGTCACATAGCTGTTTTGCAACAGATAACCAGGTGTGGTCTGGAGCAAAATGGCCCTGGGAACACACTCCTATATGTGCCTTTGTTTAGGTGGTCATGTCCTCTGTGGGAAAGCATGCTTAGTCAGCACCACCTTTATCTGCCAATCAGTATGTAGCTCCCATTTCCTAATATCATACTCACCCCATCCCACAAACTATCTTTAATCCTCAGGACAGGGGACCTGATGCCTTTACCTTTGTGTATGTCTATGCCTCTCTTGTCACCCTAGCAAGGCTAGCAAGGCCGGCAAGACTGGTTCTCTTCCTTGAAAACATATTACCAATAAATTCTGCTTATGTATTAATCAACTTCCTGAACTGCAAATCTTTACTGCATCATCAAGAAGAATCAAGTTTTCTGACAACCTTTCTGGTGCCGTGACCCAGATTGAACCCTTTGTCTCCAGCCATTTGGAACACAGTGACTATGGTCTCAATTGGCAATGTTTTCTTGCCTTTTTCATCTTTGGGGTTAAATGGGAGATGCAGCACTGTGGGCAAGGTTTATTAAAGCATGCTAGGCCTGTGTTTGGAGGCCAAAAAAAGGATAAACTCTAAAATAAGTGCTTGGGTTCCCTGGGGCTCTAAAGATTGAAATGGTATTTTTTCCCTCTGGTTAAGTTCTATGGCCTCCCTTTGTGTGTGGGGACTCGCAGAGGTGTCTGTGGTTTAATCTCTAAGACACATAAGGGCCTCTTAGGTAACTCCCATCACTGTAGTATAAATTTGGCTTGTCCAGGTACTTGCAACATAAGGGTTGGTCACCCAGCACTTTGAGCCCCCCTGACTGTTTTAGACAGTCAGGGGAGAAACCAAAACATGTAAGAAAGTTGGGAATGACCAAAGGTGTAACAGCCTTTGGGAGCCCCATTCGCAAGTGTCATAATTAGACCCACTACACAAATTCCCTAGGTTTTTTGTTTTTCTGCTTGTAAAACATGGCAAATGGAGCAATAAGTTTAAGTCATTGTCCTGTCGTAAGTCTTCTGCACCTCTCCACCCCAGGTGGCTTCTGAAAACTTACTCTGCATCTAAATACCCCTAGCTGTAGACGCTGCAAAAAGGGGCAATGTTGTATATACCAGGTGAATATCTTGCTCTCTGCAGGCATGGTTCAAGCATTTAAAAGCCACTAGGCTCTCACCACTAGAATAAAACCTGTGACAGGATAAGCTGGTCATGGAGGACCAGGGGAAAAGACACTAGATCCCCTGCCAGCCACAAGCAAAAATTTATGCAGTGAGGCACATTGTAAAACCAGTCACCACCACATGCATCCCCAACTTAGGTTTATTCCTTGAGAAAAGGAGGCAAGTTTTTAACCTGGCTTCAGCAGAAAATCCTAGCCTTTCTAGGGTCTTTATTCTAACCATACTTTTTCAAATTGCCTTGCTTATGCCTTCAACTTTCCTTTTTACATATAGATTCTCAAACAGTTTTCTGTCTGCTTAATTTACATCTCTTCACTGTCCCCCCATCCACTGAAGTCTATCCTGTATTAAGGGTCCTTTATCCTGCAGAAAGGGTAATTGTGTTTGTTTTCCAGCTGGGCAGCACTCTACTCCCCTACAATATTGCTCTTTTAACCACAATTACCCAGCAATGTGTGCCATTATTTCTCCCCTCCTGTTTCTACAAACATTACTTGCATCACTATTGACCAGAAGCTATCAATAGATGACTCCTCATACTCTGTGGCTAGTTATGGCCCCACCTAATGTTGTTTCATCATATTGAATCTAAGGTTCTAAGATTCTTTACCTGCCTGATCCAAGCCCTGCATTCAACTCCCGGTTTGAATTGGACTCACCCTGCTGTGTGAAAGTTAAGTGGGAACAAGAGACCTTTTGCATGTAAAAAAAAGGAGATCTCACTCTCCTCCCTGACTGTAAAACTAAAAACTAAGTTAGGAGATAACTATTACCTCCTGGAGGCCTGGGAGCCACTGAAGTCCTGGGAGTGATAGGCCAATTAAGGTGACTCCAAAACTCTGCAGATTGTGGAAGCAGCAGGGGTTTCTGCCTCTCCTCAAAGTGGAGGGGGGGAAAGGGGCACTTTGAAACCCAAGCTGCTTTTCCTCCCAAACCTGTTACCTCTGCTGCCTGTCCTCTAGCCTCCTTAAAGTTGTCAAGGGCAAAAATAATAATGATCTCAAATGTTTTTTAGGATCATGTGGTCTGGAAAAATATTTGATATTAATTAAAGCTGGTTTAATATCTTTTGATGCAGATTCTGGCTAGCAGTGTTTGTAGTGTTATGGATGCAATGAACAAATTCACACGGACTGCAGAAGTACTGTGGAGAAAAGGGACGGCATGGCCACTTTAAGTGAGAGCATGTGCTGACCCTTGCCTGGACAAGTTTTTATTGCTTTGTTCAGGAACATTACATCAAGGAAGGTCTTCATTCATTATGTTCAGGTTTGCTTTAAGTGATTACTTCTTACATGTAACAAAGAAAAGAATATTGCAAATGCAAGGGAAAGATAAAAGTGATTGATCTGGTTACATTTCTTCCTTGGAATGGCTTAGCACAGACTTTAAGGAGTTACTTCAAAGATATACATTAAGTATCTGCTGTCTTAACTCAGAGTGAGGGAGTCAAAGCAAAAGCAAGCCTCAAAGCAGCCTAGATATAATGCAGGCCTGGTCGCCCATGGGAAAGCCAATCTGTGGGCCTGGCTCCTGTGTGCTGCCTCGCACCTGTTGGTTTTGCAAACCAGGGCTGAGCTACATTCACCATTGCCATGTGGACTGGTTCCCTATAATCTTTTAAAGTTATTAACATAGACTATGTTTGTTTTGCCTGGGGCCTGGATTTGTAAGAATGTAATGGAGTACAGCCAGGAACCCCCAAAGAGGGTTTGTAGTGGGGTCCAGAACTCAGGGTGTCCAGGAAATATAGAAATATAGGATATTTTTATAGCTGGGGCGAAGGGACATAAGGAGCAGGACCATTGAGAGATATTTTGCAGGCCAAATTCATACCTAATATACAAAAACTGTTATTTTGTACATCAATAACAGCAGACTAGTCTTCCAGCCAAAATGGAGCCAGAAGGTATGCATAACTTTGACTCATGATATAACTGGGTGGCAGGTCCCCCTGCTTACAACACCTGCATGAGAGCTTGGAGATGGTTCAATCCACACCTCCACTCCTGCCCAGACTTACAATGGCAGCCCAGAAAGGCTGAAAACTGTGGAAATACTGGTGGGTGTAGCTAATTGTGGGAGGACTTAGAAATGGGGTTACAGAGGCTGGGATTTAAACTAAAGGTGGGGCCCCACAAGGGAGGAGGGGCAATGCAGGACAATGAGAGAGGACAATGTGAGACCATGCAGGGAAGGAAAGGAATGAAAAGACTCACACTGGTGAGCCCTGAAAAAGTGCCATGTGATTTTAGATTAAGAACTGGAAATTGCGGTGACACAGCTGATAGTGCTGGGGACAACAGAAAACCAGCTCAGTAAAGCATGGATGACTGACAGGAACCTGGAGAAGTGAGCTGTGTGCAGCCTTCTGTTCTTGTTCTTCTGGAGGGTGGTACTTCTGATTGGCATGTTCTGAGACTGACCTGCTAAGGCAAAGCTGGGAAGGAGGGACTGTGTGTTTGTAGGTGTTTCAAGGGACTTTGGGAATTAATGGCGGCATTCTGTCATTGCCCTAAACCTGTATAACTTTTGAATAAATAGTTCCTTTCTTTATCACCCAACTTTGGCATTGAGAGCCACAATTCCTAAGGGTGGCAGGCAAAGAATCAGTGCAGAGAGATCCTCCCATGGGTCCATTCTGTAATAGGAATAGTTTCATTTATTGATGTTTATTACAAAATCTGTCAATAAAATGGTAGTAATGAACTTCAAAAATCTCATAAAGTTGTTTTCCTCAGGGGCCTCCAGCACACTTTTTCAAATCATATCCACTTACTAAAGTGTCTTGAAAGGGCAGACAAGTTATCCTTTGGTTGCCTTTGAGAAACAGAAGGGACAGTCAGGTTTGCAACCTGCCCCTCTGGTTCTTCACTCACTGTTACTGGATTAGTCGATTTAATCTAGGCTCAAAGTCTTATCAGGACATGTGGTTAATGATCCTAGCAGGAATCCAGCCCATAGAACTCCTTCCAGTCTGGATTCAATGGGACTGGAGTTTTTGCCTCTGCTATGCTATGTTTGTACCTAGGCTGTGTATCACCCCACTCTTCCTATTTTCCCTTTTAGCCTTCTATAATTTCCTCCCAGCTCCTGGATGAGCCTTTTTGGCTCCTTCTTCTGGTCAAGACTTTTTGGCTTCCAGAAGAATGTGGGAACTACCAAGATTCTTCCTACTACTGGCAAGCAACCCCAGAACGAGAGAGGAGTAGTGTTGCCACTGTTTCTGATAACTCCCTAGAGGACCAGTCTTGCCACTACCCATCCCCCACCTCCAGAGGAAGACTTGCCTTTACCCCTGTACTCCAGGTTTGGGGACATGAGAACTGGCAGGATTAGACCCCAGGACAATGAGCTCTCTGGTCTTATGGTGTTTTTCCCTTTTCTAGATGGGAACTCTAGAGTCCATTTCTGCTGATACCCTCTTAAGAAGTATCTTTTCTAATTGGTCACAGTTTGATGCTTAAAATTCAAAGAAAACCAACTAATCTCCTTTTATAACACAGCTTAGTCCCAATATCAATTAGGTAATGGGGAGGTTTGGCCACTTAACATAACCCTAAATTATAACACACTTTTACAACCAAAACTTTTTTGTAAATGTCTTAGAAAATGGTCAAAAATTCCTTAGACACAAGCATTTTTTAATTTGAGAGGCCTGGGAAATTTATGTAAAAAGTGAAAACTTAGCCTGATTAGTGTAGTGCTTACTGATTCATCCTCCAATTCCCAAACACTCATGGAATCAACCACAGCTCCAGAGATCCCTTTCACTGCCTTCTTCACTACCCCATACCTGGGGGGACCAGCACAACCAGGTCTCTGCTTCTCCAGTCCCTAAAACTGCTCCAACAACTATGCTCCTGTCCATGATAGAAACAGCCAGAGAATTTGGTCCCCATGTAATATACCAATCTTTCTCACTCATTGAATTCAGGCAAATCAAAGCTGACCTTGGGAACTATTCAGACAAGCTGGACGGATATACAGATGCTCTCCAGCACATATACTTTAGTATATGAACTTCCCTGGAAAGATGTGGTGGTAGTCCTGGGAAAAACTTTATCAGATATTGAATGAGAATAAATAATTACAGAGGCCAGAAAGTATGCTAACAATTTATAACTGTTTGACAACAAATACCCATTAGAAAAAATAGCTGTCCCACCCATAGACCCTGAGTGGGGTTATAATAGCAATTCATAAAAGTGGGAGAGACACCATTTCTTAGGGACTCAAGGTGAGCCACCAAAAAGCGATTGATTACTCCAAGGTGTCTAATTCCTAAAAAGACTGATGAAAGCTAAGGCCTACTTTCCTAAAAAGGCTGATGAAAGCTCTCACTAAACACACTAATCTAGATCTAGAGTCTTATGAGAGACAAGTTATAATGAAGAATAAATTTTTAACCCAATCAGCTTCTAACATCAGGGAAAAATTGCAAAAGCTTTTGCAGGGATCTGATGTTTTCTCGGATGAAATGGTGACCACAGCCAATGCAGTCTTTTATAATTACATCCAGGAATGGAAGGCCAGGGCTCAGGAGTGGGAAAAACAGAAGGAGACTAGGCACACCCAAGTTTTAGTGTGCTTGTAGAACATTCACAGTCACATCTTGGAGGCCCTGAATGGCTTGCTACAAAAGACACTAAGTGTGACTGATGTGTGCCTAAATGTGGGGCATTGGGCAAAGAAGGGTCCTAATCATAATAAGTCTGCTCAAGTGTCCTGCTACCAACGCAAGGCTGCAAGCCATTTGGTAGCTCTCTGTCCATTGGGCCAAAGGGCCCTCAAGCCTGAGGCTGCCACTGCCCTAAGATGATTCTCAGGACTGAAGCTGCCTGCCCCAGTCATCCCCACCTCAAGAGGTCATCATTACTGAACTGGAGCCTATGGTATGCATGGATATGGCAGTTAAGACAATAACCATCTTGTCAGATACTCGGCTGCCTACTCTGTCCTTATCTCCTTCTCTGGACACCTTTTCTCTGAAACTTGTACTGTCCTAGATATGGCAGAAAAGTCCACCACTAAAAGCTTCACCCAAACTTATTTCATTCATTCTTTTCTCATGAATCCCAGAGTGCCTGACCCCACTACTTGGAAAAGACTTTCAATTAAAGTGAAAGTGTGTTCACCAATAGAGGAACCCATGTTTTTAATTGGTCATGAAATGTGTTCATAAAAGTGAACCTAAGGAATGCTGGCTGCTTACTTTTTATTTATCATTGGAAATTAAGGTTTTTAAGAGTTAGAAGTTCAGATTAAGTTTGAAAGAAAGTGTACAGTTTTAGTAATAGAAGGCATAGACATAGAAATGCAATTTTGAAGGACAAGGATTGAAAGTAAGTTATTCTGAAACTTCCAGCCAAGATGGACGCATAGGTAGATACACTTTGCATCCTTGCACAACTGAAAGAAGGACAATAACAAATTTAAAAACAAAAAATAACTAGAACTGCCAGAAAATCAAGCTGCATGGAAGTCCAAAGGAGTTAAAGAAGAGACATTCATTCAGACTGGAAAGAGGGGTAGACACAGGCAGTCAGGGTGGGGAGGATCCCTGGAAAGGCAGTGGCTGCAGGTCTGGGAGGGCAAGGTGATGATGAGCAAACCCACATTCATCTGCAGATAAACAGGGAGGAACAACTGGGGAGGAAGACAGACCACACAACTCAGGGTTCTAGTGTGGTGAAATAAAGCCTCAAAAACTCTGGCTATAAAAATCTGTGGTGGTCACAACATCAGGAGAAACTCCCAGCCTCAAAGGAGAGATCATTGGAGAGAACCACAGGGTCCTAGAATGTACATAAACCCACTACCTAGGAATCAGCACCAGAATGGTTCAATTGCTTGTGGGTAGCAGGGAAAGTGACTGAAAGCTGGCCAAGAGGTGAGCAAGCTGCATTGTTGCCTCTTGCACCCATCCCCCACATACAGCACCACAATGCAGCAAAGTGGGTTGCCCCACACAGGCGAACACCTACAGCTCTGCCCATTACAACATAACAGGAGTGTTGAGACAAAAAAAGATGGCCCAAATGAAAGAACAGATCAAAGCTCCAAAAATAGAACTAAGCGATGAGGAGAAAGCGAATCTATCAGATATAGAGTTCAAAATACTGGTGATCAAGATTCTCACAGAAATGGCTGATTATGGTATCAAAACAGAGGAAAAAGGGAAGGCTAGGCAAAGTGAAATAAAGGAAAATATATAGGGAGCCAACAGTGAAGGGAAGGAAACCAGGATTCAAATGAACAATTTGGACCAGAAAGAATAACAGAATGAAGAAACAAGAATTTTAAAAAATGAGAGGCTTGGGGGCCCCAGGGACAACTTTAAAGTTCCAATATCCTAAGCACAGGGGTGCCAGAAGGAGGAGAAGAAGAGCAAGAAATAGAAAACTTATTTGAACAAATAATAAAGGATAACATTTCCAATCTGGCAAAGCACATAGACTTCCAGGAAACTCAGAGAGTCCCAGAGAAGTTGGACCCAAGGAAGCACACACCAAGGCATATCATAATTAAGTTACCCAAGATTAAAGACAAGGAGAGAATCTTAAAACCAGTAAGAGGTAAGGAGATAGTTACCTACAAAAGAGTTCCCATAAGACTCTCAGCTGATTTCTCAAAAGAAATCTTACAGGCAAGAAGAGGCTGGAAAGAACTATTCAAAGTCATGAAAGGCAAGGACCTACATCCAAGATTGCTCTATACAGCAGAGCTCTCATTTAGAATGGAAGGGGAGATAAAGTGCCTCCCAGATAAGGTCAGATTCAAGGAGTTCATCATCACCAAACCCTTATTATATAAAATGTTAAAGGGACTTGTCTAAGAAAAGGAAGAAAATCAAAACTATGAACAGTAAAATGATAACAAACTCATAACTCTCAACAACTGAACCTAAAACAAAAATGAAAATAAATTAAGCAAACAACTAGAACAGGATCAGAATCACAGAAATGGAGATCACATGGAGGTTTATCAGAAGGGAGGGGAAGGGGGTTAATGAGGGAAAAGGCACAGGGAATATGAAGCATAAATGATAGGTAGAAAATAGACAGGGGGAGGTTAAGAGCAGTATAGGAAATGTATAAGCCAAAGAAATTATATGTATGCCTGATGGACATGAACTAAGTAGGGTGGGGATGCAGGGGGCGGGGGGGCGATGCAGGGTGAAAGGGAATAAAAAAGAAAAAAAATGGGACAACTGTAGTAGAATAATCAATAAAATATATATTTTTCAAAATTTAAAAAAATAAAAAGAGTCCTAAGAGCTTCATAAGAAATGAACTCGTAACTCTAGAACAAGCACTGAATGGGATTAGGTTTTAGATAGGGTTTGTTTTTCATGAGAAAGTTAAATTAGGATTTTGAAGAATATGATATAATGGGAAAATAAGTCACTTAAGATATTGAATGGTACAAAATTCTTTTTCTGCATCTAAGGTAATCATTGGATTTTTCTCCTTTAATCTGTTCATGTGATATGTAACATTTTTGATATGACAACAACATATAAAATTCTGTAATGATTTTTGTGTCCATTTGTGTTTCCCTGAGATTTCTCATTTCTTTTCTGTAGTAGTGGAAGGTATCTACAATTCTCTTTCACTCTTTCCACTTGCTGGAATTCACCATGCATTAGAACCCAAGCACTATACTTCACAGCAGAGAATGCTGAGACCAGAAAAAAAGGACTCACTGGCAGAATGTGGAGTTCATGGTATAGCTATTGAGATGGGGGACCTCCCGTTTCAAGAAAAACCAAAATCGTTTTCATGAACATACATGTGCAATTCATAAACAAATCATGAGCAAAATACAAAATATAGCACATAGAAGATTAAAATATTTGTGTTACTAAAGTGAATACATACATTGTTTTGAGGTCCAATAACACTGTATATCACTTTCAGTTCAAAAATGAATAAAGGTACTATAAATTTCCTTTCAGGGGTAATTTGTTTTAAGAATAAAGATTAATACAGGCTCACCTAAAGAAGATAGAAACATTTCAAACAAACCACCTAACCCAAAGCATGCAAGAACTCGAGGAACAACAACAAAGACAGCCCAGAGAAAGTAGGAAAAAGGAAATAACCAAGATCAGAGCAGAACTAAATGACAGGAGACTAAAAGCACAATTCTAAGTATCAATGAATCTAGGAGTTGGTTTTTTGAAAAGATAAACAACATAGACAAATCTTTAAGTAGGCTCATCAAGAAAAGAAGAGAGAAGAGCCAAATAAACACAATCAGAAATGAAAGAGGAGAGATTACAACTGATACCACAGAAATAGAAGAGATTGTAAGAAATTACTATGAAGAACTGTATGCCAAGAAATTTGAAAACCAGGGTGAGATGGACAAATTTCTAGAAAAATTAATCTTCCAAAACTCAATGAAGAAGAAACAGAAAACCTGAACAGGCCAATAACAGTAGATGAAATTGAAGAAGTAATCAAAAAACTCCCATCACACAAAAGCCCTGGACTTGATGGTTTCACAGGAGAATTCTACAAAGCTTTTAAGGAAGAGCTAACACCTATTCTTTACAGACTATTCCAAAAAATCCAAAAGGAAGGAAAACTCCCCAACTCTTTTTATGAAGCCAGCATCATCCTAATTCCAAAGCCAGGTACATACACAACAAAGAAAGAAAACTTCAGGCCAATATCACTGATGAACACAGACGCTAAAATCCTCAACAAAATATTGGCAAATCGCATCCAACAATACATCAAAAAGCTCATACACCACGACCAAGTGGGATTCATCCCAGGGATGCAAGGATGGTTCAATATTCATAAATCAGTAAATGTAATACACCATATAAACAAAAGCAAAGACAAAAACCACATGATCATATCAATAGATGCGGAAAAAGCTTTTGATAAGGTACAACACCCATTTATGATAAAGGTACTCAGCAAAGTGGGAATAGAGGGAACATTCCCCAATATAATAAAGGCCATATATGAAAGACCTACAGCCAACATCCTACTCAATGGGCAAAAACTAAAAGCTTTCCCACTAAGATCAGGAACAAGACAAGGTTGCCCACTTTCAACACCTCTATTCAATATAGTATTAGAAGTTCTAGCCACAGCGATCAGGCAAGAAAAGGAAATAAAAGGCATCCAAATCGGACAGGAGGAAACAAAACTGGCATTGTTTGCAGATGACATGATAGTGTACATGGAGAAGCCTATAGCCTCTACCAAAAAACTGCTCAAACTAATAAATGAATTTGGCAAAACAGCGGGATACAAAGTCAATATCCAGAAATCAAAGGCATTTTTGTATGCCAACAATGAAACAGCAGAAGCAGAAATGAAGAAAAAAATCCCATTTCATATAGCAAAAACAAAAATAAAATATCTGGGAATAAACCTGACCAAGGAGGTAAAAGACCTGTATGCAGAAAACTACACAACACTGAAGAAAGAAATCAAGGAAAACACGAACAAATGCAAACATATACCATGCTCATGGATTGGAAGAATTAACATCATCAAAATATCCATACTACCCAAAGCAATTTATAGATTCAATGCAATACCTATTAAAGTACCAATGGCATATTTCACAGACATAGAACAAACACTTCAAAAATTTATATGGAACCATAAAAGACACCGAATAGCAGCCACAATTTTGAGAAAGAAGAACAAAGTAGAAGGGATCACAATACCTGATATCAAACTGTATTACAAGGCAACTGTAATCAAAACAGCCTGTTACTGGCATAAAAACAGGCACATAGACCAATGGAATAGAACAGAGAGTCCAGAAATAAACCCAAGTCTCTACAGTCAATTAATATTCGACGAAGGGGGCAGTAACATAAAATGGGATAAAGATAGCCTCTTCAACAAATGGTGTTGGGAGAACTGGACAGCTACATGCAAAAAAGAAAAAAATGAAACTCAAGCACCAACTTACACCACACACCAAAATAAATTCAAGGTGGATAAAAGACTTAAATATAAGCAGGGAAACCATTAAAGCACTAGAGGAGAGCATTGGCAGGAAAATCTCAGATATTCCACCCAGTAATATTTTTCCTGATACATCCCCCAGAACAAGGGACATAAAGGAAAGAATAAACAAATGGGATCTCATCAAACTTAAAAGCTTCTGCATGGCCAAGGAAAACAGTATCAAGATAAAAAGAGAAGCAATAGTTTGGGAAAACATATTTTCCAATGACACCTCAGACAAAGGTTTAATCTCCAAAATATACAAAGAACTCACATGACTCCACTCAGAGAAGACGAGCAACCCAATTAAAAAATGGGCAAAGGACTTGAACAGACGCTTCTCCAAGGAGGACATACAGAGGATACAGAGACACATGAAACGATGCTCAATATCACTATCAGAGAGATGCAAATCAAAACCACAATGAGATACCACTTAACACCAGCCAGAATGGCTATGATAAACAAAGAAACAAACAATAAGTGTTGGAGAGGTTGTGGGGAAAGGGGACCCTAGTTCCCTGTTGGTGGGATTGCAGACTGGTACAACCACTATGGAAAACAGTATGGAACTTTCTAAGAAAACTAAAAATGAATGTGCCTTTTGACCCAGCAATTCCACTATTAGGAGTATATCCTGAGAACCGTGAAGCACCAATCCAAAAGAACCTATGCACCCCAATGTTCAGAGCAGCACAATTTACGATAGCCAAGAGTTGGAAGCAACCTAGATGCCCATCGGTCAATGACTGGATCAAAAAGCTATGGTACCTTTACACAATGGAATTCTATGCTAAAGAAAGGAAGAAGGAGCTCCTACCCTTTGCATCATCATGGATGGAACTGGAAAGCATTATGCTGAGTGAAAAAAGCGACGCAGTGAAAGACTAATACCATATGATATCACCATTAACAGGATTCTAAACAACAAAACAAACAAGCAAGCAAAATGTAACCAAAGGCACTGTAATACAAAAGGTACTGACAGGGTCCAGAAGGGAGAAGGGAGAGAACTACAGGGGAAAAGGGGAAGGACTCACATGAACAAGTATAAAGGACACATGAACAATAACTAAGTTGGGGGGAGGAGATGGGAGGGAGGTGTGGGGAGCACTGCGGGGGGCCAGGGCAGGGAATACAAGAAAGAAAAGTGTACTTGAACAAGAGTTAAATAATTTTCAAAAAAGATTAAAATATTTTATTTGGAAAAATATTATTTTTAAGCTCTTTCTTATTTTCTCCTTAGTCCCATGTTGTTATGCTAGACATATTTTAGGTCCCAACAGCTAACTTATTGGCTTATTATTTTAAGGCAATTCTTATTATCTCAGGACAGTCCATTGAAAATTATGTTGAGCTGTGTGTGGTGCAAAGAATGCAAGTCTCACAGTCAAGAGACTGTGTGATAGGCTCAAACTATACCTGGAAGAGGTATGCCTAGGCCCACAGAATTCAAGGTTTCTCCATGTTGCTTGAGCTTGTCCAAAATAGTTCCTGCTCTGCAGAAATTTGCTATCTATGAAAAAAATTAGACATCACCATAGAGGATTCTCCTACCTAGTAAATGCTATAAAGTGGTTTAATAGAAGAGGAATGAGGCATGTGAGAAATCTTACTTTGCATGGTTATGTGAAATTCTCTTAAAAATATTTTTATGGAACTGGACTTTGAATTATGCTTAAGATGTCATAGAACTATGGGAAAGATGCAGAGAACAGGAAAGAGTTCATCAAAATAGCAAAACAGAGTTGAAATGCATTGCACCTTCAAGAAGTGGTGAGTACATGGACCTTTTTGGTGAAAAGTGATGCCCTGGGAATGTGCTAGTAAGGTACGCAGACAAAATGCATAGCTCTGATTTGATTCATTGCTGGTAGGAACTCTGGACGTGCTTATGCTTCAGGTGCTCCCTTTTGCTTCAGGTCTCACAGACATACATAGTTTTTGCCACACTGGAACTATTACAATATTGAACAGAGTATTTGGAACCATTTCTCATGCTTCATAACAGCCATGAAAGGGTTTTTAAATATAAAGTAAATAAAATAACTTCTCAGTATCCACCACCTTTCTTGTTATGCTTCTATGTATTTCTTAATTTGTCCCTACAGCATTAGGTGATATGAGTCAGTAAAGTAGCAGACTTGAATTTTAGTCCCAGCTCCAGAAAAATACCTCTGTTTGATGTATTAAGTATAAAATTATTTCATCCATTGAGGAAGACATTAAACATTACTTTAGTGATTACCAAGAGAGGTAACAATGCATCAAATTATTCTGAGATCAAAAACATACTAGTTGGAAATAAATTTACCAACTTAGTGTAATAAAAACAACTTAACCAGACCTCTTATGGTATAACCAGGATTATCTTTTTATCAAGTAAAAGATATTCTTCTTATAAGCTCTAATTGTGTGTATGTACAATTTTGTAATAATGATAAAATCACCTATCTAAGCACTCTCATGTACCAAAGAGTTTGTAGAGTCAATCATTTGCAGCCAGGAAATTATGTCTCTGCTTTTCCAGTGGCTCTCTAGGTTGGTAAGTCCAAAGGAGGAGCCATGTGTTAATGGCTCTTTTCTTGCCCACTGAACTCATGCTCCCAGCAGTCTCCTAGTAGACCCCAGCGCCACCCCCCACTTCCCTTCCTTACAATGAGGTTAGAAAAGGTGGGTGGGCATGGGGTTCATAAAGGCTGTAAGCAATGTGTGCTATGAAATGTAACTAAGGGTCTCTTATGGGACAGACACACATGCACTATGAGAAGCTGTGCTACTGAGGTTCTATGAATTTCTTATGTATGCAATGTGAGGTTTATTTGCAAGAACTTAAACTTCATAATTTGAAATATCTGTGTGAGCACACTTGTTGTATGTACTAAAGGATGGTCAAAGAATTTTAAAAAGTGATACAGCCAAATAAAAATTCACTCTTCTTTTTTGAGGCCACTAGTCGCCAGCAATAAAAATATGTGGGAGAGCAAAGCTGTGACTGAAGCCAACACCAGAGTCCAGGAAAATTCCTAAGACCACAGAGATGCCCAGAAGCCTGTTCAATTCAGGAAGAAGGCTTTTATAGGCACTATGATAGTTAGCAACTTTATCTGGAAATCTGGACTGAAGAAAAGGAAGGTAGCCAAAAGAAACCACCCACATCTGACAACCTAGGGTGAGATGCAGAGTTCTCCCAAAGAGTGGGAACAGCCTTTAACAACCCCCAGAGATCTATTGTGGCATAATAGTGTGGGGAAGTGTGGGTGATCAGAAGGTTCCTTGGGTACACTGCATCTGTAGTAGCAATACAGGAAAAGCTAAAGCAGGGAAGACTTACGGTCTTTGTAGTAGGCATACTGGGTGAGCAGCTGGATAGACCCCAGCAAACATTTATGTCTGCGAAGTCTGTGAAGAAGACATATTAATGAAAACATACACACAGAAAACCAGTGTCTCAGAGAACTCCACTAGAACCACACAATTCTCTTGTTTACCCAGTAAAGGGAGCATAGGTTTTGAGGAAGAACAGATCCCAAAGTAAATCTTTAATCTAAATATGTCGCTAATGTGGCTGGCCAGCTCCCTCTGTTATGCACTTTTTTGTTGTTGTTACGCAGTTTTTGTTCTCTCACACAGAGCTTACCCACTGACATAGCCGTGGCCTGATAGGAGCCTGTTTATGTTACAAAAAAAAAAAAAAAGGTATTTCCCTCCCAAGTAGGGAAAAAGTAGTTCTCTCTCTCTTTTCTGTGTTTATCCTTTACTTTTACATAGAACACTTCATTTCTGACACTACTAAGTCACCAAATGTGTGTGATATTTTTCCCACACCAAGCAATTCTCTACAACACCAGCTGAATGTCCTACAATTTAATTCAATTCTGATACTATCTGCTGGGAGTTAGTCTCAGATCCTACAGGTTGAAGGCTCAATCCTACAACATTGCTTCTGCCCCACTTCAGACATTAGTGGCAAGTATAAGGTCTCCAGTACCCACAACTTCTCTCCAACTTGGCTAAAACCCAAATTTTCCACGATCCCCACTTTGTGTTCAATTAATTTGCTAGAGAAGCTCATGGAACTTGGAGAAACACATTTATTAAAGGATACAGATAAACAGTCAGATGAAGACATACACATAGGAGGACTGGGGGGGTAGTGTGAGCAGGAGCATCTGTCCTGTGGAGTTGGGGTGCTCATCCTCCCAGTATGTGTGTTACTCCACCAACCTGAGAACCCCCAAAACCCCATACTTTGGGGATTTAATCAGGAAGGCATGAATGATCATTAGTGATAATTTTAGCACTTCTCCATTCTCAGAAGGATGGGGACAGGGCTGAAAATTTCAGGTTTTCATGGCTTGGTCTTTCAGGAGACCAGCGCCCTCCAGGAGCCCACAGAATCACCTGATTAAAAGAAAAGACACTCCATACCCTAAGAACCCTGAAACACCAATCCAAATGAACCTATGCACATCAATGTTCCTAGCAGCACAATTTAAAATAGCCAAGAGTTGGAAGCAACCTAGATGCCCATCAGTAAATGAACGGATCAAAAAACTATGGTATATTTACACAATAGAATTCTATGTAACAGAAAGAAAGAAGGAGCTCCTACCCTTTGCAACAGCATGGGTGGAACTGGAAAGCATTATGCTGAGTGAAATAAGCCAGGCAGTGAAAGACAAATACCATATGATCTCATCTTTAATAGGAACCTAAACAACAAAACAAACAAGCAAGCAAAATATGGCCAAAGACACTGAAATACAGAACAGGCTGACAGGGACCAGAGGGGATAGGGGAGACATTTTCAGGGGGAAAGGGGAAGGATTCACAGGAACAAGTATAAATGACACATGGACAAAAATGGGAGGGAGGTGGGGAGCATGGGGGGGTGGGCTGGGTTGGGAGTATAAGACAGAAAACTGTACTTGAACAAAAATTAAATAAATCTAAAAAAAAAAGAAAAGGAAGTTACACTTTCAAAAAAAAAAAGAAAGAAAAGACGCTCCTGTCACCCAAGAAATTACATGAGTTTTAGGAGCTCTGTGTCAGGATCTGGTGTCCAAGACAAAATATTAGAACTAAAGATGTTCCCAGTGCTCTTATCACTTAAAAAATTATAAGGGTTTCAGGAGCTCTGTGCCAAGAACCAAGGACATATATATTTTATTTATCTCACAGATCATATTGGAAGGTAATTCCTTACATACCCAAGCTTGATTTTCTAGGTAAAGATGAGACCCACATTCCAGTCATAAGGCGGTCTGAAAATGAAGCAGAAATCAGGGCCTGCCCTGCTCCCTATTGATCCTAGTTGGCCAGATTGGGACCCTCCATGTTCCCTAGGTACCTATATTGTCCTGAATAGGGGTTGTCATTGCCTCATTGACAATTTCATAAAAGGTGAAGAGACTCCAGACAGATAAAAACAGCAATTGATGCTGAAGATGTGCTCTTGAACTGCACATTCACAATAGTCAGCCAAATAAATTCTCTCTTTCTCCTTAAAGTTGTATAAACATTTATGACCAACAGAGAATATATATTACTTTCAAGCCTATATTCTAATTATTAAGGAAAATTAACCATGTAGTGATTAAAAAGTACAATTCCTAAGTAAACTCCTGTTCCTGCTGTCCAAAGGGATATTCAGTGATGCCACAAGGGAATTACCTATAGAACTTAAAAATCTCTCTGTGTAAGGTACAGGCAAGACTGGAGGTTCCAGGTTTGCCTTGGGCAGGAGAGGGAAAGCACAGTGTACTTTGAAAAAGTGAATAGGCAGAGTGCACTAGGAATAACAAAAAAGACTGCTTGACTAGACTCAAACCCAAGCCCTAGTGGCCCAGTCCCAATGGCCACTCCAAAGATCAGAACCTTAGCTCCACTAACACATTCCTGGCTTCTGGAAGTAGCACACAGGTTTCTAATCTCTGAAGAATGGAGAATGTCTGTTAGGGGCAGAGTAAGAAAAGATAGGATCAAGAAAAAACAAAAGATTTAAAGAAAGCGATGAAATGCTTAATTCTTGGATTTGAAAATATGGTCTGTCAGAATGTGCATATGACCATGTGTGTGCGTGTGTGTGCATGTAGAGCATGTCCCATAAGTTTTCATGAAGCTTTTTCTAACCTCAGAAAAGTAAGTGCTAATAACATAAAACATCATTCAGAGGTTTTGTTTGTATATTTTTATTATACATATTTTATAATATATCTTTTATTATACATATTTGGGGGAATTTTAAATAATAAATCATTAATTTAAACTTTTGTGTCAGTCATTCTGAATGAAGATGGCAAAGGTTAGTGAAAACAGTACAAGTTAAAGAGTCAAAATTTAGTAAGTATAAAACAAAGTTCTATCTCTTCATTGATGAAAATAAAAAACTTAGTATGTGGGGAAAAGTAAGTTGAGATTTGCAACAACATGGATGAATCTGGAGGGCATTATACTAAGGTAAATAAACCAGACAGAAAAAGACAAATACTGCATATTTTCACTTATATGGGAAATCTAAAATAAAAGTGAACTAATAGAGTTAAAAGTGGCTTCCAGGGGCTGAGATTGGTGGAAGTAGTGGAGAGAAACTGGTAACAGGGTACAATCTTCAGTTACAAGATAAAGCCCTGCGGATCTAATGTATATCATGGTGACTTATGGTATGTGAAATTTTCTGAGAGTAGAACTTAAATATTCTCACAAAAATAAATGAAAGTCAATAATGTGAGGTTAAAAAATGCAGTTGAAGACAGAAGGTATTCTGAGAGTACCAATCCTTGTGAAATGGCTAATATTCCTGAGAGAACTACACTATTGAAAGCTACACAATTGGAAGTTGGTGGATCCGAGCAATGATCTCTGAAAGATACAGGAATCAGGTAATACCTGGCTTCCAAGTAGAATAAACAGAAAATTAATGAAGGTACACAAGGTCCAAAGAGAGTGGGGGGGGGGGTAGAGACTACTAGGCTGGGTGTGAGGGGGTAGTCTTTCATCCTCTATTGCCCCTCTCTGCCCTCAGAAGCCCCTTGTGACAAAACAACAATCTGTGATGTTGTTCTGGGCCTCTGGTCTACAAGCCATGCCCAGTGCTCAGTTGCCTGAAGGCAGCTGTGTGATTCATGTGATGGAGAAACCTTTCTTTTCTCTGAAAAGCATTCTTGCTACATGGCAGAGCTCCAGCCCTTCCTTGGTGATCAATATCATCTTCAATACCTTGTGTGGACTGTTGCTCTTTCTCCTATTACTCACCTGCTTGGAGAGTGATCCACCCTTACCACCACCTAGGAAACACATAAACATCAGGAAGGTAAGGAAGCCTAGGCTCAGACCCAAAAAAGATGATCTGTCTTATATTCTTATTTCCACTTTTCTGAATCATCTAGAGAGACTCCTGAGATGGGAAACAGTAGGACAACGATTCTCATGGAAGAATAGAACATTACCCTTTCAGGAACAAGCCAAGCTGGGCAAGTGTTAGAGCAGACAGGAGGATTTCCATATAAAGATCTCCAATTTGCTGGTTGTGGTGGGGGCTCTAGGTCGTAGCCCCAAATTCAGTGAGCAGTGGCCAAGCACTGGACACTAAGAGCTGGATTTCTGTGTGGGAACAAGCCCAGAACCCTGGTTCATCAGCCACCTTCCCATGGGAGGTGTCTCAGGTGAGCCTCTCCTCTTTTGAGACTTATCCAGGGCAGTGAGGAGACCCTGAGAGCCTCTGAGCTGAGGTGGAGCTATGGCCTCAGGAAAGCAGACTCCTACTTGACGGAGCTCAGATGGGTCTGTAGGTCTAAGAAAGTGTGTCTGTCTACATTTCTCCAAGGAGGACATACAGAGGATCCAGAGACACATGAAAAGATGCTCAATATCACTAGCTATCAGAGAGATGCAAATTAAAACCACAATGAGATACCACTTTACACCAGTCAAAATGGCTATCATAAACAAAGAAACAAACAACAAGTGCTGGAGAGGGTGTGGGGAAAATGGGACCCTAGTTCACTGTTGGTGGGATTGCAGACTGGGAATCCCACAACCACTATGGAAAACAGTATGGAATTTTCTAAGAAAACTAAAAATGGACATGCCTTTTGATCCAGCAATTCCACTATTAGGAGTATATCCTAAGAACCCTGAAACACCAACCCAAAAGAATCTATGAGGAAGATGGCAGCGGAGTAGGACAAAGGATTTCGCTTCTCTCCACACACCAGAGAAGGATCTGGCTGATCTGCAGAGGAGCGCAGCAGATGCCCAATGGGGACCTAGCATATAAGAAGGCAGGACTCCAGAGAGTGTAGCGGACACTGAATGACCAGAGGTTGAGGAGAGGAGATGACTGCGGATCGACAAGGTATGAGAGAGCAGTGCAGAGGCAGCGGCAGGCCCTCTGCCAGGCCTCGCCAGGGCCCTGGCTGGCCGCCTCGGTCTCTGAGATTCGAGGGTGGGCAACACCGACTCTGGGAGACAACTGGTCACTGGTGCCCCCACCCCCATCTGGCAGAGAGGAGATTGGAAACCACCATAAGAGATCGGTCTGCCAGTAGTGGGAGAGAGAGGAGTGAGCATTCGGAAGCAAACTAGAGAGCTCTGATAACCCATGGAGACAGGTTGCCCGCTTGGGAGACCTGAGAGTTGCCAGAGCACTCCCTTGCCCAAGCATTCCTTGATTCACAGGGCCTGTGCTGACCCTCGAACAGTCTCAGGGCGTCTCTGGCTGCTAGCAGGACTTCTAGAAGTGAGTCAGTTGTGAGCTCCATCCCTACTCACCCGGCACAGACCAGCTCCATCCCTGCTCTGCTGGCACAGACTGGGAGGCACCGGAAGTCCAGCCGTGGCCTTTGGCTTGGATGGCTGCTGCTCACCCGTGCCTCCTGGGCCTGGCAGGCCCACGCTGGCCCTCCACCTGAACAACCGCCGGGCGCCTGTGCCTTCCCGGCCCTCGCAGGGCCCGCGCCAGCCTTCCGCTTGACCAACCACCACTCGCCTTGCTTTCCTGGTGGCACGGGGTCTGCACCGGCTCTTGGCTTGGGGAATTGAGAGTTGCCTGGGCGATCTCTGTGGCACGGGACCTGCACCGTCTCTTGAACAGTCTTGGGAGTCTCGGGGTGCTGGCTGGGCCCCTGGAAGAGAGCCAGTCACCAGCTCCATCCCTACTCAGCCGGCGCAGACAGGGAAACACAGAGAGTCAGGCTGTTGCTGTTGGCTTGGGAGAATTGTGCATTGCCCTATGTGTTTGTTCAGCCACAACAGAGGGAAAGATCTGCACCCAAGTCTACGAGAGCAGGAAAGTCTGGCTGGGAGCGCGTGCTCTCATGCCAGACCAGGACTGGAAAGCCTGGGAGAAAATCCGCTCTCAGTAGGGTGCGGGAGACCAGTGCCAGTCTGGATCTTGGGGGGTACTGGCAAGACCAGTTGAGCTTACCGAGAAGTGAGAAAAGCCACACTTAACAGCCCCTCAGGCTGCTGCAGCTAGTGAGACCAGAAGAAAAGGTTTGACTAGCTGGAAAAAAACCAGAGGAGTAGTGGAAGTGGAGAACACCAAGATACCTACAGGAGACTGCAATACTGAATTTCACAGGTATACTACTACAGAAGTTCACACTATAATCTCAGGGTAACAGAACAGATCAATTTAAGAAGCTGAGACCAACAAGAAGAGCACCACAAACAATGGGAAGACAAAAAAACAATCCCCAAATGAAAGAAAAGGCAGAAGTCTCAGAAATAATGTAAGACGAAATAGAGGTAAGTTAGCTATCAGATATTGAATTCAAAGCACTGGTTATCAGGAAATTCAAGGAGCTTACAACAAGCTACCAGAAACTAGAGAGGAGCTAAAATGAACTCTCCGCAAACAATATCAACATGAAAAAGGAAATAGAAACCATCAGCAAAGGCCAAGAGGAAATGAAAAATACAATTTCTGAACTGAAGAACACAGTAGAAGATATGAAAAGTAGGATCGATGAGGCGGAAGACTGCATAAGTGAGCTAGAGGAAAGAGCAGAATCTTCCAGATGGACCAAGTAATAAAAAAGAGAATCAGAAAGAATGAGGAGGGTTTAAGAGAAATCCAAGACAATATGAAAGGTAATAACATCCAAATAATAGGAATACCAGAAGGAGAAGAAGAAGAACAAGGGATAGAAAACCTACTTGAAAGAGTAACAATGGAAAATTTTCCTAAGTTGAGGAGAGATAAAGTCATATGAATGCAGGAATCACATAGTCCCAGGTAGGTGGGACCCAAAGAGGCCTACTGCAAGACACATCATCATTAAAATGGCAAAACTCCAAGACAAAGAGAGAATCCTAAAGGCAGCAAGAGAGAAAAAGGAAGTGACATACAAGGGGGTCCCAATAAGGCTGGCTACTGACTTCTCAATGGAAACATTCCAAGCAGGAAGAGCAGGGCAGGAAATATTCCAAGTAATGAGAAACAGAGGCCTACAACCAAGGCTACTTTATCCATCAAGGCTCTCAATCAAGATAGAAGGCCAAATAAAGAGCTTCCAAGACAAAAGAAGTCTAAAAGATTACACCTCCACCAAGCCAGTTCTACAAGAATTACTAAAAGGGCTGCTTTAAGGAAAGGAAGGAAAAGAGTGAGATGGAGAGGAACACAGGTACACAAATGGCAATGAAAAAGTACCTTTCAATAATAACCTTAAACGTAAATGGATTAAATTCACCAATCAAAAGACATAGAATAGCTGAATGGTTAAGAAAGCATGACCCACACATATGCTGCCTACAAGAGACCCACCTGAGGTCAAAAGACCATCACAGACTAAAAGTGAAAGAATGGAAACAAATGCTCCAAGCAAATGGACAAGAAAAAAAAAGCCAGGGTACCAATTCTCATATCAGACAAAAGAGACTTCAAAAAACGGGCCATAAAGAGAGACCCAGAAGGTCATTTCATAATACTCAAGGGAAGAATCCACCAAGAAGACATCAACATCGTAAACATATATGCACCCAACATAGGAGCACCCAAATATACAAAGAAAATCCTAGAGGAACTCAAGAAAGACATTGACAGCAACACAATTATGGTAGGGGATTTTAACAATCCACTGTCAAAAATGGACACATCTTCCAAACAAAATATCAACAAAGATATAGCAGCATTACAACACTCTAGAAGAAATGGATCTAATTGATATATATAGAGCCCTCCATCCCAAAGAAGCTAAATACACATTCTTTTCAAGTGCACATGGAACATTTTCAAGTATAGACCACATGATAGGACACAATACAAGTCTCAACAACTTCAGGAAAATAGAAATCATACCAAGCATATTCTCTGATCACAAGGGACTGAAATTTGAAACCAACCCCACAGGAAAAACCCAAAACACCCAAAATCATGGAGACTGAATCGTATGCTATTAAACAACGAATGGGTCAAGATTGAAATTAGGGAAGAAACCAAAACACTTCTTGAAACTAATGAAAATGAAATCACAACAATTCAAAACTTATGGGACACGGCCAACGTAGTCCTGAGAGGGAAGTTCATAGCAATACAGGCTCACCTAAGAAGATAGAAACATTTCAAAAAAATAACCCAACCCAATGCCTCCAAGAACTTGAAGAACAACAACAAAGACAGCCCAGAGAAAGTAGAACGAAGGAAATAACGAAGATCAGAGCAGAACTAAATGACATAGAGACTAAAAGCACAATTCTAAGGATCATTGAATCTAGGAGCTGTTTTTTTGAGTAGATAAACAAAATAGACAAACCTCTAAGTAGGCTCATCAAGAAAAGAAGAGAGAGGACCCAAATAAATACAACCAAAAATGAAAGAGGGGAGATTACAACTGATGCCACAGAAACAGAAGAGGTTGTAAGAAATTACTATGAAGAACTGTATGTCAAGAAATTTGAAATCCTAGGTGAAATGGACACATTTCTAGAAAAATATAATCTTCCAAAACTCAATGAAGAAGAATCAGAAAACTTGAATAGGCCAATAAAAGCAGATGAAATTGAAGAAGTAATCAAAAAACTCCCATCCCACAAAAGCCCTGGGCTTGATGGTTTCACAGGAGAATTCTACAAAGCTTTTAAGGAAGAGCTAACACCTATTCTTTACAGACTATTCCAAAAAATCCAAAAGGAAGGACAACTTCCCAACTCTTTTTATGAAACCAGCATCATCCTAATTCCAAAGCCAGGTACATACACAACAAAGAAAGAAAACTTCAGGCCAATATCACTGATGAACACAGACGCTAAAATCCTCAACAAAATATTGGCAAATCGCATCCAACAATACATCAAAAAGCTCATACACCACGACCAAGTGGGATTCATCCCAGGGATGCAAGGATGGTTCAATATTCATAAATCAGTAAATGTAATACACCATATAAACAAAAGCAAAGACAAAAACCACATGATCATATCAATAGATGCGGAAAAAGCTTTTGATAAGGTACAACACCCATTTATGATAAAGGTACTCAGCAAAGTGGGAATAGAGGGAACATTCCCCAATATAATAAAGGCCATATATGAAAGACCTACAGCCAACATCATACTCAATGGGCAAAAACTAAAAGCTTTCCCACTAAGATCAGGAACAAGACAAGGTTGCCCACTTTCAACACCTCTATTCAATATAGTATTAGAAGTTCTAGCCACAGCGATCAGGCAAGAAAAGGAAATAAAAGGCATCCAAATCGGACAGGAGGAAACAAAACTGGCATTGTTTGCAGATGACATGATAGTGTACATGGAGAAGCCTATAGCCTCTACCAAAAAACTGCTCAAACTAATAAATGAATTTGGCAAAACAGCGGGATACAAAGTCAATATCCAGAAATCAAAGGCATTTTTGTATGCCAACAATGAAACAGCAGAAGCAGAAATGAAGAAAAAAATCCCATTTCATATAGCAAAAACAAAAATAAAATATCTGGGAATAAACCTGACCAAGGAGGTAAAAGACCTGTATGCAGAAAACTACACAACACTGAAGAAAGAAATCAAGGAAAACACGAACAAATGCAAACATATACCATGCTCATGGATTGGAAGAATTAACATCATCAAAATATCCATACTACCCAAAGCAATTTATAGATTCAATGCAATACCTATTAAAGTACCAATGGCATATTTCACAGACATAGAACAAACACTTCAAAAATTTATATGGAACCATAAAAGACACCGAATAGCAGCCACAATTTTGAGAAAGAAGAACAAAGTAGAAGGGATCACAATACCTGATATCAAACTGTATTACAAGGCAACTGTAATCAAAACAGCCTGTTACTGGCATAAAAACAGGCACATAGACCAATGGAATAGAACAGAGAGTCCAGAAATAAACCCAAGTCTCTACAGTCAATTAATATTCGACGAAGGGGGCAGTAACATAAAATGGGATAAAGATAGCCTCTTCAACAAATGGTGTTGGGAGAACTGGACAGCTACATGCAAAAAAGAAAAAAATGAAACTCAAGCACCAACTTACACCACACACCAAAATAAATTCAAGGTGGATAAAAGACTTAAATATAAGCAGGGAAACCATTAAAGCACTAGAGGAGAGCATTGGCAGGAAAATCTCAGATATTCCACCCAGTAATATTTTTCCTGATACATCCCCCAGAACAAGGGACATAAAGGAAAGAATAAACAAATGGGATCTCATCAAACTTAAAAGCTTCTGCATGGCCAAGGAAAACAGTATCAAGATAAAAAGAGAAGCAATAGTTTGGGAAAACATATTTTCCAATGACACCTCAGACAAAGGTTTAATCTCCAAAATATACAAAGAACTCACATGACTCCACTCAGAGAAGACGAGCAACCCAATTAAAAAATGGGCAAAGGACTTGAACAGACGCTTCTCCAAGGAGGACATACAGAGGATACAGAGACACATGAAACGATGCTCAATATCACTATCAGAGAGATGCAAATCAAAACCACAATGAGATACCACTTAACACCAGCCAGAATGGCTATGATAAACAAAGAAACAAACAATAAGTGTTGGAGAGGTTGTGGGGAAAGGGGACCCTAGTTCCCGGTTGGTGGGATTGCAGACTGGTACAACCACTATGGACAACAGTATGGAACTTTCTAAGAAAACTAAAAATGAATGTGCCTTTTGACCCAGCAATTCCACTATTAGGAGTATATCCTGAGAACCGTGAAGCACCAATCCAAAAGAACCTATGCACCCCAATGTTAAGAGCAGCACAATTTACGATAGCCAAGAGTTGGAAGCAACCTAGATGCCCATCGGTAAATGACTGGATCAAAAAACTATGGTATATTTACACAATGGAATTTTGTGCTGCAGAAAGGAGGAAGGAGCTCCTACCTTTTGCAATATCATGGATGGAACTGGAAAGCATTATGCCGAGCGAAATAAGCCAGGTGGGGGGAAAGACAAATACCAATTGATGTCACCGTGAACAGGAACCTAAAGAACAAAGCAAACAAGCAAGCAAAATATGACCAGTGAAAACTCAAATACGGAACAGACTGGCAGGGTCCACAGGGGAGAGAATCATAGGGGAAAATGGATGGACTCACATGAACAAGTATAAAGGACAAATGGACAATAACTAAGGGTGGGGGGCGGAAATGGGAGGGAGGTCGGGAGCACTGGGCAGGGGGTGGGCAGGACTGATAATATAAGACAGAAAACTGTACTTTAACAAGAATTAAATTAAAAAATGATTTAAATAAATCTATAAATAAAAATTTTAAAAAAGAATTAAATAAAAATAAAAATTAATATAAATAAAAAAATAAAATTTGTTTGAATCACTTAGTAGAAATCTAAAATTACCTTCTAGTAATTGGATATTTAATAGAAATAAATATTTCAAATTGTGATTATTCCATTTAATTCATATGTAAGAAAGTACCATTAAATTAAAAAATATCACCCTAAAAAAAAAGAAAAAGAATCTGTGTCTGTCTAGAGCAGATAAAATGTGACAAGAAATCCAAGGTCAGTGTCATAGAAAAACTGTTTTTACATTTTCCAAAGAAGAAAAAATAGAAATAATTTTTATCAACTGCAAAAATAAAAGGGGAAGAACCAGAGAGCCCCATTAGTTAAATGTAGAGTCATACTGTGTACAAATACTGTGCATCTGCAGCTTGTTTAAGGAGAGTTTTGTCTTATCTCTCAGCATCCAGTGGAGCCAAGGCAGAGGAGCAGGAAGAAAAGTGGAGCTTTGAAAGGTAAGCTTCTGCCCCACAGTCCTGCACCTGAGAGTTTGCCTCCATCAGTCTTGTTTCTGAGAGCTCAGGGCCTATTTCCCAAGGATGCCAGCTCAGAGCCTATCTGTCAGGAAACAGAGCTCTCAGGAGGCTCTTGGGAAGATTCTAAGGATACGTCTTAGAATATGCTTGGGATGAAGCCTCTGAGTTCTGGAAATGGGTTTTTCCCTGGTGGGGGGCGGGGGGGGGTGTCCCAGAAGGAGGATTTTGGCTGTCCTCAACCGATAGTGCCTGACTGGGGAGTGAGACCTACATGTCCAACTGTGGGCACATTGTTTACCTTCTCTCAGATTCCTCTGTGAAGTGCCCCCTTTCCTTTCCCCCTGACAGGGAAGTTGTGAGGGCCACAGTAGGTAGTGGACGTAGAAGCACGTTGTAAATGACAGAGTGCTGCCTGTCACCAGTTTTGCCATTATTGTCAGGGATCATGTGATCTTGACTTTGGTGCTTGGACTCCAGAGTCCACTCTCCCAGGCATCTCCCCTACAGAGCCATTGCATTCAACCTACTGTAAGGCCCCCAGATACTGCTTCATCATGTGACCCCATCTCCTGATTTCCAGCCTGCAGAGATTGCCTGCAAGTAATAGAAGAGGCTCGGCATATGATTTCTCTCCTGCAAAGGTAGACAATCTTCCCCTTTTTTCCTGGCACTCTTCCTTCCCAAACCTATGATGTGACCCCAGAGCTGCAGGCCACCTTGGACTGGCCTGGGTATTGCTGATGGGGAGTCAGGGTGTAGCTATAGCCCTGAAATGAGGGACAGCAAGAGCACTGGGAGGTCAGCATAAGGGTCATGGAGAACCTTAAACTTAGGTGCCTAACCCCCCATCTTCGGCCTACCCATCAGCTCCTGGCTGCAGCTTGTGCCTTCATATTCTACAGCCTCCTGGGGAAGCTTTCAGACAATCAGTATTCTTGTCAAAACCCTCCTGGAGAGGTGTGCAAAGCAGCACCCACTGGAGCCCACCAACCCTACTGTGTGCCTGTGGAAAATGCTGCTCCTGCCATGTCAACTTCCCCATCTCTCCTGACCATATGTACTCTACCTCTGGCCTCCCCCTTGTAAGCAGAACGTCAAGGTCAACCTGACTTGATGAAAATCCCTCTGAGTATCATTGTAAAGAGCTCACCTACAAGTAACCCTTTTATAGCATCTTCCATCTCAGCCACTTCAGGCCTTGGCTGCTCAAGCTATCCCATGAAGTTATTGTCCTGATGGTGGGTAACTACCAAGGCCTTGTTCTTTCCCACCTCATCACAGGATGAGTCTCAGCAAGAACACCTGTTCCACCACCCACCTGAGGCCTTGTTCTGGGGAGACCACACAGACAAACATGTAGAGAGTGGTAGCCCCTCATTTATCAACCCTGATGTCCAGAAGCTGCTGGAAATAGTGATCACCAAGAAGGTAAAACTGAAGGTGTTAAAGGAGAGGGAAAGGGATGTGTCATTGTCAAAACGAAAGGGCTTAGCCTACCACCTAAAGTCTTTGGGGAATATATGGACATCATTGGGTGCAAAGCAGGACTCCACAACCCCCCAACACTTCTGGAGCATGGAAGATATAAAAGAGCAGGTGCCCAGTCCTCAGCGATTCTCACATCACCAGCTCTTGTAGGACCATCAACAGCAGAAATGCAGCCAGCTCTTCTGGGGTCTCCCCTCCCTGCATAGCGAGTCCCTGGTGGCTACTGCTTGGGTTGCGAGAAGCTCTTCTTACCCACAGACTTTTTCATTTTTATTCAATGGCATGTGTAACCACTATCCAGCTCCAATTCAGCCTACAACATCTTCAGGGCTTTCACAGGCTGTACTTGTGCCTCTCTCTGGGGCCCAACTGCAACGTTTGACTAGAAACTTGCCCCAGTCTCAAACCCCACCTCTGGCTCAAATACAGTCCCATCTCATGCCCTCCCTCTCAACCAGATCACCTTCTTCTCTGATCCAGATGAGCACTTCTGGGGTATCTTGCCCTACAGCCCAGAATAAGGTACAATATTTCATCCCACCTGACATTCAATATCTGGAATTGAAAAGGGAGAGAACTTTACTCTCTCTGACCAAAAGATCTCAGGAAGTCTTTAGCCAATCTAGGGCTAAATCTAGGCCCAACCTTCCCCAGAATAGTAGGGCCTCCTATGGCCACAGGAGAGTTTTCATTCCTCACAGGGACTTTATCAGCAAAAGTCTCCAGAAGCAGTATCTTCAAAAGAGGCTCACCACACACACACAAAAAAAACAGCAGAGTGGCCTACACTTCCGGGTCCAGGTGTCTCTGGAAATGATGCAGGCTCAGAGCCAATTCCCAGGGATGTGTCATGTGCAAGACAAAAAGGGGCCCTTGGAGGACTCACAGAAGATAAAGTTTAGGTACCATAGTCGGTCCCATAGGAAGGACCAACTTGGGAAGGACTTTCGCAGGGATCTATGGCAATGTATGATGAGGATCCCAGAAGTTCTCTCCAGAGACTCAAACACCATCACAGTGAAGGTTCTGAAGGTAAATTCTAAGAAGAAATCAGAAGGGAACTTGAAGCCACAAAAGAGTGACTTAGGAACTTGCTTATACTCAGGCCCAGAAAAAACACATGTAGAAAACATCTTAAAAGCACGTTTGGAAAGGAAGTTAGAACAGATCATCAAAGGTTTGATGCCTGTAAGTGTGGGTCAATCATGGCTTGCTGCCAACCATGTTTTTCCCAAGTGCCACACTCACATGGAAACCAGAAATCAAGTATCCTTGAAGGGTCAGGAACATTACCTAAACACCTCTTGTGAGCTTTCCTTCCTCAGTCTACTCACTTGACAGGTGCTGGAAGCACATATGATAAGGTTTCAGGAAAGACATAGGTGGGACAAGCCGCACCAGGGATTTGAATTCATAAATCTAAAGCTACATGAGACACAATATTTACCCCTTCCACAAGCCTGCTCCCCCACTTCAGCTGTCTATGCATTTGGGGTCCACTCGGAAGACAAATACACCAAGGTCTTGGGAAAACCTCCTCAGCCCTTTTTAGGAGAAAAGGTGATAACAAAAAAGTCATTGCTCACCCCAGTAGGTCCCCTTTCCACCACTTCACTTGTGTCTGAGGAAATTCAGAAGACCCTGGAAGAAATGCCCTCTGGTTATGGCCATGGGCTGTCAGAGGCCCCTCTGAATAGCCAGGAAAGCAGGCCACCTCCTCACTCCCTCACATTCAGCCTCATGGGAAAAATCTAGCAAATTGGCACTGTCATGGGCATTGAAAAAAGAAGCCTGATACCAAATCCAAGTTCAGCAGTAGCCAGGAATGAGCCAAGAGAGGTGAGAAGGGCAATACTGGAGATGAACTTAGGGTCCCAATCTTCAAGGGCTGAAGAGGCCAGGGAAGCAGTGGAGGCTGAGGAGACCCCTGCTTGGGAAGTCATTGTGGGATCCAGTGTGCTGGCCAATTCCCAAACCATTAATATGGGTATGAGGAGATTAGAGTCTCTAATGCCTGATAAAAGTTCATCACTACCTACAAAGTCAGTGGCTGAAGATCTAGAAGAGCCAAGCCTTAAAAAAAACATTGCTAGTAAGTTTGATCCTCAAGGAAAGGTAGAGTCAGAGAACCAGCTTCAAGTCCTTGCCACCAGCTTACTCCTTCAAGACTGTCACACTGATGCCATCTTTCAAGACAATGCAATTGATGTGTGCCTGCAAGATAATGCCACCAATGTGCTCCTCCAAGACCCTCACAATGATGTACTCCTAGCTGCAGACATTGTGGCTTCTCACAGGTCACTGAGGAAAAATACTAGTGGGGACATGCTGGTTGCACAGGTGCCATATGACCTCATATTGAGTGAACAGAGCAGCCAGGGGCAGGAAGGGCCCAGGATACCAAAACTTAAGGACCCATTTCTAAGCCAAAGCAAAATGTTTGTCCCCACTGATGGGAGGGAGAATGATAGGAGACCCAACCAAGGAGAGCAAAATTGAGGGTTGGAAGAACTGAGGAACTCACAAGTCAGTGGGATGAGGAACCTTCCCCAGGTCAGGGGGGCAGGAGACACCCTTGGGGGCAAATACCTCCAACTCCTGCCAGAGAAGACACAGGTTTTTCTGGAAAGCCACTTCAGAAAAAGGTACTCTTCAAAGTATCTTAACCCCAAGGTTAAGGACCAAAAGAATGAAAAAAGCAAAGGACCAAAAGAATCTCTTCAAAAAGGCAAACCTGTCTCAACCATCACCCAGAATCAAGAACCAGTTAAAAGTAGATCAGTTCTGGACAACGCATTTGTTGAAGCTTGGGTGATCATGAGAGCAGTTGGACAAATCCTGCTGGAGAAACTAGGACTTTACCAAGGACTTCATGCCAAGGAGTTAAATCAACACAAACAACAATCTCAGGCCCCAGTAGGTGAGTGTTCCTGCTACCTCAAGGCTCTCTCCTCTTCAAAACAGAGAGTGAGAAAAGGAAGATATGGCCTACAGTCACCAAGCTACCCCCAAGGGCCACATCTGCTCTAATAAGAGCAGATAGACCAGAGACAGGGATGGCAATGGGCCTTTGACGGAGGTGGAAATGGGCCTTTCCACCCAGAAAACCAGCATCCCCAAGGTTCTTCCTATTACAAAGTTTATTGTTTCACAAAATATACAATTTTTTTCTCATGAGAGTTGGTGGCCTCTCTCTGTGCCCTCCAGGTAGAAAAGAAGGGATTTGGGTTCAAAGTCCCAAGAGCCTTCTTTGACTTCCAGAAGAAATGGTGCCATGAAGGTAGGTTTACCACAGTGAGGCACACCCACCTTCACTGCCATCTTCTCAATGTACCTTTTTTCATAATTCATAATTACTCAGACAAAAGCATTTAGGAAATTTCAACATGAGCAAAACTGTAAGATCTGGCCTGTCCTCTCCTGCTTTCTCCCTACCTCGAATTTGTGGGCTGTAGTGGAGGTGTTTGCAGAGGCTGAATCCCTCAGTTTATAGGAAGTTTCACAGAGCGGGGAGGGGACCTTGGCAGCTGTACTGGCCCAGAATCCAGAGGTAGGAGAGATCTTGCCCTGGATCTTTTTGTGGGAATGGCTGGCACCTGCCCTGAGAGCCCTTCTCTCCCTCATGAAGCTGAGATGGACATGGACCAGCCAACCCCTGTAAACTCTGTGCTCAGTGTCCCCTCCCTCTGCCTTTCTCACTCTCAGGAGCAGCAACAAGGGCTAGGGCAACACTCTAAGCTCTGAGGGTATGCAGGTGGGGGGCACAGAGGCTGCTAAGGGCCCCACACCTGCCCACCAGGGAGAAAGGATGGCCTGCCCAAGGGCACCCATAGTTCCCTTTTAGGGAGGGGAGCAGGGTGTGATTGTATATGCAGTCACCATGTGACAATGGAACTCTGTGCACCCAGGATATGATATTAGGGGGAAGGAAGTAAAGTGCCATAGCATGTCCATAAACTATTCAGTGACCAAGGAGCCCTTGGCATCCCACTGTCATCTACAAACCCAGAGGGGAGAAGAACTCAGGGGTCTATTGACTCAGGTGTCCACCCCCTTTGACCTCCCAGAGTCAAGGTGAGAGAAACCACCTATGGTTGCCACTCAGAAGGCCAGGCTCACAGAGGTAGCAGATTATTCAAGCAAGGAAGGTTGGCCTCTCCACAATATATTTCACCAGCTTGTATAGGACTGGGGACCATGGGACACAATTTGTGACCTTAACTTACAGGTATGGCCCTTGGGGGACCCGCACTGGGGTGAAGGGACAGAGTGGGCACAGGACTCCTCATACTTTGAGTTCTCTCCAGAGCCAGGTTCTGCCTTTGGGCCCTGATCCAGAGCTGCCTCCAAGGTGGACACATCAGTGACAATGCAGCCAGGACTTGTGGGAGAAGTGGAAACCAGAGCAGAGAGTGCTGTGGGCTCTCAGGAGCTCAGGAGGGTGTGGCACAGGGTGGGGACCCTGAGCCTGGCTGATGCTTCGTCCTCATAGGGGATAGTGAAGTGAGTTCTGGGAGTGGGCAGAACTGAGTGAACTCCATGATCTTGTCAGGACAAATGCCAAAGACAGATGGGTATGCTGATGGAACATCAAGAAACAGGAAGGAGCAAGTTACTTTGCCCCTCCCCTGCCATAAAGTGAAGTAGAGCTAGCCATGGAGAGCCCCACACTGAGAGCCCTACACAGAGATGACACAGAGATGACACAGAGATACTGCTCACAGGGACCTGTGACAGAGAGGATGCACAGAGACTCCCCACTAAGAGACCTCACAGAGGGACCTCACACAATGATATAGACTGTAACAAGGTACAGCCAAGAGGGGGGCCACGAATAGGAATGTGTAATGAGGTCCAGAATTCAACGTGTCCAGAAATATTAGAAAAAACATATAGGATGTCTTCACCTGGACAAGTCTGAGCTGGGGAATGGGACACATGGAGCGGGGTCATTGAAAGCTGTTTTATACAGAGACAGCGTATAAACACAGTTTTATACAGTCTTCCTAGAACACTCACCTAGTAGGGAAAACCTGTACTACAAGAGATCCTGCCCTTTAAAAGATAATTCCGGGGTTCTTTTGTTCCTCCCTTGTATGCTGGGCTACTGGAGCCCAAGGTGATGGCATTTCAATTCTGGATCCTGATCCTCCTGCTGGGCACTTATGCTTACCAGGCCAAGAACTTGGCCAGATGAAGCTAAGCCACCTGTTTACGAATGAGACATTGAGCACCTGTGGACAGTCCTTCACTTTCACTCCAAAAAATCTTACTACTACATCTCATCCTCCAGTGTGTGGGTCCCAAAATGCCTTTTTATGACTTCATGGAAGAACCATATTTCCACTGGCAACAAAGACACTTATCAAACTGAAAGCATAAGAGGAGAATCAATGACTGCCCCACTGAGAATCCTGAGATACTCAGAAATTGCCAGCATGGGCAAATGGGGCTCTCTACTTGGAGAAATGTTGGTGAATTTTTGTCCTTTTGTGAATTCATTGCCTCTGAACGGAAAAATTACAGTTGTAGGTAGACCTCCAAGACTCTTTCATCCAAAGGTTTGAACCCTTTTAGATAATTACAAATTTTAAAAATAAAATTCTGCCATCTCCCAATGAAGAATAATATGTTATTTGGCCATTTTTAGTTGTTGATATTTAGTTATTCAGGTATCAGTGTCACATATTTTTTAAAATATATTTTATTGCTTATGCTATTACAGTTGTCCCATTTATCTCTCCTCTTTATTTCCTTCCACCCTGCACCCCCACCCCTACCCACATTCCTCCCCTTTAGTTCATGTCCATAAATTGCACATATAAGTTCTTTGGCTTCTACATTTCCTACACTATTCTTGACCTCCCCCTGTCTATTTTCTACCTACTATTTATGCTTCTTATTCCCTGTATCTTTCCCCCTCCCCCTCCCACTGATAACCCTTCATGTGATCTCCAGTTCTGTGACTCTGTTCCTGTTCTAGTTTGCTTAGTTTGTTTTTGTTTTTGTTTAGGTTTAGTTGTTAAAAGCTGTGAATTTGTTGTTATTTTACTGTTCATATTTTAGATCTTCTTTTTCTTAGATAAGTCCCTTTAACATTTCATATACTATGGGCTTGGTGATGACAAACTCCTTTAATCTGACCTTATCTGGGAAGCACTTCATCTACCCTTCCGTTCTAAATAATAGCTTTGCAGGATAGAGTAATCTTGGATGTAGGTCCTTGCCTTTCATGACTTTGAATACTTCTTTCCAGCTCCTTCTTGACTGTAAGGTTTCTTTTGAAAAATCAGCTGAGAGTCTAATGGGGACTCTTTTGTAGGTAACTCTCTCCTTATCTCTTGCTGCTTTTAAGATGGTCTCCTTAGCTTTAATCTTGACTAATGTGGTTATGATGTGCCTTGGCAAGTTCCTCCTTGGGTCCAACATCTTTGGGACTCTCTGAGCTTCCTGGACTTCCTGAAAGTCAATTTTCTTTGCCAGATTGGGAAAGTTCTCCTTCATTATTTGTTCAAGTAAGTTTTAAATTTTTTGCTCTTCCTCTTCTCATTCTGGCACCTCTATGATTCAGATGTTGGAAAATTTAAAGATGTCCTGGAAGTTCCTAAGCCTCTCCTCATTTTTCTGAATTCTTGTTTTTTCATTCTTTTCTGGTTGAATGTTTATTTCTTTCTTCTGCTCCAAACCATTGATTTGAGTCCTGGTTTTCTTCCTGTAACTGTTGCTTTCCTGTAGATTTTTCTTTATTTCACATCATGCAACCTTCATTGTTACCAGGGTCTTTTTATGATATTGAAGTACCCAGTGAGTTTCTGGAGCATCTTGATAGCCAGTGTTTTGAACTGTGCATCTGATAGGTTGGCTATATCTTTGTCACTTAGTTGTATTTTTTCTGGAACTTTGAACTGTTCTTTCACTGGGGCCTGTTACATAGTAAGCAGTGGAGCCTTAGGTGTTCACCAGGGTGGGGCAACCCACATGGATGTGTTGTGACACTGTATGTGGGAGAGGAGTCTGAGAAGGAACAATGCTGCTTGCTCTTCTCTCTACTGGTTTTCAGTAACTTCCCCAGCTACCCACAAGCAAATTGGGCCCTTCAGGGGTTTATTCCCAGGTGGGTGGGTTCATGTACATTCTAGGACCCTGTGGGTCTCTCCAATGAACTCTCCTGTGAGGCTGGGCATTTCTTCCACTGCCACCTCAACTCCCACAGGAGTTTTCAGTCAGAGGCTTTGAGGCTTTAGTTCCTGGTACTGGAACCCTGGGTTGTGTAGTCTATCTCACTCTCCAGTTCTTCCTCCTGGTTTATCTGTGTGGGAATGTGGGACCACCTGGTCCAAAAGCCACCACTTCATCTGGACCACCAGCTGCTACCTTGCTGTGAGTCCTCTCCACCAGGCTGCCAGTCTCCATCCCTCCTACCAGTCTAGATGAATGTTTCTTCTTTAACTTCTTTGTTGTTGGACTTCCATGCAGTTCAACTTTCTGTCAGTTCTGGTTGGTTTTCATTTTTTAATTTTTTGTTGTCCTTCTTTCGGTTGTGCGAGGAAGCATAGTGTGTCTACCTATGTCTCCATCTTGGCCAGAAGTCCCTCTGTGTCACATATTTTATATCATTGGTACAAAGTCTGAATTTTTTGTTGTTGTTGTAATTTATTTGTTTGTTTATTTTCTTTTTATTTATTTTTTCCATCACCATTTATCCCCCATACCCTTTTCTACTTCAATCCACCCCTCCCCCCAACAGTTACCACAGTACTGTCCATATCTGAGTTCCTTCTCTTTTTTTCATTTTTGCTCAATCCCTTCATCTCACAAGACTCCCCAGACCTGTCATCTGTTCTCTATGAGTCTGTCTGTATTTTGTGTAGTTCAGATTGTTCATTAGATCCCACATATTAGTAAAATGGCATGGTACCTGTCTTTCTCTGACTGGCTTATTTCACTTATCATAGTGTTTATCCATGCAAAAGGTAAACTTTTCCTCTTTTATTTACAGCTTAGTAGTATTCCATCATATACATGTACCATGACTGTTTCATCTACTCATCTGTAGGTGGACACTTGGGTGGCTTCCAAATCTTGTCTATTGTAAATAATGCTGCAATTAACATAGGATTGACTTCTTTACTTTGGAAATATGGTAAAGGCCTGAAACAAATGGGCTCTAGAAAAAAATAATCAGCAAAACAATCTCTGGATTCTCCCTCACCTTCCAGTGCTAAGCAGCTAATACATTATTTTGCATATAACAGTTTGTGTCAGGTGTGTGGGTTTTGTTTTACTCTTAAATGAAGCAGGCTAACACTTTGTGAAGACTTTTATAAATGAGTACAATATCTGGTAATATCCCTATTTTATTATTTGGCAAAATTATACTTCTTAATTATTTTTTCTTAAAATATGATAATGTCCTCAAGCGATATTGCACACATTTCCAGTATATGAAAAAGTTCTAATGTTAAGCTAACAGCTTAAGGTAATGGACTATTTTGGAGGATTTATCTCTCAAATAATTATTTAAACATGCACATTTTCCCAGACTCAGACAGTCAGGCTGGATAGCATATTCATTGTAGGGCTAAAATAGACACATTACTTCAAATACTTAAGACTCTTACAAAATCTATCACTAAATCTATCTTGATAAACACACATGGCATAACAAAATGCTAGAAGGGCCATCATAATATTTGAATTGAAATGAAGTGTATGCTAATCATCAAAATTCTCACTTCCTGAATGATGCACCCTAGTGAGAACACATATTTCTTGTTGCTCAAAGGAACTCATTGTCCTTGCCTTGTTAAAATCTGTTTGATGAGAGCTGCCAAGCTTGTGTCACCAGTTAAATCTCACAGCTTACCCATAAGAATAAAAGTCTCACAGTCCTTTGTCTTAGAGCAGCAGAGCTGACAAAAGGCTCTTTCAGAGCCTTCAACATGAAGGCTCTTCAGAGCCTTCAATATTATTTACTTCAACATGAAATTTCCTTCTCTGTTTCATAATTTACAGATTTATAACTATTTTTCTACTTTAGCACCTTACAATGTGATTGAATTGCAAAATGTTGGAATATATATGGATGTTCATATTGAATTACATTTCTTTTGTAATGTAGCTTATGAAGATAAGTTTAATGATCAGAACAAAATTAGACCAAGTTAGAAAAAATTTATGCTAAAAATCCTTTGCAAAAACTGATATGTTCTTTTAATGTTGACTTTTTTCACAGGATGAAAATGAGTAATAATTATTCAGTCTTTTAAATTAAAGATGGTCCGGGTGGCCATAAATTTTGAAAACATAGAAAAACATCTATAATGAATACTTTTTTAAATTTAACTCTTGTTCAAGTACAGTTTTATTTCTTGTATTCCCAGCCCTGCCCCCTCCCCAGTGCTCCCCACCTCCCTCCCATCTCTGCCCCCCACCTTAGTTATTGTCCATGTGTCCTTTATACTTGTTCATGTGAGTCCTTCCACTTTTCCCCTGTGATTCTCTCCCCTCTCCCCTCTCCCCTCTAGACCCTGTCAGCACGTTCTGTATTTCAGTGTCTTTGGTTACATTTTGCTTGCTTCTTTGTTTCGTTGTTTAGATTCCTGTTAACGGTGATATCATATGGTATTTGTCTTTCACTGCCTGGCTTATTTTGCTCAGCATAATGCTTTCCAGTTCCATCCATGATGTTGCAAAGGGTAGGAGCTCCTTCTTCCTTTCTGCAGCATAGAATTCCATTGTGTAAATGTACCATAGTTTTTTGATCCAGTCATCAACCGATAGGAATTTAGGTTGCTTCCAACATTTGGCTATTCTAAATTCTGTTGCTATGAACATCGGGGTGCATAGGTTCTTTTGGATTGGTGCTTCAGGGTTCTTAGCGTATACACCTAACAGTGGAATTGCTGGGTAAAAAGGCACGTCCATTTTTAGTTTTCTTAGAAAATTCCATACTGCTTTCCATAGTGGTTGTACCAGTCTCCAATCCCACCAACAGTGAACTAGAGTCCCCTTTTCCCCACAACCTCTCAAACACTTGTTGTTTGTTTCTTTGTTTATGGTAGCCATTCTGACTGGTGTTAAGTGGTATCTCATTGTGGTTTTGATTTGCATCTCTGTGATAGCTACTGATATCGAGCATCTTTTCATGTGTCTCTGGATCCTCTGTATGTCCTCCTTGGAGAATTGTCTGTTCAAGTCCTTTGCCCATTTTTTAATTGGTTTGCTTGTCTTCTCTGAGTAGAGTCATGTGAGTTCTTTGTATATTTTGGAGATTAAACCTTTGTCTGATGTGTCATTGGAAAATATGTTTTCCCAAACTGTTGCTTCTCTTTCTATCTTGTTACTGTTTTCCTTGGCCATGCAGAAGCTTTTAATTTTGATGAGATCCCATTTGTTTATTCTTTCCTTTATGTCCCTTGCTCTAAGGGGACGTGTCAGTAAAAATATTCCTGCGTGGAATATCTGAGATTTTCCTGCCAATGCTCTCCTCTAGGGCTTTAATGGTTTCCTGGCTTATATTTAAGTCTTTTATCCACCTTGAATTTATTTTGGCATATGGTGTAAGTTGGTGCTCAAGTTTCATTTTTTTGCATGTAGCTGTCCAGTTCTCCCAACACCATTTGTTGAAGAGGCTATCTTTATCCCATTTTATGTTACTGACCCCTTTGTCTAATATTAATTGACTGTAGAAATTTCGGTTTATTTCTGGACTCTCTGTTCTATTCCATTGGTCTACATAGACCAATGTTTTTATGCCAGTACCAGGCTGTTTTGATTACAGTAGCCTTGTAATACAGTTTGATATCAAGTATTGTAATCCCTCCTACTTTGTTCTTCTTTCTCAAAACTGCAGCTGCTATTCGTGGTCTTTTGTGGTTCCATATAAATTTTTGAAGTGTCTGTTCTATGTCTGTGAAAGATGCCATTGGCACTTTAATATGTATTGCTTTGAATCTGTAAATTGCTTTGGGTACTATGGACATTTTGATGATGTTAATTCTTCCAATCCAGGAACATGGTATATGTTTCCATTTATTTGTGTCTTCCTTGATTTCTTTCTTCAGTGTTGTATAATTTTCTACGTACAGGTCTTTAACCTCCTTGGTTAGGTTTATTCCCAGATATTTTTTTTTCTTTTTGCTATATCGAATGGGATTTTTTTCTTGATTTCTGCCTCTGCTGTTTCATTGTTAGTATACCAAAAAATGCCTTTGATTTCTGAGTATTGACTTTGTAACCTGCTGTTTTGCAAAATTCATTTATTAGTTCGAGCAGTTTTTTGGTAGAGTCTATAGGATTTTCCATGTACACTATCATGTCATCTGCAAACAATGCCAGTTTTGTTTCCTCCTTTCGGATTTGGATGCCTTTTATTTCCTTTTCTTGTCTGATTGCTGTGGCTAGAACTTCCAATACTATATTGAATAGAAGTGGTGAAAGTGGAAAACCTTGTCTTGTTCCCGATCTTCGTGGAAAAGCGTTTAGTTTTTGCCCATTGATTATGATGTTGGCTGTAGGTCTTTCATAAATGGCCTTTATTATATTGAGGAATGCTCCCTCTATTCCCACTTTGCTGAGTACTTTTATCATAAATGGGTTTGTACCTTATCAAAAGCTTTTCCCCCATCTATTGATATGATCATGTGGTTTTTGTGTTTGCTATTGTTTATGTGATGTTTACATTTACTGATTTATGAATATTGAACCATCCTTGCATCCCTGGGATGAATCCCACTTGGTCATGGTGTATGAGCTTTTTGGCGTGTTGGATGCGATTTGCCAATATTTTATTGAGGATTTTAGCGTCTATGTTCATCAGCAATATTGGCCTGAAGTTTTCTTTCTTTGTTGTGTCTCTATCTGGTTTTGGAATTAGCAGGATGCTGGCTTCATAAAGAGAGTTGGGGAGTTGTCCCTCCTTTTGGATTTTTTGAAATAGTCTGTGAAGAATCGGTGTTAGCTCTTCCTTAAAAGCTTTGTAGAATTCTCCTGTGAAACCATCTGGTCCAGGGCTTTTGTGCGACAGGAGTTTTTTTTTTATTATTTCTTCAATTTCATCTACTGTTATTGGCCTGTTCAGGTTTTCTCCTTCTTTTTCATTGAGTTTTGGAAGATTATATTTTTCTAGAAATTTATCCATTTCATCTAGGTTTTCAAATTCCTTGGCATACAGCTCTGCATAGTAATTCCTTACAATCCCTTCTATTTCTGTGGCATCAGTTGTAATCTCTCCTCTTTCATTTCTGATTCTTTTTATTTGGGTCCTCTCTCTTTTTTTCTTGATGAGGCTACTTAAAGGTTTGTCTATTTTCGTTATTTTTACAAAAAACCAACTCCTGGATTCATTGATCCTTAGAATTGTGCCTTTAGTCTCTATGTCATTTAATTCTGCTCTGATCTGGGTTATTTCCTTCCTTCTACTTTCTCTGGGCTGTCTCTGTTGTTGTTCCTCGAGTTCTTGGAGGCATCGGGTTAGGTTGTTTGTTTGAAATGTTTCTATTTTCTTTAAGTAAGCCTGTATTGCTATGAACTTCCCTCTCAGGACTGCCTTCACAGTGTCCCATACGTTTTGGATTGTTGTGAGTTCATTTTCATTTGTTTCCAGAAACTTTTTTATTTCCATCCTGATTTCTATCCTGACCCATTCGTTGTTTCATAGCATCCTATTCAGTCTCCAAGATTTTGGGTGTTTTTGGTTTTTTCCTGTGGGGTTAGTTTCCAATTTCAGTACCCTGTGATCAGAGAAAATGCTTGGTATGATTTCAATTTTCTTGAATTTGTTGAGGCTCATTTTGTGTCCTATCATGTGGTCTATCTTTGAAAATGTTCCATGTGCATTTGAAAAGAATGTGTATTTAGCTTCTTTAGGATGAAGGGCTCAATATACATCAATGAGGTCCTTTTCTTCTAGAGTGTCATTTAATACTGCAATATCTTTGTTGATATTTTGTTTGGAAGATCTGTCCATTTTTGACAGTGGGGTGTTAAAATCCCCTACTATAATTGTGTTGCTGTCAATATCATTTTTGAGGTCCTCTAGGATTTTCTTTATATATTTGGGTGCTCCTATGTTGGGTGCATATATATTTATGATGTTAATGTCTTCTTGGTGGATTTT
The DNA here is from genome assembly GCF_014824575.4 of Sturnira hondurensis. Taxonomy (NCBI): domain Eukaryota; kingdom Metazoa; phylum Chordata; class Mammalia; order Chiroptera; family Phyllostomidae; genus Sturnira; species Sturnira hondurensis. The sequence continues at coordinate 1,782,507 of NW_028073091.1, forward strand.
TCCCTTGAGCAATATGAAGTGACCTTCTGGGTCTCCCTGTATGGCCCTAATTTTGTAGTCTATTTTGTCTGATATGAGAATTGTTACCCTGGCTTTTTTTTCCTTTTCCATTTGCTTGGAAAATTTGTTTCCATCCTTTCACTTTTAATCTGTGATGGTCTTTTGACCTGAGGTGGGTCTCTTGTAGGCATCATATGTGTGGGTCATGCTTTCTTATCCATTCAGCTATTCTGTGTCTTTTAATTGGTGCATTTAATCCATTTACATTTAAGGTTATTATTGAAAGGTATTTACTCATTACCATTTACTACCTGTGTTCCTCTCTGCCTCTCTCTTTTCTTTCCTTTCCTTAAAGCAGCCCTTTTATTAATTCTTGTAGAGCTGGTTTGGTGAAGCATACTCTTTTAGACTTCTTTTGTCTTGGAAGCTCTTTATTTGTCCTTCTATCTTGATTGAGAGCCTTGCTGGGTAAAGTAGCCTTGGTTGTAGGCCTCTGTTTCTCATTACTTGGAATATTTCTTGCCCTTCTCTTCTTGCTTGGAATGTTTCCATTGAGAAGTCAGTAGTCAGCCTTAATGGGACCCCCTTGTCTGTCATTTCCTTTTTCTCCCTTGCTGCGTTTAGGATTCTCTCTTTGTCTTGGAAGTTTGCCATTTTAATGATGATGTGTCTTGCAGTAGGCCTCTTTGGGTTCCACCTGCTAGGGACTCTCTGCGATTCCTGGATCCATGCGACTTTATATCTCCTTAAGTCGGGAAAATTTTCCGTTATTACTCTTTCAAGTAGGTTTTCTAACCCTTGTTCTTCCTCCTCTCCTCCTGGTATTTCTATTATTCGAATATTATTACATTTCATGTTGTCTTGCGTTTCTCTTAAATTCTCTTCATTTTTTCTGATTCTCTTTTCCCTTACTTGTTCCATCTGGGAGATTTTTTCTATCCTATCTTGAATTTCACTTATGCGATCTTCCACCATATTGATTCTATTCTTCATGCCTTCTACTGTGTTCTTCAGTTCAGAAATTGCATTCTTCATTTCCTCTTGGCCTTTACTAGTGGTTTCTATTTCCTTTTTCATGTTGGTATAGTTTACAGAGATTTCATTGTAGCTCCCCTGTAGTTTCTGGTAGCTCGTTGTAAGCTCTTTGAATTTCCTAATAACCAGTGCTTTGAATTCCACATCTGATATTTGACTTGCCTCTATTTCATCTCACATTCTTTCTGAGACTTCCTCCTTTTCTTTCATTTGGGGATTGTTTGTTTGTCTTCCCATTGTTTGTGATACTCTTCTTGTTGTCCTCCGCTTCTTTAATTGATCTGCTCTGGTTCCCTGGGTTTATGGTGTGAACTTCTGTGGTAAGATGCCTGTGAGATTCAGTGGTGCAGTCTCCTGCAGGTATCTTGGTGTTCTCCACTTCCACCTACTCCTTTCTTTATTGTGCATGTGTGATCAGTTGCGGGGGGAGGCAAAATGGTTTATGATAGAGAAGATTATTTTATGTTATCTACAGACACAGTGGGCAGAGAAGAAATAGACAATCTCCAGGCTATGTATAGAGCTAACCGTGCTCTTCGACCCAGCTTACCACTTTTAGGAAAGGGTGGGCATAAGTTAAGTGTCTTGTTAAGAAGGGGGGCTTGTGAGTTGTATCTAGAAAGCAGTGTGGTTGCGGGTGGTCAGATTTGAGGTAAGGTGACAGTACAGGTTAGTAACTGGTTGTAGTGCATCAGTAAATAGAGTAATAGAATTCAGGCACCTGTAAGCTGTTATAAGGTCCGAGAGATGTGTTATGAAGTATTACTGTTGTACAGAACAGCTCTTATTTACACTAATATTAGAGCAACACTCACGTGATAGGGTCTATGTGATCTGTCTAAATGGGGGTTGTAGAGCTTGGGTAGTATAACAATGGAAAGCACATGAAGTATAGAAAATCAGCAAAACACTGTGGAGGAAAGAGCAGTGGCAACCTGTCAGGTAGTACAGTATACCCAGCCAGGACTAAAAAACCTGTATAGAAATTGGTGGGATATTCTTAAAATAAAAAAAGGAGTAAGAATAATGCAAAAAAATAATAATACACCTAAAAGAAAACTAAGCAACACACAAACAAACAATCCAACACACACACACACACACACACACATACACACACTCAAAAGTCAGGAGAAAAGGGGAATAAGTGGAAAATTTGGGAAGAACAGAAGGACTAAAACCGGAGAAAAAGGAAAAGAAATGAGGGACAGAGTATTGAAAGATAGAGCAACAATACAGTTTACAAGATGTAAGATTAATTACAAAAGAGGTTGAGATAGGAAAAAAAGGGGGGGGAAGGGAAAAGTCACACACACACACACTAGAGAAGGAAAAAAGAATAAAAGAAGCACCCTTCCTTTTTTGGTTTCAAACTGTCCAAACCGGTTTCTCTGGTTGCAGGCGTCTCTGAGGGCAGGAATGTAGGCCCGAGCGAGCAGGCTAGCGATTGGTCTGTGGTTGGGCTAGCCCCGGGAGGCTGCCTGTGTCCCTCAGAAACCGGCACCGTCCTTCTCAGTCCCATGCAGGACCCAGGTGTTCCCACCCCCCCACCCCAGATGGCTCCTGGGTGGTTGGAGTCTAGCCACGGTCTTAGAGCCCCTCAGTTCACTTTCCAATAGAGACTTCTCCACAAAGCCTGTCTCTCAGCCCAGCCCAATCCCAAAAGAGCAGCAATGACAGTGTCCTTCTTAAATCCCTCGGGCTGGCGGGCTGGCAGGCTGACGACTGCAGAGTCCGCAGTTGCCACCCTTTACGTTAACTTAAGCCCGCAGATCTCTGCCCAGTATTAACCTGCCTGCCTAGACGGGGAGGGGGGAGTCAGTTCTCTCCCTAGGAGTGTGTTGCCGGCCAACCGGGTGCCAGGCCTCCAGCGTTCACTCCGTCACAGGCGCCCCAGCCCTGGATTCAGATGGGGCCCCTGTTTCCCACTGATGGTGCCGGCCCCCATTGCGCGCCAATCCTCGTCGGAGTTCGCTTGCCCTGGGCACGCCCGGGCGCAGCCCGCTGCAGGTGCGCAGCGGCTTTTGTTCTTACTCGCCTTCTGGAGTCCTTGCCGACCTGCAGCTGTCTGGTTCCTCTGTCACACTCTCTGGTCTCCTATTTTCATGAATGTTGGGGAACTGTTGGTTGATTATGCTGTTCTTCGGTAGATCCGCCCAGATTTTCCACCAGATGCACGAGAGCTGGGTTCCCTCAGTGCTACTCTGTCGCCATCTTAACCCCTTCTCCTATAATGAATGGTTTTTTACTATGACATGTGAATGTGTTGTCCCTCACTAGTGATTCATACTTCAATAAATACTGGAAAATTGAATGAATAATGTGCTTCATTATTGAATTGGATGAATAATGTGCTGCTTCAATAAGCAGCATTCCCATCAGTCATTGCATGTGAATCTCATATATTGACTCAGGCAATTTGTGTGTCCAATTTCATATCATAAACATGCACCTGTGCCCCCCAAAAACAGTCAATGGGGTTAAATCTATTTTTAAAACATTGCCAGCATTTCCAGACTTCACAGTCAAATGTATTTTATTTTATTTTTTAATTTATTTTTTTATTTTAATTGTTGTTTAAATATAGTTTTCTGCCTTTTCTCCCATCCCAGCCCACCTGCCAGCTCTCTCCACATCCCTCCCATTTTGTATTTTATTTTTAACAAGATTCACATACTGCAAATCTTGTAAATATTTTACTGCTTATATATACAAACAGAAATTGTGGTGGAGATTTGCCTGCAGAACCCCAGTCTGACAAGGATGAGAATAAGTCTACCAAGACATGATCTGCTTGGGGAGGAAAGGTGGCCAATCTCTCAAAGGAGAAGGACCATGAGCCTATTCTTCAATGGGCTTTTATTGGGTTTAATTTGCATAGGAATACAGGGTGTCTATGTAAAGCTCATCAGTCATTGTCAGGCAGTAATGATCAAACAATAGATAACATTCAAAGAACTCTGAGGGTCTATTTTGAGTCAGGGTCAGATAGCTAAGGGGCCATAAAACTTTGGAGAAACAAACTCATTTCATGCTTGGACCCTTATCATTTAAATTAAGGGTATTAGCAAAGTAGGTTTCATAGGATTTTATGCATTCTTTCTTAGGCATGATCTCCCCAGGGGATTCACCCTTTCCAGAACAGGGCTGCACCCACTTCTGGCATTGTTTCAGGCTTAAGTCAGGCAGGGGAAGTAAGGGAGTCAAGAGATTAGGAGACTTGTTGCAGACAGAATGAGGATTCAGGCTATGTCAAAGCCAAGGGAAGAGGGTCCAGCACCCTCTTTTTCTATAGACCCCCAAGTTCTTCCCTGAGGGCCCCTTCTCGACCATGCTTGTCTTAGGTCATCCTTCTTTTGAGGAATCTTGTCTGTAATTGGCTAACCAGTCATCAGCCCAGGGCCAAGCAGGATGAAGTAAAGGGGGCAGAGGTGGCACCCCTACCAGGAAGATTAACTTTGTCTTCTTAGTGGATTATGGTCCCAGGTCTTTTTACTCAGCCTTAGTCACAAGGGGTTACAGTTTCTGAAACCAGGTAGGGTGGTTCCCAACAAGAAATGGGTATAAAATTAAGATAATGGGCAAAATAAAAAAAAAAACTTTTTTCAATATTTTTCATATGAAAACATTTTACTAAAAATAAAGTGATTTTTAATCTACAGGTAAAAGCCTCTCTACATGATATTGAAGTTACATTCCAGAGCAATTCTATTCTACTCAATTAAATTTATTGTGTGACATTGGTTAATAATATATATGTTTTAAATGTATGATTCAATAATACATCATCTGTATATTGTATTATATACCAACTAACAAAGACTTGTCTTCCCCAGTCACCATTCAATCTCTTTTGCCTTTTTTATCCTCTTCCCAACCCCTTCCCTTCTGGTAAACTCCATGCTGTTGTCTGTGTATATCAGTTTGTTTGTTTGTTTGCTGTTGCTTTCTGTTTTAGATCCTACACAAGTGAAATCAATGATTCTTTTCCGTTTGTCTCTCACTTATTTTGCTTAGGATCCATCCGTGTTGTTGCATATGGCAGTATTTCATTCTTTCTTATGACTGAGTAGTTTTGTATTGTATATATGTACCACCTCTTCTCTATCTAGTCATCCATCAAAAGACACTTAAGTTGTTTCCCGGTCTCAGCCAGTGTGAATAATACTGCCATGAATGTAGGTATACATATATCTTTTCAGTAAATATTTTCAAACTTTTGGGGTAAATACCCAGAAGAAGGGTTTCTGGTAAGTTAATTTCTTGAGAAACCACCATACTGTTTTCCATAATGGCTCTACCAGTTTACATTCCAGCCAGCAGTGAATGAGGGTTCCTTTTTTTCCACAACTTCTTTAACACTTGTTATATCTTGTCTTATCAATAGTAGCCATTCTAAAAGAAGTGAGCTGGTAAAATTGTGGTTTTAATTTGCATTTCCCTTATACCTAGGGAAGTTGAACATTTCTTCACATATCTGTTGGTCATTTTATGTCTTCTTGGGAAAAGTGCCCAATCAGGTCCTTTGCCCATTTTTTAAAGTATATTTTACTGATTATAGTATTACAAATAGCCTATTTTTTCTACCCTTTATTTCCCTCCACCCTGCTCACCCCACACCGTCATTCCCCCACCTTAGTCCATGTCCACAAATCATATATACAAGTTCTTTGGCTTCTCCATTTCCATACTATTCTTAACCTCCCCCTGTCTATTTTGTACCTACCATTTATGCTTCTTATTCCCTGTACCTTATACCCCATTCTCTCCCACCCCCACTGATAATCCTTCATGTTATCTCTATTTCTGTGAATCTGTTCCTGTTTTAGTTGTTTGTTTAGTTTGTGTTTGTTTTTGTTTTTTTTAGATTCAGTTGTTGATAGTTTTGAGTTTGTTTTCACTTTACTGTTTGTATTTTTTATCTTCTTTTCCTTAGGTAAGTTCCTTTAACATTTCATATAATAAGGGCTTTGTGATGATGAACTCCTTGAACTTGACCTTATCTGAGAAGCACTTTATCTGTCCTTCCATTCTAAATGACAGCTTTCCTGGACAGTGTAATCTTGGATATAGATTGCCTTTCATGACTTCAAATACTTCTTTCCAGACCTTCTTTGCCAGCAAGGTTTCTTTTGAGAAACCAGCTGAGAGTCTTACAGGCACTCCTTTGTAGGTAACTATCTCCTTTTCTCTTGCTTCTTTTAAGATTTTCTCCTTATCTTTGATCTTGGGTAACTTAGTTATGATGTACTTTGGTGTATGCTTCCTGCAATCTATTTTTTTAACTCTCTGAGCTTCCTGGACTTCCTGGAAGTCTATTTGCTTTGCCAGGTTAGGGAAGTTTTCCTTCATTATTTGTTCAAATAAATTTTTCATTTCTTGCTCCTCTTCTTCTCCTTCTGGCACCTCTATGATTCAGATGTTGGAACATTTAAAGTTGTCCCAGAGGTTCCTAAGCCTCTCCACATTTTTCAAGTTCTTGTTTCTTCATTCTGTTCTGATTAGATATTTATTTCTTCCTTCTGCCCCAAACCATTGATCTAAGACCTGATATCCTTCTTTTCACGGCTAGTTACTTGTACATTTTCCTTTATTTCACTTTTCATAGCCTTCACTTTTCCCCCTATTTTGTGACTATACTCAACCATTCCTGTGAGCATCCTGATTACCAGTGTTTTGAACTGTCCATCTGATAGATTGGTTATCTCTTCATTGCTTGTATTTTTCTCTGGAGCTTTGATGTGTTGTTTCATTTGGGTCATATTTTTTATCTTGGCATGTCTGTTATGTGGTAAGGGGCAGAACTTTGGGTATTTTCCAGGGTGGGGCAACCTACATTGCTGCATTGTGCTACTGTATGTGGGGTAGGGGTCATAAAGGGAACAACGCAGCTTACTCAGCTCTCAGCCAGCTTTCAGTCACTTCCTCTGCTGACCCACAAGCAAATTGAATCTTTCTGGTACTAATTCCTGGGTAGGTGGGTTTGTGTACATTCTACGACCCTGTGGGTCTCTCCAACAAACTCTCCTTGGCGCTGGGAGTTTATGCTGCTGTAAAAGGGTGAAGCCAATGGGGAGCCCCCAACTTCTGCCATGGCATTTAACATATCTATATCCTTTAACTAGTTTCATAGATATGTTAAATAGCTATGACTATGCCTTGAGCCAGGGGGGATAGGAGTGACTTCAACCCAGGATGTAGCTGGGAAGTAACTCCTCCTGGAATTCCTGCATGAGAGCTTGGAGATAATTGGCTCCATGCCATGGGTCCATGCCTGCCTGGACTTATTATGGTAGCCCAGTAAAGCTGGAAGGATACAGGAACGCTGGCAGTTGTAACTGATTGTCGGGGGAGTTGGAAATGAGACTGCAGAAGATTTGCACTGGGGTTTAAACCCAGATATGGCAGCCATTACAGGAATCACCATGTGGCTTTGGAAGGGGCAGGCACACGAGGCTTTGGAGGAGTTGGGACCATGCAGCTGTGGCAGGAGAGGGAGACCATACAGCTTTGGTGGAGTAGAATCACCATGTAGCTTTGTTAGAGGTCAGGGCCATGCAAATCTGGGCAGCTCACTTTTTCTACATGGCTTAAGAAGTAGGAGAGACTTTGCCTGGAAGGAAAGGGGTAAAAGGACTCTTGCTGGTGGGCCATGAGAATGTGTCACATGGTTTTGGATTAACTGGAGATCGGCGTGGCAACACGGCAGATGATGCCAGAACCGAGTGGCTGCCTGAACCATGTACTTCTATCACTTTTCCTGAGATATGGTATCCTGGACTGGGCAAAGGGGAGAAGGAAGGACTGTATGCATTTGTGGGTATTCTAAAGAACTTTACCCTTTAATGAAGACGTTAAATCATTACTCTAAGCTTGTATAACTTTTCTTTTTTTCTTTTTATACTTTGTTATTTAATTCTTGTTCAAGTACAGCTTTCTGTCTTATATTCCTAGCCCTGCCCGCCCCCCGGCCTGTGCTCCCCACCTCCCTCCCATTTCCACCCCCCACCCTTAGTTATTGTCCATGTGTCCTTTATACTTGTTCATGTGAGTCCGTCCCACTTTTCCCCTATGATTCTCTCCCCTCTCCCTTCTGGACGCTGTCAGCATGTTCCATATTTGAGTGTCATTGGTCATATTTTGCTTGCTTGTTTGTTTTGTTCTTTAGATTCCTGTTAACGGTGATATCATATGATATTTCTCTTCCACTGCCTTGCTTATTTCACTCAGCATAATGCTTTCCAGTTCCATCCAAGATGTTGCAAAGGGTAGGAGCTCCTTCTTTCTTTCTGCAGCATAGAATTCCACTGGGTAAATGTATCATAGCTTTTTGATTCAGTCATTGACCGATGGGCATCTAGGTTGCTTCCAACTCTTGGCTATCATAAATTGTGCTGCTATGAACATTGGGGTGCATAGGTTCTTTTGGATTGGTGTTTCAGGATGCTTAGGATATACTCCTAATAGTGGAATTGCTGGGTCAAAAGGCACATTCATTTTTAGTTTTCTTAGAAAGTTCCATACTGTTTTCCATAGTGGCTGTACCAGTCTGCAATCCCACCAACAGTGAACTAGGGTCCCCTTTTCACCACAACCTCTCCAGCACTTGTTGTTTGTTTCTTTGTTTATGATAGCCATTCTGGCTGGTGTTAAGTGGTACCTCATTGTGGTTTTAATTTGCATCTCTCTGATAGCTAGTGATATCGAGCATCTTTTCATGTGTCCCTGGATCCTCTGTATGTCCTCCTTGGAGAATTGTCTGTTCAAGTCCTTTGCCCATTTTTTAATCGGGTTGCTTGTCTTCTTTGAGTGGAGTCAAGTGAGTTCTTTGTATATTTTGGAGATTAAACCTTTGTCTGAGGTGTCATTGGAAAATATGTTTTCCAAAACTGTTGCTTCTCTTATTATCTTGATACTGTTTTCCTTGGCCATGCAGAAGCTTTTAAGTTTGATGACATCCCATTTGTTTATTCTTTCCGTTATGTCCCTTATTCTAGGGGATGTATCAGTAAAAATATTCCTGCGTGGAATATCTGAGATTTTCCTGCCAATGCTCTCCTCTAGGGCTTTAATGGTTTCCTGGCTTATATTTAAGTCTTTTATCCACCTTGAATTTATTTTGGCATATGGTGTAAGTTGGTGCTCAAGTTTCATTTTTTTGCATGTAGCTGTCCAGTTCTCCCAACACCATTTGTTGAAGAGGCTGTCTTTACTCCATTTTATGTTATTGTCCGCTTTGTTGAATATTGATTGTCTGTAGAGAGTTGTCTTTATTTCCGGGCTCTCTGTTCTATTCCATTGGTCTATGCGCCTGTTTTTATGCCAGCACCATGCTGTTTGATTACAGTGGCCTTGTAATACAGTTTGATATCAGGTATTGTGATCCCTCCTACTTTGTTCTTCTTTCTCAAAATTGCAGCTGCTATTCGGGGTCTCTTATGGTTCCATATAAATTTTTGAAGTGTTTGTTCTATGTCTGTGAAATATGCCATTGATACTTAAGTAGGTATTGCATTGAATCTGTAAATTGCTTTGGGTAGTATGGACATTTTGATGATGTTAATTCTTCCAATCCATGAACAAGGTATATGTTTCCATTTGTTTATGTCTTACTTGATTCCTTTCTTCAATGTTGTGTAGTTTTCTGCATACAGGTCTTTAACCTCCTTGGTTAGGTTTATTCCCAGATATTTTTCTTTGTTTTTGTTATATGGAATGGTTTTTTTTTATTTCTCCTGCTGCTTCATTGTTGGTACACAAAAATGCCTTTGATTTCTGGATATTGGCTTTGTATCCCACTGTTTTTGCCAAATTCATTTATTAGTTTGAGCAGTTTTTTGTAGAGGCTGTAGGCTTCTCCATGTACACTATCATGTCATCTGCAAACAATGCCAGTTTTGTTTCCTTCTTTCCAATTTGGAAGCCTTTTATTTCCTTTTCTTGTCTGATTGCTGTGGTTAGAACTTCTAATAATATATTGAATAGAAGTGGTGAAAGAGAGCAACCTTGTCTTCTTCCTGATCTTAGTGGAAAAGCTTTTAGTTTTTGCCCATTGAGTATGATGTTGGCTATAGGTCTTTCATATATGGCCTTTATTATATTGAAGAATGTTCCCTCTATTCCCATTTTTCTGAGTACCTTTATCATAAATGGGTGTTGTACCTTATCAAAAGCTTTTCCCCCATCTATTGATATGATCATGTTGTTTTTGTCTTTGCTGTTGTTTATGTGGTGTATTACATTTACTGATTTGAGGATATTGAACCATCCTTGCATCCCTGGGATGAATCCCACTTGATCATGGTGTATGATCCTCTTGATGTATTGTTGGATGCGATTTGCCAATATTTTATTGAGGATTTTAGCGTCTATGTTCATCAGCGATATTGGCCTGTAGTTTTTTTCTTTGTTGTGTCTCTATCTGGGTTTGGAATTAGGGTGATGCTGGTTCATAGAAAGATTTTGGGAATTTTCCCTCCTTTTGGATTTTTGGAATAGTTTTGTGAAGAATCAGGGTTAGCTCTTCCTTAAAAGCTTTGTAAAATTCTCCTGTGAAACCATCAAGTCCAAGGCTTTTGTGTGATGGGAGTTTTTTTGATTACTTCTTCAATTTCATTTGCTATTATTGGCCTGTTAAGGTTTTCTGCTTCTTTTTCATTGAGTTTTGGGAGATTATATTTTTCTAAAAATTTGTTCATTTCACCTAGGTTTTCAAATTTCCTGGCAAATAGTTCTTCCTAGTAATTTATTACAGTCCTTTCTATTTATGTGGTGTCAGTTGTAATCTCTCTTTCATTTCTGATTGTTTTTATTTTGGTCCTCTCTCTTATTTTCTTGATGAGCCTACTGAAAGGTTTGTCTATTTTGTTTTTCTTTTCAAAAAACCAGCTCTTGGATTCATTGATCCTTAGAATTGTGCCTTTAGTGTCTGTGTCATTTAATTCTGCTCTGATTTTGGTCATTTCCTTCCTTCTACTTGCTCTCGGCTGTCTTTGTTGTTGTTCCTTGAATTCCTGGAGGTGTCAGGTTAGTTTATTTGTTTGAAAGGTTTCTATCTTCTTTAGATAGGTGTGTATTGCTATGAACTTCCCTCTCAGGACTGCCTTCACTAAGTCCTATAGGTTTAGGGTTGTCATGAGTTCATTTTCATTTGTTTCCCGAAGCTTTCTGATTTCTTCCCTAATTTCAATCTTGATCCATTTGTTGTTTATTAGCATACCATTCAGTCTCCATACTTTTGGGTGTTTTGGGGTTTTTTCCTGTGCCGTTGGTTTCCAATTTCAGTCCCATGTGATCAGAGGAAATGCTTTTTATGATTTCTATTTTCCTGAATTATTTGAAACTCGATTTGTGTCCTATCATATGTCTATCTTTGAAAATGTTCCATGTGCATTTTTCCCAATTTTTTTTATTTAATCATTTTCAACTACAGTTTTCTATTACTCCCATCCCATCCCACCCCAATACTCCCCCCTCCCTCCCATTTCCACCCTTCTCAGTTGTTGTCCATGTATCCCCTATATATTTTTCTCTAAATCCCTCCCGTATTTCTCTGGAAATTCCCTTGCTCTCCCGTCCGGACCCTGTCAGCCTGTTCTCTATTTTAGTGTCTTTGTTTATATTTTGCTTGCTTCATTGTTTTGTTGTTTAGATTCCTGTTAACAGTGATATCATATGGTATTTGTCTTTCACCGCCTGGCTTATTTCGCTCAGCATAATGCTTTCCAGTTCCATCCATGATGTGGTAAAAGGTAGGAGCTCCTTCTTTCTTTCTGCAGCATAATTTCCATTGTTTGTATGTACCATAGTTTTTTCATCCATTCATTTACTGACGGGCATCTAGGTTGCTTTCAACTCTTGGCTATTGTAAATTGTGCTGCTATGAGGGGACCTGGTCCACTGTTGGTGTGATTGCAGACTGGTACAACCATTATGGAAGTTTTGGAGTTTTGAAGTACAACGATTATGGAGTTTTCTCAGAAAACTAAAATTCGACTTGCCTTTTGACCCAGCAATTCCACTGCTAGGATTTTATCCTAAGGACACTAAAACACCAATCCCAAAGAACATATGCATTTGAAAAGAATGTGTATTTAGCTTCTTTGGGATGAAGGGCTCTATATATATCAGTTAGGTCCATTTCATCTAGGGTGTCATTTAATGCTGCAATATCTTTGTTGATGTTTTGTTTGGAGGATCTGTCCATATTAGACGGTGGGGTGTTAAAATCCGCTACTATAATTGTGTTGCTGTCAATATCTTTCTTGATGCCCTCTAGGATTTTCTTTATATATTTCGGTGCTACTATGTTGGGTGCATATATATTTATGATGTTAATGTCTTCTTGGTGGATTCTTCCATTGAGTATTCTGAAGTGACCTTCTGAGTCTCTCTTTATGGCCCTTTTTTTTGAAGTCTATTTCATCTGATATCTGAATTGCTACCCCGGCTTTTTTTTCTTCTCCATTTGCTTGGAAAATTTGTTTCGATCCTTTCACTTTTAGTCCATGGTGGTCTTTTGACCTGAGGTGGGTCTCTTTTAGGCATCATATGTGTGGGTCATGCTTCCTTATCCATTCAGCTATTCTGTGTCTTTTAATTGGTGAATTTAATCCATTTACATTTAAGGTTATTATTGAAAGGTACTTATTCATTGCCATTTGTGTACCTGTGTTCCTCTCCGTCTCTCTCTTTTCCTTCCTTTTCTAAAGCAGCCCTTTTAGTAATTCTTGTAGAGCTGGTTTTGTGGAGGTGTATTCTTTTAGGCTTCTTTTGTTTTGGAATCTCTTTATTTGACCTTCTATCTTGATTGAGAGCCTTGCTGGGTATAGTAGCCTTGGTTGTAGGCCTCTGTTTCTCATTACTTGGAACATTTCTTGCCATTCTCTTCTTGCTTGGAATGTTTCCATTGAGAAGTCAGTAACCAACCTTATTGGGACCCCCTTGTATGTTACTTCCTTTTCCTCCCTTGCTTCCTAGGATTTTCTATTTGTCTTGGAGGTTTCCCATTTTAATGATGCTGTGTCTTGCAGTAGGCCTCTTTGACTTCCACCTGATTGGGACTCTCTGCGATTCCTGGATCTGTGTGACTTTATCTCTCCTCAACTTAGGAAAATTTTCTATTATTACTCTTTCAAGTAGGTTTGTTCTCCTGGTTGTTCTCCTTCTCCATCTGGCATTCCTATTATTCGGATGCTATTATGTTTCATGTTGTCTTGCATTTCTCTTAAATTCTCCTCATTTTTTTTATTCTCTTTTCCCTTACTTGGTCCGTCTGGGAAATTCTTCCTATCCTTTCTTCGATCACACTTATACGATATTCTGCCATATCGATTCTATTCTTCATACCTTCTACTGTTTTCTTCAGTTCAGAAATTGTATTCTTCATTTCCTCTTGGCCTTTACTAGTGGTTTCTATTTCCTTTTTCATGTTGGTATATTTTGCAGAGAGTTCATTGTAGCTCCCTTGCAGTTTCTGGTAGCTCGTTGTAAACTCTTTGAATTTCCTGGTAACTAGTGCTTTGAATTCAATATCTGATAGTTGACTTGCCTGTATTTCATCTAACATTCTTTCTGAGACTTCCTCCTTTTTATTATTTGGGGATTGTTTGTTTGTCTTCCCATTGTTTGTGATGCTCTTCTTGTTGGCCTGAGCTTCTTAAATTGATCTGTTCTGGTTCCCTGGGTTCATGGTGTGAACTTCTGTGGTAGGATACCTGTGAAATTCAGTGGTGCAGTCTCCTGTAGGTGTCTTGGTGTTCTCTGCTTCCACCTACTCCTTTCTTTATTGTGCGTGTGTGAATAGTTGGAGGGGGAGGCAAAATGTTTTATGATAGGAGAAGATTATTTTCTGTTATTTACAGTCACATTCGGTAGAGAATAACTAGACAATATTTAGGTTATGTACAGAGTTAACCATGTTCTTCGAGCCAGCTTGACACTTTTAGGAAAGAATGGACCTAAGTTAAGTCTCTTGTTGGGAAGGGGAGGCTTGTGAGTTTTATCTAGAAAGCAGTGTGGTTGTGGGTGGTCAGATTTTGAGGTAAGGTGTGATTACATGTTAGTAACTAGGTGTAGCACATGAGTAAATAGAGTAATAAAATTCAGGAACTTTTAAGATGATCTAAAGTCTGAGAGATGTGTTATGAAGTATTACTGTTGTATAGAACATCTCTTATTTACAATAATATTAGAGAAACATTCACGTGATAGACTCTATGTGATCTGTCTAAACGTGGATTATAGAGCTTGGGTAGTATGGCAAAGGAAAGCAAGTGAAGTATAGAAAATTAGCAATACACTGTGGAGGAAAGAGCAGTGGGAACCTGTCAGGTAGTACAATATAGCCAGCCAGGACTAAGAAACCTGTACAGAAAGAGGAGGAATACAAATATTTCATAAAAGAAAAAATAGAAGTGAGAATAATGCAAAATAATAATAATAATACACCTAAAAGAAAACTAAGCAACACACAAACAATCCAACACACACACACACACACACACACACACGTCAGGAGAAAGGAAGAATAAGTGGAAAATTTCTGAAGAATGTAAGGACTAAAACCAGAGAAAAAGAAAAAGAAATGAGGGACAGAGTATTGAAAGATAGAGCAACAATACAGTTTAAAAGATATAAGATTACTTAGAAAAGAAGTTGAGAAAGAAGAAAAAAAGAGAGAGCAGAAAACACACAGACACACACACACCAAACAAACAAACAAACAAACAAACAAAACCCCTTCCTTTGTTGGTTTTAAACTGTCCAAACCGGGTTTTCGGGATGTGACTGGGCTTTTCTGATGGCAGGTATGCAGGCCCACACGCGAGCCACGCTACTGGAGTGGGATGTGGGCGCCCGCACCCCTGGCAGGCTGCCTGGGTCCTGCAGTATCTGGCACTGTCCTTTTCAGTCCTGTGGTGGGACCCAGGTGTTCCCACCCCTCCCCTGGGTGGCTGCTGGGTGGTTGGGCCGTGAGGCAAGCTGCTGTCACAGAACACTTTTTAATAGAGACTTCTCCACAAAGCCTGCCTCTCAGCCCAGCCCATTCCCAAAAGACCGGCAACAGTGTCCTTCTCAAATCCTCCAGGGCTGGCAGGCTGGTGGGCTGGTGGGCTGGTGGGTTGGTGACCACAGAGTCCGCAGTTGAACAGGGCCCTCTGCCCCTGTGACCCTTTAAGTTAACTTAAGCCCACAGGTCTCTGCCCGCTGTTACCCAGCCTGCCTAGACAGAGAGTGGGGGAGCCAGTTCTCTCCAAGGGACCCTGTAGCAGGCCCATGGCTCCCATGGAGTCTGTTGCTGGCCCACCAGGTGCCGGGCCTCTGGAGTTCCCTCCACCACAGGCGCCCCAGCGCTGGTCCAAAACGGGGCCTCTGTTTCTTACTGATGCCGCAGTCCTAGATCTCCCACCATTTCTCATCTGTACTCACGCTCCACCGGGGTTTGCCTGCCATGGGCGCAGCCGCTTGTGCCCTCACTTGCCTTCTGGAGTCCTCACAGACCTGCAGCTGTCTGGTTCCTCTGTCACACTCTCTGGTCTCTTATTTTCATAGATGTTGGGGAATTGTTGGTTGATTATGCTGTTCTTCAGTATATCCACCTGAATTTTCTACCAGATGCACAGGAGCTGGGTTCCCTCTGTGCTACTCTCTCGCCATCTTCCAGTCTTACCTAAATTGATCTGTTCTGACTCCCTGGGTTTATGGTGTGAACTTCTGTGGTGGAATGCCTGTGAAATTCAGTGGTGCAGTCTCCTTCGGTTATCCTGGTGCTCTCCACTTCCCCGTACTCATTTTTTTTGGTGTGATCAGTTTGATAGGGAGGGAAAATGGTTTATGACAGTGGGAGATTATTTTATGATATTTACAGTCACAACTGGTACAGAAGAGATAGAAGATCTTTAGGCTATACATAGTGTTAACTGTAATTCTCAATCCAACTTGCCACTTTTAAGAGAGGATGGACAAAAGATACGTCTCTTATTGGAGAGGGAAGGCTTGTGATTTGGATCTAGAAAGCAGTGAGGTTGTGGGCGGTCAGATTCTGAGGTAAGGATAGTAAATAGGTGTAGTGTGTGAGCAAATAAAGTTAATCACTCCAGTAATAGAATTCAGGAAACGACGAAGTGGACTAAGATCTGGGAGATGTGTTGTGAAGTATTTACAGTTGTATAGAACAGCTATTATTTACAATAATATTAGAGCAACAATCATATGGCAGACTCTATGTGATCTGGATAACGTGAATAAGGGGTATAGAACTCTGGGTAGTGTGGTAAACAAAAACAAGTGGCGTGAAGTATAGAAAATTAGCAATACACTGTGAAGGGGAAAACAGGGAAATCCTTTCAAATGATACAATATAACCAGCCAAGGCAAAGAAGCCTATACAAAAAGAGGAGGAATACAAAGATACTATTAAGATATTAAAGAAGTGAGAATAATGAAAAATAACAATAATAAAAATATGCAGCAACTTGTGGCTTCTCTGCTATAGCAAAGTGAAATTTGTCTCTCTGTCTCTACTGTTGGATGCCACCTTTTTGGGTTCAACTGTAGTCTTTTCACAGTTCCAAGTTGTTTGTGTCACTTGTGGGTAAAAGGAAAAATAGGCAAGAGTAGGGAGGCAAAAGCGATAAGTTTGGAAAGAAAGCGCAAAGGAATAAAACAGAAAAGAAGAAAAAGATTTTTAGGGGGAAGATGGTGGCGGAGTAGGACAAAGGATTTCGCTTCCCTTCCCTTCACGCACTGGGGAAAAACCAGGCTGCTCTGAAGAGGAGCACGGCGAACACCCAACAGGGACCCAGCATATGGGATGGCAGGACCCCAGAGAGTATAGTGGACACTGAATGACCAGAGGTTGAGGAGAGGAGACGGACCTCAGATCAGCAAGGTACGAGGGAACAGCACAGAGGCTGCGGGCCCTTCCTGGGCAGCACCAGGGCCCTGGCAGGGCCACCCTGATCTCTGAGAGCCAAGGGAGGGCAACAACGACAACCCTATGAAAGAACTAGTCACTGGCATCCTCTCTAACCAGCACGGTGCAGATTGGAAAACACCAGGAGAGATCGGTTTGCCTGTAGTGGCAGAGAGAGGAGTGGGCATTGGGAAGCAAACCAGAGAACTCTGATAACCCGTGGAGTCAGGCTGTGTTTGCAAGTTTGGCTGGGCCCCAGCATTCCCAGTAGCCTGAGTCGGTGCTCCCACAGTCTCGGGAGAGCTTCGGGATACGGTCAGTGCCCCTGGAAGGGCACCAGTCACCAGCTCCCTCCCTACCCAGCCGGGTGCAGGCTGAGAAGCACCGGGAGGCAGGCTATAGTTGCTGGCTTGGAGGTCTGGGTGGCACGCATTCCCAGAGGTGCGCATTCCCGATACCGGGAGGACTCCAGCTGGGGACTCCAGCGGGCGCACACAGCATCTGGGCCCTGCGCGAGACTTACAGGACCCCTGGGGAAGCGTAATCGCCAGATCCATCCCTACCCAGCTGGGCGCAGACTGAGAAGCATCCAGAGTCCAGTGTGATCACCAGCTTGGAAGTCTGGGAATCCTGTGCATTCCCGGTGGCGTACATTCCCGGTGGCACACATTCCCAGTGGTGCGCATTCCCAATACCGACTCCAGCCAGGGACTCCAGGGGGCGCTCACACAGCCTCGGGGTGGTGCACGAGACTGAGAGGGCCCCTGGGGAAGTGCCAATCTCCAGATCCATTCCTACCCAGCTGGGCTCAGACTGAGAAGCACCGGGAGTCAGGCTGTGGTAGCCAGCTTGGAAGAATTGTGAGTTGCCCAGTGTGTGCAGCCACAGCACTGAGAAAGGTCCAAGCCCAAGCCTGCAAGACCAGGAAAGCCTGGCTGGGAGTGCGTGCCCTCACGCCAGGCCAGAGTTGGGAAGCCTGGGGAAAAACCTGCTCTCAGCGGGGCATGGGAGAGCGGCACCATTCTGGATCTTGGGAGGGCACTGGCGAAACCAGCTAAGTTCACCAAGAGGAGAGAAAGGCCACACTAATAGCCCCTTAGGCTGCTGCAGCTAGGGAGATCAGAAGAAAAGGTTTGACCAGCTGGAAGCCAAAAAGAGGAGTAGGTGGAAGTGGAGAACACCAAAATACCTGCAGGAGACTGCACCACTGAATCTCACAGGCATCTTACCACAGAAGTTCACACCATAAACCCAGGAACCCAGAACAGACCACTTTAAGAAGCTGAAGCCAACAAGAAGAGCAACACAAACAATGGGAAGACAAAGAAACAACCCCCAAATGAAAGAAGAGGAGGAAGTCTCAGAAAGAATGTTAGATGAAATAGAGGCAAGCCAACTATCAGATATTAAATTCAAAGCACTGGTTATCAGGAAATTCAAAGAGCTTACAACGAGCTACCAGAAACTACAGGGGAGCTACAGTGAGCTCTCTGCAAACTACACCAAAATGAAAAAGGAAACGGAAGCCCTTAGTAAAGGCCAAGAGGAAATGAAGAATACAATTTCTGAACTGCAGAACACAGTAGAAGGTATGAAGAACAGAATCAATATGGTGGAAGATCGCATAAGTGAGATAGAAGACAGGATAGAAAGAATCTCCCAGACATAGCAAATAATGGAAAAGAGAATCAGAAAAAATGAGGAGAATATAAAAGAAATGCAAGACAACATGAAACGTAATAATATCCGAATAATAGGAATAGCAGAAGGAGAGGAAGAACAACAAGGGGTAGAAAACCTCCTTGAAAGAGTAATTACAGAAAATTTTCCTAAGTTGAGGAGAGAGAAAGTCACAGGGATTCAGGAATCACAGAGAGTCCCAAACAGGTGGAACCCAAAGAGGCCTACTGCAAGACACATCATCATTAAAATGGCAAACCTCTAAGACAAAGAGAGAATCCTAAAGGCAGCAAGGGAGAAAAAGGAAGTGACATACAAGGGGGTCCCAATAAGGCTGGCTACTGACTTCTCAATGGAAACATTCCAAGCAAGAAGAGAATGGCAAGAAATGTTCCAAGTAATGAGAAACAGAGGCCTACAACCAAGGCTACTATACCCAGCAAGGCTCTCAATCAAGATAGAAGGACAAATAAAGAGCTTCCAAGACAAAAGAAGTCTAAAAGAATATGACTCCACCAAACCAGCTCTACAAGAATTACTAAAAGGGCTGCTTTAAGCAAAGGAAGGAAAAGAGAGAGACTGAGGAACACAGGTACATAAATGGTAATGAATAAGTATCTTTCAATAATAACCTTAAACGTAAATGGATTAAATTCACCAATTAAAAGACATAGAATAGCTGAATGGATAAGAAAGCATGACCCACACATATGCTGCCTACAAGAGACCCACCTCAGTTCAAAGGACCACCACAGACTAAAAGTGAGAGGATGGAAACAAATTTTCCAAGCAAATGAACAAGAAAAAAAAGCCGGGGTAGCAATTCTCATATAGGACAAAATAGACTTCAAAAGAAGGGCCGTAAAGAGAGACACAGAAGGTCACTTCATAATACTCTAAGGGAGAATCCACCAAGAAGACATTAACATCATAAATATATATGCACCCAACATAGTAGCACCGAAATATATAAAGAAAATCCTAGAGGGCATCAAGAAAGATATTGACAGCAACACAATTATACTAGGGGATTTTAACACCGCACTGTCAACATGGACAGATCTTCCAAACAAAATATCAACAAAGATATTGCAGTATTAAATGATACTCTAGAAGAAATGGACCTCATTGATATATATTGAGCCCTTCAAAGTAAAGAAGCTAAATTCACTTTCTTTTTTTTTTTTTTGGCTTTAAACATGATGTTTTTATTTTATTTTATTTTTTAAATTATTTTTTTCAATATAATTTTTATTTAATTCTTGTTCAAGTACAGGTTTCTGTCTTATATTCCCAACACTGCCCGCCCCCCGCCCCGTGCTCCCCGCCTCCCTCCCCTTTCCACCCCCCACCCTTAGTTATTGTCCATGTGTCCTTTATACTTGTTCATGTGAGTCCATTCCCTTTTCCCCTATGATCTTCTCCCCTCTCCCCTCTGGACCCTGTCAGCCTGTTCCATATTTGAGTGTCATTGGTCGTATTTTGCTTGCTTGTTTGGTTAGTTTAGAATCCTGTTAAGGGTGAGATCATATGATATTTGTCTTTCACCGCCTGGCTTATTTTGCTCAGCATAATGCTTTCCAGTTCCATCCATGATGTTGCAAAGGGTAGTAGTTCCTTCTTCCTTTCTGCAGCATAGAATTCCATTGTGTAAATGTACCATAGTTTTGTGATCCAGTCATTGACCGATGGGCATCTAGGTTGCTTCCAACTCTTGGCTATAGTGAATTGTGCTGCTATGAACATTGGGGTGCGTAGGTTCTTTTGGATTGGTGTTTCAGGGTTCTTAGGATATACTCCCAAGAGTGGAATTGCTGGGTCAAAAGGCACGTTCATTTTCAGTTTTCTTAGAAAATTCCATACTGCTTTCCATAGTGGTTGTACCAGTCTGCAATCCCACCAACAGTGAACTAGGGTCCCCGTTTCCCCACAACCTCTCCAGCACTTACACTTTTTTTTCAAACGCACATGGAACATTTTCAAAGATAGATCACATGATAGGACACAAAATGAGACTCAATAAATTCAAGAAAATAGAAATCATACCAAGCATTTTCTCTGATCACAGGGGACTGACATTGGAAACTGACCGCAATGAAAAAAAACCCAAAACCCCCAAAATCATGGAGACTGAATGGTAGGCTATTAAACAACAAATGGGTCAAGATTGAAATTACGGAAGAAATCAGAAAGCTTCTGGGAACAAATGAAAATGAACTCATGACAACCCAAAACCTATGGGACACAGTGAAGGCAGTCCTGAGAGGGAAGTTCATAGCAATACAGGCCTACCTAAAGAAGATGGAAACATTTCAAACAAACAACCTAACCCGACGCCTCCAAGAACTCGAGGAACAACAAGAAAGACAGCACAGAGCTAGTAGAAGGAAGGGAATAACCAACATGAGAGCAGAATTAAATAACATAGAAACTAAAAGCACAATTCTAAGGATCAATGAATCCAGGAGTTGGTTTTTTGAAAAGATAAACAAAATAGACAAACCTTTAAGTAGGCTCATCAAGAAAAGAAGAGAGAAGAGCCAAATAAACACAATCAGAAATGAAAGAGGAGAGATTACAACTGATACTGCAGAAATAGAAAGGATTATAAGAAATTACTATGTGGAACTGTATGCCAAGAAATTTGAAAACCTGGGTGAAATGGACAAATTTCTAGAAAAATATAATCTTCCAAAACTCAATGAAAAAGAAGCAGAAAACCTGAACAGGCCAATAACAGCAAATGAAATTGAAGAAGTAATCAAAAAACTCCCATCACACAAAAGCCCTGGGCCAGATGGTTTCACAGGAGAATTCTACAAAGCTTTTAAGGAAGAGCTAACCCCTATTCTTCACAGACTATTCCAAAAAATCCAAAAGGAGGGAAAACTCCCCAACTCTTTCTATGAAGCCAGCATCACCCTAATCCCAAAGCCAGATAGAGACACAACAAAGAAAGAAAATTACAGGCCAATATCACTGATGAACATAGATGCTAAAATCCTCAACAAAATATTGGCAAATCGCATCCAACAATACATCAAAAAGATCATACACCACGACCAAGTGGGATTCATCCCGGGGATGCAAGGATGGTTCAATATACGCAAATCAATAAATGTAATACACCAAATAAACAAAAGCAAAGACAAAAACCACATGGTCATATCAATAGATGCGGAAAAAGCTTTTGATAAGGTACAACACCCATTTATGATAAAGGTACTCAGCAAGGTGGGAATAGAGGGAACATTCCTCAATATAATAAAGGCCATATATGAAAGACCTACAGCCAACATCATACTCAATGGGCAAAAACTAAAAGCTTTTCCACTAAGATCAGGTACAAGACAAGGTTGCCCACTTTCACCACTTCTATTCAATATAGTATTAGAAGTTCTAGCTGCAGCGATCAGACAAGAAAAGGAAATAAAAGGCATCCAAATCGGAAAGGAGGAAACAAAACTGGCATTGTTTGCAGATGACATGATAGTGTACATGGAAAACCCTATAGCCTCTACCAAAAAACTGCTGGAACTAATAAATGAATTTGGCATAACAGCGGGATACAAAGTTAATATCCAGAAATCAAAGGCATTTTTGTATACCAACAATGAAGCAGCAGAAGCAGAAATCAGGAAAAAAATCCCATTCGATATAGCAAAAAGAAAAATAAAATATCTGGGAATAAACCTAACCAAGGAGGTAAAAGACCTGTATGCAGAAAACTACACAACACTGAAGAAAGAAATCAAGGAAGACACAAATAAATGGAAACATATACCGTGTTCATGGATTGGAAGAATTAACATCATCAAAATGTCCATACTACCCAAAGCAATTTACAGATTCAATGCAATACCTATTAAAGTACCAATGGCGTATTTCACAGACATAGAACAAACACTTCAAAAATTTATATGGAACCAGAAAAGACCCCGAATAGCTGCTGCAATTTTGAGAAAGAAGAACAAAGTAGGAGGGATCACAATACCTGATATCAAACTGTATTACAAGGCCACTGTAATCAAAACAGCCTGGTACTGGCACAAAAACAGGCACATAGACCAATGGAATAGAACAGAGAGCCCAGAAATAAACCCAACTCTCTACAGTCAATTAATATTCGACAAAGGGGGCAATAACATAAAATGGAGTAAAGACAGCCTTTTCAACAAATGGTGTTGGGAGAACTGGACAGCTACATGCAAAAAAATGAAACTTGAGCACCAACTTACACCATACACCAAAATAAATTCAAGGTGGATAAAAGACTTAAATATAAGCCGTGAAACCATTAAAGCCCTAGAGGAGAGCATTGGCAAGAAAATCTCAGATATTCCACGCAGCAATATTTTTACTGATACGTCCCCTAGAGCAAGGGATATAAAGGAAAGAATAAACAAATGGGATCTCATCAAAATTAAAAGCTTCTGCATGGCTAAGGAAAACAGTATCAAGATAAAAAGAGAAGCAACTGTTTGGGAAAACATATTTGCCAATGATACCTCAGACAAAGGTTTAATCTCCAAAATATACAAAGAACTCATTCGACTCCACTCAAAGAAGACAAGCAACCCGATTAAAAAATGGGCAGAGGACTTGAACAGACATTTCTCCAAGGAGGACATACAGAGGATCCAGAGACACATGAAAAGATGCTCGATATCGCTAGCTATCAGAGAGATGCAAATTAAAACCACAATGAGATACCACTTAACACCAGTCAGAATGGCTATCATAAACAAAGAAACAAACAACAAGTGCTGGAGAGGTTGTGGGGAAAAGGGGACCCTAGTTCACTGTTGGTGGGATTGCAGACTGGTACAACCACTATGGAAAGCAGTATGGAATTTTCTAAGAAAACTAAAAATGGATGTGCCTTTTGACCCAGCAATTCCACTCTTAGGAGTATATCCTAAGAATCCTGAAACACCAATCCAAAAGAACCTACGCACCCCAATGTTCATAGCAGCACAATTCACGATAGCCAAGAGTTGGAAGCAACCTAGATGCCCATCGGTCAATGACTGGATCACAAAACTATGGTACATTTACACAATGGAATTCTATGCTGCAGAAAGGAAGAAGGAACTACTACCCTTTGCAACATCATGGATGGAACTGGAAAGCATTATGCTGAGCAAAATAAGCCAGGCGGTGAAAGACAAATATCATATGATCTCACCCTTAACAGGATTCTAAACTAACCAAACAAGCAAGCAAAATACGACCAATGACACTCAAATATGGAACAGGCTGACAGGGTCCAGAGGGGAGAGGGGAGAGGATCATAGGGGAAAAGGGAATGGACTCACATGAACAAGTATAAAGGACACATGGACAATAACTAAGGGTGGGGGGTGGAAAGGGGAGGGAGGTGGGGAGTATGGGGCGGGGGGCAGGCAGGATTGGGAATATAAGACAGAAACCTGTACTTGAACAAGAATTAAATAAAAATTATATTAAAAAAAAAAGAAAAGATTATTTTATAGAAAATCTCAGCTAATCTATAAACTACCTATGAGAATAAATGAATTCAGCAAAATTGTAAGATATAGTTAATAAATGAAAATCAATTGTGTCTTTATATACTAGTAAAAAAGAAAAAAAGAAGAAAAAACAGGAAAAAGTATTGAAAGATAAAACAATAATAAAATTAAAAAGATAAAAGATTACTTAAAAAAAAGAACAAGGAAAAAAACCCATCTCTTGTTGGTTTCAGACTGGCCAAACCTGTTTTTTTTGGTTTGAGCAGGCTGAGGGGCGATTGATGTGATCTTTCTGTGAGCAGTCTCCCAATTGCCAAACCAGTGTCTCTCCCCAGTGCCCCAGGAAGCGGATCTAGGACTTTCTCATAGTGCTCTCTTTCCTTGGGTCATCACTGTGAGCTGGGTTGGGGCATGCGTGTGCAGGCCTGGCTGCCTGGTTCCCGGGTTGGGGTTCCCGGGTATGGGTTCAGGTGCAGACCCATCCCAGTTCTGCGGGGGAACTCCAGACCCTCCGCCCAACCTCCGGTTCGCTGCCAGGCTAGGTGGGGAGCAGACCAAGTGGCTATTGCAGAAGAATCGTTCAATTTACTTTCCCAAAACTTTCTCCTTTAGAAACCCTGACTCTCAACACAGCTTAATCCCCCATCCAGACCGGTGACTATTGGAGTCAGAGTCCAACACAGCCCCTCTCAATTCTCCCGAGCTGGCGAACACAGAGTCTGCGGTTGATCTCGGCCCTTTGTCGTTAGTACCCTCTCTGCAAACTCTAGCAAACAAGTCTCTCCCTGTGCCCAACCTTGCTTGGCTGGAGAGGGAGGGAGCTGATAACCCAGCTCTCTCCCAAGGACCCTTCAGCAGGCTCCCAAAAGGCCTTCCGTAGACGCAACAGGAGCCAGGTGCTGGGTGCTGGGCTCTGGGCACTGTGCACCGGCTGAGGTCTCTGCTGCTCCTGTCTTTGCTCCAGTCCCTGAGACTCTACTGTACTGCAGCTGTCTCCTTACCATCTGGCTTTTCCATCTGTTATGATTTCTAGTCTCTTATTTTCATATATGCTGGGGAACTGTTGGCTGTTTGCGCTGTTCCGCCATAGATCAGCCAGGATTTTCTCCCTTGTGTAGGGGGAAATGGAATCTGCTTCATCCTAATCTGTCACCATCTTGGAAGCCTTCTAAAAATTTCTGGTTTAAATCCTGGCATGGATCTTCCTCTGTAACCCCATTTCCGACTCCTCCCATACTGGGTTACACCTTAGTAACCACTGAGGTGGTTTGTTTGTTGTAGATTGGTTGCCATCTTCTGCCTTTCTCAGCTGCCACTGTTAGTCCTGGGAAGTGTGGCCATGATGCAGAAGTCTTCTCCAACCCCACTCTTGCAGGTGTAGGAAGCCCTTCCTGCTACATTGCATCACAGGTTACAGTCATGCACAATCCCTCGTAATTGTGTTTTGATTGTTGTTTTGTCATTCGTTGGTTGGTCCTTCCATCTAGCTGGTGACTGAGGGTCACTCTGTCTACCACATCTTGTATTCTGTTGTGCAAGTGCTGACAGAACAAAACCACAAAGCTCATGAAATAAACCCACATCTGGAAAAATAACTACCCACCCCTGAAATACCACTATCAACAGCAAATGAACCAGTATTAATAAGGATGTAAAAAGATTAAGAAAGGAGAGCAATTATGAGATGACTTGAAAGAAAAATGATTTTGAGAAGGTAAAGGGAGGAGCACTAATAAAAATTGGAAACTGGAGCAATGCAAAGAGAATAAAGTTTACTTCACAAAAAAGGAAGTGAAGAAGGTGGAATGAAATGAGAGAAGGGAAGCATATAGTTTTGGGTTTAAACATAAAATAAAATAAGAGAGAGAAAAAAGGAACAAAAATAATAAATAAGAGCCAAATTGGAGAGAAAGATCCCTCAGTATTATCAGCAACATATTAGCTAAGATTAATATAGGTGGAATGGGGATAAGAGGGAAGAAAGAAAGGAAGGCTCAAAAGATGTCTAGAGGAATTGGAAATGATTTTGTGATGATGGAGGGAGAGGGAATACTAAGAATGAGGAATGAAAACCAGACTAAGACAAGTAAAAATTAAAATTTGAGATGAAAAAAAAAAGAAAAAAGCTAGGATGAAAGAGAAAAAGAAGAAAAAAATTGGCTAAGACAGGGCACAATTAAAATTTGAGAAAAGAAAAGGAATAGGAGAGGGGAACAGTAAAATTTGAGATTTGGAATATAAAATTAGTGATGATCTAAAGATAAAATTTTTAAAAATGCAACAACAACTACCCTATCCACAATCAATGAGCAAATATTGCTAAAGGCCTTTGCCTTTAATGTGGGTATAGATAATGTGGGTATTTTAAGAGGAGGGAAAATGTTATGAGATGACTATCGACAAGAAAATTGGTTTTTGAGAGACTGGATGAGGGTCAAATAGTAAGAGTGAGGAATGGAAATATATTGTGGCAAGAGAGAAAAAAATTAAAACAACAATAATTAGAGGAAAGAAGAAGGTAAAATGGGGTAAGAGAAGGGAGGGGCAAAATATGTGAATTGAAATAAACTATAGTATAAAATCTAGTGACTTAATATGCACAAACTTCATGGACAAGAAATGACTGTTAAAAACTACACAGGAAAGAATATATTACAAATCATGGGGAAGAACACACTGGATTTCATCTTGGTAGCATCTAGAATTTACTACTGTTTTTTCTTTCTGGATCCACCTGTGATGATGTCAGATGTTGATTCCATCTGAACTTAGGCAGCCTGTTTGAGACCTCAGGCTCCTGCTGCTTAGAGGGGAGTGGTGGGCTCTGAGTAAGGTGACTGCTCTCATACGAAGGATGACTCAGCACCAGATCTGTCAACTACTCTCTCAGATCTTTTCCCAAAGCCTCTGTCCCTAGACTCTCCTCAAGCATCTGTAGCCCACTCTGCCCTCATCCCGACTCTGCCAGAGCCCAGAGTAAATGGCTGCAAATGAAAATTTGTGCATTAGCTCTTTAAACAGCTTTTCGTGTCTCTAGCCATCCATCTCCAGCAGAGAGCAACCCTGCTGCTTTTTGCTGCTGGATGTTATCAGTGTATTTTTGGGACACTGGAGCTCTAGGCTTGGTATCCCAGTTTGGGTTTACATCCCACACTTTTCAGAGGGTCCAACCACTGTTTAATTATCCCTCTGCCTGTGGGTGCCCAGCCAGCCCTCTGTTGTTTCCACCACATTCCTTACCAGTCAGGTTGTGCTGAAATTGATTCTTGTCTCTGCCCGAGGTTAGAAGGTTTCTCTCTCACTTTTGTTCAGTTGTTCATTCCAAAAGATTTCTCCACAATTTAGTTGTAATTCCAGGCTGATCCTGGGAGGAGGTTAGAGTGACTTCCAGTCACTCCTCTGCCACCTTGGAAGATTTCTGGCACTGGGATTTTGATGGGGATTGCATTAATCTGTATATTGACTTAGGTAATATGACCATTTTACCTATGTTAGTCCTTTTAATCCATAAACAGGGAATATTTTTCATTTCTTTGTGTCTTCTTCAATTTCTTTCATTGATGTTTTATAGTTTACAGCATATTGGCCCTTCACTTTACCTCATAAGTTTATTTCCAGGTTATTTCATTCACTTGTTGCAGTTGCAAATGGCATCTTTATTTTTTTCTGATATTTTGTTGGTAGTATATGGGAATCCAATGGATGTTTGGACATTGGTTTTGAATCTTATAATTTTATTGTGTTTGTTTATTGTTTCTAACAGTTTTTTTGGTGGAGTCTCTAGGGTTTTCCATATATAAAATTATGCCATCTGCCAAAATGAACAATTTTACTTCTTCATTCCCAATTTGGATTTCTTTTATTTTTTTTTCTCTTGCCTGGCTACTCTGACTAAGACTTCCAGTACTGTGTTGAGCATAGAGAAAAAGCTTTCTGTTTTTCACCATTGATTATGATATTAGCTGAGGGTTTGTCATATATGATCTTTATTATGTTGAGGTACTTTTATACTAGTTTTACTGAGTGTCTTAATTATAAATAGATGTTGTATATTGTCAAATGCTTTTTCTGCCCTTGGGAGCTGACCAACAGCTGCTCCTTGATACAGTCGGGACAATGAGATGCATCTGCACAGCAGAAGCAACTGTGGCTGGATTTCCTGTCTATCTCTCCTTGCATGTTTGTCTTTGTGATTAATAGGTGGTGGGATTTTTAGACACCTGTATTTCAGGGCCAATGATCTTCAGAATTCCAATGAGGTTGTACAAAATAATTTCTTGGCCATAGAACAAAAGTCCCCCCTAATGGGGTAACCCCTGAATATCTAAAAGTGGTTGGAGTAACAGCCCCTCCTCTACTTTGGACAGAAATATATATTAATATAATTAGGTAGAGAAGCAGGACAAACTGGTTAACTATTATAAACAAAGCACATAGAAACAATTACTAAGGAGTTAGAGTCCTAAGTACATAAAGAAACATTTTAGACAGAAAGATGGATAGTTAAGTTAGACACCACAAAGGCCTTGTAATAAATTTTCGATAACCACTGTTCAGTCTAGCGTATCCTTTTGACCCATGCCAAATTCTAAGAACTTTAATAAACAATAAGACATTTAAACTCTGTACATACAGCTACTCCTAATTGTCTGATTGATGGCTCTCCTGGTCAAAATAACGTTTGTTTAACATAACTGAATCTATGGAATTTCTTGTACTTTTCCTAGTTACCTTTGTACTGATTTTTTCTGCTTAACTGATCATGCCATGCACCTGTTTCTTTAATGTTATGTAACAATTTCTATAAAAATAAAGCTTCCATCAAATTCTGAGAGTTTGGTCAGACCCATAGAGGCTGGCTGTTCTCCAGCATCCAATCTGGTGTCTGACTCTTCATTTGTCTCCTGTGCCATCCATCCTTCAGGGACCCTGAGACCCGTTGGCATTCTGCATTTATTGATACGATAATATGACTTTATTTTGTTAACGTGGTGTAATGCATTGATTGATATGCTTATGTTGAACCATCCTTGCATCCCTGGAATGAACCCGACTCCATCATGATGTATTATCTTTGTTATGTATTATTGTATTCAATTTTCTAGTATTTTGTTTAGGATTTTTACATCTATAGTCATCAGAGATACTGGTCTATATGGTCTGCTGGTCAGTGGTCTATAATTTTCTTTTCTGTGTGTTGTCCTTACTAGGTTTTGGTATCAGGGTAACATTGGCCTCAAAAATGGAATTAGGAAGTGTTGCATCTTCTTAAAATTTTGGGGGGAGTTGAGAAGCGTAGGTAGTAACCCTTCTTTAAGTGTTTTGTATAATTCACTGGTGAAGCCATTTGGTCTTGGGTTTTTATTTATTTTTTTACAGTGTTTAATTACTATTTTTCTTCTATTGTCGTTTTCTTCTATCTTCTCTATTTCATTTAATTCTGGTGTAATTTTTATTCTTTTCTTTTTTTTTCTACTGGCTTTGGGCTTCACTTGGTCTTCTTTTCCTAATCTTTTTTGGTGTATTTTAGGTTGTTAATTATAGGGGACCATTCCGTGAGGTGTGGGAAATGTAGCCCAACCCTTACTTGGAAAAGCCAGTGGGGAGCAAGGTCAGGCACACAGGACTCATGCCCACAGATAGGTACTCCTGTGGGGAATCAGGCCTGCATTCTACCTCGGCCATGATGAGGCTTGCTTTTGCTAAAACTTTCTCACCCTGAATTGAGGCAGAAAATGCTTACTGCATATCTTTAAAGTAACTTCCTAAAATCTGAGCTAAACCTTCCAAGTATGGAGTAACCAATAACATGTAACATGTTAACATGTTAACATGTAACCATGATCAGTGTGTGAATAACCAATTCACACACTTCTCCCTTTACATTTTCAGATATCCTTCTTCTTTGATATGATTAGCAACATTCTCTCCTTTATTTTCTGTAAAAGGTAACCACCTAAAGTGAATCTGTACATAGTAAATGAGGACCATCCTTGATGTAATGTGCCCAGAAAAGCAATAAAAGCTTGTCCAGGTAGGGGTTGGGGCCCTCTATGTCACATAGAGAGAAGCTGTGCTGTCCATTTTCCCCACAGAATTTCTGTAGTCTGTGTGAATTTCTTCATTGCAGCCACAACACACGGACCCTTTTGTCCAGGGTCCACATCAGTCAATTGAGTTATTTCTTGTTCCTTAAGGTAACACTGTAATGCCATAAAATTACTTCTTATTGCCACTTTAGCTGCATATCGAAAAGTGT
Source organism: Sturnira hondurensis (assembly GCF_014824575.4). NCBI lineage: Eukaryota > Metazoa > Chordata > Mammalia > Chiroptera > Phyllostomidae > Sturnira > Sturnira hondurensis. The sequence goes on from NW_028073091.1 coordinate 1,812,889, forward strand.
GATATGTTGTATTCTCATTCTAATATCTCACAATGTATTTTTAATCCCCTCTTTATATTTTCTTTGACTCAGCCATCGTTCAGAACCATGTTTTAACTCCACACATTGATGTGTTTTTTAATCTTTCTTTTTCCATTTTCTTTCTTTCTTTTTTTTAGATCTACTTATTGTTCAAGTGCAGTTCTCTGTTTTTTACTTCCCTACCTCCCTCCGATTTCCACCCCCTTAGTTGTTTTCCATGTGCCCTTTATACTAGTACCTGTAAATCCTTCCCCCTTTTCCCCTGAAATTCCCTCCCCTCTCCCCTCTGGTTCCTGTCCCCCTATTCTCTATTTGAGTGTCTTTGGTTATATTTTGCTTGCTGGTTTGTTTTGTTGTTTAGGTTCCTGTTAAAGGTGAAATCATACGGTATTTGTCCTTCACTGCCTGGCTTATTTCACTCAGCATAAGGTTTTCCATTTCTATCTATGCTGTTGCAAACGGTAGGACCTTTTTCTTTCTTTCTGCTGCATAGAATTTCATAGTGTATACGTACCATAGTTTTTGGTACATTGATTTACTCATGGGCACCTAGGTTGCCTCCAGCCCTTGGCTATTGTAAATTGCACTGCTATGAACATTGGGATGCATAAGTTCTTTTGGATTGGTGTTTAAGGGTTCTTAGGATATAATCCCAGCAGTGGAATTGCTGGGTCAAAAGGCAGGCCCATTTTTAGTTTTCTGAGAAAATTCCATACTGTTTTCTATAGTGGTTGTATCAGTCTGCAATCCCACCAACAATGAACTAGGGTCCCCTCTTCTCCACAACCACTCCAACACTTGTTTGTTGCTTTATTTATGATGGCCATTCTGACCAGTGTAAAGTGGTATCTCATTGTGTTTTTAATTTGCATCTCTCTCGTAGCTAGTGATATTGAGCATTTTTCATGTGTCTCTGGATCTTGTATATGTCCTCCTTGGAGAAATGTCTGTTCAAGTCCTTTGCCCACTTTTTAAAGAATTTTTAAAAAATATTTTATTTATTTATGTTTGGAGGGGATGAAAAAGAGAGAGGGAGAGAAACATCAATGTATGGTTGCCTCTCATGCATCCCCTGCTGGAAAATGGCCTGCAACCCAGTCATGTGCGCTGACTGGGAATTGAACCACGATCTTCTGGTTCACAGGCCCATGCTCAATACACTGAGCCACACCAACCAGGGCTTTTGCCGACTTTTTAATGGTGTTGCTTGTCTTCTTAGAGTGGAGTCGTGTAAGTTCTTTGTATATTTTGGAGATTAAACCCTTGTCTGAGATATCATCAGCAAATATGTTTTCCCATACAGTTGGTTCTCTTTCTATTTTAATACTGTTTTCTGTAGCCATGCAAAAGCTTTTACTTTTGATGAGATTCCATTTGTTTATTCTTTACTTTATGTTCCATTCTCTAGGGGACATATCAGTAAAAATATTGCTGTGTGAAATATCTGAGATTTACCTGCCAGTGTTCTCCTCTAGGGCTTTAATGGTTTTATGGCTTATATTTATGTCTTTTATCCACCTTAAATTTATTTTGGTATATGGTTTAAGTTGGTGCTCGAGTTTCATTTTTTTGCATGTAGCTGTCCAATTCTCCCAACACCATTTGTTGAAGAGGCTATTTTTACTCCATTTTATGTTGCTGCCCCCTTTGTTGAACATTAATTGGCAGTAGAGACTTGGCTTTACTTCTGGGTTCTCTTTCTGTTCCATTGGTACATGTGCCTGTTTTTATGTCAGAACCAGACGGTTTTGATGACAGTGGCCTTGTAATGCAGTTTGGTATCAGGTATTGTAATTCCTCCTACTTTGTTCTCTTTTCTCAACATTGAAGCTGCTATTCGGGGTCTTTTGTGGTTCCATATAAGTTTTTGAAGTGTTTGTTCTATGTCTGTGAAGTATGCCATAGGTATTTTAATAGGTATTGCATTGAACCTGTAAATTGCTTTGGGTAGTATGGACATTTTGATGATGTTAATTCTTCCAATCCATGAACACGGTATATGTTCCCATTTGTTTGTGTCTTCCTTGATTTCTTTCATCAGTGTTGTGCAGTTTTCTGTATACAGGTCTTTTATCTCCTTGGTTAGGCTTATTCCTAGGTATTTTATTTTTGTTTTTGCTATATCAAATGCGATTTTTTTCTTGATTTCTACTTCTGCTGTTTCATTGTTGGTATACAAAAATGCCTTTGATTTCTGGTTATTGATGCTGTATCCTGCTCTTTTGCCAAATTCATTTATTAGGTCGAGCAGTTTTGGGGTTTTTCCATGGATTTCCCATGTACACTATAGGATTTTCCATGTACACTATCATTTCATCTGCAAACAGTGACAGTTTTGTTTCCTACTTTGCGATTTGGATTCCTTTTATTTCCTTTTCTTGTCCGAACGCTGTGGCTAGAACTTCCAATACTATATTGAATAGAAGTGGTGAAATTGGAAAACCTTGTCTTGTTCCTGATCTTAGTGGAAAAGCTTTTAGTTTTTGCCCATTGAGTATGATGTTGGCTGTAGGTCTCTCATATATGGCCTTTATTATCTTGAAGAATGCTCTCTCTATTTCCACTTTGATAAGTGTTTTTATCATAAATGGGTGTTGTACCTTATCAAAAGCTTTTTCCACATCTATTTATATGATCATGTGATTTTTGTCTTTGCTTTTGTTTATATGAAGTATTACATTTACTGATTTGCGAATATTGAACCATCCTTTCATTCCTGGGATGAAATCCACTTGGTCATGATGTATGATCTTTTTAATGTATTGTTGGATGCGATTTGCCAACATTTTATTGAGGATTTTAGTGTCTATGTTCATCAGCAATATTAGCACGAAGTTTTCTTTCTTTGTTGTATCTTTTTCTGGTTTTGCGATTAGGATGATGCTGGCTTCATGAAAAGAGTTTGGGAGTCTTCCATCATTTTGGATTTTTTGGAGTAGTCTGTGAAGAATAGGGGTTAGCTCTTCTTTAAATGCTTCATAGAATAATCCTGTGAAACCATCTGGTCCAGGGCTTTGTCTCTTGGGAGATTTTTGATTACTGCTTCAATTTCATTTGCTGTTATTGGTCTATTCAGGCTTTCTGCTTCTACTTCAGGGAGTTTTGGAAGATTATATTTTTCTAGAAATTTGTCCACTTCACTTAAGTTTTCAAATTTCATGGATACAGTTCTTCACAGTAATTTATTACAATCCTTTGTATTTCTGTGGTGTCAGTTGTAATCTCTCCTCTTTCATTTCTGATTGTGTTTATTTGGGTCCTCTCTTTTCTTTTCTTGAGGAGCCTACTTAAAGGCTTGTCAATTTTGTTTATCTTCTCAAAAAACTAGCTCCTGGATTAATTGATTTTTAGAGTTGTGCCTTTAGTCTTTATGTCATTTAATTCTGCTCTGATCTTGGTTACTACCTTCCTTGTACTTGCTCTGGGCTCTCTTTGTTTTTGTTTCTCAAGTTCTTGTAGGCGTAGGGTTAGGTTGTTTACCTAAAATGTTTTTATCTTTTTTAGGTAGGCTTCTATTGCTATGAACCTTCTTCTCAGGACTGCCTTCACTGTGTCCCATAAGTTTTGGGTTGTCGTGAGTTCATTTTCGTTTGTTTCCAGAAACTTTTTGATTTCCTGCCTAATGTCCTTGTTTTTTGAAAAAATATATTTTATTGATTATACCATTACAGTTGTTCTATTCATCCCTTCATTCCCTTCCACTCTGCACACCCCCTCCCCCACCATTTCCCCCTTTAGTTTATGAGCATGTGTCTCATGTTCTTTAGATTCTATAATTCCCATACCATTCTTGCCCCCCTGTCTATTTTATACCTACTGCCTATGCTACTTATATTCTGTACCTTCTCCCCCCTTCTCCTCCCACACCCCTGTTGCTAACCCTTCATGTGATCTTCATTTCTATGGTTCCATTCAGGATCTAGTTGTTCTCTAAATTTGCTTTTGTTTTAGGTGTGGTTGTTAATAACTGTGAGTTTGCTGTCCTTTCATTGTTCCTGTTTTTTATCTTCTTTTTCTCAGTTAAGTCCCTTTAACATTTCATGCAATAAGTGCCTGGTGGTGATGAACTCCTTGAATTTGATCTTATCTGAGAAGTATTTTATCTGTCCTTCCATTCTAAAAGAAAGCTTTGCTGGATATAGCAGTCTTGGATGTGGGTCTTTGGATTTTATGACTTGGAATACTTCCTTACAGCTCCTTCTTGCCTGTAAAGTCTCTTTTGAGATATCTGCTGACAGTCTGATGGGAACTCCTTTGTAGGTGACTGTACCCATATCTCTTGCTGCTTCTAGGATTCTCTCCTTCATTTTCATCTTGGCTAATGTAATTCTGATTTGCCTTGGTGTGTTCCTTCTTGGATCCAACTTCTTTGGGACTCTCTGAGCTTCGTGGACTTCCTGAAAGTCTATTTCCTTTGCCAGATTGGGGAAGTGCTCCTTTATTATTTGTTCCAATAAGTTTTCCACTTGTTGCTTTCCCCTTCCCCTTCTGGTACCCTTGTCATTTGGATATTGGAACATTTAAAGATGTCTTGGAGGTTCCTAAGCCTCTCCTCATTTTCTTGAATTCTTGTTACTTCACATTTTTCTGTTTGGTCATTTCTTCCTTCCTTCTGGTCCACTCCCTTGATGTGAGTCCCAGTTTCCTTTCCATAACTATTGGTTTCCTGTGCATTTCCCTTCATTTCAACTAGTTTAGCCTCCATATGTTTTTCTAATTTGTGACTAAAATCAACCAGTTCTGTGAGCATCCTGATCACCTGTGTTTTAAACGGTGCATCTGAGAGGTTCACTATTTCTTGGTCACTTAGAGTTATTTGCTCTGGGGCTTTGAGTTCTTCTTGAGCCATATTGTGGACTGTCTGTGCCTGTTACATATGAGGAGAAGAACCCTAGGTGTTCACCAGGGCTGAGCCACTCAGTCACTGGGTTGTGATGCTGCATATGGGGGAGGGGTCAAAAGGAGCAATGGCGGTCCCCTCTGTTGCTTCCCATTGCTTGGGCCTGTGCGGTCTGTCTCACTGCGAGCAAATGTGTGGCCTCAGTCAGCTTGCGGCCTTACGCCTTCACTGGGTTTGCCCTCGGGGCCTGTGCGGTCTGTCTCACTGCTCACTCTTTTCCTGGTTTATCTGTGCATGTATGTGTGACCATGGTCAACCTGCTACCTTGTGCCCACACTGGGTCTGCCTGATGCTACCCCACACCTGGGATCCGTCCACAGCTGCCTGGGTGGGGGGATCCTTCCTGCCAGACCCTGCTCCACTGCTGGCTCTGCCCCTCTTACCGGTCTGGGTGAATGGTTTATTGTTGGAGTTCTGTTTAGTTCAATTTTCTGTTCTTTGGCTGCGTCTTTGTTTACTAAAGCTTTGTTGTACTCAAACTTGGTTGTGGGAGAAGGCACAGTGTTTCCACCTATGCCTCCATCTTGGCAGAAGTCTCCTAATGTCATTTTTGACCCATTTGTTGTGTAATGGCATACCATTCAGTCTCCATGATTTGGGGTGTTTTGGTTTTTTTCCTGTGGGGTTAGTTTCCAATTTCAATCCCTTGTGATCAGAGAATACGCTTGGTATGATTTCTATTTTCCTGAATTTGTTGAGACTTGTTTTGTGTCCTATCATGTGCTCTATCTTTGAAAATGTTCCATGTGCATTTGAAAAGAATGTGTATTTAGCTTCTTTAGGATGAAGGGCTCTATATATATCAGTTAAGTCAATTTCATCTAGGATGTTGTTCAATGCCACTATATCTGTTGATATTTTGTTTGGAAGATCTGTCCATTTTTGGCAGTGTGGTGTTAAAATCCCCTACTATAATTGTGTTGCTGTCAATATCTTTCTTGAAGTCTTCTAGGATGTTTCTTATATATTTGGGTGCTCCTACATTGGGTGCATATATATTTACAATGTTAATGTCTTCTTGGTGGATTCTTCCCTTGAGTATTATGAATTGACCTTCTGGGTCTTTCTTTATGGTCCTTTTTTTGAAGACTATTTTGTCTGATATGAGTATTGCTACCCCAGCTTTTTTTTTCTTGTCCATTTGCTTGGAAAATTTGTTCCCAGCCCTTCACTTTTAGTCTGTGGTAGTCTTTTGACCTGAGGTGGGTCTCTTGTAGGCAGCATATGTGTGGGTCATGCTTTCTTACCCATTCAGCTATTTTATGTCTTTTGATTGAAGCATTTAACCATTGAAGCATTGAAGCATTTTCGTTTAATGTTATTATTCATAGGTACTTATTCATTGCCATTTTTGTACCTGTGTTCCTCTCTGTCTCTTTCTTTTCCTTCCTTAAAGCAGTCCTTTTAGCATCTCTTTCAGAGCTGGTTTGATGGAGGCGTATTTTTTAGACTTCTTTTGTCTTGGAAGCTCTTTATTTGGCCTTCTATCTTGATTGAGAGAGAGCCTTGCTGAGGAAAGTAACGTTGGTTGTAGGCCTCTGTTTCTCATTACTTGGAATATTTCTTTTCATTCTCTTCTTGCTTGGAGCATTTTCAATGATAAGTCAGCAGCTAACCTTTTGGGGCCTCCCTTGTTACTTCCTTTTTCTCCCTTCCTGCCTTTAAGATACTCTTTGTCTTGGAATTTTGCCATTTTAATGATGGTATGTTGTGAAGTGGGCCTCTTTGGGTTCCTCTTTATTGGGACTCTCTGTGTTTCCTGGATTCATGTGACTTTGTCTGTCATCAAATTAGGGTAGTTTTCCATCATTACTTTTTTAAAATAGATTTTCTCTCCCTTGCTTTTCTTCTTATCCTTCTGGTATCCCTATTATTCGGATATTATTACGTTTCATATTGTCTTGCATTTCTCTTAATCTCTCTTCATTCTTTCTGAGCCTCTTTTCCCTTTCTTGCTCTTTCTGAGAGTTTTTTTCTACTTTTTCCTCCAACTTGCTGATCTGATCTTCTGGTTCATTGATCCTGCTTTTGATTCCTTCCACTGTGTTCTTCAGCACCGTAATTGTATTCTTCATTTCCTTTTAGCTCTTCTTGATAGTTTCTGTTTCCTTTTTCGTGTTGATGTAGTTTGCAGTGAGTTCATTGTTGCTCCCCTGTAGTTTCTGGTAGCTCATTTTGAGGTTTTTCAACTTCATGATAACCAGTACTTTGAATTCAGTATCTGGTTGCTGACTTGCCTCTACTTCATCTAGCATTCTTTCGGAGTCTTCCTCCTTTCCTTTCATTGGGGGAGGGGTTGTTTCTTTGCCTTCCCATTGTTTGTGAGGCTCTTCTTGTTAGCTTCAGCTTCTTAAATTGACTTTTCTGGCTTCCTGGATTAATGTTGTGAACTTCTGTGGTATAATACCTGGGAGATTCAGTGGTGTAGTCTCATTGTTCTCTCCAGCTCACTGGCGTTGGGCTGTCTTTTATGTTGGCTCTGAGTTCGTCTTTGGGATTTTGTTGTTTCTAGGTCTTTCTTTTGTGGGTCCTTCCCACCAGCTGGTGAACTGATGGTCCCTCTGTCGACTACCCATTTTAATTTGCTGTGCTGGTGAGGGCAGGTTGTATTGAAGCTAGTTCTTCTGCATGTGCAGGATTAGTGCTTTGATAATCCTGTCTTAGTTGTCAATTTTTGACAGCTTTAATATCATGTGCCTTTGGAAATACCTTTTTGGATTGAATAATTAGCTGTTTTATGAGCTTCTTGGATTGAAAAGTTCAGTTCTTTTTATGAATTTGGGAACTTCTTGACTATTATTTGTTCAAATAATCTCTCTGTTTCCTTTCCCCTCTCTTCTCCATTTGATATACCCACTATTTCTTTTTTTAAAAGATTTTGTTTATTTATTTTTAGGCAGAAGGTAAGGGAGGGAGAAAGAAATGGAGAGAAACATCAGTGTGTGGTTGCCTCTCACACACGCCCTGCTAGGAACGTGGCCCGAAACACAGGCTTGTGCCCTAAATGGGAACTGAACCAGTGACCTTTTGCTTTGCAGGCTGGCACTCAATTCATTGAGCCACACCAGCTAGGGCCCCACTATTCTTATACTGCTATTTCTGACAGAGTCAGACAGTTCTTGTGGAGTTCTTTCATCTATTTTTTTATTCTCAATTCTGTTTTGTCTTCCACCTGAGTCATTTCTAGATTTCCATTCTCAGTACAACAAATTCTTTTCTACATTTGGTCTGTTTTATTTCCTAAGCGCATTAGTTCATTCTTTATCTTATTTATTGAGTTTTTCAACTCCAGAATTTTTGTTTTGTTATTTTTTAAATTTTAGTTCCTTTGATAAAATCCTCCTTTTGTTTGTTCCTTATCTTCCTAAGTTCACTGAACTGCTTTTCTGACTTTTCTTGTATCTCACTGAGTTTTATCAAAACTTCGTTCTCCAATGCTCTTTTTAAATCACAGTCTTCCATGTCTCTAAGTCCATTTATTGTGCTCGATGAATTATTTCTCGGCCTAGGAACTTGTAGGAATGAAATCTTATCTTTTTTAAAGTATCCAACTCAGCTCTTTAGCAGGGTTATAACTAAAGGTCTTTTTTTGTTTTTCAGTAGCTGGTGCTGAAATTCAAGTTTTGTTTTCTTTTACCTGCACTACTTGGGCTTTTGGGATCTCTGTGGGGCAGTATCACCTTGGCTATGGAAACCACTTTGTATTTCTTGAGGAGGTGGCTGTCCTCTTTATGCGTGGGTTGCCAGGTCCCAGGGCACCGCCCACATAATAGGATGCTATGGGCTATGGGTCTCCTAGCTTGTGTGTTACCAGTGCTGCCTTCCTGCAACTGAAGCTGCCAGCTGTACGGCTCTGTCTGAGGTGTCCTAGCTGTTTCTATCAGTCCCCTACACACAGGGTAGGAGAGGGGAAGTGGGAGAGGGAGGTGGGATGAGATGGGTTCCCATATCTTCTCTGCTCTTTCTGGTAGGTTCAGCCATAATGAGTACAGGCGACTTAGCCTGGAAAGTTGTTTCTACCCTTCATGATCTACTAAGTGATGGTTTTACTGCCTGGTGGGCCACAGCAGGATAGATGGGAGTCCAGGAGGATGGGCTCTCCTGTCTGAAGATTTCTTTGATGGTGGCAACTTGTGGAATGTTGTCACCCTTTGCACTTCTCTGCTGCTGATCCTTGGCTCAATGGGAGTATATAGTGGCCACCCAGGCCCAATTGTTACATCTGCCCTTCTGCTCTGTTCTGCACTTTCAAGACTGCACCTGACCTTCCACTTCTATTCTATCTACTGGGCTGCAGCAAGCACCAACAGTGTCTATGTCTCCCATCTTTGTCCTTTCCTTGTCCCATCTCCCTGATTGCTCCAATACACCCACCTTCAGTTTCTCAATGTATGGTTCCCTCAAACATGCTTGTGTGTTGAGCAAGGAATCCTTTGTTGAATTATGTCTGTCCAATTTGTTAGGTCCTCTTACACTGCCATGCTCACTGCTGCCTTCTTAATACTTCAAAGGTAAAGATGTTTTCCAAATAGGCAAAAACCAAAACCAAAACCAAAACCCATAGGCTGTCCACAATGTTAACCCTTATGAGCTATTCCTCTTGATAGATTACATCATTTAAGTTTAGTGCAATTTATAATAAAATTTCACAAGAAGAAATTTCTGGAAGTGTTCCCAGATATATACAATTGAATTTTCTGTGGTTCTCACACCAGGCATACAATAGGAGACATCAGGATCCAATGTTCTGTTAGGTAGGGTAGATAGTAAAGAAAGGCAGGGAGGAAGAAGAAGACATGTCTCACCCACTGATTTAGCAATCCTGACCCCAGTATGATAAGATTGCCAGGTGTTCTGAATATCATGAGCAAAACTATGATAGTGTAGGAGGAGGTGTCCTTGAAATTCTGTGTGCAGGGAAAGGAAGCCTTTGTAATGATTTCCTCAGCTGGGAAAGAAAACCTGTAGCAATTTCACTAGCTGAGAGAGAAAACCTTTATAACTGAATATTAATATTAAGTTCTGGAAGAGGGAAAAGGAGGGGGAACCTAGGAGCTTACTAAAGTATATAATTTCTGAAGTTCCAATAGTAGGGCCATTCAGATTAGCTTGAGCTCCCATTTGTAGCCTTGGGTCAAGTTTATAGAACAAACTTAATAACAAATTTACTATCTTTTTCCCTCTATATTTCACAAATAAACTTGCTATATCACTTCCACTAGACATGTTATCTCTTGCTTGGATTCATCTCTTGCAAGCAAGTCAAAAACCAAGGAGGAGTCCCCTGGTAACAGTTTCAGGGGCTTCATAAGTGCTGCCACCTCTCTGAGGTGGATCAGATTAGTACACATTCCTGGAAAAAGATTTGTCATTACACTTATGCTCCTGACTATAGGGATTGTTCCATTGCCAAACATGCATAAGTTTCCATTATTTAGTTTACTCAGTGTTGTCCCTCAGCCTGTGCCCAGTTGGCATCCACACACTGTAGTGACCAGAAAAGCATTTCCTCAAGAACACAAACATCATGCTCCCCACTGTCAAGCATTCCACAGGAGAAACCAACTTCCAGACAACTATACAGTAGTTTAGTGCCAGACCCAGGAGATGAGAATATAGAATGCATGAACATCTTTCATGATAAATGTGAGTGACCCAGCTCAGAGGCTGTAAACATTTTTGTACTTTCAAGTTTCTCAACCTCACTATAGTAACGTCTGTGCCTCTTCCTCTCTCTTCAAAGTCTAGAAGCTGGACTTGCCGCCACCTATTTACTGCAGTCTCATTACCTCTGCCATTTCTTTTCAAAGACCACTACAACCAGACCTCTTTCAGCTTATATCATCCTTATATTCAAAAGAAAGACCACCATTCCTCCTTTTTATTTCTGCCATAATTTTATGCTGGTAACATTTTATAAGCAAATTTCCAATGCAGTAAATATTTTGTAGAGTATATATATTTATTTTCTAGAGTGTGGTCTCTAGGGTGAGATAAACCTACCCCTACCATTTCTATGACTTCGGCAAGTCACCCAGTTCCTCCAAACTTCATTTCTTTGACCTGAAAAATGGGGATCAAGTTAATGGTGTGGCAGTGAAGGGAAAGTGAGTTAAAATAGTAAGACATTCTGCATAGAAAGTATTTAATGTTTCTTCTATTGATTTTTATTTTTAATATTATTATTATTATTGAGTTAGTTTTTATTTGTGTAATGAGCTACACACAATTGGTTATTTTTAAAAAAGAATTAAGCAAAATTTGGTAGCACAACAGCTAGCGCTTAAGATATAATTAAAAATTTTAAATCTTTTTTGACTTCTCCATATCCTCTCCAACACTTGTTGTTTGTTGATTTGTTTATGATGACCATTCTCACCAGTTTGGAGTGATATCTCATTGTGGTTTTAATTTGCATCTCTCTGATGGCTAGTGATGCTGAGCATTTTTTCATATGTCTCTGGGCCATAACAAATGATCTCACTTATAAGGGGAACCTAATCAACAAAACAACCAAACAAGCAGAATATAACAGAGACAATGAAATTAAGAACAAACTGACAGTAACCAGAGGGGAGGTGAGAGAGGATATTAGGGAGAAAAGGGGGAGGGGTTTTGAGGAACATCTATAAAGGATACATAGACAAAACCAAAGTGGGGTAGGGTTGAGGGTGGGAAGTGGCAATGATGGGGTGGGGGGAGTGGTAAGGGGAAAATGGAGACAACTGTACTTGAACAAGAATAAAAAAATTCTTTCTGAGAAAATAAACTAAATAATCTTTAAAGAAATTTTCAAATAATTTTTGCCACACATTATCTAGTAGGTTTCTACTATCTTACTTTGATTTTAAAGGACTTTTTTTTTTTGCAAGCCCAAAACTATTATTTTTTTCACTTTGGACAAGTTGGACTCATGGGGTAATTCAAAACCAACTCTGTGCCCTTGGCTGAAATCTGGGGTCCTCTGATTATTTTCAGTAAAAATGGAGGTTTAATTTCAGTAATTAAATCATGCAGTCCAGTGTACTTGTCAACATGCCATCTTGCATTTCCCCACAAAGCTTCTCAGGACAGATGCCATGGATGAGAATGCAGCTGTGGAATAGGACACAGGAGCAAATGACATTTTCAATTCCACTGGGTACTGCCTCCTTCTTCCCAGCAGCATCCACCATTCTTCCCTGCTCTACCAGCTTACTGACCTTGAATCTAACCTTCCCTCACCCAGTGGGGGAAGGGAGAAGAGGGGAAGTAAAGAAATAAGTCATGCTGCTGCAAGCCCTTCATGGGGCAGCCTGGACTTGTTGGGGGTTCAGAGTGGACTCTCTCTTGCAGGCATTGCATGACATTTTGTGCCATTAAGGGTTATGTATGAGATCGTAGTCACTTAATTTGGAGGTTCAGATTCACAGACAGTAAAGACCCCAAGTCAAAGGTGAATAGTTAAGCACTTTATTAAGTGAGAGCAAGGATAAAAGTAAGAATCAAGAGCATACATCACCAGATGGGAAATCACCAACACCCAAACACAGACACCAGGGAATCCCAGAGACAGCAGCACTTGGGGTTAGTTTGTTTGGAGCAAAGTGCACTTCCCTTGGCTGGAATTCCAAAGTTTCACTTTGGGGACTATGATTAAATATGTTTCAGACAAAAGTGCCTATGCAACAAGAGCCTTATGTGATTTTGACTAACCATTCCCTCTGGGAGAAGAGCCAATTCTCCCAAGGGAACAGCTAAAGATCAAAGGTACTAATATCCTGGGGAGAAAGGCCAGTTCTCCCTGGGAGACAACACTGTATTTTGATTTTCCAATGAAGGCCACAGCTCAGGCATAAAGAGGGAGGGTTCTCAAAGTCCCTTTAACCCTTCAGCCTGTAGGCCTTGCACCTGCAGTTCCTTGTTGTGGGCAAGTACCTCTTCTGGTCAGTCTCCACCATTCCCCCATCACAGGATAGTACTCTTTCTGATACCATCTCCTCCCTTCCAGGACAGCTCTCTGAAGCTGAGCCACTTTGGTCAGTATGGACTCCTCTGGTTCTGAGGCTGGGAAGCACTCATGCCAAGTGCAGTCCCTCAGGCACTGTGCAGCACTTTCGTCAGCCCCTTTCCCTGGAGGTCTCAAAGATGTCCAGAGAGTCCTGTCCTGGATTCCCCAAACACCACAGAGACACAGGCAGGTTTTCAAAGTTCTTGAGGCAGGTGTGGGGGTACACTGGCAACTTTGCAAACTAACTAACTAAATAAACAGATAAGTAAAACCTATTCCATCTCCACTCCCCTCAGGACCCTCCCCAAGTTCCTGTATGGGCTGCAGGGGTGGGTCACCTGTGATGCACATTCCAACCACCCCTTCTGTCAGGTGCTTCTCTTCTGAAAACCCACCACCTAGGGTTTTTGTTAGGCTTTTAAGCTGGTCTAAATTTATAAGATTTTTCTTTTCGTTTTAAATTAAGTTTGTTACCAACTTTTACCAGTTCACTTTAAAGGACATTTCTCATTCCCAGCAAAACGAATTGATATAAGTTGGTAAAATTTTATATAATTTGGAAACTTAAGGACTCAATCTCAGCTATTATTTATTTATGTAACACTTGCACTTACCTATAAAGTTATTTGCCATTTTTTTCCTTCTTTACAATACTCAAAATATAAGTTAGGAGTTAGCTATAAAAATGACAATATTTGGAGGTCACTTATGTAGTTATTTTTATATTAAAATCTCTATTTTGAGATAGCATAGAAGAAGCTGGTTCCTTGGCTGGAAACACACTTAAGGCCACACTAGCTGGAAGCATTTAGATAAGAAATACGATCATGTTTAGTTACCAAGTTACAAATATCACACTCCAGCATCTGTTTACATGCTGGTGAGTTCCTTGATATTGTGGGTAAGGTGACACTTTAGGGGACATTGGACCAAGGTAGGTGTGGGGAGGATGAACTCTTCCTTGAGAGATTTTGACACAGTGAAAGTTCATCCAATAGAGATACAAAGAAAATAAAATGTGTATGAAGTTTTTAGTAGGGAAAGCATCCCAAACTATTTTTTTATTTAGGGTCAAAATTATGTATTTGTTTAGAACAGTGATTTTCAACTGCTGTGCTGCAAGAATTTTTTAAAACACACAATACCTGACTATTTACTCAGAGGCACTGACCTCTTTTCCCTTTGATTATCAAACAAAAAATGACAGCAGCCAACACAACAATAGCCATCTGGTGTGAATGGATCAAAATTATACCTATTTTTTTCAAATGGGGAAAAAGTATATTTTGGGGTTTGCCACAGAATTTTAGTGATAGTTTATATGTACCATGAAATTTTTTTAAAAAGGCTCCAAATCACTGGTTTGGAAGAACTTTTCACAAAAGAGGTATAACTAGAGAAAATTATGCATCTGGGCCTGGCTAGTATTCCTCTTTCATAATTTTGTTGTGGGCTCCCAGAATTTGTGTGGCAGCTGCCATCCTGGTCCCCTGACCACGGGCCTCTTTGTCGGGCTTAAAGCAGCCCAGGGGACTGCCTATCTGAAGGCAGGTTCTCCTGTCCACTGCTGTCTCCTACTGGCCTGATGGACAGATGGTCATCATCTACAACTTAGAGGTTTTGATTTTATGAACTGCTCTGTTTCTAAAAGACACAGTTCATACACTCTGCAGTCATGATGATCACTGCCCTACTTTAAAATAACTAGGTAGAGCCTTGGCTGATGTAGTTCAGTGGATTGAGCGCAGGTTGTGAGCCAAGGGATTGCCAATTTGATTCATGGTCAAGATTGCAGGTCAGGTCCCCAGTGAGGGACCCATAAGAGGCAACCACACATTGATGTTTCTCTCCCTCCCTTCCCCTGTCAAAATAAAGAAGTAAAATCTTTAAAAAATCTCTTTGTAGAAATAGAAAACCAACATTATAACCATCCTACTTGAATAACAGAGGACATGATTTTTTTTTTCTGTGACAGCGGTCTTAGTTTTATAGCCAACTGAGTCTGTCACAGACTTAACCGGAGGTCATAGAGACCTAAGGACGAAGCAGTGATAGCTGGTGAGATTACTCCCCATAGATCTGAATCATCTCATAGAATTGCAAAACTGAGGATAATCTCCAGTCTGGAGTGAATGGAAAATGACCAGAGAGGGGAGAGCTGGCAGAACGCACTAATAGTGCTAATGTCCTTTAATGGCATCCTTCTCTGGATGACAGATGTCTCATCCAAAAACGACTTAAAAGTACAATCACTTTATGAGAGCAGAAAGAGGCTTCAATGTGCTTTTTCAGATATAACATAATTTAAAACTGTCTGTAATGCAAAAAATAGACCTTTTTATATTTTCATTCATTCCCTTTATTCTGCTGCAAATCTTCCATTTTATGACCACCTTTTAGTGGGTGGGCAACACTAATTCAGTGATGCCAAGCTGTGTATTATAGAGCAAAATTATTTAAAGTGGGTAATGCAAGGGTGTGGGTTAAGATGGCAACAGAGTAGCGTGGAGGGAACCCAGCTCCCGTGAATCTGGTGGAAAATCCGGGCGGATCTACAGAAGAACAGCATAATTAAGCAACAGTTCCCCAACATTTAAGAAAATAGGAGACCACAGAGTGTGACAGAGGAACCAGACACCTGCCGGTCAGCGAGGACTCCTGAAGGCGAGTGAGGACAAAAGCGGCTGCGGCCTCCTAGGCTGCGGGCTGCCCCTGGGCGCGCCCAAGGCAGGTGACCTCCTGCGGAGTGTGAGTATGGTCCAGAAGTGGCGGCCAATCTGGTCCGGCACCATCAGTGGGAAACAGAAGCCCCATCTGAATCCAGGGCTGGGGCGCCTGTGGCGGAGGGAACTTTAGAGGCCCGGCAGCCCATGGGCAG
This sequence comes from Sturnira hondurensis, assembly GCF_014824575.4. Lineage (NCBI taxonomy): Eukaryota > Metazoa > Chordata > Mammalia > Chiroptera > Phyllostomidae > Sturnira > Sturnira hondurensis. Next base: position 1,828,678 of record NW_028073091.1, read on the forward strand.
GCAACAGACTCTGGCAACAGACTCAGCGGGAGAAAACTGACTCCCCCCCTCCCCGTCTAGGCAGGCAGGTTAATACCGGGTAGAGACCTGTGGGCTTAAGTTAACATAAAGGGTGGCAACTACAGACTCTGTGGTTACCAGCCCACCAGCCTGCCAGCCCACAAGCCCGGGGGATTTAAGAAGGATGCTGTCCTTGCCGGTCTTTTGGGATTGGCTGGGCTGAGAGGCAGGCTTTGTGGAGAACTCTCTATTGGAAAGTGAACTGAGGGGCTCTAAGACCGAAACTTCCCTCATGGACCAACCACCCAGCAGCCATCCAGGGGAGGGGTGGGAACACCTCAGTCCCACCACGGGACAGCGGGACAGCGGAGGACAGTGCCTGATACCTCGGGTGCGCATGCCCACAGCCCAATCGGCAGCCTGCTCATGGGCGCCTGCATACCTGCCCTCAGAGACCCCACAACCAGAAAAACCGGTTTGGACAGTTTGAAACCAACAAAGAAAGGGTGCTTCTTCTTTTTTTTTTTCCTTCTCTAGTGTGTGTGTGCGCATGTGCGTTTTTTTCCCTTCCCCCCTTTTTTTCAATCTCAACTTCTTTCGTAATTAATCTTATATCTTGTAAACTGTATTGTTGCTCTATCTTTCAATACTCTGTCCTTCATTTCCTTTTCTTTTTGTCTGGTTTTAGACCTTCAGTTCTTCCCAAATTTTCCGCTTATTCCCCTTTTCTCCTGACTTGTGTGTGTGTGTGTGTGTGTGTGTTGGACTGTTTGTTTGTGTGTTGCTTAGTTTTCTTTTAGGTGTATTATTATTTTTTTGCATTATTCTTACTCCTTTTTTTTTACTTTTTAAATTTTTATTTATTTATTTATCTTTAGAGGGGAAGGGAAGGAGAGAGGGAGAGAAATACCTATGTATGGTTGCCCCTGCTAGGAACTGGCCTGCAACCCAAGCATGAGCCCTGACTGGGAATCAAACTGCGATCCTCTAGTTCATAGGCCTGTGCTCAATCCACTGAGCTACACCAACAAGGGCTCAAATTTTTTTAAAGAATATCTTTGTACAGGGACAACAACTGAGAAGGGTGGAAATGGGAGGGAGGGGGAGGATGGGGGTGGGATGGGATGGGAGTAATAGACAGAAAACTGTACTTGAAAAATAATTAAATAAAAAAATTGAAAAAAAAAGAATATCAAATATCTTTGTATCCTTCCTATTCTGTACAGGTTTCTTAGCCATGGCTGGGTATAATGTACTACCTGACAGGTTGCCACTGCTCTTTCCTCCACAGTGTATTGCTAATTTTCTATACTTCACTTGCTTTCCTTTGCTATACTACCCAAGCTTTATAACCCCCATTTAGACAAATCATATAGAATCTATCACGAGAGTGTTGCTCTAATTTTATTGTAAATAAGATCTGTTCTACACAACAGTAATACTTCATAACACATCTCTCGGACCTTAGACCCCTTACAGGGGCCTGAATTCTATTACTCTAATTACTCACACGCTTCACGCAGTTACTAACCTGTACTGTCAACTTACATCAAATATGACCACCTGCAAACACACTGCTTTCTACATACAACTCACAAGCCCCCCCTTCTCAACAAGACACTTAACTTATGTCCACACTTTCCTAAAAGTGGCAAGCTGGCTCAGAGAGCACGGTTAACTCTATACATAGCCTAAAGATTGTCTATTTCTCCTCTGCCAACTGTGTCTGTAAATAACATAAAATAATCTTCAGCTATCATAAACCATTTTGTCTCACCCTCCAACTGATCACACACACACAATAAAGAAAGGAGTAGGTGGAAGCAGAGAACACCAAGATACCTGCAGGAGACTGCACCACTGAATTTCACAGGTACCCTACCACAGAGGTTCACACCATAAACCCAGGGAACCAGAAGAGATCAATTTAAGAAGCTGAGGCCAACAAGAAGAGCATCACGAACAATGGAAAGACAAAGAAACAATCCCCAAATGAAAAAAAGGAGAGAGTCTCAGAAAGAATGTTAGATGAAATAGAGGCAAGTCAACTATCAGATGTGGAATTCAAAGCACTGGTTATCAGGAAATTAAAGAGCTTACAACGAGCTACCAGAAACTACAGGGGAGCTACAATGAAATCTCTGCAAACTGTACAAACCAGAAAAAGGAAATAGAACAATCAGTAAAGGCCAAGAGGAAATGACGAATACAATTTCTGAACTGAAGAACACAGTAGAAGATATGAAGAATAGAATCGATATGGCGGAAGATCGCATAAGTGAAATTCAAGACAGGATAGAAAGAATCTCCTAGACGGACCAAGTAATGGAAAAGAGAATCAGAAAAAATGAGGAGAATTTAAGAGAAATGCAAGACAACATGAAACATAATAGTATCCGAATAATAGGAATACCAGAAGGAGAGGAAAAGGAACAAGGGATAGAAAACCTACCTGAAAGAGTAATAACCGAAAATTTTCCTAAGCTGAGGAGAGATTTCCCTCAGGTATTTACAGTCACACAGATCCAGGAATTGCAGAGAGTCCAAAGCAGGTGGAAGCCAAAGAGGCCTACTGCAAGACACATCATCATTAAAATGGCAAACCTCCAGGACAAAGAGAAAATCCTAAAGGCAGCAAGGGAGAAAAAGGAAGTGACAGACAAGGGGGTCCCATTAAGGCTGACCACTGACTTCTCAATGGAAATATTCCAAGCAAGAAGAGAAGGGCAAGAAATATTCCAAGTAATGAGAAACAGAGGCCTACAACCAAGGCCACTTTATCCACCAAGGCTCTCAATCAAGATAGAAGGCCAAATAAAGAGCTTCCAAGACAAAAGAAGTAGAAAAGAATACGACTCCACCAAACCAGCTCTACAAGAATTACTAAAAGGGCTGCTTTAAGGAAAGGAAGGAAAAGAGAGAGACTGAGAGGAACACAGGTAGTAAATGGCAATGAATAAGTACCTTTCAATAATAACCTTAAATGTAAATGGATTAAATGCACCAATTAAAAGGCACAGAATAGCTGAACGGATAAGAAAGCATGACCCACACATATGATGCCTACAAGAGACCCACCTCAGATCAAAAGACTGCCACAGACTAAAAGTGAAAGGATGGAAAGAAATTTTCCAAGCAAATGGACAAGAAAAAAAAAAGCCGGGTACCAATTGTCATATCAGACAAAATAGACTTCAAAAGAAGGGCCATAAAGAGAGACCCAGAATGTCACTTCATAATACTCAAGGGAAGAATCCACCAAGAAGACATCAACATCATAAATATATATACACCCAAATCAGAAGCAGGCAAATATATAAAGAAAATCCTACAGGACTTCAAAAAAGATATTGACAGCAACACAATTATAGTTGGGGATTTTAATACCCCACTGTCAAAAATGGACAGAGATTCCAAACAAAATATCAACAAAGATATTGCAGCATTAAGTGATACTCTAGATGAAATGGACCTAATTGATGCATATGGAGTCCTTCATCCCAAAGAAGCTAAATACACATTCTTTTCAAATGTACATGGAACATTTCTCAAGATAGACCACATGATAGGACACAAACAGAGACTCAACAAATTTAGGAAAATAGAAATCATACCAAGCATTTTCTCTGATCACAAGGGACTGACATTGGAAACTGACCGCAATGAAAAAAAACCCAAAACACCCAAACTCATGGAGACTGAATGGTATGCTATTAAACAATGAATGGGACAAGATAGAAATCAGGGAAGAAATAAAAAAGTTTCTGGAAACAAATGAAAATGAACTCACAAGAATCCAAAACTTATGGGACACAGTGAAGGCAGTCCTGAGAGGGAAGTTCATAGCAATACAGGCTTACCTAAAGAAAATAGAAACATTTCAAACAAACAACCTAACCCGACACCTCCAAGAACTCGAGGAACAACAACAGACACAGCCCAGAGCAAGTAGAAGGAAGGAAATAACCAAGATCAGAGTAGAATTAAACGACATAGAGACTAAAATCACAATTCTAAGGATCAATGAATCCAGGAGTTGGTTTTTTTAAAAGATAAAAAAAAAGACAAAGCTTTAAGTAGGCTCATCAAGAAAAAAAGAGAGAGGACCCAAATAAATACAATCAGAAATGAAAGAGGAGAGATTACAACTGATACCACAGAAATAGAAGAGATTGTAAGGAATTACTATGCAGAGCTGTATGCAAAGAAATTTGAAAACCTAGGTGAAATGGACAAATTTCTTGAAAAATATAATCTTCCAAAACTCAAAGAAAAAGAAACAGATAACCTGAACAGGCCAATAACAGCAGATGAAATTGAGGAAGTAATCAAAAAACTCCCAACACTCAAAGCTCTGCACCAGATGGTTTCACAGGAGAATTCTACAAAACTTTTAAGGAAGAACTAACCCCAATGCTTCACAGACTATTCCAAAAAATCCAAAAGGAGGGAAAACTCCCAAAATGTTTTAATGAAAGCAGCATCACCCTAATTCCAAAGCAAGATAGAGACACAACAAAAAAGAAAACTTCAGGCCAATATCGCTGATGAACATAGACGCTAAAATCCTCAATAAAATATTGGCAAATCGCATCCAACAATACATCAAAAAGATCATACACCACGAACAGGTGGGATTCATCCCAGGGATTCAAGGATGGTCCAATATTCATAAATCAGTTAATGTAATACACCACATAAACAAAAGCAAACACAAAACCACATGATCATATCAATAGATGCGGAAAAAAGCTTTTGATAAGGTTCAACACTCATTTATAATAAAGGTACTCAGCAAAATGGGAATAGAGGGAGCATTTCTCACTATAATAAAGGCCATATATGAAAGACTTACAGCCAACATCATACTCTATGGGCAAAAACTAAAAGCTTTTCCACTAAGATCAGGAACAAGACAAGGTTGTCCACTTTCACCATTTCTATTCAATATAGTATTAGAAGTTCTAGCCACAGCAATCAGACAAGAAAAGGAAATAAAAGGCATTCAAATTGGAAAAAGAAAACAACACTGGCATTGTTTGCAGAAGACATGATAGTGTACATGGGAAATCCTATAGACTCTACCAAAAAACTTCTCGAACTAATAAATGAAAATGGCAAAACTGTGGGTTAAAAGTCAACATCCAGAAATCAAAGGAATTTTTTTTTGTATGCTAACAATGAAGCAGCAGAAGCAGAGATCAAGAAAAAAACTCCAGTCCATATAGCAAAAACAATAAAATATCTGGGAATAAACCTAACCAAGGAGGTTAAAGACCAGTATGCAGGAAACTACACAACACCCAAGAAAGAAATCAAGGAAGACACAAACAAATGGAAACATATACCGTGTTCCTGGACTGTAAGAATTAACATCATCAAAATGTCCATACTACCCAAAGCAATTTACAGATTCAATGCAATACTTATTAGAGTACCAATGGCATATTTCACAGACATAGAACAAACACTTCTAAAATTTGTATGGAACCATAAAAGTCCTCGAGTATCAGGTGCAATGTTGAGAAAGAAGAACAAAGTAGGAGGGATCACAATCCCTGATATCAAACTGTATTACAAGGTCACTGTAATCAAAATAGCCTGGTACTGGCATAAAAACAAGCACATAGACCAATGGAACAGAACAGAGATCCCAGAAATAAAGCCAAGTCTCTGAGGTCAATTAATATTCGACAAAGGGGGCAGTAACATGAAATGGAGTAAAGATAGCCTCTTCAAGAAATGGTGTTGGGAGAACTGGATAGCTACATGCAAAAAAATGAAACTCGAACACCAACTTACACCATACACCAAAATAAATTCAAGGTGGATAAAAGACTTAAATATAAGCCATGACACCATTAAAGTCCTAGAGGAGAACATTGGCAAGAAAATATCAGTTATTTCAAGCAGCAATATTTTTACTGAATCGCCCCCTAGAGCAAGAAATATTAAGAAAAGAATAAACAAATGGGATCTCATCAAAATAAACAGCTTCTGCGTGGCTAAAGAAAACAGCATTAAAATAAAAAGAGAACCCAACTGTATGGGAAAACATATTTGCCAATGATAACTCAGACAAAGGTTTAATCTCCAAAATATACAACGAAATCGCAAGACTTCACGCTAAGAAGACAACTAACCCAATTAAAAAGTGAGGAAAGGACTTGAGTAGACACTTCTGCAAGGAGGACATACAGAGGATCTAGAGACACATAAAGAGATGCTCAATATTGCCTCTATCAGGGAGATGTAAATTAAAGCCACAATGAGATACCACTTTACACCGGTGAGAATGGCTATCATAAACAAAACAACAAACAACAAATGTTGGAGAGGGCGTGGGGAAAAGAGGACTCTAGTCCACTGTTGGTGGGATTGCAGACTGGTACAACCATTATGGAAAACAATATGGAATTTTGCCAGAAAACTAAAATTGGACCTGCCTTTTGACCCAGCAATTCCACTGCTAGGATTCTATCCTAAGAACCCTAAAACACCAATCCCAAAGAACATATGCACCCCAATGTTCATAGCAGCACAATTTACAATAGCCAAGAATTGGAAGCAACCTAGGTGCCCATCAGTAAATGAATGGATCAAAAAACTATGGTACATATAAACAATGGAATTCTATGCCACAGAAAGAAAATAGGAGCTCCTACCTTTTGCAACAGCATGGATGGAACTGGAACGAATTATGCTGAGTGAAATAAGCCAAGTGTTGAAGGATAAATACCATGTGATCTCACCTTTAACAGAAAGCTAAGCAACAAAACAAACAAGTGAGCAAAATATAACCAAAGACACTGAAATAGAGAACAGGCTGACAGTGACCAGAGGGGAGAGGGGAGGGAATTTCAGGGGAAATTGGGGAGGGATTTAGAGGAATAAATATAAAGCATACATGGACAACAACTGAGAAGGGTGGAAATGGCAGGGTGGGGGGAGCATGGGGGGTCGGATGGGATGGGAGTAATAGACAGAAAACTATACTTGAAAAGTAATTAAATTTAAAAAAAGATTGTTCTGTTTGTGGACTCAGTAAAAAAAGAAATAAGAAAAGAAATAAACCAGACACAAAGTAAAAAAAATAAATAAGCTGGCAAAATTCCAAGACAAAGAGAGAATCTTAAAGGCAGGAAGGGAGAAAAAGGAAGTAACATACAAGGGAGCCCCAATAAGGTTAGCTGGTGTCTTCACAATGAAAATGCTCCAAGCAAGAAGAGAATGACAAGAAATACTTCCAGTAAAGAGAACCAGAGGCCTGTAACCAAGGCTACTTTACCCTGCAAGGCTCTCAATCAAGATAGAAGGCCAAATAAAGAGCTTGCAAGACAAAAGAAGTGTAAAAGAAGACACCTCCATCAAACCAGCTCTGCAAGAAATAGTAAAAGGTCTGCTTTAAGGAAAGGAAGGAAAAGAGGGAGACAAAGAGAAACACAGGTATACAAATGACAATGAATAAGTACCTATCAGTAATAACCTTAAATGTAAATGGATTAAATGCTCTGATCAAAAGACACAAAATAGCTGAATGGATAAGAAAGCGTGACCCACACATATGCTTCCAGGTCGACACTCACTTCAGCACAAAAGACCTACACAGACTCAAAGTAAATGGCTAGAAACAAATTTTCCAAGCAAATGGACATGAATAAAAAAAAGTTGGGGTAGCAATATTCATATCAGACAAAAGTGACTTCAGTAAAAGGGAAATAAACTCAGAAGCAGAAGATCACTTCATAAAACTCAAGGGAAGAATCTAACAAGAAGACATAAACATTGTAAATATATTTGCACCCATCATAGGAGCACCCAAATATTTAAACAAGATCTTAGATAAGTTCAGGGATGATATTGACAGAAGGACAATTATAGTTGGGGATTTCAACACCCCTCTGTCAAAAATAGACAGGCCTCCAAACAAAATATCAAGAAAGATATTGTGGCATTAAACAATGCCCTAGATCAAATGCACTAAACTAATATACACAGAGTCTTTCATCCCAAAGAAGCTAAATACACATTCTTTTCAAATCTGCATGGAACATTTTCCTTCCCTTTTTTTTTTGGAAAGTAAATGTCTTATTTTTTTAAATTCTTGTTCAAGTGCAGTTTTATTTCCAGCCCTGCCCCACCCCAGTGCTCCCCACTTCCCTCCCATTTCCACCACCCACCTTAGTCATTGTCCATGTGTCCTTTATACTTGTTCATGTGAGTCCATCCCCTTTTCCCCTATGATTCTCTCCCCTCTCCCCTCTGGACCCTGTCAGCCTGTTCCATATTTGAGTGTCATTGGTCATATTTTGCTTGCTTATTTCTTTTGTTTAGATTCCTGTTAACGGTGATATCATATGGCATTTGTCTTTTAACGCCTGGCTTATTTTGCTCAGCATAATGCTTTCCAGTTCCATCCATGATGTTGCAAAGGGTAGGGGTTTCTTCTTTCTTTTTGCAGCATAGAATTCCATTGTGTAAATGTACCATAGCTTTTTGATCCAGTCATTTATCGATGGGCATCTAGATTGGTTCCAACTCTTGGCTATTGTAAATTTTGCTGCTATGAACATTGGGGTGCATAGGTTCTTTTGGATTGGTGTTTCAGGGTCCTTAGGATATACTCCTACTAGTGGAATTGCTGGGTCAAAAGGCACGTTCATTTTTAGTTTTCTGAGAAAATTCCATACTGTTTTCCATTGTGGTTGTGGGATTCCCAGTCTGCAATCCCACCAACAGTGAACTAAGTCCACATTTTCCCCACACCCTCTCCAGCACTTGTTGTTTGTTTCTTTGTTTATGATAGGCATTCTGACTGGTGTTAAGTGGTATCTCATTGTGGTTTTAATTTGCATCTCTCTGATAGCAAGCGATATTGGGCATCTTTTCATGCATCTCTGGATCCTCTGTATGTCCTCCTTAGAGAAGTGTTTGTTCAAATCCTTTCCCCATTTTTTAATTGGGTTGCTTACCTTCTTTGAGTGGAGTCAAGTGAGTTCTTTGTATATTTCGGAAATTAAACCTTTGTCTGAAGTATCATCGGGAAATACGTTTTCCCAAGTTGTTGCTTCTCTTTTTATCTTGATACTGTTTTCCTTAGCCTGCATAGAACATTTTCAAAGATAGACCACATAGCAATACACAAAACAAGCCTCAACAAATTCTAGAAAATTGAAATCATAGCAAGCATTTTCTCTGACTACAAGGGACTGAAACAGGAAACCAATCCCAAAAGGAAGAAAACCAAAACTCTCACAATCATGGAGATTCAAAGGCATGCTATTAAACAACAAATGAGTCAAGATTAAAATTAGGGAAGAAATCAAAAAGTTTCTGGAAACAAATTAAAATGAACTCACAACAACCAAAAACTTAGGGGAAACAGCAAAGACAGTCCTGAAAGGGAAATTCATAGTAATACAGGCCTACCAAAAAAAGAAACATTTCAAACAAACAAGCTAACCCTATGCCTACAAGAATTTGAGAAACAACAACAAAGACAGCCCAGAGAAAGTAGAAGGAAGGAAATAACCAAGATCAGAGCAGAATTAAATGACATAGAGACTAAAAGCACAATTCTAAGGATCAATGAATCCAGAAGTTGATTTGTTAAAAAGATGAACAAAATTGACAAGACTTTAAGTAGGCTTATCAAGAAAAGAAGAGAGAGGACCCAAATAAACACAATCAGAAATGAAAGAGGAGAGATTACAACTGACACCACAGAAATACAAAGGATTGTAATAAATTACTGTGAAGAACTGTATACCAAGACATTTGAAAATCTAGGTGAAATGAACAAATTTCCAAATAAAAATAATCTTCCAAAACTCAATGAAGAAGAAACAGAAAATGTGAATAGACCAATATCAGCAAATGAAATTGAAGCAGTAATCAAAAATCTCCCGAAACACAATAGCCCTTGACACATGAAAAATGCTCAATATCACTAGCTATCAGGGAGATGCAAATTAAAACCACAATGAGATACCACTTTACACTGGTCAGAATGGCCATCATAAACAAAGCAACAAACAACAAATGTTGGAGAGGGCGTGGGGAAAAGGGGGCCCTAGTCCACTGATGGTGGGATTGCAGACTGATGTAACCACTATGCAAAACAGTATGGAATTTTCCCAGAAAACTAAAAATGAACATGCCCTTTGACCCAGAAATCCCACTGCTAGGATTCTATCCTAAGGACCCTAAAATACCAATTCAAAAGAGCTTGTCCACCCCCATGTTCATAGCAGCACAATTTACATTATCCAAGTGTTGGCTATTCTTTTTTTTCTAGATGACCATCAGTAAATGAGTGAATCCAAAACTATGGTACATTACACAATGTAATTCTATGTAGTAGAAAGAATGAAGGAGCTCCTACCCTTTGCAACAGCATGGATGGAACTGGAAAGCATTATGCTGAGTGAAATAAGCCAAGTGGAAAATGACAAATACCATATGATCTCACCTTTAACAGCAAGCTAAACAACAAAACTAATAAGCAAGCAAAATATAACTAACAACACAGAAATAGAGAACAGGTTGACAGTGACCAGAGGGGAGAGGAAAAGTATTTACAGAAACTAGTATAAAGGACACATGGACAAAAACTTAGGGGGGCTGAAAATGGGAGGGAAGTGGGGAGTACTGGGGGAGGTGCACTGGGATGGGAGTAAAAACATAAAACTGTACTTGAAAAACAATTAAAGAAATACATTTCAAAAAAACAACTGTGGTATATATATATACAGTGGAATATTACCTGTTCATTAAAAAGAATAAAATCTTACTATTTGAGACAGCATGGATAGACCTAGAGGGTATTTTGCTCCTGAAATAAGTTAATCAGAGAAAGACAAATACCATGTATTGTTGGGGACCACTCTGTCTGGTTCAGGAATTGTAACTATCCTCCATGGCTAAGGATGGGTAAGCAACCTCTGGAATGGGAGCCACAAAAGTCAAAGCTTGTCTCTAGCTGCAAGCGGTGCTTCTGCTTCTTTCCCTGCCCCCAAAGCATGGTTGTTGTTCATGATCAGTAAGACTCCTCACATAAAGGGGGGCAACCTAAGCCAGACATGATCACTTGGAAAGCCATCATGGAAGGACTCGAGGGAGCTGCGACGAAGAGGGAGTGATGGACCCTCATCCCCCGGCTATTGTGACAAAGCCCAAGTCCCCATTTCCATTTGGGAGAAGTACTTCCTGGCTCTAATTCACTTAAGCCTAAAAACCAGTGATGGGAGGCAGTGTATTTCCTTGCCCTGCTAGAGTGGTATCCAGGGTAAATCAAGCATAGGAAAGGATATGTAAAAATCCTGTGATATCTGCTTTGTTCAGAATGCTCTCATCTAAATGATAAGGGTCCAAGCAAGAAATTGGTTGTCAAAGTTTTATGGCTCTGTTAGCTATCTGACCTTGCCTGAGAATAAGCCCTCATGGTTCTTTGAATGCTGTCTATTGTTTGATTATTACCTGTATTCTTGTGCAAATGAACCCAATAAAAGTCCCTTGAGGAAGGGGCTCTTGGCCCTTCCCCTTTGACGGATCAGCCACATTTCCTCCCTAAGCAGATCATGTCTTGGCAGTATTACTTTCATCTGTGGTGGATGGGGGTACTTTGAGGGCAAAGTTGCCCCCACAATATATTTCATTTATATGTGGAATTTAAAGAACAAAGTAAATGAATAAACAAAATATGAACAGAGTCAGTGACAGAGATACTGCACTGGTAATCACCATAGGGGAGGGATTTGGAGGGAAGGGGTAAAATATGTAAATGGATTAGAAGTGCAAATTGGCAGTTGTAGGGATGTAAAGTACAGCATAGGGAATATAGTCAATAATACATTAACTATGTATGGTGGCCAGTGGATACTGGAAATATCAGAGGGAACACTTTGTAAAGTACCAGGATATGGTAGTCTAATCACTATGCTATACACCTGAAACCAATACAAAATAATACTGAGAGTAAAGTATACTGAAAAAATTTTTTATGAAGTTTTTTGAATTTATCTTTACAAGGGAAGGGAAGGTGAGATGGAGAGAAACATCAATGTGTGGTTGCCTCTAGTGTGTTCCCTGCTGGGGACTGGCCTGCAACCCAGGTATGTGCCTAGATAGGAAATCAAATGGTGATCCCCTTGTTCACAGGCCTACACTCAATCCACTGAGCCACACCAGCCAGGGTTGAAGATAAATCAGTTAAAATGGTAAGTAAATTTAATTTTAAATCAATTAAAAATGGTAAGTAAAAAGTAAATAAAACAGCCTTTTAAAGAGATGACTTTTGTTATGGTTAATCCTTACATGCAGAAACACTTGGTTGGAAGCAATGCCTCAGAAATTATCAGTCATGTAACTTGGGGCATGATAATTAAAAACACACTCAGTTTTAGTTACTTCCTCTAGTAAATTTAGAATAATATCCAACATATATGTACATATGTCATCATGACAGCAAAAAAAAATAGCCATAATGAAGGCAGAAAATAGTGTCAATCAATAAGTTATATATATGCTATCTTAATAATAATCAAGAATATTCAAACTAAAACCATGTGATATAATTTTTTATTTAGAAAGTGAGCCAGATTTTAAAAGTCTGATAATAGCAGGATTTGACTTGGATGTTAGAGAAACTTTCACACACTGCCCTTTTGGAAGTCAATGAAGCAAATATGAAAACTGAAAATGTGCATATCTTACTCTCCAGAAATTGCATTTCTAAATATCTACTCCAGAAAAATTATTTTTCTTAAATGAGACATGACAATATGTACACCCTTGTCAAAATATTAATTTTATAGTAGTGCAACAAATGAAATGGTTAACACCTGGGCAGTGTTAAAAGAAATTTTGTTTCAAAGAATCATGCTACCTTGCTGATTAATATTGCTGCCAAGGATCCAGCCTGATAGCAAAGGGATGCAGAAAAGAAGCAGACATACAACGTGGTGTTGAGTTCTAAGCAAGTTGATGAACAACCTAAGGCTTACATTCACCATCAAAATTATCAGATAATAATTCAATTATCCCCAAATTTATGCTCTTTCCCACTCCCAACCATTGTCAATCACTGACCTCTCCAACCCTTTAGTTTTTGCCTTTTTTCAAAATGTCATATAAATGGAATTCTATGGCATGTAATTTTTTTGGTTTGTCTTCTTTCATTTAGCAAATACTTTCAAGGTTCAACCATGTTGCTTGTGAATTATTTGTTCCTTTTTGTGGCTAAGTAGTATTCTATTATATGGATGTACCATATTGGTTTATCTACTCACTCACTGAAAGACATTTGTTTTTTAAAAATAATTATTATAAATAAAGCTGTTATAAATATTTATGTAAAACATGACAGAGTACACCCAGACACATTAAGTGTCTTGTTGTGGCAAAGTCTAGTAGACAATAATTCTGAAGTTGGTTTGTACAATTAGGTGCAGCCATACACTATTTAAAGGGACTCGAAGAAAAAGAGCTAAAAAAGTAAAAAGTAATGTGGGTGCAGATAAGTAGTAAATAAGCCCTTCCATAAACTTCTCTATTACTATTGGCTTTGATTTTAGAAAGAACTTTGCAGGGGGTGGGTTGGGCTGGGTAGAGGAGAGGAAAGGGGGGAAAATTAGGATGACTGTAATAAAAAACAATAAAATACTTAATAAAAATAAAATGAACTTTGCTTACTCATCTCTTATGTATACATATTTTTTCTGTATTAAATTGGTGCTGGCAAGATTTTTTAAGAGATACTCAAGTTTATTGAAGCCTGAAGGGAATCAAGGCACCAATGAGCAAAAAAATAGATCGAGGCATAGATGGAAACACTGTGCCTCCCCACACAACCAAGTTTGAAAACAACAAAGTCTTAGTAACAAAAACGCAGCCAAAACACAGAAAATTGAACTATATGGAAGTCTGACAACAATGAACCGTTCAGCTAGACTGGAAAGAGGGGTGAAGCCAGCGACTGGCAGAATAGGGTTGCACAAGAAAACTTGGCCAGACTGACCCAGAGATCCAGGTACATGGGTGGCGGTGGGCAGATCCCAGGCGTGGGGTCAAGACAGGCAGACCCAGTGAGGGCGTAAGGCGGCAGGCTGACTGTGGTCACACATTCGTGGGCAGATAAATCAGGCAAAGGAGCAAGCAGTGAGACAGAGTGAGCAGTGAGACAGACCGTGCAGGCCCCAGCGGCGGGAAGCAGCAGAGGGGACCGCCATTCCCATATTTGACCCTGCCCCCACATACAGCATCACAACCCAGCAACTGAGTTGCCCCACCCTGGTGAACACCTAAGGCTCTGACCCTCATATGTAAAAGGTGTGAACAGACCAAAACATTATGGTTCAAGAGCAACTCAAAGCCCCAGAGCCAATAACTCTAAGTGACCAAGAAATAGCCAACCTATCAGATGCACAGTTCAAAACATTGGTGATAAGGATGCTCACAGAACTTTTTGATTTTAGTCACAAATTAGAGGAACAAATGAAGGCTAAACTGATTGAAATGAAGGGAAATGCACAGGAAACCAATAGTTATGGAAAGGAAACTGGGACTCACATCAAGGGAGTGGACCAGAAGGAAGGAAAAAATGACCAAACAGAAAAGAATGAAGAAACAAGAATTCAAGAAAATGAGGAGAGGCTTAGGAACCTCCACAACATCTTTAAATGTTCCAACATCTGAATTATAGGGGTACCAGAAGTGGAATAGGAACAGCTACGAGGGGAAAACTTATTTGAACAAATAATAAAGGAGAACTTCCCCAGTCTGGCAAAGAAAATAGACTTCCAGGAAGTCCAGGAAGCTCAAAGAAGTTGGATCCAAGAAGGAACACACCAAGGCACATCAGAATTACATTAGCCAGGATTAAAATGAAGGAGAGAGTCCTAGAAGCAGCAAGAGATAAGGGGACAGTCACCTACAAACGAGCTTCCACCAGACTGTCAGCTGATTTCTCAAAAGAGACCTTACAGGCAAGAAGGGGCTGGAAAGAAATATTCCAAGTCATGAAATCCAAAGACCTAAATCCAAGACTGCTCTATCCAGCAAAGCTTTCATTTAGAATGGAAGGGCAGATAAAGTGCTTCTCAGATAAGATCAAATTCAAGGAGTTCATCATCACTAAGCCCTTATTATATGAAATGTTAAAGGAACTTAACTGAGCAAAAGAAGATAAAAAATAGGAACAGTGAAAGGACAGCAAAGTCACAGTTATTAACAACCACACCTAAAAGAAAAGCAAACTAAGAGGACAGCTAGATCAGGAACGGAACCATAGAAATGAAAATCACATGGAGGCTTAGAAACAGGGAAATGGGAGGAGGAGAAGGGCGGAGAAGGTACAGAGAATAAGTAGCATAGACAGTAGGTAGAAAATAGATAAGGGGGAGGGCAAGAATGGTATGGGAAATGTAGAATCTGAAGAAATTGAGACACATGGTCATAAACTAAAGGAGGGGAATGGTGGGGAAGGGGGTGTGCAGGGTGTAGGGGAATGAAGGGGGAAAATAGGACAACTATAATGGCATAATCAATAAAATATATTTTAAGAAAGAAAAAAATAAATCTTTGCTATAAGAAAAAGAATAGTGGCTTCATTGTAAATTTTTATTTGGTTTTTCAAGTAATAAATTTGAGTTAAAAGATAATCTGTGTGAATAAATTCTCCTCTTTTGTTATCAAGAGGAGAAAAATAATTTTTCTCAGTGTATTAGGATTTATCTCATCATAACTATTGTAAGTACCAAGGAAACTTTCACCTTTTAAAGTGGTTCTAGTGGCATTACTGATTATGAAGTACTCAGTAAGAAAAGAGTGAGTGAAGAAGAAAGGCTAGATTTAAAAACTGGATGTGGACAGTGGGAGAGGTCTTTGGACAATTAGAGAGCAGAGGAAGGTATATGGTCCTAAGAGACAGGGAGCAAATGTGGAAGAGAGAACAAGAAAATAATGTGGGAGGACAACAGGATAAACTACCCACTGGCAGGTGTATTTAAGGTCTGATTCAACTAGATGCCCCTGAAATTGTCTCATTTATTTCCATGATGGGCTGCTGTGTTTTTCACATATTATTAGTATTGCAACCTTCTGTCTTTCCAGATTCACCCAACCTCTCCATTCAAATATTACCATTCCTGTCTCTTTAGTAAGCTTAATGCCCACTCTCTATTTCTCAGTCCTCCACTGGTGGAGATGAAAATTGGAAGGAAGAGAAAGGGCAAAGGAAGAAGAGAGAATATACTTCTACAGCCACTTAATTTTGAAAAACTTGTCACAACCTGGTCTCATATTTTCCTTTCTTATTTTTTGCCCATCTATATCTCCTCTCTCATTTTTTATCTTTAGATTCAATGGCTTGATTTCCTTATTTTGGTTTGGTAGAGGCCTAAACAACTGACTTGTCCTGCTTTCTAATGTTTGTCACAGAGTTCCTCCTTTGGAATATTTCCAATGTATTTAGAATAGTTTTGCTATTTGTGGAGCTTTACAGAAAATGTCCTTCTGAGAACCCCTTCTGTAGCAAAAGCTTCAGTGAAACATGTCTAATGCTGTGATTTGTCAACTCTTGCCCCAACATGGACGACCAGAAAACCTGTGGACCAATGAAGTCAGCTGCAGTATGGGAGCATCCCACTTTAAAAGCCTTAGTAGATCTCACAAGGAGCCTACAGCTTGTACTGTCTGAACTTGAGTACGTTTAGAAACTTAGTCAAAACTGGGCATTCACTGAGATTTAGGATTTGTGAGCGAAGAGAGGTGAAGATTTTGAAGTGAGTCTCCATAAGCAGACTTCTCTAATTGGCAAGCTGTTTGGGAGTTGAGCAAATTGTTGCTGTAAAACAAGAGTTATTTGTCTAGATAAACTGCTTTGTAAAATTTTCCTGAAAAAAAAAAACAAGGAAATTGGTTTGGAGTTTTATATTTCTGAACCAGTGTTTCCCTGAGGAATGTGAATTTGTGTTGACAAAGGTGATCTTACCTCTCATCTTGTTATGTTCACAAATGCATTTGGGTGTAATGTATGTTTCAATGCACTAGTGACATGGAAAACATATGTGGCTCTTCTTAGTGTCTGTTAAGTACATTAGAGGTGAGGACTTCTTGCCACAGCAATGACTCCTTAGCCCCATGAAGTTTAACCCATGAAATCACCAAAAAGGGAACTTAATGGTATTTTTTTTTTCAGTGCTGCATTGGGCTTATGTCAGAAAGAGCTAGAAGAACCTCAAAAACTTGTATATCATCATCATCACCATCATAGGCTCTGATCTGGGACATTAACTATGTTTAATTCCTTTTGATAATTTTCCAGTGTGTCTGTATGCATTTCCAGTGATGTATAAAAGCAGATATTGAAGCATAAGCTACAGGATACTGTGATTGATTAGATGAGGTCATCTACAAAGGAATTTACTAACCTCATGTCACCAAACTATTCATCCTGAATAGCCTTGTGAACTGGATACCAAGAAAAAGAGTGTTCCACTTCCTTTCTTTAGACACTTTACAATATTCAAGCTGAATTTTTTAAAAACTTCAACATCACTAGTCATTAGGGAAATACAAATCAGAACCACAATAAGATATAAACTCACAACCACTAGAAGTGTCAGACAGACTGTGGAGTAAAGGGAACACTTGTTCGCTGTTGGTGGGAATGTAAATTGTTATAGTCACTATGAAAAACAGTATGAAGTTTCCTCAAAAATTAAGAATAAAACTACCTCCCTGGCTGGTGTGGCTCAGTGGATTGAGCATGGGCCTGCAAACCACACTATCGTGGTTCGATTCCCAGTCAGGGCACATGCCTGGGTTGCAGGCCAGTTCCCAGCAGGGGACTCATGAGAATCAACCATACATTGATATTTCTCTCCTTCCCTTCCTCTATAAAGATAAATAAATAAAATCATAAAAAAATTAAAAAAAGAATAAAACTACCCTATGACCTAGTGATTCTATTTCTAGGTATATATTCAAAGGGAACAAAATCACTTCATTGAAGAGCTATCTGCAACACCATGCTCACTGCAACATTATTCACAATAACCAAGACTTGAAAACAACCTAATTATCCATCAATGGAAAAGTGGGTAAAAAGATAAAGAAAATATCATAAGTACACACACATATTTGGTATGTTGTGTGTGTGTGTGTGTATATATATATATACAATGAAGTGTTATCACCCTGGCTGAGTACTTATGTTGGTTTAGTGTTGTCCCATACACAAAAAAGTTGCTGGCTCCGTCCCCAGTCAGAGCACAGCCCTAGGTTGTGGGTTCAATCTCCAGTCAGGGCATGTGCGGAGGCAACCGATTGATGTTTCTCACATCTTTCTCACTCTCTTCCTCTCTCTCTCTAAAAATCAATAAACATATCCTTGAGTGAGGACAAAAAATGAATAAATAAAATACAATAGAATGCTATTCAGCCATTTTAAAAAGCCATTTGCAGCAAACTTGAGGGCATATGTTAAGTAAAATAAGTCAGAGAGAGAAAGACAAATACTGCATGATCTCACTTGTCTGTGGAATCAAACAAAAACCTCATTGAAAAAGAGATGGTTACCAGAGGTGGCAGTTGTGGGGGGAGAGAATCGGATAAGGTGGGCAAAAGATGCAAACTTAAGATAAGATAAAAAAGTACTAAGGATTTAATGTACAACTTGGTGACTACTGTCACTATTGCTGTGTAGTAATTTGAAAGTTGCTATGAGAGTAGATTCTCATTACAAGGAAAAAATTTTTTCTCTAAGTTTTTCTTTTTCTTTTTCTTTTTTAATATCTATATGATTTGGTAGATGTTAACTAAACAGTGTTGAAATCATTTCACAATATATGTAAATGCAGTCATTATGTTGCACACCTTAAATTTATACAGTGTTGTATGTAAATTATATCTCAATAAAACAGAAAGAAAAATACTTCACAATGTTGCTTTCACACATATGTATAAGTACACTTTCTAGGTCCAATTAGTCATTTTAATTAGATAATTAAAATATCATTGAATCATAATATGTGACAACTTCATTATGATATTCTTAATACAAACTCTTCTTTTGAGTGAAGACCAGTGCAGATGTCATGTCTATTCACTCACCCTCTGGGTAAGCTGGAAATCTTATAACTTTGTTATGTATCTTATTAAATTTCAAAGTGCCTCTTCTTTTCTTCTTTTCCTGTTGCAGGTTCCCTTTTTGTTACATCTCATTTACTAATTTACAAGTTAAAATAAGTTCATATGGCAACTCTATCTGTAACCATGGCTTTGCACACAAACAAAATGACATCTATCATGCACTGAATCTTCTAGCATTAGTTTGTGACATTTGAATTCCCAAATTCCATAGCCTGAAGCTTCCATACTCAATGTTCATTGAAATCAGATGAGAATTTAGGGTAGTCTGGGAAGATTTGGCTTCTCAACTATCTTTGCCAGGTCCCTGGGGGTCTCCCTTCTGCAGCTGCTGTCAGAACCTCATGCCCCCCACCCCAGTTCTGCCCTCTTTTGGGTTGGATGGTGAGAAGGAGCTCCTCTAGTTACTCTGCACTTACATTTTATTATTTAATTGATATTTTCCCTACTACCGACTCTTTTCAATGGTACTATTCATTATTCACTTATTCTTTAATCTGTCCAATATTTACTGAACACTTAATCTGTGCAAGACAGTGTATTAAATGTTGGCACACAAGGCAAGAAAAGTAGTCCCACCTCCCCTCTGTCCTCCAAAAGGCTTAGTCTAGTGAGAGAAGACAGCTACTTGAATGCACAGTGGCCAACCAGACTCATTGTGACAGGGGAAAAATACCAGAAGTGGGAAGAACATAGAGCAGGAGCTACCTGATCTGGCCAGTTTTTTATTCTTATTTTTTGGGGATGGGGGTGGTCAGGAAGGAGATGTGAAGGGGAAGGAGAAAAGGATGTAGGCACTCTCCCCAGGTAGCACCAAGAGCAATAAATTCTAACAGCTTGGCTCAGTTTGGCTCAGCTGGTGCAGCAGCAATCCAGAGTCATGTGCCATGACAGGAGAAGCCCAGTGTCAGCACATGGTTCCTGAAGTCCCTTGTTCTTCCTGGTGATCACCCTTCTCCCAGCCACCCCACAGAACTGGAGCAGACCCTCCATCCAGGTAGCTGCTTCACTGATGTCTGTTTGGCCAGTGCTGGCAGCGGTCGCTGTGAATGACTTGTGGGGACAGCATTGACTATTTGTCTGGCAGCCACAGTTCCAGGCAGGAGCCACCTTATATGATCAGCATATTAGGCAATCCTCCAAGAGAAAGAACCTAGAAATCCTATTTATTCACATTAACAGAAACTTTCTCTATAAATTTTATCATTTTATAGAGGATTTCCCACAAAATACTACATTCCATGGAGTTATTTAAGTTAGAAAGTTAGGCATTTATTTTTATTCTGAACTCCTTGTTAGCTGCAAAAGCTAGTCATTCGTAGTAAAGGGTAGGTTTGTTGGGCAGGATAGTTAGCAAACTAAGGCAAGGAGGAGGAAGGATACATGTCTAACTGGTTGACTCAGCAGTCCTGAGCCTGGTCAGATATGATTGCCTGGTTCTCCAAACATCACAAACAGGGATAGCGCAGGAGGAAGAGAGTCCTTGAGACTTTATACTGGGAAAGGGAGCCTCTGTAGCAGTTTTACTAACAAGACAAAGAGGCTTTATTAGCTGAGAAAGAAAGCCTTTGTAGCTGTACATTATTCCTAAACTTTAGAAGGAGGAGAAGTAAGGGTACCTGGAAGCTGATTAAAGTATGTAATCCTTGAACTCCAAGAGTGTCCATCCAGATTAACTGAGTGTCCACTTGTAGCCTCAGCTCAAGTGCATAAAACAAACTTACTAACAACTTTATTTCTTCTGTTTGTGGGACATTTAAGACTAGTTGGGTGCCTGCTTGCAGCTTTGGACCTGTATGTTTTTCATAAATAAACTTGCTATCTTATTTCCCCTATACATGTTTGTCTGTTAATTGAGCTCATCTTTTGTGAGCAAGATAAGAACGGAAGAACAAGCTCAAGGGAAGGGAGCCCTGCTCAGGTCTCTTCCTGGTAATAGGTTTGCTTACTCATTTTCAACTGTGGTAGCAATCTCTAAAAGCTCTTTTTCTAAATGAATTATTTCCAGAAGACATTCATTATTTTAACTATTAATGTAAGCATCCAGAACATAGCTAAGAGTGTGTGTTTGAGTGGGAATCAGGCCATTAAGCTATATGACAGAGAAGCGTAGACTACTTAGGTTGCCTTAGGATGGGTCAGATCCAGAGCATGGGTTAAACACCCATTAACTGAGATACTAAATCAATGAGACATTGCATAGTTTTTGCAAGGTACCTTTATTTACCTGCAGCAAGTTAAGGTGACAGGAGAGTCATATAAAAAGCTCTGTCTCCTGAAAGGAGGTTTAGCTATTACTTATATATACTATTTGGTTGATTTCTTCTTTGCAGTTGGCTACATTTGTCCCATTGAGTTCCTGTCAAACTCATCCTGTTTATAACTGGTGTGAAAAATACTGTGCTACATTTTAACTTTTAGCAAAAATAAAATTTAGTAGTGATATTTAAAATTGCCCAGACCTTGAAACCCTCCTTCTATCTGACAGAAGTGCCTCCTTAACAGACAGAATGGGACATGCACACAAACTGAACAAAGAAGTTCAGGTCCTGTAATACAAGAAAGAAAATGTGCTTAAGATGGTAATTATGCTTTATCATAAGATTCCCCCCCCAACTTCTTTAAAGTATATATTTTGGAAATGAAAACCAGAAAAATATTAATTGAGATAAGATTTTTCTTTATACTAAATTTTATAGGAAGAGTTTGTGTAGAACTGAACAGTAGAAAATGATCATCAAAGCAGCTTGGTAAATATCAGTAAAACATTTTTAAATTGTTTGTATTTCAATGTTTCTTTGAGATAATTCTTCTCTTTCTCTTGGGTAGGCTTAGTCAGTTGAACTTAATTTCAGCCTAGAAGAGGAGAATCCCCAATGTAAATTTGTCCCATTTTGTTCTCCCTTTTATCTTCCTCCACCCTGCACACCCCTCCCTCCAGCATTCCCACCCCCTCTTAGTTCATGCCCATGGGTTGTACATATAAGTTCTTTGGCTTCTCCATTTCCCACACTATTCTTAAGATCCCCCTGTCTATTTTGTGCCTACAATTTATGCTTCTTATTCCCTGTACCTTTTCCCCCATTAACCACCCCTCTTCCCCACTGATAACCCTCCTTTTGATCTCCATTTTTGTGATTTTGTTTCTATTCTCACTGTTTGCTTAGTGTTTTGTTGTTGTTGTTTTAGATTCAGCTGTTGAGAGTTGTGAGTTTGTTGTCATTTTACTGCTCATAGTTTTGATCTTCTTTTTCTTAGATAAATCTCTTTAACATTTCATATCATAAGGGCTTGGTGATTTTGAACTCTCTTAACTTGACCTATCTGGGAAGCACTTTATCTGCCCTTCCATTCTAAATGATAGCTTTGCTGGATAGAGTAATCTTGGTTGTAGGTCCTTGCCATTAATGACTTTGAACACTTCCTTCCAGCCCTTTCTTGCCTGTTAATTTTCTTTCGAGAAATCAGTTGATAGTCTTCTGGGAACTCCTTTGTAGGTAACTGTCTCCTTTTCTCTTGCTGCTTTTAAGATTCTCTCCTTATTTTTAATGTTGGGTAATGTAATTATGATGTACCTTGGTGCATACTTCATTGGATCCAACTTCTTTGGGACTCTCTGAGCTTCCTGGATTTGCATGTCTAGCTCCTTCACCAGATTGGAGCAGTTTTCCTTCATTATGTTTTCAAATAAGTTTTCCATTTCTTGCTTTCCCTCTTCTCCTCCTGGCACCCTTATTATTGGGATGTTAGAAAGTCTAAAGTTGTCCCAGAGATTCTATTCTGTAGCTGTTCAAGGCTGGGCAGGTTCACACAGAATTCAGACAGAAGAAAATTCACAAGAGCTGTCAGGATGTCTGAACATGCCTTTATTCTGGGGTGAGGAGATCAAGGTGCACTGAAAGTTGCAAGTTGCACCATGGAAGTCCTGACTCCCTTGTATATTAAGTGCAAAGAAGCCAGCATGGTGCTTATATAGAACTTTTGGTTATATAACGAAGTTTCATTCTATGCATGCAGTTCATTACTCAAGGCCACATGAATACTACCAAGCCATAGTCACCTGGACATCCAGGTGAGGGAGCCTGACTGAATCCATTTTCCCTACATTGCACTCCTTCAGGTTCCTTGCCATACAATCTACATGAGGATGTCTTCTGCAAGGGTACTTTGGTGAAGAGGGCAGTGCCCTGCATCAAAATACCACAACAACAGTATAGACTACAGCAGTAAGTGACTAGGAGACAGGCACTGCCCCCCCAAAATAGCAAGGGCCCACCACCATTCAGAAGTTAGGGATGTCCACCATTCCTGCAGGGGATCACTGTTAGGCATTCAATAGCATGGGTCTCAGAAGCTAACGCCTGTAGAGCATGGCTAACATTGTGACGGACATCTGGAATATACACACAGCATTTGGCTCAAACTAGGGCACATACCCCACCTTGTGATGTAGTAAGCATATCTAAGGCCATGCAATTTTTTAGGGCAAATTTATCAATTGATACACTTCCTCATTTAAGAGGCTCAAGGAATCATGTGTTGCATTCAACACACAAGCAGTGTGCAAAGCCAAACCAGGTATCTCAGCCTCAGTGACTATAGAAGCAGCTTGAGAAGAAAAAATGGCTAAGGGGTAGTACCAGATGGTACACTTTACCCAGTGTCTCACCTTAAATGCTTCTCAATTGACTGGTTGGACCATGGGAGTTTTCTTAACTTGAACAGGCAAATAAGGTCATCCCCAGGTACAATGGCTAGTCCAATTTCTGGGCAAGTAAGGCCACCCATGAGAGCCACACACCCAAAGGGTCCCTGTGGGAACTGCAGCCCACGTGTTATTCCATGCCTCCCAGTAATGCTTAAGAGTATGCTTTTGACATGGACCTATCAGAGTCTCTCCCACTTGGGCTTGTCCTTTGAGGTTCTCAATACAGAGGGGGGCTTGTTCAGCCAACTCCATAGCCTCATCCATGAGCCATCCTGAGTCACTTCATATGGAGTAGCTGCTCTGCCTCAGTGTAGATGTCAGCCAGGGTTGTATTTCACAAGGACTGTGACCTGTTCCACTGGTATTGTAACCAAGTGCAGTTGGAAATGGAGGCCACAAAGATATACCATGGGAGACTTGTAGCCATGCTAATGAGGGTATCAGTGCAGATCCAGCACACTGATTGGTTAGCCACTGAGGCACAGGTATGTACCCAGTCAACTAGTTTGTACCCAAGAGGCAAAAAGACAAGGCAATCATTGGAAATAACCATGGTAATTCACAATTCCCAGGCAAAATGCAAGCAAGTTTCTGGTCAGTTGATAAGACATTGGCTGGCAGAAGGGGTCTCCCTGAGTGCAAGTACCATACCTTTCATACTTCAACTGGGGGTTCAGATTCTACTTGTAAAAAGAGTGGGGAACTCATAATGGGCCATAGGGATACCACAAGGAGCCATGGAGCAATGTTTCATGGTCTTCTGGCCCTCAGTACATCACCTTCAAAATTGGGGGTCATGTCCCGATTACCCAATTCACTATTTGCAAGTTTCTCTCTACCCCAAGGAGCAAAAAGAGCCACCAAACACATGTGAAGGCTTTTATCTCTCAAGGCCATGTCCAAGTGGCCATCTGTCTGTAAGCCACACAGGCCACAGTGCTGCCCACTGGCTACTCTGACCAACTCCAGTGTCAAACCAGATCATAGCTAGTACTGCTTAGCTGCTGTCACCCATCATGGGAAAGGGAGCTGAAGCGGCTGGTGCTCGGCATGTCCCCACAGAATGGTTTTTACCATTCACATTCTCAGGTGGAACTCTCCTGCAGTGGTTTGCAGCCACAATCCTTGAAGCACATCAATGCCCAGGATATACTTAGGAGCTGGGGACACATACACAGTATATTCATGGTGGGGGAGTAATTACCCAATACTCAGGGGAAGGGGCAAGGCCTTCACCTTTACACTGTGCCCCCATAACCATTGATACAGGCCTCAGGCCCTGAAAACTTGTCAGAGTTTCCATACAGGAGAGTATATTCTGCTTTTGTGTGTACTAAAGCCAGGACCTGCTGGACATTTGTAGGGGAGCAGGGTAGCCAATTCCACATGCAGCCTCCAGTCCTTGTCCATCCCCTGTAGATATGTTCCTCACCTCTCCTCCTATTCAAATTTCCAAAATGATATCTCCTCTTTCTTCTTAGGGGGCTGGCACAGCCAGGTGGTCTCCCAGCTGGACAGGACAGACCTCTCCAGTCACATCCCCAGGTTTTCCATTCACCTCCTTCTTTTTCTGGGGATGCAGGAAACTTTGGCCAGCTTGCCACCATTTCCACACTTTTAATAATTAAGCATTCAGCTTCCCATCAATGTTATTTTGATCTACTCCAGCCCCCAAAAGATCCATCCACACCTGAGTCATGGTCACCAGCATGGAGTTGCTTGACTAAGGGGCAGAGGGGGCTCTAGACACCATCCAAACTCTGCTGGCCTTTCTGCTGCTGCAGATGCTCTGGCCACTAAGACTTGCCACAACTGTGGTGATGTCATTAATACGGAGTCCAACATACCAGGCCAAAAAGCCATGAGGGACCCAAAAGAAGCAGAAGGGGTGTGCTGCAACACCAGGTATCATCCCTACCATAAAGCACTCATCATTGGGGCCATGAGTATTAAGATTAAACATGACCTGGCACACTCCCAATTCCCGTAGAATCTGCACTGTCTATGTGGGGCTGCCATTTACTCATAGTATCTGGCACATCTCCTTCATCAGCCCAGACTGTACCAATTACAGCCATGACCCATTATAACAAAGAATGAGATCCCTGCCCCTCCCATTGTGCGGGCTATTTTGCAGCCACTGGTACAGGGAGGGGTAAGTCTTGATGGAAGCCAACTTTTCCATCTCATTATCAGTACACATGATACTATATGCCTCTAAATACCAAATGCAGAGGAGCCATGCTGCCAAGGGCTCCCTGGGCTGCTGCCGAAACTGCTTTGCCAGATTGACTAGTTCGGCCTGTGTATGTGGATGCTAGATAGTGTGCTCAACTATCTGGATGGGGCCAGTCAGAATCACCCCAGGTGCCAAAGGCTGTTGTGACTTAGTTTTCTGTATCACTACTGGGAAGGTCCAGAGGGAACTCTGTTCCTCTTCCCCCTCCAAATCACCCGCAACAATCAGGAAGGGGGATATTGTGGCTCCCCTGTTCAGAGGTCTGCCTCCAGGGCACAAATCTGAGCCTCCAATGCTTCTGCTCCCTCTCAGAGCTCTTGTAACTTCACCACCTGGCTAAGTGCAGTCTCTGACACAGCTTCAGGAGCTGTAAAAAACTACACTGCCAGGCACTTGACTTCTCCAGGGTCTCCCCTACCACCCGCAGGGCCTCCTCTATCATGTCCAGTGAACCATTAACACTGGGTCAGTCCTGGTGAGGTGGCCAAGCTTCAAGGATCTCTGACACCAATACCACATATGGCTGGTGGACCACCCCTCTAATCCCCCCTCAAGGGGTCCTGAGAACTCCATACCATACTATGATAAATCCGGCCAACTATGTCAATTGTCCTGCAGTCATTCAAGGCCAGGCAAGTTCACACAGCATTTCAGCAGACAGAAAAAAATCATGGAGTCATTGGGATATCTGCTATGCCTTTACTACAGGGTGGGGAAATCCACGTGCACTGCAAGCCACAAGTTGAACCATGGGAAGACATGGCTCCCTTATATACTAAGTGCACACAAAGATAGCAAGGTGACAATACTGAATTTCTAGTTATAAAACAGAACTTCACAGTAATCAAAAGACTCCTGACACACAAAAGCCCTGGACTGGATGGTTTCACAGAAGAATTCTACAAACCACTTAAGGAAGAGCTCTATTCTTCACAGATTATTCCAAAAACTTTAAAATGATGGGAGATTCCCAAACTCTTTTTTAAAAAGATTTATTTATTTATTTATCTTTAGAGGGGAAGGGAAGGAGAGAAGGAGAGAAATATCAACGTATAGATGCCTTTCATGAGTCCCCCGCCGGGAACTGGCCTGCAACCCAGGCATGTGCCCTGACTGGGAATCAAACCATGATTGTGTGGTTCACAGGCCCAGGCTCAATCCACTGAGCTACACCAGCCAGGGCCCAAATTCTTTTTTTAAAGATTTCATTTATTTATCTTTTAGAAGGGAAAGGAAGGAGAGAAGGAGAGAAATTACAATGTATGGTTGCTTCTAGTGAGTCCCCTTCTGGGAACTGGCCTGCAAACCAAGCATGTGCCTGGATTGGGAATCAAACCGCTATCAACTGGTTCGCAGGCTCATGCTCAATCCACTGAGCTGCACCAGCCAGGGCTGCAAATTCTTTTTATGAAGCCATAATCATCCTATTCTCAAAACCAGATAAAGAAAACAAAGACAAAAATTTAGGCCAATATCACTGATGAACATAGAAGCTAAAATCCTCAACAAAATATTGGCAAATCGCATCCAGCAATATGTTAAAAACATCAGGGACCATCACCAAGTGGGGTTCATCCCAGGGGTGCAAGAATGGTACAATATTTTTAAATCAATAAATGTACAACATCACATAAACAAAAGCAAACACAAAAATCACATAATCATATCAATAGATGCTGAAAAAGCTTTTGATAAGTTACAACACCCAGTTATGATAAAAACACTCAGCAAAGTGGGAATGGAGGGAGCATTCCTCAAGATAATAAAGGCCATATATAGAGAATTACAGCCAACATCGTACTCAATGGGCAAAAACTAAAATCTTTTCCACTAAGATCAGGAACAAGACAATGTTGTCCACCTTCACCACTTCTTATTTTTTTAATATTTTTTAATTTAATTCTTGTTCAAGTACAGTTTTCTGTCTTATATTCCCAACCCTGCCAGTCCCCGCCCTGCGCTCCCCGCCTCCCTACCATTTCCACCCCCCCACCCTTAGTTATTGTCCATGTGTCCTTTATACTTGTTCATGTGAGTCCATCCCCTTTTCCCCTATGATTCTCTCTCCTCTCCCCTCTGGACCCTGTCAGCCTGTTCCATATTTGAGTGTCTTTGGTCATATTTTGCTTGCTTGTTTGTTTTGTTGTTTAGATTCCTGTTAACGGTGATATCATATGGTATTTGTCTTTCACCACCTGGCTTACTTCGCTCAGCATAATGCTTTCCCGTTCCATCCATGATGTTGCAAAGGGTAGGAGTTCCTTCTTTCTTTCTGCAGCATAGAATTCCACTGGGTAAATGTACCATAGTTTTTTGATTCAGTCATTGACCGATGGGCATCTAGGTTGCTTCCAACTCTTGACTATCATGAATTGTGCTACTATGATCATTGGGGTGCATAGGTCCTTTTGGATTGGTGTTTCAGGATTCTTAGGATATACTCCTAATAGTGGAATTGCTGGGTCAGAAGGCACGTTCATTTTTAGTTTTCTTAGAAAATTCCATACTATTTTCCATAGTAGTTGTACCGGCCTGCAATCCCACCAACAGTGAACTAGGTTCCCCTTTCCCCCAGACCCTCTCCAGCATTTGTTTGTTTCTTTGTTTATGATAGCCATTCTGACTGTGTTAAGTGGTATCTCATTGTGGTTTTAATTTGCATCTCTCTGATACCTAGCGATATTGAACATCTTTTCATGTGTCTCTGGATCCTCTGTATGTCCTCCTTGGAGAAATGTCTGTTCAAGACCTTTGCCCATTTTTTAATCGGGTTGCTTGTCTTCTTTGAGTGGAGTTGAGTGAGTTCTTAGTATATTTCGGAGATTAAACCTTTGTCTGAGGTATCATTGGCAAATATGTTTTCCCAAGGTGTTGCTTCTCTTTGTATCTTGATACTGTTTTCCTTAGCCATGCAGAAGCTTTTAATTTTGATGAGATCCCATTTGTTTATTCATTCCTTAATATCCCTTGTTCTAGGGGATCCATCAATAAAAATATTGCTGCGTGGAATACCTTCACCACTTCTATTCAACATAGTATTGGAAGTCCTAGCCACAGCAATCAGACAAGAAAAGGAAATAAAAGGCATCCAAATTGGAAAAGAGAAAACAAAACTGTCATTGTTTGCAGATGACATGATAGTGTACATAGAAAATCCTATAGCCTCTACCAAAAAACTGCTCCACCTAATAAATGAATTTGGCAAAACATTAGGATACAAAGTACATATTCAGAACTCAGAGGCATTTTTGTATTCCAACAATGAAACATCAAAAATAGTAATTAGATAAAACATTCCATTTGATACAGCAACAAGAAAAATACAGTACCTAAGAATAAACCTAACCAAGGAGGTAAAAGACCTGTACTCATAAAACAGCACAACACTAAAGAAATAAATTAAGGAAGACACAAACAAATGGAAACATATACCGTGTTCATGAATTGGAAGAATTAACATCATCAAAATGCCCATTCTACCCAAAGCAATTTATAGATTTAACGCACTACCTATTAAACTACCAATGACAAATTTCACAGATATAGAAGAAACACTTTAAAGATATATGTGAAACCATGAATGACCTCAAACAACTGCAGCAATTTTGAGAAAGAAGAACAAAGTAGGAGGGATGACAATAGATGATATCACTTGTATTACAAGGCCACTGTAATCAAAACAGCCTTGTAGTGGCATAAGGAAAAACACATAGACCAATGGCACAGAAGAGAGAGCCTAGAAATAAACCCAAGTCTCTATGGTCAATTAATATTTAACAAAGTGGGCAGCAGCATAAAATGGAACAAAACTAGTCTCTTGAGCAATTGGTTTTGGGAGAGCTGAACAGCTACATGCAAAAAAAAAAAAAAAAGAAGAAGAAGAAGAAAGAAACTTGATCACCAAGTTATACCATACACAAAAATACATTCAAGGTGGAAAAAGACTAGAATATAAGTCAGAACACCATTAAAGACGTAAAGGAGAACATAGGCAGGAATATCTTCGATATTCCTCGCAGCAATATTTTATTGATATGTCCCCAGAGCAAGAGACATAAAGGAGAATAAACAAATGGGATCTCATCAAAATAAAAAGCTTCTACAGGGCTAAATAAAACAGCATTAAAATGAAAAGAGAACCAACAATATGGGAAAATATATTTGCCAATAATACCTTGGACAAAAGCTTCATCTCCAAAATATATAAAAACCTCATATGACTGCACTCTAAGAAGACAAGCAAAGTAGGACGATGAGGCAGAAGACCCAGAGCAAGATGACCGAATAAGTGAGCTAGAGGTCAGGGTAGAAAGAATCTCCCAGACGGAGCAAGTAATAAAAAAGAGAATCAGAAAGAATGAGGAGGGTTTAAGAGAAATCCAAGACAATATGAAACGTAATAATATCAGAATAATAGGAATACCAGAAGGAGAAAAAGAAGAACAAGGGATAGAAAATCTACTTGAAACAGTAATAACAGAAATTTTCCTAATTGGATGAGAGATAAAGTCACACAAATTCAGAATTCACAGAGAGTCCCATTCAGGTAGAACAGAAAGAGGCCTACTGCAAGACAGATCATCATTAAAATGGCAAAACTCCAAGACAAAGAGAGAATCCCAAAGGCAGCAAGGGAGAAAAGAAAGTAATATATGAGGGAGTCCCAATAAGGTTGGCTACTGACTTAATGGAAATATTCCAAGCAAGAAGAGAATGGCAAGAAATATTCCAAGTAATGAGAAACAGAGGCCTACAACCAAGGCTACTTTACCCAGCAAGGCTCTCAATCAGGATAAAAGGCCAAATAAAGAGCTTCCAAGACAAAAGAAGTCTAAAGCACATGCCTCCACCAAAGCAGCTCTACAAGAATTACTAAAAGGGCTGCTTAAGGACAGGAAGGAAAAGAGACAGATGGAGAGGAACACAGGTACACAAATGGCAATGAATAAGTACCTTTCAATAATAACCTTAAATGTAAATGGATTAAAGGCACCAATTAAAAGACATACAATAGCTGAATGGATAAGAAAGCATGACCCACACATATGCTGCCTACAGGAGACCCACCTCAGGTCTAAAGACCACCACAGACTAAAAGTGAAAGTATGGAAACAAATTTTCCAAGCAAATGGACAAGAAAAAAAGCCAGGGTAACAATTCTCATATCAGACAAAATAGACTTCAAAAAAGGGCCATACAGGGAGACCCAGAAGGTCACTTCATAATACTCAAGGGAAGAATCCACCAAAAAGACATCAACATCGTAAATATGTATGCACCCAACATAGGAGCACCGAAATATATAAAGAAAATCCTAGAGGACTTCAAGAAAGAGATTGACAGCAACACAATTATAGTAGGAGATTTTAACACCCTATTGTCAAAAATGGACAAATTTTTCAAACAAAATATCAACAAAGTTATTGCAGGATTAAATGACACTCTAGATGAAATGGACCTAATTGATATATAGAGAGCCCTTCATCCCAAAGAAGCTAAATACACTTTCTTTTCAAATGCACATGGAAAATTTTCAAAGATAGACCGCATGATAGGACAAAAAACAAATCTCAACAAATTCAGGAAAATAGAAATCATACCAAGCATATTCTCTGATCACAAGGGACCGAAATTGGAAACTAACCCCACAGGATAAAACCCAAAACACTGAAAATCATGGAGATTGAATGGTATGCTATTAAACAACGAATGGGTCAAGATTGAAAATAGGAAAGAAATCAAAAAGTTTTTGGAAACAAATGAAAATGACCTCACAATCACCCAAAACTTAGGGGACACAGTGAAGGCAGTCCTGAGAGAAAAGTTCATAGCAATAAAAGCTTATGTAAAGAAGATGGAAACATTTCAAACAAACAACCTAACCCGACACCTCCAGGGAACTCGAGGAAGAACAACAAAGACAGCCCAGAGCAAGCAGAAGGAAGGAAATACCCATGAAGAGTGCAGAATTAAACTACATAGAGACTACAAGCACAATTCTAAGTATTAATGAATCCAGGAGTTGGATTTTTGAAACGACAAACAAAATAGACAAACCTTTAAGTAGGCTCATCAAGAAAAGAAGAGAGAGGACCCAAATAAACACAATCAGTAATAAAAGAGGAGAGATTACAACTGATACCACAAATAGAAGGGATTGTAAGAAATTACTATGCAGAGCTGTATGCCAAGAAATTTGAAAATCCAGGTGAAATGGACAAATTTCTAGAAAAATATAATCTTCCAAACCTCGATGAAAAAGAAGCAGAAAACCTGAACAGGCCAATAACAGCAGATGAAATTGAGGAAGTAGTGAAAAAACTCTCATCACACAAAAGCCCTGGACCAGACGGCTTCACAGGAGAATTCTACAAAGCTTTTAAGGAAGAGCTAACCCCGATTCTTCAGAGATTATTCCAAATAATCCAAAAGGAGGGAAAATTCCCCAACTCTTTTTATGAAGCCAGCACCATCCTAATTCCAAAGCCAGATAGAGACATAAAAAAGAAAGAAAATCAGGCCAATATCGCTGATTAACATAGACCCTAAAATCCCAATTAAATATTGGCAAATCGCATCCAACAATACATCAGAAAATTCATACACCACAACCAAGTCGGATTCATCCCAGGGATGCAAGAGTGGTACAATATTCATAAATCAGTAAATGTAATACATCACATAAACAAAAGGAAACACAAAAACCACATGATTATATCAATAGATGCAGAAAAAGCTTTTGATAAGGTACAACACTCATTTATGATAAAAACACACAGCAAAGTGAGTATAGAGGGAGCATTCCTCAATATAATAAAGGCCATATATGATAAAAGTACAGCCAACATCATACTCAATGGGCAAAAGCTAAAATCTTTTCCACTAAGATCAGGAACAAGACAAAGTTGTCCACTTTCACCACTTGTATTCAATATAGTATTGGAAGTTCTAGCCACAGCAATCAGTCAAAAAAAGGAAATAAAAGGCATCCAAATCGGAAAGGAGGAAAAAAAACTGGCACTGTTTGCAGATGACATGATAGTGTACATGAAAATTCTTATAGAGTCTACCAAAAAACTGCTCGAACTAAGAAATGAATTTGGCAAAACAGCGAGATACAAAATCAATATCCAGAAAATCAAAGGCATATTTGTATACCAACAATGAAACAGCAGAAGCAGAAATCAAGAAAAAAAAACTCATTCGATATAGCAAAAAATATATATAATATCTGAGAATAAACCTAACCAAGGAGGTAAAAGACCTGTGTGCAGAAAACTACACAACACCCAAAAAAGAAATCAAGGAAGATACAAACAAATGGAAACATACACCGTGCTCATGGATTGGAAGAATTAACATCATCAAAATGTCCATACTACCCAAAGCAATTTACAGATTCAATGCAATACCTATTAAAGTACCAATGGCATATTTCACAGACATAGAACAAACACTTCAAAAATTTATATGGAACCATAAAAGACCCCGAATAGCAGCTGCAATGTTAAGAAAGAAGAACAAAGTAGGAGGGATCACAATACCTGATATCAAACTGTATTACAAGGCCACTGTAATCAAAACAGCCTGGTACTGGCATAAAAACAGGCACATAGACCAATGGAACAGAATAGAGAGCCCAGAAATAAACCCAAATCTCTACAGTCAATTAATATTCGACAAAGGGGGCAGTATCATAAAATGGGGTAAAGATAGCCTCTTCAACAAATGGTGTTGGGAGAACTGGACAGCTACATGCAAAAAAATGAAACTCGAGCACCAACTTACATCATACACCAAAATAAATTCAAGGTGGATAAAAGACTTAAATATAAGCCATGACACCATTAAAGTCCTAGAGGAGAACATTGGCAGGAAAATCTCAGATATTTCACGCAGCAACATTTTTACTGATATGTCCCCTAGAGCAAGGACTATAAAGGAAAGAATAAACAAATGGGATCTCATCAAAATAAAAAGCTTCTGCGCAGCTAAAGAAAACAGCATTAAAATAAAAAGACAACCAACTGTATGGGAAAACATATTTGCCAATGATACCTCAGACAAAGGTTTAATCTCCAAAATATACAAAGAACTCACACGACTTCACTCTAAGAAGACAACTAACCCAATTAAAAAATGGGGAAAGGACTTGAACAGACACTTCTGCAAGGAGGACATACAGAGGATCCAGAGACACATGAAAAGATGCTCAATATCACTAGCTATCAGAGAGATGCAAATTAAAACTACAATGAGATACCACTTTACACCGGTGAGAATGGCTATCATAAACAAAGCAATAAACAACAAATGTTGGAGAGGGTGTGGGGAAAAGGGGACTCTGGTCCACTGTTGGTGGGATTGCAGACTGGTACAACCATTATGGAAAACAGTATGGAATTTTCTCAGAAAACTAAAATTGGACTTGCCTTTTGACCCAGCAATTCCACTGCTGGGATTGTATCCTAAGAACCCTAAAACACCAATCCCAAAGAACCTATGCACCCCAATGTTCATAGCAGCACAATTTACAATAGCCAAGAGTTGGAAGCAACCTAGGTGCCCGTCAGTAAATGAATGGATCAAAAAACTATGGTACATATACACAATGGAATTTTATGCTGCAGAAAGAAAGAAGGAGCTCCTACCTTTTGCAACAACATGGATGGAACTGGAAAGCATTATGCTGAGGGAAATAAACCAGGTGTTGAAGGACAAATACCATATGATCTCACCTCTAACAGGAAGCTAAACAACAAAGCAAACAAGCAAGCAAAATATAACCAAAGACACTGAAATATAGAACAGGCTGACAGTGACCAGAGGGGAGAGGGGAGGGAATTTCAGGGGAAATAAGGGAGGGATTTAGAGGAACCTATATAAAGGATACATGGACAACAACTGAGAAGGGTGGAAATGGGAGGGAGGGGGGAGGATGGGGGGGTGGGATGGGATGGGGGTAATAGACAGAAAACTGTACTTGAAAAATAATTAAATAAAAAAATCGGGGAAAAAAAACACTTCAGAAATGTGTATGGAACCATAAAAGACCCCGAATAGCAGCTGCAATTTTGAGAAAGAAGAACAAAGTAGGAGGGGTCGCAATTCCTGATATCAAACTGCATTACAGGGCCAATGTAATCAAAACAGCCTGGTACCGGCATAAAAACAGGCACATAGACCAATGGAATAGAACAGAGAGCCCAGAAATAAACCCAACTCTCTACGGTCAATTAATATTCAATAAAGGAGGCAGTAACACAAAATGGAGTAAAGATAACCGCTTCAACAAATGGTGTTGGGAGAACTGGACAGGTAGATGCAAAAAAAATGAAACTCGAGCACCAACTTACATCATACACCAAAATAAATTCAAGGTGGATAAAAGACTTTAATATAAGCCGTGAAACCATTAAAGCCCTAGAGGAGAGCATTGGCAGTAAAATCTCAGATATTCCACGCAGCAATATTTTTACTGATATGTCCCGTAAAGCAAGGGGCATAAAGGAAATAATAAACAAGTGGGATCTCATAAAAATTATGAGCTCCTGCATGGCTAAGGAAAACAGTATCAAGATAAAAAGAGAAGCAACAGTTTGGGAAATCATATTTGCCAATAATACCTCAGACAAAGGTTTAATCTCCAAAATATACAAAGAACTCATTCTCCTCCACTCAGAGAAGAGGCGCAACCCAATTAAAAATGGGCAAAGGTCTTGAACAGACACTTCACCAAGGAGGACATACAGAGGATCCAGAGACACATGAAAAGATGCTCGATATCGCTAGCTATCAGAGAGATGCAAATTAAAACCACAATGAGATACCACTTTTCACCCAGTCAGAATGGCTATCATAAACAAAGAAACAAACAGCAAGTGCTGGAGAGGTTGTGGGAAAAGGGGTCCCTAGTTCACTGTTGGTGGGATTGCAGACTGGTACAGCCACTATGGAAAATAGTATGGAATTTTCTAAGAAAACTAAAAATGATCGTGCCTTCTGACCCAGCAATTCCACTATTAGGAGTATATCCTAAGAACACTGAAACACCAATCCAAAAGAACCTACGCACCCCAATGTTCATAGCAGAACAATTCATGATAGCCAAGAGTTGGAAGCAACCTAGATGCCCATCGGTCAATGACTGGGTCAAAAAGCTTCGGTACTTTTACACAGTGGAATTCTATGCTGCAGAAAGGAAGAAGGAACTACTACCCTTTGCAACATCATGGATGGAACTGGAAAGCATTATGCTGAGCGAAGTAAGCCAGGCGGTGAAAGACAAATACCATATGATATCACCGTTAACAGGAATCTAAACAACAAAACAAACAAGCAAGCAAAATATGACCAAAGACACTCAAATATGGAACAGGCTGACAGGGTCCAGACGGGATAGGGGAGAATATCACAGGGGAAAAAGGGATGGACTCACATGAACAAGTATAAAGGACACATGGACAATAACTAAGGGTGGGGGGTGGAAATGGGAGGGAGGTGGGGAGCACTGTGGTGGGGCAGGGCTTGGAATATAAGACAGAAAACTGTACTTGAACAAAAATTAAATACATACATACATACATACATACATACATACATACATACATAAAAGAAGACAAGCAACCCAATTAAAAAATGGGCAGAGGACTTGAACAGACAATTCTTCAAGGAGGATACAAAGAGGATCAAAAGTCACATAAAAAGGCTGTCAATATCACTAGGTATCAGAGAAATGTAAACTGAAACCACAATGAGATACCACAATGAGATACCAATGAGATTCTCACTTCACACCAGTGAGAATGGCCATCATAAACAAATCAACAAACAAGAAGTGTTGGAGAGGGTGTGCGTAAAAGGGAACTCTAGTTCACTGTTTGTGGAATTGCAGACTGGTGCAACCACTGAGGAAAACCGTATGGAATTTTCTCAGAAAATTAATAATGAAACTGCCTTTGATCTGGCAATTCCACTGCTAGGATTATATCCTAAGAACACTGAAACACCAATCAAAAAGAGCCTATGCACCCCAATGCTCATAGCAACACAATTTATAATAGCCAAGTATTGGAAGCAACCTAAGTGCCCATCAGCAACTGAGTGGATCAAAAAACTATGGTACAGCCCTGGCTGGTATAGCCCATTGGATTGTGTGCAGGCCTGTGAAGTGGAGGATCACGGTTCGATTCCCAGTCAGGGCACATGCCTGGGTTGCAGGCCTGTTCCCACTGGAGGATGCCTGAGAGGCAACCATACATTGGTTTTCTCTCCCTTTCTCCTTCCCTTCCTTTCTAAAGATAAATAAATAAAGAATTTTAAAAAGAAAAAATATGGTACGACTTACACAATGGAATTCTATGTAGCAGAAAGAAAGTAGTAGCTCCTACCCTTTTCGACAGCAAGGATGGAAATGGAGAGCATTATGCTAAGTAAAAGAAGCCAGGCAGTGAAAAACAAATACCTTATGATCTCACCTTTAACAAGAACCTAATCAAAAAAATGAACAAGCTAGCAAAATATAACCAAAGATACTGAAATTGAGAACATGCTGACAGTGACCAGAGGGGAGGTGGGAGAGGGTAATGTGGCAGAAATTGTGAAGGGTTTGCAGGAACAATGATAAAGGACACATGGACAATAACGAGGAGATGGAAACAGGTGAGGGAGGTGGGGCGGATTGAAGTGGTAGGGAGTGTCGGGGGTGGAGGCAGAAAACTGTACTTGAATAACAGTAAAAAAATGATGAAAAAAACCCCACAGAGGTTCATTTTATACATGCAGGTCCTTACTCAAGGCCACATGAACACTGTCAAGTCACAGTTGCCTGGATATCTGGGTGAGGGAGTTTGACTGACTTAATTTTTCCTACAGGTTCCTATGCCTCTCCTCATTCTTTTGACTCCTTGTTTATTCATTCTGTCTGGTTGAAGGTTGATTTCTTCCTTCTGTCCCAAATTGTTGATTCGATATCCATTTTCCTTTCCTTCACTCTTGGTTCCCTGTATATTTTTCTTTATTTTGCTTTGTATAGCCTTCCCTTCTTCTATTTTGCAGACATACTCAGTCATTTCTTTGAGCATCCTGATTACCAGTATTTTGAACTCTGCATCTGATGGGTTGTCTATCTCTTTGTCACTTAGCTCTTTTTTGAAGTTTTGATCTGTTCATCCATTTGGTTCATATTTCTTTGACTCACCCCACATGTTACATTATAAGTAGTGGAGCTTAAGTATTTGCCAGGAATGGCAACCCATTTGGCTGTATTTTGGCACTGTTTGTGGGGGAAGGGTCAGAGAGAGAACAATGCTGCTTGTTTGACTCTCATCCCATTTTTGGTCACTTTTGCTACTACCCACAAGGGAATTGAGGCCTTCTGGCACTAATTCCAAGATGGGTGGGTTTGTGTACATTCCCACATTCCCTGTGGGTCTCTCCAACAAACTCTCCTGTGAGACTGGAAGTTTCTCCCACCACACAATTTTATGTTTTTACAGCCAAGGTTTTGAGGCTGTATTTCTCTGCATTGGAACCCTGGGATTCACACCCTGCCTCACTCCTCAGATGTTCCTCCTGGTTCAGCCGCACTTAAGTGTGGGACTGCCTGGTCTGCCACCCACCACCGTGCTGCATATCCTCTCCATTC
Source organism: Sturnira hondurensis (assembly GCF_014824575.4). NCBI lineage: Eukaryota > Metazoa > Chordata > Mammalia > Chiroptera > Phyllostomidae > Sturnira > Sturnira hondurensis. Next base: position 1,867,420 of record NW_028073091.1, read on the forward strand.
TGGCTGCCCATCTCCGCCCCTCCTACTGGTCTGGATGAATGTTTCTTCTTTAACTCCTTGGTTGTTGGACTTCCATACAGTTCAATTTTCTTGCAGTTCTGATTGTTTTTTTTATGTTTAAATTGGTGTTTGGCCTTCTTTGGGTTGCACAAGGTAGTGAAATGTATCCATCTACACCTCCATCTTCATTGGAGCATCTTTTGAGCCTATGGCTTTCTCTTCTGGACAATCTGTTTTACAGCTGTAATTTGCTTTCATAAAAGCTGTGCACAGGATAACCAAATGTTTTAGGCAAAATAGAGACTAAACTCACAGATGGTGTAGAGGAAGTGAAAGGGGAACTGGGTGAAAAAGTTGAAGGGATTAATACAAAAGCACCTCATAGACACAATTAACAGTATGGTGACTACCAGAGGGAAAGTGGGTGGTGAAACGTAGAAGAGGGTAAAGTGGGGATACATGATGATGGAAGGAAACTTGACTTGGGGTGATGAATGCACAATACAATATACAGATAATATACCATTGTATACCTGCAGTTCTAGGTACTTCCGGCCAAGAGGGAGATGTACATAGATACACTTTGCATCTTCACACAACCGAAAGAAGGACCACAACAAATTTAAAAACAAAAAATAACCAGAACTGCCAGAAAATTGAACTGTATGAAAGTCCAGCAACTAAGGAGTTAAAGAAGAAATATTCATTCAGACTGGTAGGAGTGGCTGTGAAGGGGAACTGAGGCAGAGAGTACACACAGCAAGAAAGTGGCTGGTGGACCTTGGTGCCCCATATTTGCATTTGGATAACCAGGAAGAACAACTGGGAAGCAAGACAGACCATGCAGCCCAGTGCTCTGCACTGGGAAATAAAGCCTGAAAACCTCTGATAGTAAAATATCATGTGGGTTGTGGTGGTAGGAAAAACTTTCAACCTCACAGGGGAAGTCACTGAAGAGACCCACAGGATCATAAAAGGTATACAAAACCACCCACCCTGGAATCAGCACCAGAAGGGCCCAATTTGCTTTTGAGTAGTGGGGGAAGTGACTGAAAGCTGGTGGAGAGCCAGGAAAGCAGCACTGTTCCCTCTCTGACCCTTTCCCCACATACAGTGCCACAGTACAGCAATGTGGGTTGCCCCACCGTGGCAAATATCTGAGGGTCTGTCCCTTACTATGTCACAGGAGTGCCAAGACAAAAAATTATATCCCAAATGAAAGAACAGATCAAAACTCTTAAAATAGAACTAAAAGACAAAGAGATAGCCAGCCTATCGGATGCAGAGTTCAAAACACTGGTATTCAGGATGTTCACAGAAGTGGTTGAGTATGGTTTCAAAAGGGAGGAAGAAGTGAAAGCTATGCAAAGTAAAATAGAGGAAAATGTACAGGGAACCAATGGTTATGGGAAGGAAACCAGGACTTAAGTCAGCAATTTGGAGCAGAAGGAAAAAAATAAACATTCAACCAAAACAGAATGAAGAAAGAAGAATTCAAAACAATGAGGAGAGGCTTAGGAACCTCTGGGACAACTTTAAACTTTTCAACATACCAATCATAGGGGTGTTAGAGGAGAAGAGAAAGAGCAAGAAATTGAAAACTTGTTTGAAAAAATAACGGAGAACTTCCCTAATCTGGCAAAGGAAATAGATGTCCAGGAAGTCCGGGAAGCTCAGAGTCCCCCAAAAAATGGACCCAAGGAAGCAAACACCAAGGCACTTCATAACTAAGTTACCCAAGATTAAAGACAAGAAGAGAATCTTAAAAGTAGCAAGAGAAAAGGGGACAGTTATCCACAAAAGAATTCCCATAAGACTCTGCTGATTTCTCAAACAAAACCTTACAGCAAGAAGAGCCTACAAGGAAGTATTCAAAGTCATGAAAGGTAAACACTTACATCCAAGATGACTCTGTCCAGCAAAGCTGTCATTTAGAATGGAAGAGCAGATAAAGTGCTTCCCAGATAAGGCCAAGTTAAGAGAGTTCAAAATCTCCAAGCCCTTATAATATGAAATGTTAAAGGGACTTATCTTAGAAAAATAAGATCAAACCATGAACAGTAAAATGACAACACACTCACAACTATCAACAACAGAAACTAAAAAGCAAAATGAACTAAGCAAACAACTAGAACAGGAACAGAATCACAGAAATGGAGATCACAAGGAGGGTTATCAGTGGGGAGGGGGAGAGGGGAGAGTGGGGGAAAAGATAGAGGGAACAAGAAGCATAAATGGTAGATTGAAAATAGACAGGGGGATTTAAGAATAGTATGGAAAATGTAGAAGCCAAAGAACTTTATGTACAACCCATGGGCACAAACTAAGGCGGGGGAATGCTGGTGGGATGGGGGTTGCTGGGCAGAGGGAAATAAAGAGGAGAAAAAATGGGACAACTGTAACAGTATAATCAGTATAATATATTAAAAAAGAAAAGAAGGAAAGAAAAAACCTCACCTTACCTCAATCCCTCGGGCAACCCTCACAGCTTTGTTCATGTCCATGGATCATGAGTATAAGTACTTTGACTACTCCGTTTACTATACTGTACTTTACATTCCTATGGCTATTCTATAACTACCAATTTGTACTTCTTAATCTCCTCACCTTTTTACCCATTTCTCTAAACCCCTCTGTTCTGTAACCATCATAATGCTCTCCCCATCCAGGATTCTTTCTGTTTTTGTTTGTTTAGTTTGTTTTTTAGGTTCAATTGTTCATAGATATGCATTTACTGCCACTTTATTGTTCACAGTTTTTATGTTTTTGTTTTTCTTAAATAAATCCCTTTGACATTTCATATAATAATGGCTTGGTAATGATAAACTCCTTTCGTTTTTTTCTGGTCTGAAAATCTCCTTGTCTGAAAAATCTCATTATCTGCCCTTGTTTCTAAATAATAGCTTTGTTGGTTGGAACAATGTTGGCTGTAGATCCTTGCTTTTCATGATTTTGAATATTTTTTGGCAATCCCTTCTAGCCTAAAAGTTTCTTTGGATAAATCTTAAGCAGCTAACAATCTTATGGGAACTCCCCTGTACTGTAGGTAACTAACGGCTTTTCTTTTTGCTGCTTTTTGGATTCTGGTGAGGACACCGCCCACAGTGTCTGCATCATTATGGATGAAATGTGTCATTCACACGGACTATCAAGTCCAGTGGAAGAAAGAGAGAGCATGGCTTTTTCTCTCAAGGGGAGCAAAAGCCACGGCCCTTGACATGACCAGCCTTTATTGTGTTTCTTGGCACATTATATGAGGGTCCTCATTTACTGTGCACAGGTTGCTTTAGGTGGTTACCTTTTACAGCAAACAAAGGAGTCAATGATGATAATCACATCACAGAAGAGGGACATTTGCAACTGAAAAGGGCAAAAGTGGTTGAATGGGTTACACTAATCCTTGGAAGGTTTACCGTGGATTTTAGGAAGTTACTTGGCAGTAAATGTTTGCCACAAATCCGAGTGAGAGAGTTTTTAGGAAAAAGTAAGACTCAAAGTGGCCTAGGCACATTGCAGGCCTGATTCCCCACTGGAGAACCTATCCATTGGTGTGGGTCCTGTGCATCTTCGAGTGGGATCTGGGCCCATGCCATGCAGAACAGTGTCCTACAAGATTCTCTCTCTATTTTGACTTTGGCATTTTAATTACATGTTTTGGTGTGGGCCTGTTTGCATCCATCATGTTTGGGACTCTGTGCTCCCTGGACTTGCATGTCTATTTTCTTCACCAAATTAGGGGAGCCTTTTTTTCCCTTTACTTTTTCAAATAGATTTCCAATTTCTTGCTCTTTCTCTTCTCTTTCTGGTAACCATGCAATGCACTTTTTGGTATCTTGAAGCTGTTTCAGAGGCTGCTTATACTACCCTTATTTTTCTAGATTCTGTTTTCTTCTTGTTTTTCTGATTGGTTGGTTTTTGTTTCCCTATAATCCAAATTGATTTGGTTTCATCCACTCTACTGTTGATTTCCTGTAAATTGTACTTTATTTCAATTAATCTATCCTTGATTGTGACTGAATCTTTTTTATGCTGTTGAGGTCCTCACTAAGTTCCTTGAGCATCCTTATAATCAGTGTTCTGAAGTCTATATTTGATTTCTTACATCTTGTTTAGTTCTTTTTCTGGAGTTTTGATCTGTTCTTTCATTTGGGTCATGTTTCTTTGTCTCCTCATTGTGGCAGCCTCCCTGTGTTTATTCCTCTGTATTAGGTAAAGCTGCTATGACTCCCTGTCTTGGTAGCGTGGCCTAATGTAATAGCTGTCCTGTAGGGTCCAGTGGCATAGCCTCCTCTATCACCCAAGCTGGGTACTTGGGTGATACCCTTTGTATCACCCAAGTGAGGTGGACCCTTTGTGTGGGTTGAGTACATCTTCCTCTTGTAGTTGAGCCTTGGTTGCTGTTGGTAGATCAATGGGAGGAATTTGCCTGTGCCAATCATCTGTAAGGACTGGCTGTTACCACTAGCCACCAACCTCCTCCATCTGTGGAGGGTCAGCTATCCAGGGGTAGGGTGGTGGTGCTCCAATGTGGTCTTCAGCTGTCCACTGAATGCACTGGCCCTGGGGTTTTCTAGGTGGTGCATACCAAGGTCAACTACCACCTGTGTTCTACCCTGAGCCACCCTGCATGAACTACAAAGTAATCTGCAGATGGCTGCAGATGTAGTTGTGCTGGGGTTGGAAACTCCAAGGTGAAGCCAAGCTTTGAACCTAGGTTGAGTGCTGCTAGTATTGGGTCTGGGACCACTTAGCTAGAGGTTTGAGGCCTGAGAGCTTGCTTAGGCTGGCTATTGTTTGAGAGAATTTAAGTGATGTGTATCATCAGCCAGGCAAGCCATTTATTTGGAAAAGCCAGTAAAAGCTTGGATAGGCACATGTGTTCAATGGGTTGGAGCCTCAGGGAATTATTTGGGAAGGGCAAACAGTTTGAGCCATGTTAATGGAGTCTCAGATATGCACCTGCCTGCTGGCTCTGTGGCTCTGTCGGGGGAGGGTTCAGAAAAGTGACTCTGCCTGCCATTCTGTCTGGGAGAAAGCTGTCCCCCAGCTCTCACCTTGATGCCAGACACTTGAGTTCCTCCTCGTATGACACTGGGGACTTTAATGCTGAAGTACCAGTGCTGGAGCTCAGAGACAGTGAGTCTTAGTAAGTCCATGTGTGGGTTCTTTAAGAGGAACTGCTTGGTAATCTAGCAGTTTCTTCCACCAACTCAATCCCCACTGGTTTCTACAGTCAGAAATATGGGGACTTATCTTCGTGCCACTGGAACCCTGGGCTAGGGGAACTATTATGGGGTTGGGACCCCTTTCTGGTGAGATAGCCCTTCCAAATTTTATTCACACAATTGGATATAGTACCAGCCTGTTCCACAGCTTCGCATCTCTACCCTCCCATCAGTCAGGATAGATGTGGTTTTTAAATTTCCATAGTTGTCAGACTTCCAGTCAACTTGATGCCTGATGATACATAATAATGGTTGTTTTATAGTTTAGTTGCAATTTTGATGTGGTTGTGCAAGGAGGTAAGCCATATTTACATTGTGACCTAGTTGTTCACTGATAGACAAATGGATAAAGAAGTTGTGGTAGCTACATATAATGAAATATTACTCAGCCACAAAAAGAATAAAGTCTTGCCATTTGTGACAACATGGATGGATTTAGAAGGTCTTGTGGTAAGAAAAACTAAGTCAGAAAAAGACAAATGCTGTAGGATTTCACTTATATGTGGAATCTTTAAAAGGCAAATGAAGAAAATAAAACAAAGACAGACTTATGGAAACCAAGGACAAGTTTATGGTTGCCAGAGGGTAGGGCGGGAGGAGATTTTAAATGAGATGAAGGGGTATATAGTCAATATTTTGTGATAACTTTTCACCGTGACATATTGTTACTGGACATTATGATCACATCATAAGACACATAAATGCCAAATCATTATGTTGCACACCTAAGACTAACATAATATTGTTTGCCAACTATATTTTAATATAAAACTTAAAAATAGTAAAATTGACTAAAATTAAAATAATGAGCTGGGAGAAGCATATAAAAATAATAAATTAAAAAGTAAACAGACCTAGCCGGGTGGCTAACTGAGTTGGAGCATTGTCCCTTACACTAAAAGGTTGCAGGTTATCAGAGGAGCACAGAGGAGTTACAGATTTGATCCCCAGTCAGAACATGTATGGGAGGCAGCTCTTGGAGATAGGAAAGGAGCAAGGGAGGAAGGAAGGGAAATGGGGGAAGAGAGAGAGAGAGAGAGAGAAACATTGAGGAGGCAGCTAATCAATGTTTCTCTCTCTCTCTCTCTCTCGCTCTCTCTCTCTCTCTCTCTGTCTTCCCCCATTTCCCTTCCTTCCTCCCTTGCTCCTTTCCTATCTCCAAGAGCAATGAAAAAATGCCCTGAAATGAGGATTTAAAAAGGAGAGAGAGATACAGACAGAGACAGAGAGAGTTTATGTATGGCCATGTAGGTAAAATAAATAATTAGTGGTTAGGGTCAGAATTTATTTTTAAAGGACATTCTCACTCTCTGTGAAAAATTCAAATAAATTTTTCTAAATGTAGAGAGTATCTAGTGACACCCAGTGTCCTCATTCTCTGTCACATACACACATAGCTTTTTCCCACCTTTTGGCAATTCCTATCACTTCCTTTTTGTATTTGTTCTGCAACTACTGTTGCTTATATTTTCACTCCACCTTGGTCCCCTGCCCCACCCATCCATGGCTCCTACTCTCAAAACTACTCCTTTTGTCCATGTCCATGTGTCCTTTATATATGTTTCTTGATGAACTTCCCCTATTTTTCAGCATTACCCCTCTCCCCCTTTCTCTCTGGTTACTGTTAGTATTTAATTCAAAGTTTCTGGTTATATTTTCCTTGCTTGCTTTTTCTGTTGATTAGGTTCCACTTATAGATGAGATCATATGATATTTGTCTTTCATGGCCTACCTTATTTCAATTAACATAATACTCTCCAATTCTATCTATGCTCTTGACAATGGTAGGAGCTCCTTTTTTCTCTCTGCTGTGTAGTATCCCATTGTGTAAATGTACCATAGTTCTTGATCCACTCATTTACTGATGGGTACTTGGGTTGCTTCCAGCACTTCGCTATTGTAAATTGTGCTGCTATATACATTGGGATTAATAGGTTCTTTTGAATTGGTGTTTCAAGATTCCTAAGATATAATCCCAGCAGTGGAATTGCTGGGTCAAAAGGCAGTTCCATTTTTAGTTTTCTGAGGAAATTCCATACTGTTTCCCCCAGTGGTTAAACCAGTCTGCATTCCCACCAACAGTTCACTAGGGTTGACCAGTCTGCATTCCCACCAACAGTTCACTAGGGTTCGCTTTTCTCCACAACCTAGCCAGCACTTGTTTGTTGGTTTGATTATGATGGCCATTCTGACTGGTGTGAAGTGGTATCTCATTGTGCTTTCAATTTGAATCTCTCCAATGGTTAGTGATGTTGATCATCCTTTCATATGTCTCTGGACCCTCTGTATGTCCACCTTGGAGAAGTGTGTATTCTGGTCCTTTGCCCGTTTTTTAATTGGCAAAGGACCACTCCTTTGTCTTCCTGGAGTGGAGTCCTGTGAGTTTTTTTATATATTTTGGAGATCAAGCCCTTGTCCGAAGTATCATTGGTAAATATATTTCCCCATACAGTTGGTTAACTTTCCCTTGTACTGCTGTATTTTTTTTTCAGCCATGCAGATGCAGCATACTTTTTGTTTTGGTGAAGTCCCATTTCTTTATTCTTTCCTTTATGTCTCTTGCCATAGGGGACATATCAGTGAAAATCTTGCTCCATGGAATATCTGAGATTTTCCTGCCTATGTTCTCTTTTAGGACTTTAATGGTGTCTTGATTTATATTTAAGTCTTTTATCCACCTTGAATTTATTTTTGTGTATGGTATAAGTTGGTGATTGGGTTTCATTATTTTGCATGTAGCTGTCCAGATGTCCCAATACCATTTATTGAAGAGGCTATTTTTACTCCATTTTATGTTTCTGCCCCCTTTCTTGAATGTTAGTTGACCATAGAGAATTGAGTTTACTTCTGAGCTTTCTATTCTTTTCCACTGATCTATGTGACTGTTCTTTTACCAGTACCAGGCTGCTTTGATTACTGTGGCCTTGTAATATAGTTTGATTTCAGGTATTGTGATCCCTACTACTTTGTTCTCTTAAAAACGCTGCAGATATTCAGGGTCATTTATGGTTCCATATAAATATTTGTGTGTGTGTGTTTATTTAATTATTGTTCAAGTACAGTTTTCTGTCTTTTACTCCCATCCCACCCCCCCCCAAGTGCTCCCCACCTCCTTCCCATTTCCACCCACCTTAGTTGTTGTCCATGTGTCCTTTATGTTAGTTCCTGTAAATCCTTCCCCCTTTCCCCATGAAATTCCCTCCCCTCTCTGCTCTGGTCACTGTTCCCCTGTTCTCTATTTCAGTGTCTTTGTTTTTATTTTGCTTGCTTGTTTGTTTTGTTGCTAGCTTCCTGCTAAAGGTGAGGTCATATGGTATTTGTCTTTAAACACCTGGCTTATTTCACTCAGTGTAATGCTTTCCAGTTCCATCCATGCTGTCCCAAAGGGTAGGAGCTTCTTCTTTGTTTTTGCTGCATAGATTTCCATTGTGCATCTGTACCATCATTTTTTGATCCATTGATTTACTGACAGGCACCTAGGTTGCTGCCAGTTCTTGGTTATTGTAAATTGTGCTGCTATGAACATTGGGGTGCATAGGTTATTTTGGATCGGTATTTTAGGGTTCTCAGGATATAATCCCAGCAGTGGCACTGCTGGGTCAAAAGGCAGGTCCATTTTTAGTTTTCTGAGATAATTCCATACTGTTTTCCACAGTGGTTGTACCAGTCTGCAATCCCACCAACAGTGGATTAGGATCCCCTCTTTTCCACACCCTCTCCAAGACTTGTTTGTTGCTTTTTTTTATAATGGACATTCTGACCAGTGTAAAGTGGAATCTCACTGTGGTTTTAATTTGCATCTCTCTGATAGCTAGTGATATTGCACATTTTTTCATGTGTCTCTCATCTTCTGTATGTCCTCCTTGGAGAAATGTCTGTTCATGTCCTTTGCCCACTTTTTAATTGGGTTGCTTGTCTTCTTGGAGTAGAGTCGAATAAGTTCTTTGTATATTTTGGAGATTATACTGTTGTCTGAGGTATCATTGGCAAATATGTTTTCCCATACACTTGGTTCTCTTTCATTTTAATACTGTTTTCCTTAGCCATGGAAAAGCTATTAATTTTCATGATATCCCATTTGTTTATTCTTTCCTTTCTGTCCCTTCCTCTAGGGGACATATCAGTAAAAATACTGCTGTGTGAAATAGCTGAGATTTTCTTGCCTATGTTCTCCTCTAGGACTTTAATGGTGTCATGGCTTATAGTTAAGTCTTTTGTCCACCTTGAATGTATTTTGGTGTATGCTGTAAGTTGGTGCTTGAGTTTCAGTTTTTTGCATGTAGCTGCCCAGGTCTCCCAACACCATTTGTTGAAGAGCCTATTATTAATCTGTTTTATGTTGCTGTCCCTTTTGTTGAATATTAATTGGCTGTAGAGATTTGGGTTTATTTCTGGACCCTCTGTTCTGTTCCACTGGTCCATGTGTCTTTTTGTGGCAGTACCAGGCTGTTTTGATTACGGTGGACTTGTAATACAGTTTGGTATCAGGTATTGTGATCCCTCCTACTTTGTTCTTCTTTCTCAAAATTGCAGCTGCTATTTGGGATCATTTATGGTTCCATATAAATTTTTGAAGTGCTTATTCTATGTATGTGAAATATGCCATTGGTACTTTAATAGGTATTGCATTGAATCTGTAAATTGCTTTGGGTACTATGGACATTTTGATGATGTTAATTGTTCCAATCCATGAACACGGTATATGTTTCCATTTATTTGTGTCTTCCTTGATTTCTTTCTTCAGTGTTGTGTAGTTTTCTGCATACAGGTCTTTTATGTCCTTGGTTAAGTTTATTCATAGGTATTTTATTTTTTTCTATATCAAATGGGATTTCTTTTCTTGTTTTCTGCTTCTGCTGTTTTATTTTTGGTATACAAAAATGCCTTTGATTTCTGGATATTGACTTTCTATCTCGCTGTTTTGCCAAATTCATTTATTATGTTGCGCTGTTTGGGGGTAGAGGCTATAGAATTTTCCATGTACACTATCATGTCATCTGCAAACAGTGACAGTTTTGTTTCCTCCTTTCTGATTTGGATGCCTTTTAATTCCTTTTCTTGTTTGATCGCTATAGCTAAAACATGCAATACTATATTGAATAGAAGTGGTGAAAGTGGACAACCTTGTCTTGTTCCTGCTCTTAGTGGAAAAGATTTTAGTTTTTGCCCATTGAGTGTGATGTTGGTTGTAGGTCTCTCATATATGGCCTTTATTATATTGAGGAATGCTCTCTCTATTCCCACTTTGCTGAGTGTTTTTGTCATAAATGGATGCTGCACCTTATCAAATGTTTTTTCTGCATCTGTTGACATGATCATGTGATTATTGTATTTACTTTTGTTTGTGTGCTGTATTACATTTATTGATTTGCGAATATTGTACCATCCTTGCATCCCTAGCATGAAGCCCAATTGGTCATGATCTATGATCTTTTTAATGTATTGTTTGATGTGGTTTGCCAATACTTTTTTGAGGATTTTGGCATCTATGTTCATTAGTGATATTGGCTTGTAGTTTTCTTTATTTGTTGTGTCTTTATCTGGTTTTGGAATAATGATGCTTGGTGTATAAATAAAAATGTTTGGGAGTCTTTCATCTTCTTGAATTTTTTGGAATAGTCTGAGGATGAAAGAAATTAACTATTTCTTAAATGTTTTGTAAAATTCTTTTGTGAGACCATCCAGTCCCTTTTGTGTGCTAGGAGTGTTTGATTACTGCTTTGACTTCATCACGTGTTATCAGTCTCTTCAGGGTTTCTGCTTCTTTATTTAGTTTGGGAAATTATATTTTTCTTAAAATTTGTCCATTTCACCTAGGTTTTCGAATTTCTTGAATATATTTCTTTGTAATTTCTTACAATCTTCTGTATTTATATGGTATCAGTTGTAATCTCTCCCCTTTCATTCCTGAGTTTATTTATTTAGGTCCTCTATATTTTTTCTTGATTGGTCTACTTAAAAGCTTGTCAATTTTGTTTATCTTTTCAGAGAACATGCTCCTGGATTCTTTGATCCTTTGGTTGTTTTCTTAGTCTCTATGTTATTCAATTCTGCTCTGATCATAGTTATGTTCTTCATTCTACTTACTCTGGGCTTGTTTGTTGCTGTTCCTCCAGTTATTATAAGTATAGGGTTAGGTTGCTTATTTGAAATGTTTGTATGGTTTCTTCTTTTTATTTATCTATTTATTTTTAATTGTTGTTCAAGTACAGTTTTCTGGCTTTTACTCCTATCGCCTCACACCCACCTAGCCCTTCCCCCTTGCTCCCATTTCCACCCAACCTAGTTCTTGTGATTGTGTCTTTTACACTTTTTTCCTGTAAATCCTTCCTCTTTTCCCCTAGAACTCCCTCCCCTCTCCCTTCTGGACACTGTAAGCCTGTTCTCTATTTCAATGTCTTTGGTTATATTTTGCTTGCTTGTTTGCTTTGTTGTTTAGGTTCTTGTTAAAGGCGAGATTTGTATTTGTCTTTCACCACTTGGCTTATTTCACTTAGCATAACGCTATACACTTCTGTCCATCCTGTTGCAAAGGGTAGGAGCTCCTTCATTCTTTCTGCTGAATAGAATTTCATCATGTACCACATAATGGAATTTTCTCAGAAAACTAATAATGAAACTGCCTTTGATCTGGCAATTCCACTGCTAGGATTATATCCTAAGAACACTGAAACACCAATCAAAAAGAGCCTATGCACCCCAATGTTCATAGCAGCACAATTTATAATAGCCAAGTACTGGAAGCAACCTAAGTGCTCATCAGCAACTGAGTGGATCAAAAAACTATGGTACAGCCCTGGCTGGTGTAGCTCAGTGGATTGTGTGTGGGCCTGTGAAGTGGAGGATCACAGTTGGATTCCCAGTCAGGGCACATGACTGGGTTGCAGGCCAGTTCCCACTGGAGGACGCCTGAGAGGCAACCATACATTAGTGTTTCTCTCCCTTTCTCCTTCCCTTCCTTTCTAAAGATAAATAAATAAAGAATTTTAAAAAGGAAAAAATATGGTATGACTTACACAATGGAATTCTATGTAGCAGAAAGAAAGTAGTAGCTCCTACCCTTTTCGACAGCAAGGATGGAAACTTAACCAAGGACATAAAAGACCTGTATGCAGAAAACTACACAACACTGAAGAAAGAAATCAAGGAAGACACAAATAAATGGAAACATATACCGTGTTCATGGATTGGAACAATTAACATCATCAAAACGTCCATAGTACCCAAAGCAATTACAGATTCAACGCAATACCCATTAAAGTACCAATGGCATATTTCACATACATAGAATAAGCACTTCAAAAATTTATATGGAACCATAAACGACCCCAAATAGCAGCTGCAATTTTGAGAAAGAAGAACAAAGTAGGAGGGATCACAATACCTGATACCAAACTGTATTATAAGTCCACCGTAATCAAAACAGCCTGGTACTGCCACAAAAAGACACATGGACCAGTGAAACAGAACAGAGGGTCCAGAAATAAACCCAAATCTCTACAGCCAATTAATATTCAACAAAAGGGACAGCAACATAAAACAGATTAATAATAGGCTCCCTTTTAATAATAATAGGGTTCCCTTTTCTCCACAACCGGCCCAACACTTATTGTTTATTGCTTTTTTTTAATCATCTGAAGATTTTGTAAAATATATTTTATTGATTATACCATTACAGTTGTTCTATTTCCCCCTTCATTTTCCTCCACCCTGCACATCCATCCCCCACCATACCCCTCCCTTTAGTTTATGACCACGTGTCTCAAGTTCTTCAGATTCTGTATTTCCCCTACTATTCTTGCCCTTCCCCCTATCTATTTTCTACCTACCGCCTATGCTACTTATTTTTTGTATCTTCTCCCCTCTCTCCACCTCCCACTCCCCTGTTGCTAACCCTCCATGTGATCTTCATTTCTATGGTTTCACTCCTGATCTAGCTGTCCTCTTGGTTTGCTTTTCTTTTAGGTGTGGTTGTTAATAACTGTGAGTTTGCTGTCCTTTCACAGTTCCTATTTTTTATCTTCTTTTTCTCAGATAAGTTCCTTTAACATTTCAAATAATAAGGGCTTAGTGATGATGAACTCCTTGAATTTGATCTTATCTGAGAAGCACTTTATCTGCCCTTCCATTCTAAATGAAAGCTTTGCCGGATAGAGCAGTCTTGGATTTAGGTCTTCGGATTTCATGACTTGGAATATTTCTTTCCAGCCCCTTCTTGCCTGTAAGGTCTCTTTTGAGAAATCCATTGACAATCTGATGGAAACTCCTTTGTAGGTGAGTGTCCCCTTATCTCTTGCTGCTTCTAGGATTCTCTCCTTCATTTTCATCTTGGCTAATGTAATTCTGATGTGCCTTGGTGTGTTCCTTCTTGGGTCCAACTTCTTTGGGACTCTCCGAGCTTCCTGGACTTTTTGAAAGTGTATTTCATTTGCCAGATTGGGGAAGTTCTCCTTTATTATTTGTTCCAATAAGTTTTCCACTTGTTGCTTTCCCCCTTCCCCTTCTGGTACCCTTGTCATTTGGATGTTGGAGCGTTTAAAGATGTCCTGGAGGTTCCTCAGCCTCTCCTCATTTTATCGAATTCTTGTAATTTCACATTTTTCTGTTTGGTAATTTCTTCGTTCCTTCTGGTCCACCCCCTTGATCTGAGCCCCAATTTCCTTTCCATCACTATTGGTTTCCTGTGCATTTCCCTTCATTTCAATTAATTTAGCCTTCATATGTTCCTCTAATTTGTGACTAAAATCAACCAGTTCTGCAAGCATCCTTATCACCAGTATTTTGAACTGTGCATCTGAGAGGTTTGCTATTTCTTTTTTGCTTAGAGTTATTGGCTCTGGGGCTTTGAATTCTTCTTCAGCCATATTGTGGACTCTTCGTGCCTGTTACATATGAAGAGAGGAGCACTAGGTGTTCATCAGGGCCAGGGCACTCAGTCACTGTTTTGTGACGCTGTATGTGGTGGTGGGGGGGTCAAAGAAAAGCAATGGTGGCCCCCTCTGCTGCCTCTCGCTGCTGCTGCAGCCACCTCCATTGCCGCTGCTGGGGCTGCTGCCACCGCCATGGTCCGCGTGGTCTGTTCAACTGCGCGTGGATGTATAACCGCTGTTAGCCCGCCGCCCTGCGCTCTCACTGATCTGCCCAAGGCTATTCTAGCTGCCTGGGTGCCTTCGGTCGGGGTATCTTTTTTGCCCATCCCCACTCTGCTGCTGGCTCTGCCCCTCTTACAGGTCTGGTTGAATGGTTGGTTGTTGTCGAACTTCTGTATAGTTCAGTTTTCTGTTCTTTGGCTGCATCTTTGTTCACCAAACCTTTGTTGTGTTCAAACCAAGTTGTGGGAGAAAGCAGTGTTTCCACCTACGCCTCCATCTTGGCAGAAGTCCTGTTGCTTTGTATATGATGGCCATTCTGACCATTGTGAAGTGATATCTGATTGTGGTTTTAATTTGCGTTTATTTGATAGCTAGAGATATTGAGCATCTTTTCATGTGTCTTTGGATCCTCTGTATGTGCTCCTTGGAGAAGTGTTTGTTCAAGTCTTTTGCCCATGTTTTAATTGGGTTCCTTGTCTTCTTGGAGTGGAGTCATGTAAGTTCTTTGTATGTTTTCAGATTAAACCCTTGTGTGAGATATCATTGGCAAATATGTTTTCCCATACAGTTGGTTCTCTTTTTATTTTAATGCTGTTTTATTTAGCTGTACAGAAGCTTTTTATTTTGATGAGATCCCATTTGTTTATTCTTTCCTTTCTGTCCCTTCCTCTAGGGGACATATCAGTAAAAATATTGCTGCGTGAAATATCTGTGATTTTCTTGCCTATGTTCTCCTCTAGGACTTTAATGGTGTTATGGTTTATATTTAAGTCTTTTATCCACCTTGAATGTATTTTGGTGTATGGTGTAAGTTGGTGCTCGAGTTTCACTTTTTTGCACGTAGCTGCCCAGGTCTCCCAACACCATTTGTTGAAGAGGCTATATCTTCTCCATTTTATGTTGCTGTCCCCCTTTTGAATAGTAATTGACCCTAGAGACTTCAGTTTATTTCTGGACTCTCTGTTCTGTTCCACTGGTCCATGTCTCTGTTTTTATGTCAGTACCAGACTGTTTGGATTACAGTGGCCTTGTAATACAGTTTGGTATCAGGTATTGTGATCCCTTCTACTTTGCTCTTATTTCTCAAGATTATAGCTCCTATTTGGGGTTGTTTATAGTTTCAATAAAAGTTCAAAGTGTTTCTTCTATGTCCTTGAAATATGCTATTGGTACTTTAATAGATATTGTATTGAATCTGTAAATTGCTTTGGGTAGTATGGGCATTTTGATGATGTTAATTGTTCCAATCCATGAACATGGTATATTGTAGGGGCAACTTTTCTCACAAGTCCCCCTTTCTGCCATGGATGAAAGTAAACACTACCAAGACATGATTAGCCTGGGGAGGAAAGGTGGCTGATCCCTCAAAGGGGAAGGGCCAAGAGCCCCGTGCTCAAGGGGCTTTTATTGGGTTCATTTGCACAAGAATACAGGTAAGGATCAAACAATAAATATCATTCAAAGAACTTTGAGGGTTTATTCTCAGTCAGGGTCAGATATCTAATGAGCCATAAAACTTTGAGGAAACAACTTCCTGCTTGGACCCTTAAATGAGGACATTCTATGATACCTCAGACAAAGGTTTAATCTCCAAAATATACAAAGAACTCACACGACTCCACTCAAAAAAGACAAGCAACCCGATTAGAAAATGGGCAAAGGACTTGAACAGACATTTCTCCAAGGAGGATATACAGAGGATCCAGAGACACATGAAAACATGCTTGATATTGCTAGCTATCAGAGAGATGCAAATTAAAACCACAATGAGATACCACTTGACACCAGTCAGAATGGATACCATAAAGAAAGAAACAAACAGCAAGTGCTGGAGAGGTTGTGGGGAAATGGGGACTCTAGTTCACTGTTGGTGGGATTACAGACTGGTACAACCACTATGGAAAATAGTATGGAATTTTCTAAGAAAACTAAAAATGGATGTGCCTTTTGACCTAGCAATTCCCCTGTTATGAGTGTGTCCTAAGAACCCTGAAATACCAATCTAAAATAACCTATGCATCCCAATGTTCATAGCAGAACAATTCATGATAGCCAAGAGTTGGAAGCAACCTAGATGCCCATCGGTCAATGACTGGATCAAAAAACTATGGTACATTTACACGATGGAATTCTATGCTGCAGAAAGGAAGAAGGAACTCCTACCCTTTGCAACATCATGGATGGAACTGGAAAGCATTATGCTGAGCGAAATAAGCCAGGTGGTGAAAGACAAATACCATATGATATCACCGTTAACAGGAATCTAAACAACAAAACAAACAAGCAAGCAAAATATGACCAAAGACACTCAATTACGGAACAGGCTGACAGGGTCCAGAGGGCAAAGGGGAGAGAATCATAGGGGAAAAGGGGATGGACTCACACATGGAGAATACCTAAGGGTGGTGGGCAGAAATGGGAGGGAGGCAGGGAGCATGGGGTGGGGGGCAGGCAAGGTTGGGAATATAAGATAGAAAGCTGTACTCGAACAAGAATTAAATAAAAAAATTATTTTAAAAAAATAAAAATAAATGAGGGCAATCTAAAGAAAGCAGGTTTCACCAGATTTTTACATATTCTTTCCTATGCCTGATTTATCCCGGATACCTAGCCTCTCCAAAACAGGGCTGCACCACCTTCCCCATCATAGATTTATAAGCTTAAGTGGATTAGAGCCAGGCAGCCCTTCTCCCAGATGAAAATGGGGACTCGGGCCATGTCACAATAGCCAGGGACACCAGGGTCCATTGCTCCCTCTTTGTCACAGCCCCCAAGTCCTTCCATGATGGCCTCCCAAGTGATCATGTTTGGACTAGATTGCCCCACTCTGAGGGGTCGTACCCTCCATGGACATTGACCATGCTTTCGGGGCAGGGGAAGAAGCAGAAGCAGAGCTTGCTGCCAGACACAAGCTTTCTCTACTGTGTCCCACATTCCAGAGGTTGCTCACTTAGCCATGGGAGGCAGTCACAATTCCTGAAACCAGGCAGGGTGGTCCCCAACAGTATATGTTTCCATTTGTTTGTGTCTTTCTTGATTTCTCTCTTCAGTGTTGTGCAGTTTTCTGCATACAGGTCTTTTACCTCCTTGGTTAGGTTTATCCCTAGGTATTTTATTTTATTTTATTTTTTTGCTATATCAAAAGGGATTTTTTCTTGATATCTGCTTTTTCTGTTTCATTGTTGGTATACAAAATTGTCTTTGAACTTGAATAGATACTTCTCAGGAGGATATACAGAGGATCCAGAGACACATGAAAACATGCTCAGTATCACTAGCTATCAGAGAGATACAAATTAAAACCACATGAGATGGCACTTTACACCAGTCAGAATGGCCATCATAAACAAAGCAACAAGCAACAAATGTTGGAAAGGTTGTGGGGAAAAGGGGACCCTAGTTCACTGTTGGTGAGATTGCGGACTAGTGCAACCACTATGGAAAACAGTATGGAGTTTTCTCAGGAAACTAAAAATGAACATGCCCTTTCACTCAGCAATTCCACTGTTAGGAGTATATCCTAAGAACCTGGAAACACCAATCCCAAAGAACCTATGCACACCAATGTTCATTGCAGCACAATTTACAATAGTCAAGAGTTGGAAGCAACCTAGATGCCCATCAGTAAATGAATGGATCAAAAAATATGGTACATTTACACAAGGGAATTCTATGCAGCAGAAAGAAAGAAGGAGCTCCTACCCTTTGCAACATCATGGATGGAACTGGAAAGCATTATGCTGAGCGAAATAAGCCAGGCAGTGAAAGACAAATACCATATGATCTCACCGTTAACAGGAATCTAAACAACAAAACAAACAAGAAAGCAAAATATGACCAAAGACACTGAAATACAGAACAGGCTGGCAGGGACCAGAGGGGAGAGTGGAGAGAATCACAGGGGAAAAGGGGAAGGATTCACAGGAACAGGTATAAAGGACACATGGACAATAACTCAGGTGGGGGGTGAAAATGGGAGGGAGGTGGGGAGCATTGGGGGGATAGGCAGGGCTTGGAATATAAGACAGAAAACTGTACTTAAACAATAATTAAATAAAAAACAAAACAAAATTGCCTTTCATATCTGGATATTGAATTTGTATCCCACTGGTTTGCCAAATTCATTTATTAGGTGTAACAGTTTTGAGTGGAGTCTATACGACTTTCTATGTACACTATCATGTCATCTGCTAACAATGATAATTTTGTTTCCTCCTTTCTGATTTGGATGCCTTTTATTTCCCTTTCTTGTCTGATTGCTGTGGCTAGGACTTCCAATACTGTATTGAATATAATTGGTGAAAAGGGACAACCTTGTCTTGTTCCTGATCTTAGTGGAAAAGATTTTAGTTTCTGCCCATTGAGTACGATGTTGGCTGTAGTTTTCTCATATATAGCCTTTATTATCTTGAGGAATGCTCCCTCTATTCCCACTTTGCTGAATGTTTTTATCATAACTAGGTGTTGTAACTTATCAAAAGCTTTTTCCGCATCTATTGATATGATTATGTGATTTTTGTGTTGCTTTTGTTTATGTGATGTATTACATTTACTCATTTGTGAATATTGAACCATCCTTGCATCCCTGGGATAAATCCCACTTGGTAAAGGTGTATGATCTTGTTAATGTATTGTTCGATGCGGTTTGCCAACATTTTGTTGAGGATCTTAGTGTCTATGTTCATCAGCAATTCTGCCTGAAGTTTTCTTTGTCGTGTCTTTATCTGGTTTTAGGATTATGATAATGCCAGCTTCAAAAAAGGAGCTTGGAAGTCTTCCATCATTTTGAATTATTTCCTATAGTCTGTGAAGAATAGGGGTTAGCTCTTCCTTAAATGCTTTGTAGAGTTATCCTGTGAAATCATCTGGTCCAGGGCTTTTGTGTGATGGGAATTTTTTGATTCCTGCTTCAATTTCATCTGCTGTTATTCATCTGTTCAGGGTTTCTGCTTCTTCTTCACTGAGTTTTGGAAGATTAGATTTTTCTAGAAATTTGTTGACTTCACCTAGGTTTTCAAATTTCTTGGCATACAGTTTTTCATAGTAACTTTTTACAATCCTTTGTATTTCTTTGGGGTCAGCTGTAATCTCTCTTCTTTCATTTCTGATTGTGTTTATTTGTGTCCTCTCTCTTTTTCTCTTGATGAGCCTGCTTAAAGGCTTGTCAATTTTGCTCATCTTTTCAAAGAACCAAGTCGTGGATTCATTGATCCTTAGATTTGTGCTTTTAGTCTCTATGTCATTTAATTGTGCTCTGATCTTGGTTATTTCCTTCTTTCTACTAGCTCTGGGATACTTTGTTGTTGTTCCTTGAGTTCCTGTAGGTGTAGATTTAGGTTATTCATTTGAAATATTTGTATCTTTTTAAAATTCGCCTGTATTTCCTCTCAAGACTGCCTTGACTGTGTCCCACAAATTGTGAGATAGTGTGAGTTCATTTTCATTTGTTTCCAGGAACTTTTTTATTTCTTCTTTAATTTCTTTCTTGACTCATTCATTGGTTAATAGCATGCTATTCGATCTCCATGATTTTGAGTGTTTTCTTTTTTCCCCTTGAAATTGGTTTCTAGCTTCATTTCCTTGTGATTGGAGAAAATGCTTGGTATGATTTCCATTTTCTTGAATTTGTTGAGGCTTATTTTGTATCTTGTCATCTGGTCTATCTTTTAAAATATTCCGTATGCATTTGAAAAGATGTGTATTTAGCTCCTTTGGGATGAAGGGCTCTCTCTATACATATCAGTTAAGTCCATTTCATCTGTGGCGTTGTTCAATGCCATAATATGTTTGTTGATATTTTGTTTGGAAGATCTGTCCATTTTTGACAGTGGGGTGTTAAAATCCCCTACTATAATTGTGTTATTGTCAATATCTTTGTTGAAGTCCACTAATGTTTTCATTATATATTCGGGTGCTCCTACATTGAGTGGATATATATTTACAATGTTTTTGTCTCCTTGGTGGATTCTTCCCTTGAGTATTATGAAGTGTACTTCTGAGTTCCTCTTCATGGCCCTTTGTTAAAAATTTATTCATGTCTGATATCTGTATTGCCACCCTGGCCTTTTTTTTCCCTGTTCATTTGCATGGAAATTTTGTTTCTAGCCCTTCACTTTGAGTCTGTGTAGGTCTTTTGTCCTGAGGTGGGTCTCTTGTAGGCAGTATATGTGTGGATTATGCTTTCTTATCCTTTCAGGTATTCTATGTCTTGATTGGCAAATTTAATCCTTTTACATTTAAGGTTATTATTGGTAGGTTGTTATTCACTGTCATTTTAGTATCTGTGTGCCTCTCTCTCTTTTCCTTCCTTTCCTTAAAGCTGTCCCTTAACATGTCTTGCAGAGCTGGTTTGGTTGAAGTGTATTCTTTTAGACTTCTTTTGTCTGGAAAGCTCCTCATTTGGCCATCTATCCTGATTGAGAGCCTAGCTGGGTAAAATAGCTTTGGTTGC
Organism: Sturnira hondurensis; assembly: GCF_014824575.4. Taxonomy (NCBI): domain Eukaryota; kingdom Metazoa; phylum Chordata; class Mammalia; order Chiroptera; family Phyllostomidae; genus Sturnira; species Sturnira hondurensis. Next base: position 1,888,188 of record NW_028073091.1, read on the forward strand.
ACACCTCTGGTTCTCATAACTTGGAGTATTTCTTGCCATTCTCTTCTTGCTTGGAGCATTTTCATTGAGAAGTCAGCAGCTAACCTTATTGGGGTGTCCTTGTATGTTACTTCCTTTTTCTCCCTTGCTGACTTTAAGATTCTCTCTCTCTTTATGTTGGAATTTTGCCATTTTTATTATGATGTGTGTTGAAATGGGCCGGTTTGGGTTCCTCTTGATTGGGACTCCCTCTGTTTCCTGGATATGTGTGACTTTGTCTCTCATCAAATTAGGGAAGTTTTCCATCATTGCTTTGTAATGTACATTCAAATGGGTTTTCTATCCCTTGCTCTTTTCCTTCTCTTTCTGGTATTTCTATTATTCGGATATTATTATGTTTCATAATGTCTTGTGTTTCTCTTAATCCCTCTTCATTCTTTCTGAGCCTCTTTTCCTTTTCTTGCTATTTTTGGGTGTTTTTTTCTACCTTGTCCTCCAGGTCGCTGATCAGATCTTCTGCTTCATGTATCCTGCTTTTGATGCCTTCTACTGTGCTCTTCAATTCAGATATTGTATACTTCATATCCTCTTGACCCTCGTTGATAGTATCTATTTCCTTTTTCATGTTGGTATAGTTTGTAGCATGTTAATTGTAGTTTCCCTATAGTTTCTGGTAATTCGCTGTGAGGTCATGGAGCATCCTGATAACCATTGCTTTGAACTCAATAACTGATAGTTGAGTTTCCTCTATTTCATTTAGCATTGTTTCTGAGATTCTCTCCTTTCCTTTTATTTGTTTCTTTGTTTGTTTGTCTTCCCATTGTTTATGAGACTCTTCTTGTTAGCCTCAGCTTCTTAAATTGATCTGTTCTGGCTTCCTGGGTTTGAACTTAAGTGGCAGAATACATGTGAGATTCAGTGGTGCAGTTCTCTTCATGTATCCTGGTGTTCATCACTTCGACTGACTCTTTTTTTTTTTGATCATTTGGAGCAGTAAGGCAAAGTGGTTTAAGACATCAAGAGAGTATTCTATGCTATTTACAGTAGCAGCTGGTAGAGAAGAGATAAGAGATCCTTTGGCTATGTATAGTGTTAACCGTGATATACCATGCAACTAGCCACTTTTTTGAAAGGATGGAAAGAAGATAAGACTCTTGTTGGGGAGGGAAGGATTGTGAGTTGTATCTAGAAAATAGTGAGGATGTGGGAGGTCAGATTGTGAGGTAAGATGAGAATAAAGGATAGTAAATAGGTGTAGTATGTAAGAAAACAGAGTTAACCACTAGAGTAATAGAGGTCAGGAGACCATGAAGTAGGCTAAGGTCTGAGAGGGGTGTTGTGTAGTGTTTACAATAGTATGAAATGGCTATTATTTACAATAATACTAGAGCAACAATCATATGACAGAATCTATGAGATCTAGATACCAAGAATAGGGAGTATTGGACCTTGAGTAGTGCGCTAATGGAACACGATTGAAGTGAAAGACAGTAAATAAGTAATACAGTATGAAACAGAAAACAAGAGAAACCTGTCAAATGATACAATATAACCAACCAAGCAAAGAAGACTAAACAGAAAGAATAGTAATAAAATATTATTCAAATAAAAGATGTAAGAATAATGTAAAACCAATAAAAATATGCAATATCTTGCAGGATCTCTGTAATAGCAAAGTGAAATTTGTCTCTCTGTCTCAGCTGTTGGGATGTCCCCTCTTTGGGTCCAACTCTGGTCTTTTCACAGTTACGAGTTTTTTGTCTCATTTGTTGGTATTTCAAAAAAAGCAGACTAAAGAAGGTAGAAGAGATAAAATTGGAAAGGAAGGAAGAAGGAATGAAACTGGAAAGAAGGAAAGAGAAGCAAAAGGCATTCAGAAATAAAAAATAAAAATTACTTTAAAAAAATCAAACAAACAAAAATCAAAACACACACACACACACACACACACACACACACACACACACATCTCTCTTGCTGGTTTGAAACTGGCCAAATCATTTTTTTCTGTTCTTGCTGTCTGCAGCAGGCTGAAAGGTGGGTTTACTGGTGCCATCTCTGGGTCTCCTGAGGCACACATGCTCTTGCCAAGTCCATGAGTGTGGGCCCCTGGTATTCCTCAAAATTCTCTCTCCTGGGGGTGTGGGCGCATGTGCTTGGCCAGGCCACCTCAGGTCACACAGACTCTGGTACACACTCTTCCCAGGGCTATGCATGGGTGCTCACAGCACCCATGTGTTTACCACTCAGTCCTTACTCCCCTTTGTGTGACTTCAAGCAACCAGGTTTCTCCCAGTTCTGCTCAAACCCTGCTTGGCCAGGGAGGGAGCACTGACCTAGCTCTCTCCCAAAAGCCCCGTGGCAAGCCCAGCAGGCCCTGGCCCTGGGGCTGCAGCCTCCCTGGTCCCCGAGCTGATCCCTGGGTCCTTATTGTCCTGAAGCACTCTCCTTACTATCTGGTTTTTCAATGTCTGCTACAATTTTTGATCTTATATTTTCATATATGCTGTACTGTTGGCCGTCTGCTCTGTTCCTATGTAGATTGGCCAGGTTTCTCTCCCATGTGTAGAGGGAAGTGGAATGTGCTCCCTCTTACCTTGCTGCCATCTTCCATATCCTAAATGTTTTTATGTTTTTAATGTGGGACTGTATCACAGGACTTCCTTTGCTATGTACTATAGGTTTTGTACTGTTGTGTTCATGTTTGTTTCCAGAAACTTTTTGATTCCTTCCTTGTTGTCATTCTTGACCCATTCATTGTTTAATAGCATGCTATTCAATCTCCATGAATTTTAGTGTTTTTTACTTTTTTTCCTTGAGGATGGTTTCTAGTTTCAGTCCCTTGTGGTCAGAGAAAATGCTTGATATGATTTCAATTTTCTTTAATTTTTTGAGGCTTGTTTTGTGTTCTATCACGTGGTCTATCTTTGAAAATGTTCCATGTGTATTTGAAAAGAATGTGTACTTTGCTTCTTTGGGATGAAAGGTTCTGTATATCTCTGTTAAGTTTGTTTGATCTAGGACATTGTTCAATGCTGCAATATCTTGTTGATATTTTCTTTGGACGACGTATCCCTTTTTGACAGTGAGGTGTTAAAGTTCCCTAGTATAAGTTTGTTACTGTGTATATTTTTCTTGAAGTCCTCTAAGATTTTGCTTATATAGTTGGATGCTCCTATGTTGGGTGCATATATGGTTACCATATTTAGGTCTTTTTGATAGATTCTTCCCTTAAGTATTGTGAAATGGCCTTCTGGCTTTTTTTAATGACTTTTGTTTTGAAGTCTATTTTGTCTGATATAAGTATTGCTACTTCAGCCTTTGTTTTTCCTCTGGTTTTGTTTAGAATATTTTTTCCAGCCCTTAACTTTCAGTCTGTGTAGGTCTTTTGTTCTGAGGTGTGTTTCTTGTTGGTAGCGTATGTGTGAGTCATGTTTTCTTATCCATCCAAGTATCCTATGTCTTTTTTTGTTGTTGCCTTTAATCCTTTATCAAAGACCAGTTGACTGAAATTTTTTGTCTTTTATTTTTTAATATATTTTAATGATTATGCCATTACAGTTGTTCTAATCCCCCTTTCATTCCCCTCCACCCTGCACACCTCCTCCCCCCTCATTACCCCCCCTTTAATGTCCACGTGTCTCAAGTTCTTTAGATTCTATATTTCCCATATTATTCTTGCCCCCCTGTCTATTTTCTACCTACCGCCTATGCTACTTATTTTCTGTACCTTCTCTCCCCTTCTCCTCCCACTCCCCTGTTGCTAACCCTCCATGTGATCTTCATTTCTATGGTTCCACTCCTGATCTAGTTGCTCTCTAAGGTTGCTTTTGTTTTAGGTGCAGTTGTTAATAACTGTGAGTTTGCTGTCCTTTCACAGTCCTATTTTTTATCTTCTTTTCCTCAGATAAGTCCCTTTAACATTTCATGTAATAAGGGTTTGGTGATGATGAACTCCTTGAATATGATCTTATTATCTGAGAAGCACTTTATCTGCCCTTCCATTCTAAATGAAAGCTTTGCCGGATAGAGCAGTCTTGGATTTAGGTCTTCGGATTTCATGACTTGGAATACTTCTCTCCAGCCCCTTCTTGCTTGTAAGGTCTCTTTTGAGAAATCCATTGACAGTCTGATGGAAACTCCTTTGTAGGTGAGTGTCCCCTTATCTCTTGCTGCTTCTAGGATTCTCTCCTTCATTTTCATCTTGGCTAATGTAATTCTGATGTGCCTTGGTGTGTTCCTTCTTGGGTCCAACTTCTTTGGGACTCTCCGAGCTTCCTGGACTTCTTGAAAGTGTATTTCATTTGCCGGATTGGGGAAGTTCTCCTTTATTATTTGTTCCAATAAGTTTTCCACTCGTGGCTGTTCCTCTGCCCCTTCCAGTACCCCTATAATTTGAATTTTGGAACGTTTAAAGATGTTGCGGAGGTTCCTAAGCCTCTCCTCATTTTTTGAATTCCTTTTTCTTCATATTTTTCTGTTTGGTTATTTTTTTCTTCCTTCTGGTCCACTCCCTTGATTTGAGTCCCAGTTTCCTTTCCATCACTATTGGTTTCCTGTGCATTTCTCTTCATTTCAATTAGTTTAGCCTTCATTTGTTCCTCTAATTTGTGACTAAAATCAACCAGTTCTGTGAGCATCCTTATCACTAGTGTTTTGACTGTGCATCTGATAGGTTTGCTATTTCTTTTTTGCTTAGAGTTATTGGCTCTGGGGCTTTGAGTTGTTCTTGAGCCATAATATTTTGGTTTGTTCACACCTGTTACATATGAGGAGCGTAGCCCTAGGTGTTCACCAGGGTGGGGCAACTCAGTTGCTGGGTTGTTGTGATGCTGCATGTGGGGGCGGGGTCCAAGAGGGGCAATGGTGGGCCCTATGACTCTTCCTGCCGCTGGGGCCTGCGTGGTCTGTCTCACTGCTCGCTCCTTTGCTGGTTTATCTGCGCTGGAATGTGTGACCAAGTTCAGCCTGCTGCCTTGCACCCTCACTGGGTCCACCTGTTGCTACCCTACACCTGAGGCCAGCCCATGGCTGCCTGTGTGCCTGGGTCTGGAGATCTTTCCTGCCCGACCCTGCTCCACTGCTGGCTCTGCCCCTCTTACTGGTCTGGGTGAATGGTTTGTTGTTGTTGGACTTCTGTATAGTTCAATTTTCTGTGTTTTGGCTGCATTTTTGTTACTGAAACTTTGTTGACTTTAAACTTGGTTGTGAGACGAGGCACAGTATTCCCACCTATGCCTCCATCTTGGTGGAAGTCCTATCCTATGTCTTTTGATTGGAGCATTTAATCCATTAACATTCAAGGTTATTATTGATAGGTACATATTTATTGTTCCCCCTTAGTACCTGTGTTCCTCTCTTTCCTTATTTTTCTTCCTCTTCTTATAGTAGTCCCTTTAGCATATCTTGCAGTGATGGTTTGGCAGAGATGTATTTTTCCAGCCTTGTTTTGTCTGGGAAACTCCTTATTTCACCTTCTATTTTAATTGAGAGCCTTGCTGGTTAGAGTAGTATTGGTTGCAGGCCTTTGCTCTTCATTACTTGGAATATTTCTTGCCCCTCTCTCCTCACCTGCAGTGTTTATGTTGAGAAATCAGCTGTTGGACTTATTGGAGCTTTTTTAAAAAGTTACTTGTTTCTTCCTTGTTGCTTTTAAGATTCTGTCTTTGTCTTTAAAACTCGGATTTTAATTATGATGTGTCTTGCAGAAGGCTTCTTTGGGTTCATCTTGATTGGGATCATCTGTGATTCCTGACCTTGCATGTTTTTTCCCCTCTCTAAGTTTGGAGAGTTTTCTGCCATTATTTTTTCAAACAGGGTTTGTATCCCTTGCTACTTTTTGTCTCCTTCCAGTATTCCTGTTATGCGAATGTCATTGCTTTTCATCTTATCTTGAAGTTCCTTGGAGCTATCTTCATACTTTTTAGTATTTTTTCATTCAGCTGCTCTACCTGAATATTTCTTTCTACTTTGTCTTCCAGTTCACTAATATGGTCCTCTGCCACATCCAGCCTGCTTGTAATTCCTTCTAGTGTGTTTTTTTACTTCAGAAATTGTAGTCTTCATTTATTCCTAGTTCTCATTCATAGTTTGTATTTCCTTTTTGGTACTGTTGTTTCCACTCAGTTCTTTGTATTTGTCTGGGAATTCCTTCAGCATCCTTATAGCCATTCTTTTGAATTCCATGTCTGATAGTTTGCTTACCTCCATTTCATTTAGCTGTTATAGTGAGCAGTTTCCCATTGCTTTTAATTGCAGGGACTTTTTATTGTCTCCCCATTTTAGGTGACTCTTTTTGTTTGCTTTTGTGCTTCCCAATGCTCTGCTTTGCTAGCTGTTTTCATAGGGTGAACTTCTATGGTAGGAGTTCTGTAGTACTCAATGGGGTGATGTCTTTGATCTCTTTGTCTGGATACCCTGGCACTGCCTTTTTTCCCTATTTGAGTGGGCTCTATTCTTTACTTGGGTTTAACCAGTTGTTGACTCTTTTGTTGGTGGGTTCTTTCCTCCAGCAGGCTTACTGGTAGTCACAATTCCCATGTTATCTTGTATGTGATCTGGGGTAGGGTGAAGACAGAGTGGATTATATAAGTAGATTGTTCCACAGAATTTAAAGTACCAAGAAGTGGAGACCAGATAGGGGATCTTTTGGAGTACAGTAATAACCCTGATGTTTCAACCAACTAGCCAGTTTTTTTAAATGTGAAAAAGAGATAAGACTCTTTTTAAAAGGGAAGAAGAATGTGAGCTGACTCCAGAAAGCAGAGTGCTTATGCTAGGTTAGATGGTCAGATATGGTGAGAGTAAGAGATAGAAACTTGGTGTAGTGTGTGAGAGAATGAAGTTAACCATAACAGTAATAAAGATCAAGAACATAGTAAAATGGACCAAGACAAAGGAAGGGTGCTGTGTGGGAATTGAAACAATAATATGAAAAATATGTATGAGCATCTGTTTTTCAACATCTTTTGCAGTCTTTGGCTTCCAATTTTCATATAAGCTGAGATTCTGCTGGCTGTTCACTTTGTTCTCAGAAGATTGGCTAGATGTCCCAGTTTGGTGCATGAATAAATGGGTTCAGCTTCAATTTACCTCACCACTATCTTCCTCCTTTCCAATTCTTATCACTTCTAACTCACCAACTTTTTTTCTTCATAGGTGAAAATTAAGTCTAAGGTCATAAAAATATAAAATACATTGTAAACTATAAAGAGCTTATAAAATTATATGGATATACAAAATTATATGAATGAAATATATCTGTCTAATTTTGATTTTAGGTTAGAAAATGTATGTGTGAGAATATTCAGCAATATAATAAAATATGTATCTTTTTGTAAGACAATTATAATTTCTCACTTTTTTCTTTTGTCTGCTTGAATTATTTAAATTTAATTCTTGTTCAAGTACAGTTTTCTATCTTATATTCCCAGCCCTGCACAACCCCAGTGCTTCCCAACTCCCTCCCATTTCCGCCCTCCACCTTAATTATTGTCCATGTGTTCTTTATACTTGTTCATGTGAGTCCATCCCCTTTTCACCTGTGATATTATCACCTCTCCCCTCTGAACCTTGTCAGCCTGTTCCGTATTTGAGTGTCTTTGGTCATATTTTGCTTGCTTGTTTGTTTTGTTGTTTAGATTCCTGTTAACAGTGACATCATATGGTATTTGTCTTTCACTGCCTGGCTTATTTCGCTCAGCATAATGCTTTCCAGTTCCATCCATGATGTTGCAAAAGGTAGGAGCTCCTTCTTCCTTTCTGCAGCATAGATTTCCATCATGTAAATGTACTATAGTTTTTTGATCCATTCATTTACTGATGGGCATCTAGGTTGCTTCCAACTCTTGGCTATCATGAATTGTGCTGCTATGAACATTGGGATGCATAGGTTCTTTTGGATTGGTGCATCAGGGTTCTTAGGACACACTCATAACAGGGGAATTGCTGGGTCAAAAGGCACGTCATTTTTAGTTTTCTTAGAAAATTCCATACTGTTTCCCATAGTGGTTGTACCAGTCTGTAATCCCACCAACAGTGAACTAGGGTCCTCTTTTCCCCACAACCTCTCCAGCACTCCTTGTTCATTTCTTTGTTTATGATAGCCATTCTGACTGGTGTAAAGTCATATCTCATTGTGGTTTTAATTTGCACCTCTCTGATAGCTAGGAATATTGAGCATCTTTTCATGTGTCTCTGGATCCTCTGTATGTCCTCTTTGGAGAAGTGTCCTTTGCCCATTTTTTCATTGGTTGCTCATCTTCTTTGAGGGGAGTCGAGTGAGTTCTTTGTATATTTTGGACATTAAACCTTTGTCTGAGGTATCATTGGCAAATATGTTTTCTCAAACTATTGCTTCTCTTATTATATTGATACTGTTTTCCTTAGCCATGCCGAAGTTTGTAATTTTGATGAGATCCCAATTGTTTATTCTTTCCTTTATGCCCCTTGCTGTAGGGGATGTATCAGTAAAAATATTGCTATATGGAATATCTGAGATTTTCCTGCCAATGCTCTCCTCTAGGGCTTTAATGGTTTCACGGCTTATATTTAAGTCTTTTATCCACCTTGAATTTATTTTGGTGTATGGTGTAAGTTGGTGCTCGAGTTTCATTTTTTTGCATCTACCTGTCCAGTTCTCCCAACACCATTTGTTGAAAAGGCTATCTTTACTCCATTTTATGATACTGCCCCCTTTGTCTAATATTAATTGACTGTAGAGATTTGGGTTTATTTCTGTGCTCTTTGTTCTATTCCATTGGTCTATGTGCCTGCTTTTTTGCCAGTACCAGGCTGCTTTGATTACAGTGGCCTTGTAATAGAGTTTGATACCAGGTATTGTGATCCCTCCTACTTTGATCTTCTTTCTCAAAATTGAAGCTGCCATTCGGGGTCTTTTATGGTTCCATTACATTTTTGAAGTGTTTGTTCTATGTCTTTGAAATATGCCATTGGTACTTTAATAGATACTGAATTTGTAAATTGCTTTGGGTAGTATGGACATTTTGATGATGTTAATTCTTCTAATCCATGAACACGGTATATGTTTCCATTTGTTTGTGTCTTCCTTGATTTCTTTCTTCAGTGTTGTGTAGTTTTCTGCATATAGGTGTTTAACTTCCTTGGTTAGGTTTATTCCCAGATATTTTATTTTTGTTTTTGCTGTATCAAATGGGATTTTTTCCCCTGATTTCTGTTTCTGCTTTTTCATTGTTGGTATACAAAAATAATTTTGATTTCTGGATATTGACTTTGTATCCCTCTGTTTTGCAAAATTTATTTATTACTTTGAGCAGTTTTTTCCAGAGGCTATAGGATTTTCCATGTACACTATCATGTCATCTGCAAACAATGCTGGTTTTATTTCCTCCTTTCTGATTTGGAAGCCTTTTATTTCCTTTTGTCTGATTGCTGTGGCTAGAACTTCCAATACTATATTGAATAGAAGTGGTGAAAGTGCACAACCTTGTCTTGTTCCTAATCTTAGTGGAAAAGCTTTTACTTTTTGCCCATTGAGTATGATGTTGGCTGTATGTCTTTCATATATGGCCTTTATTAGATTGATGAATTCTCCCTCTATTCCCATTTTTCTGAGTACCTTTATCATAAATGGGTTTTGTACCTTATCAAAAGCTTTTTCCGCATCTACTGATAGGATGATGTGGTTTTTGTCTTTGCTTTTGTTTATGTAATATATTACATTTACTGATTTAGGAATATTGAACCATCCTTGCATCCCTGGGATGAATCCCACTTGGTAATGTTGTATCATCTTTTTGATATATTGTTGGATGTGACTTGGTAATATTTTATTGAGGATTTTAGCATCTATGTTCATCAGCGATATTGGCCTGAAGTTTTCTTTCTTTGTTGTGTCTCTCTCTGGCTTTGGAATTAGGATGGTGTTGGCTTCATGAAAAGAGTTGGGGAATTTTCCCTCCTTTTGGGTTTTCTGGAATAGTCTGTAAAGAATTGGCATTAGCTCTTCCTTAAAAGCTTTGTAGAATTCTCCTGTGCAACTGTCTGGTCCAGGGCTTTTGTGTGATGGGAGTTTTTTGATTGCTGCTTCAATTTCATCTGCTGTTATTCGCCTGTTCAGGTTTTCTGCTTCTTTTTCATGGAATTTCAGAAGATTATTTTTTCTAGAAATTTGTCCATTTCCCCTAGGTTTTCAAATTTCCTGGCATGCAGTACTGCATAGTAATTTCTTACAATCCCTTCTATTTCTGTGGTAGCAGTTGTAATCTCTCCTCTTTCACTTCTGATTGTGTTTATTTGGGTCCTCTCTCTTCTTTTCTTGATGAGCCTACTTAAAGTTTGTCTATTTCATTTATCTTTTCAAAAAAAAACTTCTGGATTCATTGATCCTTGGAATTGTGCTTTTATTCTCTATGTCATTTAATTGTGCTCTGATCTGGGTTATTTCTTCCTTCTACTTGCTCTGGGCTGTCTTTGTTGTTCTTCCTCGAGTTCTCGCAGGGGTAGGTTTAGGTTGTTTGTTTTAAATGTTTCTATCTTCTTTAGGTAAGCTTGTATTGCTATGAACTTCCCTCTTAGGACTGCCTTCACTGTGTCCCATAAGTTTTGAGTTGTTGTGAGTTCATTTTCATTTGTTTCCAGAAACTTTTTGATTTGTTTCCTAATTTCAATCTTGACCCATTCATTGTTTAATGCCATACCATTCAGTCTCCATGATCTTGGGTGTTTTGGTTTTTTTCTCTGGGGTTAGTTTCCAATTTCGGTCCCTTGTGATCAGAGAATATGCTTGGTATGATTTCTATTTTCCTGAATTTGTTGAGACTCGTTTTGTGTCCTATCATGTGGTCTATCTTTGGAAATGTTCCATGTGCATTTGAAAAGAATGTGTATTTAGCTTCTTTGGGATGAAGGGCTCTCTATATATCAATTAGGTCCATTTCATCTAGGGTATCGTTCAATGCTTCAATATCTTTGTTGATATTCTGTTTGGAATATCTTTCCATTTCTGACAGTGGGGTGTTTAAATCCCCTACTATAATTGTGTTGTTTTCAATATATTTCTTGAGGTCCTCTAGGATTTTCTCTGTATATTTGGGTGCTCCTATGTTGGGTGCATATATATTTATGATGTTAATGTCTTCTTGCTGGATTCTTCCCTTGAGTATTATGAAGTGACCTTCTGTGTCTCTGTTTATGGCCCTGTTTTTGAAGTCTGTTTTGTCTGATATGAGAATTGCTACCGCGGATTTTTTTTCTTGTCTCATGTCTATTTGCTTGAAAAATTTGTTTCCAGCCTTTCACTTTTAGTTTGTGATAGTCTTTTGACCTGAGGTGGGTGTCTTGTAGGCAGCATATGTGTGGGTCATGCTTTCTTATCCATTCAGGAATTCTATGTCTTTTAATTGGTGCACTTAATCCATTTATGTTTAAGGTTATTATTGAAAGGTACTTATTCATTGCCATGTACCTGTGTTCCTCTCCATCTCTCTCTTTTCCTTCCTTTCTTTAAAGCAGCCCTCTTAGTAATTCTTGTAGAGCTGGTTTGGTGGAGGTATATGCTTTTAGACTTCTTTTGTCTTGGAAGCTCTTTATTTGGCCTTCTATCTTGATTGAGAGCCTTGCTGTGTAAAGCAGCCTTGGTTGTAGGCCTCTGTTTCTCATTACTTGGAATATTTTTTTGGCATTTTCTTCTTGCTTGGAATATTTCATTGAGAAGTCAGTAGCCAACCTAATTTGGGCCCCCTTGTATGTTACTTCGTTTTTCTCCCTTGCTGCCTTTGGGATTCTCTCTTTGTCTTGGAGGTTTGCCATTTTAATGATGATGTTTCTTACGGTAGGCCTCATTGGCTTCCACCTGATTGGGACTCTCTGTGGTTCCTGGATTCGTGTGACTTTATCTATTCTCTATGTAGGAAAATTTTCTGTTATTACTCTTTTTTTTATTTTATTTTATTATTTATTTATTTATTTTTTAATATAATTTTTATTTAATTCTTGTTCACGTACAGGTTTCTGTCTTATATTCCCAACCCTGCCCACCCCCCACCCCATGCTCCCCGCCTCCCTCCCCTTTCCACCCCCCACCCCTAGTTATTGTCCATGTGTCCTTTATACTTGTTCATGTGAGTCCATTCCCATTTCCCCTATGATTGTCTCCCCTCTCCCATCTGGACCCTGTCAGCCTGTTCCATATTTGAGTGTCCTTGGTCGTATTTTGCTTGCTTGTTTGGTTTGTTTAGAATCCTGTTAACGGTGAGATCATATGATATTTGTCTTTCACCGCCTGGCTTATTTCGCTCAGCATAATGCTTTCCAGTTCCATCCATGATGTTGCAAAGGGTAGTAGTTCCTTCTTCTTTTCTGTGGCATAGAATTCCATTGTATAAATGTACCATAGTTTTGTGATCCAGTCATTGACCGATGGGCATCTAGGTTGCTTCCAACTCTTGGCTATTGTGAATTGTGCTGCTATGAACATTGGGGTGCATAGGTTCTTTTGGATTGGTGTTTCAGGATTCTTAGGATATACTCCTAAGAGTGGAATTGCTGGGTCAAAAGGCACATCCATTTTTAGTTTTCTGAGAAAATTCCATACTGTTTTCCATAGTGGTTGTACCAGTCTGCAATCCCACCAACAGTGAACTAGGGTCCCCGTTTCCCCACAACCTCTCCAGCACTTGTTGTTTGTTTCTTTGTTTATGATAGCCTTTCTGACTGGTGTTAAGTGGTATCTCATTGTGGTTTTAATTTGCATCTGTCTGATACCTAGCGATATCGAGCATCTTTTCATGTGTCTCTGGATCCTCTGTATGTCCTCCTTGGAGAAATGTCTGTTCAAGTCCTCTGCCCATTTTTTAATCGGGTTGCTTGTCTTCTTTGAGTGGAGTCGAATGAGTTCTTTGTATATTTTGGAGACTAAACCTTTGTCTGAGGTATCATTGGCAAATATGTTTTCCCAAACAGTTGCTTCTCTTTTTATCTTGATACTGTTTTCCTTAGCCATGCAGAAGCTTTTTATTTTGATGAGATCCCATTTGTTTATTCTTTCCTTTATATCCCTTGCTCTAGGGGACGTGTCAGTAAAAATATTGCTGCGTGGAATATCTGAGATTTTCTTGCCAATGCTCTCCTCTAGGGCTTTAATGTTTTCACGGCTTATATTTAAGTCTTTTATCCACCTTGAATTTATTTTGGTGTATGGTGTAAGTTGGTGCTCAAGTTTCATTTTTTTGCATGTAGCTGTCCAGTTCTCCCAACACCATTTGTTGAAAAGGCTGTCTTTACTCCATTTTATGTTATTGCCCCCTTTGTCAAATATTAATTGACT